>NC_141909.1:71889952-72514952 GCF_057802395.1 Ceratotherium simum simum | reverse complement strand
AAGTGTTGAAAGAAAAAACTGTCAACCCAAAATCTTGTTTCCAGAAAGGGAGTCTTTCAAAAGTAAAGGTGAAATAGAGACATTCCCAGATACACAAAAACAGAATTTGTTGCTGTCAGATCCTCATTGCGAGTCATATTAAAGGAAGGTCTTCAGGCTGAAAGTTGCCCCAGACAGTAATATGAATCCACCCAAAAAAGTGAAGAGCATCAGTAGATGCAATTATGTAAGACAGTTTACATGCACATTTCTTCCTCTTTCTTCTTTTAACTGATTTAAAAAAAATGATATAAAATAATACATATATAATTGTGCTGTTAGGCCTATACATATATAAACGTAATATATTTGATAATAGCACAAAAGAGTTGGATGGAAACAAAGGTGTATTGGAATAAGAAAATGACACCATGTGGCAACTTGAATCCACATGAACAAATGAAAAGAACCAGAAATGGTAAAAAAGAAAGTTAATAAAACAAACTTTATAAATATATACTTGCTATCCTTGCTGCTTTAAAGACATAAAAACATATAAAAATGACAATTATAATAACGTATTGTTGGATTTGTAACATATATAGATATAATATGTATAACAATAATAACACAAAAGGAGGAAGAGGAACTCGATAGAACTATACAGTCATGCACCACATAACATTTTGGTCAATGACAGACTGCATATACAACGGTGGTCCCATAAGATTAGTACCATATAGCCTAGGTATGTAGTAGGCTATACCATCCAGGTTTGTGTAAGTATACACTATGATGTTCACACAAGGACAAAATTGCCTGAGTAACATTTCTATATCTCACTGGAATTAAGTTAGTATATATGTGAAATATATTCTAAGTTAAGTTGTATACTGAAAAAAATGGCCACAGGAGACCCCAGCCACCATTGCTCTACAAAGATCAACAATCAGACAGCTATCCACGAATGAATACAGCTCTGTGAGAGCTCTGGAGTGCGCTTAAGAAACTTTAACAACACAGTGGAACAAAAAATCTGAAAATAACTACAAAAGAAGAGCAAGAAGACAGCTGCATTTTGCCTGCATGATCCCATCCCAATCTGGCACTGCTCAGCACCAGGAGGGAATTCCCCAGCTAGAAAGAGTTCCCTTTGCCAGGAAAGGAAAAGTGGAGTGAGTGACCAGCTTTCCTAGCCTTTGGGGCAATGCACAAAGGTCTTGCTTTATCTCACCCCACCCACACCAGCAAAGCTGAGATGTCTAGAGACAGCTAGGAACAAGGAAGAAAAGCAGGACTTGCCAAAAGCAGCCATGCAGTGGGAGCAATTGCAGTTCACAGTGATATGCTCTGCAACAAACCCAGCAGATTCTGCCACCGAAGAAACCAACAGCCAGCACAGCTGCCACAGACGCCCTGCAGATTTTATCAGCTTTGGCCTCAGGTATTTGCATTCCCTGAAGCCAGCCACCTGTGTCCTCTTCCTGCTCCCTCTTCCTCTCAGTCCCCTGGAGCCCCAAAACTACACCAGCAGCCAGCCCAGGCCTCTGTAGCTGTGTGAGCGAAACATGCCAGCCTAGAATCTGTGGCTGACTCCCACCACTGTATGTGCACTTGGGGCTGGCCCCGCTAGCTGTGCAGTTGCGTGCTGCTAGCCTGACATGGATCACCGACCTCCATTACAGTGTGCATGCCTGAGGGGAGACTGTGCAGCTACAGGAGAGCATGCCAGCGGCCAAGGCCCCCACAGTTGCTGTGGGCTGAGATCAGGCTTTGTCTTATGTCACTGGCCTGCACCACAACAAGCACCTGCAGCTAGCCCCTCCAGCTATGCACCTGTATACCCTGGGACTGACCTCTGTCACTGGACTCCACTGCAGTGCACATACCTGGAGGAAGACTGTGCAGCCACGGGAAAGGACACTGACAGCCAGGGCCTTGTAGCTGCCAGTGAGCTCACAGTGGACCCTAACTCTAGCTGTTTCTCCTGGCCCCTACCACTACATGTGTATCTGTATCTGGCCTCTGAACTACACAGGCACCTGCAGCTGGCTCCTGTAGCTGAGTGCCTGCACAATACCAGCTCCAGCCAACCACTACTGACTGCCCTGGTCCCTGGCCACTGGACCTGGAGGTGCTGCTGAGGTCCTCAACAGCCCTTGCAGCCACTGTGCACCCCCTGAAGTCTTTGCCAAGGACCACATAGTTGTTAATATTGTGGGCCCCAGCAGCCTGAGATAAAGAAACATCATCCCCCCTGGACCTGGTGCCACCACAAACCCCTGCACTTGGTGCCTTGAAATACTAGACCTGGAGTCACAGCACTCTTGAGTGTGTTCCCACCTGTAGGTGGAAGTCTTCACTTACTGAATGCAGTCCATAAAGTCTGGGAGAAATGACTGCTTCTTCAAATGTGCAGACACCTATGCAAGGCTATAGGGATCATGAAGAATCAGGGAAACATGACTCCACCAAAGTAAACCGCCAGTAATTGGCCCCAAAGAAATGGAGGTCCAGGAATTGCCCAACAGAGAATTCAAAAATAATTGTACTAAAGATGTTTGGAGAACTATGAAAGAACACAGATAAATCATTTAACGATATCAGGAAAACAATACGATAACAAAATGAAAAGTTCAATAAAGAGATAGAAAACATGAAAAAGAACCAAACAGAAAGTTTAGAGATGAAGAATAAAATGACTGAACTGAAGAATTCAATAGAAAGCATCAATAGCAGAACAGACCAAGCAAAAGAAAGAATCAGTGAGCTAGAAGATAGATCAATTGAAATTATCCAGTCAGGGATCAAAAAGCAAGAGAAAGAAAAAGAATGAAGAAAGCCTATAGGACTTACGGGCCATTGTTAACAGAAACAACATCCATATCATTAGAGTCCTAGAAGGAGAAGATGAGAAAGGGGTAGAAATCATATTTAAAGAAATAATGGCTAATCACTTCTCAAATCTGGGGAGAAATTTGGACATCCAAGTTCATGAAGCTAATAAGTCACCCCAAAATTTCAATTCAAAATGATCTCCTCCAAAACACGTTATAATAAAATTGTCTAAAATAAAAGGAGAGAATTTTAAAAGCAGTAAGAAAAAAAGACCTTCTTTCATAAAAGTGAGCCCCCATAAGGCTATCATCAGATTACTCAGCAGAGACCTAGCAGGTCAGGAAAGAATGGAATGATATATTCAAAGGGCTGAAAGAAGGTGCCAACCAAGAATATTTTACCTAGCAAAGTTGTCCTTCAGTAAAGAAAGTGAGATAATGACTTACCTAATAAATAAAAGCTGAGGGAGGTTATCACCATCAGCCCTGCCTTACAAGAAATGCTGAAAGGAGTTCTTCAAGCTGAAATGAAAGGATGCTAATTAGTAACATGAAAACATAAAAATGTACAACACAGTAGTAAAAGTAAACGTATAATCGGATTCAGAATATTCTGATACTGAAATATAGTTGTGTGTTAATGACTTAATTCTAGTATAAAGGTGAAAGGACAAAAGTATTAAAACTTGTGATAGCTACAATAATTTGTTAATGAATAAACAATATAAAAAGAGGTAAATTGTTAGAACTAACAGAGGATTCAGTAAAGTTGCAGTTTACAAAACCAATAAATAAAAATCTGTTGCATTTATATACACTAATGATGAACAATCAGAAAGAGATATTAAGATTACAATTGCAGGAGAAGTCAAGATGGCAGCGTAGGCAGACTATGAACTCACCTCCTCCCACAGACACAGCCAATTTACAACTACTCGTGGAAAAATTACCCCTGAGACAGAACTGAAAACTGGATAAGAGGAACTCCTGCAACAAAGGACAATCCTAATTCAGGTGGAAGAGGCAGAAACTGCCTTCTGGAGAGAAAAAACGCCCCCTTCACAAGCCGCCAGCTTCACGGCTGCCCGGGAGCAGCCCACAGGTACGCAGCCTCCCTGGAGTCGCAGGGACCTGAGCCGGGGAGCGCCCCCGCTGTGGGCATTTTGTGGACCCAGCACAATTGAGACGAGCGGCATAATATCTGACTTTGCCTGCTACTAAAACATTGGGGAGTACCGCCAGAAAAGCTGGTTCACACAGAAATTAAAACTGGCTCTTAAAGGGCCCACGCGAGAACTCACCAATTTCAGAAACCATACTAAAATCACCAGAAAGAAAGGTGCATAGTGCTTTGGTGCAAAGAGACTCAGCTGATAGGGCCTGAGTGCAACTTGGTGAGAAGTGAGACCTCTCCAGGGAATGGGACATTTGCAGCGGCCATTGTTGTGGCCTGGAGTGGGCATGCTGACACAGATGCCATTGGAGTTCTCCCTGGGGCCTGCTAGCCCAAGTCTGCCACAGCCACTAGAGCACCAATTTAATCCAGCTCAGCCAGGGCGGGCAGCCCACCCTAGAGACTGGCCCCACCCAACAACAAGCCCTCAGGCAACTTGTGGGCCTGCATAGATTGGTAACTGGATTCTCTGCAGCCTGGCAACTGAGCCCACTTCAGTGGGGCAGGGCATGCACAAGGAGCAGGTGGATAGTGCGGGGCGGTGGTGGAGTGTGTGGGGCTCCCGCCATGGAGAGACTGGGTCCACTTCAGGAGGTCGGGGCGTGCACACGGGGCAGGACTGTATTGACTGTGTGTGTGTGTGTGGACCTGTGGGCGGTAGGGCTTGTCAGCTTCAGCTGCAGAAGACTTGTGCTTCTCAAAGACCCACATAGGGGGTTTGCCCCACCTTTCAAAGTCAGAAACAATTGGGTGCTCCTGTGCCTGAGGCCAGCCCCACCCAGCTGCAATCCTCAGAGAGCTGACAAGAGACCTAAAGGCTAGAGGCTTATAGCAATTGTAAGCCCCTGAGCCTAACAACCTGCCACGCTGGGGGCCTACTCAAAAGAAATACTGCAACACAAATGTGGTATTAGAACTTGCAGCCAACTGTGCTGGGGCTCCCCACAACTGATAAAGAGACTGAAGGGCCCACAACAACTACAAACAGCTGAGCATTACAACAGCTGACCAGGAGCATAATTCGGCCTACCTGGGCACTTACAGGGAGAGCAAACAGGCCACAACAGAAGGACACATGTAGCCCACATAGGGGTCACTCCTGGAACATTGAAAACTGAGGGAAGCACACTGCAGGCCTCCTAAGGCATCACTTATATAAGGTCACCTATCCAAGAGCAGGAGATGTAGCTGACCTACCTTATATGTAGACACAAGCACAGGGAAAGAGGCAAAATGAGGAGGCAAAGGAATACATTTCAAGTAAGGGAACCAGACGAAACCCCAGAAAAGGAACTAAGTGAAACAGAAATGAGCAACCTACCTGACAGAGAGTTCAAACTAAGAGTGTTAAGGATGCTCACTGATCTGGGAAGAAGAATAGATGAACTCAGTAAGAATGTCAACAAAGAAATGGAAGATATAAAAAAGAACTAATCAGAAATGAAGAATACGATACTAGAAATGAAAATTTGCTAGAGGGACTCAAAAGCAGAGTAGAGGATAGGGAAGAATGGATCTGCGAGCTGGATGAAAGACTAGAATAAATTAGCCAAGCTGAACAGGTAAAAGAGAAAAGAATTAAAAAGAGTGAGGACAGTCTAAGGGACCTCTGGGACAACATCAAGCGCACTAACATCCATGTTATAGGTGTCCCGGAAAGAGAAGAGTGAGACAAAGGGGCAGAGAATCTATTTCAAGAAATAATAGATGAAAACTTCCCTAACCTAAGGAAGGAAACAGACATCCAGGTACAGGAAGCACAGAGAGCCCCAAACAAGATAAACCCAAAGAGGCCCACACCAAGACTCATCATAATCAAAATGCCTAGAATTAAAGATAAAGAGAGAATCCTAAAAGCCGCAAGAGAAAGTCAAGTTACATACAAAGGAAACCCCATAAGGCTATCAGCTGACTTCTCAGCAGAAACCTTACAGGCTAGAAGAGAGTGGCATGATATATTTAAAGTGCTAAAAGGAAAAAACTTACAGCCAAGAATACTCTACCCAGCAAGATTATCATTCAAAATGGAAGGAGAGATCAAAAATTTCCCAGACAAGCAAAAATTAAAGGAGTTTGTCACCAAGAAACCAGTGTTACAAGAAATGTTAAAGGGACTGATTTATGGGGAAAAGAGGAGACCACAAATAGGAAAAATTATCTATTTCCATGATAAGAGGGTAATGGATACAAATGCACAAAAAAGAGGTTAGATATGATATCAAAAACATAAAATGAAGGAGGAGGAGAGTTAAAGAATAGAGCTTTCAGACAAAGGTCAAACTAAAGAGACCATCAGTTCTCTTTAGTAGTCAGAGAAGGACTACTAAAACACTGAGAAAAAGAAAGTTAAAAAATGGCAGTAAGTACATACTTATCAATAGCTACTTTAAATGTCAATGGACTAAATGCTCCAATTAAAAGGCATAGGGTGGCTGATTGGATAAAACAACAAGACCCATATATATGCTGCATACAACAGACACACTTCAGACCTAAAGACACTCACAAACTGAAAGTGAAGGGATGGAAAAAGATACTCCACGCAAATGGCAATGAAAAGAAAGCTGGGGTAGCAGTACTCATATCAGACAAAATAGACTTTAAAACAAAAACTGTAAAAAGAGACAAAGAAGGGCATTACATAATGATCAAGGGAACAATCCAACAAGAGGATATAACACTTGTAAATATCTACGCACCCAATGTAGGTGCACCTAAATATATTAAGCAATTATTAACAGACATAAAAAGAGAAATAGACAGTAACACAATAATAGTAGGGGACTTTAACACTCCACTTATACAAATGGATAGATCATCCAAACAGAAGATCAATAAGGAAATATTGGCCTTTAATGACACAGTATAACAGAAGGACCTAGTAGATATATACAGAGCATTCCATCCAAAAACCGAAGAATACACATTCTTTTCAAATGCACATGGAACATTCTCCAGGATTGATCACATATTAGGTCACAAAACGAGTCTCTATAAATTTAAGAATATTGAAATAATACCAAGCATCTTTTCTGACCAGAATGGTATGAAACTGGAAATCAACTATAGGAAGAAAATCAGAAAAGCCACAAATATGTGGAGATTAAACAAAATGCTACTGAACAACGATTGGGCCAATGAAGAAATCAAAGAAGAAATCAAAAAATATCTGGAGACAAATGAAAATGAAAATACGACATTCCAGAATTTATGGGATAAGTGGTTCTAAGAGAGAAGTTTATAGCAGTATAGGCCTATCTCAACAAACAAGAAAAATCTCAAGTAAACAATCTAACAATGCACCTAAAGGAACTGGAAAAAGAAGAACAGACAAAACCCAAAATCAGTAGAAGAAAGGAAATAATAAAAACCAGAGCAGAAATAAATGAAATAGAGACTAAAAAAACAATAGAAAAAATTAATAAAACCAAGAGATGGTTCTTTGAAAAGATCAACAAAATTGACAAACCTTTAGCTAGACTCACCAAGAAAAAAAGAGAGAAGGCACAAATAAGTAAAATCAGAAATGAAAGAGGAGAAATTACAACAGACACCTCAGAAATACAAAAGATTATAAGAGAATACTATGACAAGCTATATGCCAACAAATTTGACAATCTGGAAGAAATTGATAAATTCTTAGAATCACACAACTTTCCAAAACTGGATCAAGAACAAGTAGAGAATTTGAATAGACCAATCACCAGTAAGGAGATCGAAACAGTAACCTCCAAAATATATAGAGAACTCATGCATCTCAACAACAAAAAAACTACCAACCCAATTAAAAAATGGGCAAAAGACCTGAACAGACATTTCTCCAAAGGAGATATACAGACGGCCAACAGACACATGAAAAGATGTTCAAAATCATTAACTATCAGGGAAATGCAAATCAAAACTACAATAAGATATCACCTCATGCCCGTCAGAATGGCTATAATTAACAAGACAGGAAACAACATGTGTTGGAGAGGATGTGGAGAGACGGGAACTCTCATACACTGCTGGTGGGTGTGCAAACTGGTGCAGCCACTATCGAAAACAGTATGGAGATTCCTCAAAAAATCAAGGATAGAACTACCATATGATCCAGCTATTCCACCGCTGGGTATTTATCCAAAGAACTTGAAAACACCAATGCGTAAAGACACATGCACCCCTGTGTTCATTGCAGCATTATTCACAATAGCCAAGACTCGGAAGCAACCTAAGTGCCCATCAAGAGACAAATGGATAAAGAAGATGTGGTATATATACACAATGGAATACTACTCAGCCATAAGAAACGATGAAATCCAGCCATTTGTGACAACGTGGATGGACATTGAGGGTATAATACAAAGTGAAATAAGTCAGAGGGAGAAGGTCAAATACCGTATGATTTCCTTCATTAAGTAGTAGATAATAACAACAACAAACAAACACATAGAGACAGAGATTGGATTGGTGGTTACCAGAGGGGAAGGGGGGAGGGAGGAGGGTGAAACAGATAATTTGGCACATGTGTGTGGTGATGAGTTGTAATTAGTATTTGGGTGGTGAACATGATGTAATCTATGCAGAAATAGAAGTATAATGATGTACACCTGAAATTTATACAATGTTATAAACCAATGTTACTGCAATAAACAAAGAATTAAAAATAAATAAATAAATAAATAATAAGGCAAAGGTACAAAAAAATAAATAAATAAAATAAGATTACAATTGCATCCAAAAGAATAAAATACCCAGGAATAAATTTAATCAAGAAGGTAAAAGACCTATACACTGAAAACTCCAAGACATTAATGAAAGAAATTGAAGAAGACACAAGAAAGTTATTCTATACTCGTGGATTGGAAGAATTAATATTGTTAAAATGTTCATACTACCTAAAGTAATCTGTAGATTTAATGCAATCTCTTTCAAAATTCCTGTCGCATCTTTCACAGAAATAAAACAAACAATCCCAAAATGTGTAAGGAACCACAAACAACCCTGCAAGGCCAATGCAATCTTGAGAAAGAGGAACAAAGCTGGAGGCATCACACTCCCTGATTTCAAACTATGTTACAAAGCCATAGTAATCAAAACAGTACAGTATTGGCATAAAAACAGACACATAGATCAATGCAACAGAATAGAGAGCCCAGGAATAAACCCACACATATGTGGTCAATTAATTTATGACAAAGAAGGCAAGAAAATACAATGGGGAAAGGACAGTCCCTTCAATAAGTGGTGCTGGGAAAACTGGACAGCCACATGCAAAAAAATGAAACTAGTTCCCTATCTTACACCATACACAAAAATTAACTCAAAATGGATTAAAGACTAAAATGTAAGACCTAAAACCATAAAATTTCTAGAAGAAAACATAGGTGGTAAGCTCCTTGACGTCAGTCTTGGCAATGTTTTTTTGAATCTGACACCGAAAGCAAAAGAAACAAAAGTAAAAACAAACTAGCGGGACTACATCAAACTAAAGCTTCTGTACAGCAAAAGAAACAAACAAAATGAAAAGGTAACCTACTGCATGGGAGAAAATATTTGCAAATTATATATCTGATAAGGGGTTAATATCTAAAATACATAAAGAGCTCATACAACTCAATAGCAGAAAAACAAACAATCAGATTTAAAAAATGGGCAGAGGATCTGAATAGATGTTTTTCCAAAGAACACATCCAAATGGCCAGCAGGTACATGACAAAGTGCTCAACATCACTAATCATCAGGAAAATGCAAATCAAAACCACAATGAGATATCACCTCACACCTGTTAGAATGATTATTATCAGAAAGACAAGAAATAACAAGTGTTGGCGAAGGTGTGGAGGAAAGGGAACACTTGTGCACTGTTGGTGGAAGTGTTAATTGGTATGGCTACTACAGAAAACAGTATGGAGGTTCCTCAACAAATTAAAAATAGAACTACAATATGATCCAGCAGTTCCAGTTACGGGTATTTATCTGAAGAAAACAAAAACACAAACTCAGAAAGATATATGCATCCCCATGTTCATTGCAGCATTATTTATAATAGCCAACATATGGAAACGACCTAAGTGTCCATCAATGGATTCATGGATAAGGAAAATTTGGTTTATATACACAGTGGAATATTATTCAACCATAAAAAAGAATGAAATAATGCCATTTGCAACAACATCGATGGACCTCAATGGCATTATGCTAAGTGAAATATGTCAGAAAGAGAAAGACAAATACAATATGATCTCACTTATATGCAGAATATAAAACAAACAAACAATTGAAAAACCAAGCTCATAGATACAGACAACTGCTGGGTCATTGCCAGAAAAGTGGCAATGAGGATTGCCAGAAAAGTGGGAGATGAGGGAAATGGGTGAAGGGGGTCAAAAGGTACAAACTTCCAGTTATAAAATGAATAAGACATGGGGATGTAATGTACAGCACGATGACTATAGTTAATAATACTATATTGCATTTTTGAAAGTTGCTAAGAGAGTAGATCTTAAAAGTTTTCATCACAAGAAAAATATAATAATTTTTGTAACTATGTAAAGTGACAGATCTTAACTGGACTTACTGTGGTTATCATTTCACAATGTATACATCTATCAAATCATTATGTTGTATGCTTGAATCTAATATAATATTATATTTCAATTATACCTAATTAAAAAAATAAGTTTTTAAAAACTTGCTATAGCTATGATAATTTCTTAATGAATAAACAATATAAAAAGAGGTAAATTGTGACATCAAAAACATAAAAGGGGAGAGTAAAAGAGTAGGACTTTTGTATGCGATCAAAGTTAAATTGTCATCAGCATAAAATAGACTGTTATATCTATAAGATGTTTTATGTAACCCTCATGGTAACCAAAAAGCAAAAATCAACAGTAGATTCACAAAAGATAAAGAGAAGAGAATCAAAGCATACTACTATGTAAAATCTTCCATTCACAAAGGAAGGCAGCAAGAGAGGGAGAAAGAAACAAGGGAATGACAAAACAGCCAGAAAACAATTAATGAAGTGACATTAGTAAGTCCTCACCCCTACATAGTTACTCTAAATGTAAATGGATTGAATTCTCTAGTCAAAAGACATAAAGTGGCTGAATGGATTAAAAAAAAAAGACCAAACTATATGCTGCCTACAAGAGACTCACTTCAGCTGTAAGAACACATGTAGGCTCAAAGTGAAGGGATGGAAAAAGATAATCCATGCATATGGAAACCTAAAGAGATCATGGGTTGCTATACTTATATTACACAAAACAGGCTTTAAGCAAATGATAACAAGAGACAAAGAAGGTCATTATATAATGATAAAGTGGGACTACATCAAACTTAAAAGTTTCTTCACGGCAAAGGAAATCATCAACAAAATGAAAAGGCAACCTACTGAATGCGAGAAAATGTTTGCAAAGTATATATCTGATAAGGGATTAATATGCAAAATATATAAGGAATTAGTACAACTCAATACCGAAAAACCCAAAACGATCAGGTTAAAAAATGGCCAGAGGACCAGAATGGACATTTTTCCGAAGAAGACGTACAAATGGCCAACAAGTATTGAAAAGGTGCTCAACATCATCAGGAAATGCAAATCGAAACCACAGTGAGATATCACCTCACAGCTGTTAGAGTGGTTATCATCAAAAAGACAAGAGATAACAAGCGTTGGTGAGGATGTGGAGAAAAGGGAACTTTTGTGCACTGTTGGTGGGATTGTAAACTGGTGCAGCCATTATGGAAAACAGTATACAGGTTCCTCAAAAAATTAAAAATAGAACTACCACATGATCCAGCAATCTCACTTCTGGGTATTTATCCAAAGGAAACAAAATCACTATCTTGAGGACATATCTGCAGTCCCCCGTTCACCGCAGCATTATTCACAATTGCTAAGATAGGGAAACAATCTAAGTGCCCACTGACAGATGAATGGATAAAGAAGATGTGGTATATAAACATAATGTTATATTATTCAGCCACAAAAAAGAAGAAAATCCTGCCATTTGCTACAACATGATCCTTGAGGGCATCATGCTAAGTGAAACAAGTCAGACAGAGAAAGGCAAATACTGTATGATCTCATTTATATATGGAATCTAAAAAAAACCAATCTCATAGAAACAGAGAGCAGATGGGTGGTTCCGGGGGTGGGGGATGGGAGGGTTGAGGGAATTGGGTGAATGTCAGAGAGTGCAAACTTCCAATTATAATATGAACAATTTCTGGGGATATAAAGTACAGCATGGTGACTATTGTTAACAATACTGTATTGCGTATTTGAAAATTGCTTAGAGAGTAGATTTTAAAACTTCTCACCACAAAAAACAAATTGTACCACTTGAGCAATGGATGTGTTAACTGACCTTATTGTGGTAATCGTTTTGTAATATATACATATATAAAATCACTAGTTGTATATCTTAAACTTACACAATGTTATATGTCAATTACATCTCAATAAATTTGGGGAAAAAATAGAAGAGTAGGAAACACTTCCCAACTTACTCTGAGTCAGCCTTATCCTTATACCACATTTAGACAAAGACATCACATGAAAACTACAGATCAAATGTATCTGACAAATATAGATGAAAAAATCCTCAACAAAACACTAGCAAGCTGACTTCAGCAGTATACAAAAAGGATTACACACCATGACCAAGTGGGATTTATCCCAAGAATGCAAGGTTTGTTTAACATCTGAAAGTCGATTATTGTAACACTCACATCAATAGAATAAGGGACACAAACCATATGATCACCTCAACGGATGCAGAAAAAGCATTTGACAAAACCAACACTCTTTCGTAATAAAACACTCAACTAAGTAGGAATAGCATGGAACTTCCTTGACCTGATGAAGGTCATCTATGAAAAACCCACAGCTAACATCATACTCAATGGCGAGACTGAATAGTTTCCCTCTAAGATCAGGAACAAGACAAAGATGTCCCCTGTTGCCGGTCTCTTCAATATTGTACTGAAAAGTCTAGCCAAGGCAATTAGGGAAGAAAATGAGATAAAAGTCATCAAGATTTGAAAGGAAGATGTAAATCTATCTTTATTTGTAGATGACAAGTTGTATACCAAAATTCATAAGGAATTCAGTAAAAAAACTTAGAGCTGACAAGAAAGTTCAACAACATTGAAGGATACAATACCAATATATTAAAAAAATCAATTGTATTTCCACACATTGGCAAGGAACAATTCAAAAATAAAATTAAGAAAGCAAATCCAACATCAAATAGCATCAATATACAATTTACAATACAATATACAATTTACAATAGCATCAAAGGAATAAAATACTTAGGAATAAATTTAACAAAAGAAGCGCAAAACATATATTCTGACGGGCTGGAGATTTAACGAGTGTGAGCAGAGTAGCTCTTGCTCAGAATAACAACTCACCTAAGAAGATTCAAGGAGAGTGTCAATGTTGGATTACAGGGAACCTTCTGTTCCTTACTAAGAATAGGGTCTATCTCAACTCTACATGTGGCTCCCTATCCTGCTAGCTGTGTGATTTTAGAAAACTTAGGCAACCTTTGTGCTGCTGTTTCCCCATCTATAAAATTGATATAACAACAGTGTGTATATAAAAGATCATTGTGAAGATTAAATGACAGCAATTTTGTAAAACAAGGTACCTGGCTGGTAGTAAGGGCTTTCTCTGTGTTCATTATTTTTACGCCTCAAATTTAGAGATGTCTTCACCAATGCACTGTTTCACAGAGGTCAGATACTTATTTTATACCACTGATATCCAAATATAATTTCTAGCTTGCTTCTACCTCTGATCCCCGATAGTCTATTCCTAGCACAGGAGCCAGAGTTAACCTTTTAAAAACACAGATCAGATCATTTTAGTCCTCTGCTCAACCATGCAGAGGCTCTCCACTGAACTCAGTAAAAGTCAAAGTCTTCAAAGGCCCACGGGCACCTACACAAACTGGCCCATCGTCTCCTTACTGACCTCATCTTCCATCATTCTGCTCCTCACTCACGCTGCTCTACCCACGTTTACCTCCTGCTGTTCTTTGCATACACCAGCATGCAGACAATTTAGGGGCTTTGCACCGGCTGTCCTCTCTGCCCTAGACATCCTCATGGCTAACTCTCTCACCTCCTTCACCATTTGTTCAAACATTGCCTTCTCATTGAAGCCTCATCCTGACCAATAGCAACCTACCTCCTCCAGCATTCCTGGTCCTCTTTACCCTTCTGCACTTTTTCCTTTCCCATAGCACTTATCACCTTCTAACGAAGCATATATAGTGGACCCTAAGCAGCGCTGCCCAGATCCCCCTTTCAGGACTGAAAGGCTTTTTCCCCAGCTGCTGGGCGTGTGACCCACTGAGGGCCATCTGCTGTCGGTCTCTCCAGGAATTGCATCCACTGAAGAGACCTGCCTGATCAAAGCCATGCTGCTTTCGGGATGCGCCCTGCTGCTTTCCGGGATGTGCCCTGCATTCAATATCCGGTCAAGGCGGCCATACAAAATCTGACCCCTTCACCCAACTTGGGACACTCTGAAGGGTAATTCCAGCTTCAGAGCTCCCTGCAGGGTAGGCTGAGGTCTTGAATGTGCTCCACAGCTCGAATTATCCCCGTGCCCATTCCTGCCCCTTCCTTCCCACAGGGTTGATCCTGAGAGCATCCCTCACAAAGTTACCATGCACTAATCTCTGTTTCAGCCTGCAATACCGTATGTTTCACTGATTTGTTATGCTTATTGCCACATCCCAAGTGCCTTAACAGTGTCTGGAACACACTGGACACTCAACAAATATTTGTCAAATGAATGCTGACATATTAGACAATTAGATATTTTCATCTGTTTGAGGAAATTCTGAAACTTCAAAATATAGGTTAAAATCCTCTGTAATTTTACAGAAATAACATTTTTTTTATTGAAAAAAATTAATTGTCTGATATTAACCTAAACAACAGAGGCAGGAATATATGTAGACTTCCAGACTTTACTTTCAGTTCAATTTATGGGGGGGGGGGGGGGATCATATCTGTTTTTTTAATATGGTGATGATAACAGCCTTTTTAGAGGTCCCACACATTTATTTTCACGTATATATGAGAAAAAAATCCTTTCAAACTTTATTTCATATATCTTCTCCTTGGAGCATAATGTTAACAGTTTTGTTCTTCATAACCTTTGAAATTGCCAGCATAGGGGCCGGCCCAGTTGCCCAAGCTCTTAAATGCGTGCGCTCCACTTCAGTGGCCCGGGGTTCGCAGGTTCAGATCCCGGGCGCGCACCATCACGCCGCTTGTCAAGCCATGCTGTAGTGGCGTCCCATATAAAGTGGAGGAAGATGAGCACGGATGTTAGCCCAGGGCCAATCTTCCCCAGCAAAAAGAGGAGGATTGGCATCAGATGTTAGCTCAGGGCTGATCTTCCACACACACACACAAATTGTCAGCATGATCTATAAATTTCTCCATATACTTCCAAAACATTTCCTATTTGTGCTGATTTCTCCAATACACAATTTCCTTTATTTTCCTTCCCTTTTCTTTTTACTAGCCCTCTTACAATACAGGGCATGAAATTTGACACAGTACTCCAATCAGAAGGGAGCCACATTCAAAAAATGCTCCTGGAATTCCAAAATATATACAAAATATTAATGTAATTCTTAATTTAGGACACATGTTAAGAGTTAAATTTTGATTTCCACTAACACTACGCTCATGGTGGAATATTCTGTGTTAGACCATCCTCTTACTGAGAAGAACTAGAAGAAGATCTTGACCTCTTGAATTTATATGTATATATGCACACACATATATTCACATACGTGAATTATATATTAATATAAAATATATATTATATTATTATGATTAATATATAATATAGTAATCATTATATATATTCTAGTTTTATTTTTTTTCCAAGACACCAAGATCCTGGAGAGATTGGAGATCCTAGAGGAAACAGAAGCACCTTGACAAGAGCCTCACACTCGCACAATTTTTCTTCCAAAACTCTTGCAAATTCACAACCTGCATGAAACCCAGAAACTGAGAAGCTCAGCAGAAAGCAATAGTTTGGCAGTGGGAATAGGACAGAGCTTTCAGCAATTATATGGTGCTGAGACTAAAATTTGTGTTTAGGGCAACCATGGTTGCCAAGTCTTGAGGGGCCAAGATTCCAGAGAGAAGGAAGCATACTAAGGCAAGTTTGATCTCCTACAGCACATTTCTTTAAATTCATGGGGCCCAGAGGTTGAAAAACTAAGGAAAAAGCAGTGGCTAAGAGTCTGAGAATCTGAACAGGACTTTGGCAGTGTGACGGCGCTGAGAAGTCAAAAACTAGAGATTGGAGCCCTGCAAAGAGGAGCATCCCTGTTAAAACACCTCAGACATCTAGGGCGCCAGAGGGGCTAGAATCCAGAGGAAGGGAAAATCTGAAAAAGACAGCCTCTCACAACACTGAACTGTAGCTTCACATCAGCTCAGTAGGATGGCCTGTCACAACTCTAATTGCCAGCCAGAGGCAAAAGTAAACTCTGAAGAATATAACAACATGAAAAGCCTCAAACGACCTTGATGATTCTTTACACTCAATCAAAATTCTTTACATTCAATAAATAATTACCAGGCATGCCAGAAGACAGAAATAAAAGAATAAAAACCAAGGGAAAAAAGCCAGACAACAGAATAGACCCAAAGGTAATCAAGATATTGAAGTTATCCAATACAGACTTCAAAATAACTGCGATAAATATGTTCAAGAAAATAGATGACAAGATGGAAAATTTCTCCAGAGAATTGGAATATTTAACAAAGAATCAATGGCAAATTCTAGAATTGAAAAAGCCAAGAAATTAGTTTAAAAGGAGATTGAACATAGCAGAAGAGAGACATAGTTTACTGGAACATATCTAAACTGAAGCGTGAAGAGACAAAGGATAGAATATAAGAGGTGTGTGGGACATGGTAGAAAAACTTAACAGACATGAATCATAGTCCCAAAAATAGAGGAGAAAGAGAACAGGGAAGAGTCAATATTCAAAGGCATGATGGTTGAGAATTTTACAAGACTGACAAAAGATATCAAGTGACAGATTGAAGAATCTCATTGAAACCTGAGCAGAATAAAAATCAAATAAATGCATATCTACGTGTCAAAGATCTTAAATGTACCTTCCCTTTGATTCAATAATTCTACTTCTCAGAAGAATTCTATAGGTATAATTGCATTTGTGAGACATGGTATGCGAAGAAGGATATTCATTGCTACATTGTTAAATTTAAAACAAACTGAATGACAATCAATTGTAGATAGCATATCTTCTCTCTCCTCCATCTTCTTCAATCACACTAAATTTTTCATAGTTCTCTTACACAATGCCTCTACTGGGAAATCAATCTTTTGTTCCTTTTCTGATTCTCTTTACTCTCTTTATTCTCTCTTTTAGTGGATGACCCCTCCATACTGGATCACCCTTCTACTTTTGGACTTGGATGAAATACTGCACTATGAGACATACATCTGGTTTCCTGAATGGCTGATGAGATACCAAATGACATAATTTAGAAATACAGAGATAAGCTGAAGGTGAAGCTTGACTAATGGAAAACAGGGGATGGCGGGGAGATGGGCAGATAATATTTCCTCCTTTCTTTCTATTGTGGACCACACTGAGATGTGTTTCCTCCTTGAAACCCTTCTGGAGAAGTCCCCCCCCATGTCAAGTGAACTGAGCATCCAGCTGTGTCTCTTCTTTGCTTGTTCTGAAACAGTAGGCAGCATGACACATCACGTTGCCTCACACTTTGCCTGGCCTCAGTTTCTCTTCCCTTACCCTCATTGTCCCAAGTTTGTACCTCTCATATAAAATGTTAGTACTTGATTATTGCATCAGCTCTACTGTCTAGTGGATCTGAGCTAAGGCACTATCATTTTTTTATTCCATACAATAGAACACTATGAAGTCAATTAAAATGAAACAGTTCCAGATGTACCAAAATGGAATGCATCTGTCTATCCTTTCATAAATGGACGACTAGATAGATAGATAAATAGATAGATAGATAGATAGATAGATAGAATAAGGGAAGGCGAACAATAGTATTTCTCATGCTACTATCTGAATGGAAAAAAACAAAAAATTCTTACATGATTGGAATATCTTTTGAAGGATATACAAGTAATAAATCTCAATTATTGTCTCCAAGGTGGGTAACTAGGTGGGAGATAGGGTCATTTTCCCTATGCACCATTACAAAACCTTTGAATTTTGTAGCTATATAAGTATTACTCATTCATTAAAATTACTTAAAGAAAAAAAGAAGTGAACAATGATCATGAAAAGAGATTTCACAAAAGAAAATAAATGAATATAAGCATTTTTATGGATATACCCCAAGAATTTAAGATTCCTCACCCAACAACTGATAGAAATGGGAGTGGTAAGCAGGACCAGATGATGCCAAGTCTTAAAAATTGTGTTAAGGTTGTTGGAATTTATTCCATGAACGATTAGATGCAATACTAGTCCATTGAATGGATTTACATTGAGAAGAGAACTCTCACTTTGACTGCCAGGTGAAGATGAATTAGATGGGGAAAATCTGGAGGGGGATCAGTGAGATGTTGTTGCAATAACCCCAGTTTTCCTTACGTTCTGACTAGAGATGATGGGACAGGTAAACTAGTGATTTTAAATTTCATGTTTTATGTAATTCTGTGAGCGATTGTATGACTGTCAGAAATAGCAAATCTGCAGGATCGTATATCACACTTTTCAGCAAAACAACATCTCTATGTTCCTAGAAATCATTTGGTCTCATGACAGACAAGCCAGTCATATTTAGAAAGCATTTTTTTTTCCTTTCAGTTTATTATAATCTATATCACTGATTCTTAAGACAATTAGTTCCTCAGAAACAATCTACATTTACAACATAACTTGAAAGCTAAATGCTCCCATCTTTGTCCAAGAAATATAAAAGTAATCTGATTCTATGGACTACAGCTTATCTCCTAGGAAACCACCATAGGCAAGGGAAATATTGATTGAGATAAATGCTGTCTTAGAAAGTTAAAATACTCAAGCCAGAGACACTGAAATAAGATAAAACAGTATTTTCATAAATCAATACTCTTCATACTCGGAGCTTCTCAAGGACCTAGCATCTGCTATGCCCTGCTTGTCTTTGAAAGTAAATATTTTTATTTCCATTTTCCCCCTCTTTTGGGCTCTATATTTATAGTCACCTGGTTCCCAAAAGAAGAAAAGCCTTACTGAAGAATTAAAAGTTCTTAAAATAAAACCTTTGAACAGCATGTTTTCCTTCATTAAAAAAAGGGAATGGGCTAAAATACACTGAAGACATATATCCCCTAGCGTTGTGAACAGTGAAAAAGAAGAATGTGTTAACATATCTCCTAACAATATTTTAGGAGGAAATAGAATATTTCCTCTTCAAGATATATTACTAACGCTCAGACTAAGAAATATCTCCACATTTATATGAGGCTGAACAGGCAGTTTTACCTCTATCAAATTTTAAGGAAAGGCCTTAATCAGCAACACAACAAAGAAAAGTGACAGGAAACTAAGAAAAAATATAAAGATGACTTATGTCTACCAGATTAACACATGTTCATAACCTACTATTTCCAATTGGTACAGGTTTTTTTGGGATATATTTTATGTATGGTTTTCTTCTGAAAAATAAGGATGACATGTCCTTTATTTTTTGTTTTTTAAGGAATTCGTGTTAGTTTATGTCAGCTACCACAAATCTCAAGATTTCTTATGGCCCTAAAATGGTAGAAGTTTAACCATGGGAAGTCTCAAACAGCAATGTTGTTCTAGTCCATGCATCAATTTATGGATCCAGGATCATTTTATCTTGTCACGGGGCCATCTGCAACACATGGCTTCAAGGTTGCTGTGCTTGTCTGCTTCAAGGAGTTGAAAGGGAAAGAGCATGGGAGTTGCCAGAAAGATTTTTATGATCCACGCCTAGAAATAGTTCATGCTGCTTCTCTTCACATCCCATTGGCTAGAACTTGGTCACTCCAAAATAGCAAGGAAGAGGAGACATATAGAGTCTGGCTATTTTGTCCAGAAACTTATTTGTTGACCACCTAGTCTGTCACTATCACAGTCTTTTTTTCCAGCTTTATTGAGATATAATTGACATACAACATTGTGTAAGTTTAAGGTGTACAACGCGACGACTGAGACATGTCTATATTGAATTTTTATGTTGTCCTTTTTCTTTTTTAATTTCTAGTTTTACGCCATTGTTGTCAGAAAAGATATTAGATATGATTTCAATCTTCTTAAATTTGTTAAGCCTTACCCTGTGACCCAACATATGATCTATCTTGGAGAATGTTCCGTGTGCACTTGAGAAGATTGTGTATTCTGGTGCTTTTGGATGGCATGTTCTTTATATATGTGTTAGGTCCTTTTGTTTGATAGTGTTATTCAGGTCTTCTTTCTCCTTATTAATTTTCTATCTCAATGATCTATCCAATGTTGAAAGTAGAGCATTGAAATCCCCTACTATTGTTGTATTGCTGTCTATTTCTCCCTTCAGTTCTGTTAATTTTTGCTTTAAATATTTATGTGCTCCAATGTTGGGTGCATGTATATTTACAATTATTACGTCTTCTTGATGAATTATCCCCTTTATAACTATATAGTGACCTTCTTGTGACTGATTTTGTGACTGATGTTTTGTGTCTTATGACCAATTTTGAATAAAGTCTATTTTATCCAATATACGTATAGCCACTGCTGCTACCTCGGTTACCATTTGCATGGAATATCTTTTTCCATCCTCTCACTTTCAACATATGTGTTTCCTTAGAGCTAAAGTGAGTCTTGTAGGAAAGCATATTGTTGAATCTTGTTTTTTTATCCATTCATCCGCTTTGTGTCTTTTGATTGGAGAATTTAGTCCATATGCATTTATAGTAATTATTGATAGGTAAGGACATAATTAACTATTGCCATCTTGCTAATTGTTTTCTGGGTTTTTTTTTTTTTTTTTTAGTTCTTTTTTTCCTTTCTTCTTCTCTTATTGTCTTCCTTTGAGATTAATTTTTGTACTGGTATGTTTTAAATCCTTTCTCTTTGTCTTTTGTTTAACTACTATAGATTTTTTCTTTGTGGTTACGATGAGGCTTACATAAAACATCTTATAGATATAACAGTCTATTCTGAGGTAGTAACAACTTACCTTCAATTACACATAAAAATTTGGTACTTTTACTTCTCCTTCCCCCTCATTTTATGCTGTTGATGTCACACTTTACATCTTTTTATGTGTGCCTCCATTAACAAATTATTTTAGCTGTAGTTACTTTTAATATTATTGTTTTTTAACTTTTATACTAAAGATAAAGTGATTTACACACTGCCATTACAGTATTAGAGTATTCTGAATTGAGTATACATTTACTTTTATCAGTGAGTTTTATGCTTTCATATGTTTTCATGTTGTCACTTAATGTCCTTTCATTTTAACTTGAAGAATTCCCAGTAGCATTTTTCGTAATGCAGGTCTAGTGGTGATGAACTCTCTTAGCTTTTGTTTGTCTGGGAATGTCTTTATCTCTCCTTCATTTCTGAAGGACAGTTTTACTGGGTATAATATTCTTGGTTGGCAGTTTTTCCTTTCAGCAAAAATATATATCTTAGAAAATATTATCCCATTCCTTCCTGGCCTGCAAGTTTTTTGCAGAGAAATCTGCCGATAGCCTTATAGGGGTTCCCTTGTATATGAAGAGCTGTTTCTCTCTTGCTGTTTTCAAAATTCTCTCCTTGTCTTCGTCTTTTAACATTTTCCTTATGATGTATCTCTGAGTAATCTTCTTTGGGTTGATTTTGTTTGGGGTCCTTTGAGCTTCCTGTACCTGGATGTCCATATCTCTCCCAAGATTTGTGAAGTTTTCAGCTATCATATCTTAAAATAATCATTCTGCCCTTTTCTCTCTCTCTCTTCTCCTTCTGGGACTCCCATGATGTGAATGTTCATTAACTTGATGGTATCTCATAATTCACCTAGGCTTTCTTCACTCATTTTCATTCTTTTTTCTTTTTGTTCCTCTAACTGGCTAATTTCAAGTGATCTGTCTTTGAGTTCACTGATTCTTTCTTCTGCATGATCAAGTCTGTTTTTGAAGCTGTCTATTGAATTTTTCAATTGTCATTGTACTCTTTAGCTCCAGGATTTCTGTTTGGTTCTTTTTTATAGTTTCTATTTCTTTATTAGACTTCTTAGTTTGCTCATGCATTGCTTTCCTAATTTTGTTTGTCTGTGTTCTCTTGCATTTCATTCAGTTTCTTTAAGATGAGTATTTTGAATTTCTTTTTCAGGCAAATGGTAGATCTCCATTTCTTTGGGGTCAGTTACTAAAGCTTTATTAGTTTCCTTTGGCAGTGTCAGATTTGCCTGATTCTTAATGATCTATGTAGCCTTGTGTTGGTTTCTCTGCCTTTGAAGGAGAAAACTACTCCTCCAATCTTTACAGACTGGTTTCAACTGGTAAAGATCTTCTCCTGTTTGTTCCATGGGTGATGGGATTACCTCCAGAATTGCAGTCATGCTGGGTTGGAGCCAGTTACAATGTTGTTGCTGGGTCTGCAGTGGAGTCTGAAGTTGGTGGGTCTGTTACCAGGGACTAGGGGATAGGCCATGTATCCTATCTTATCCCTAGGTGGATTGGACTGCCTCCTTCCTCCAGTACCTTGCTCAGCATGGTGGTACTGGGACAAGGGTCTGCTTCAGAGTCCACAGTTAGGTCCTCAGATAGCAAGCCTATTACCAGTTGCATAGCCGGTGTGGCTCCCACAAGATCCTGAAGTGGGCTACTTCCTGGTACTGGATGGGTCCCTGGGTGGGCAGGACTGACCCTGAACCATGGCTGAGAGGTGCTGGAATCTAGTCTCAGTGCTGTTTCAGATTTCACAGCCTTGAAGTCTGTAGACCTCAATCTGGAGGCACAGTTGGGAATGTCTCCTTCCAGGTCCCTGGGAGGCGTGGGTTGGCCCCTGATCATGACTGGAGGGGCTGGAGCTGAGTATAGGACCCTTTCAGGACCTCCTTAGGTGCAGATATGAGTGTCTCCTGACTGGTCTCTGTGCTGACAGAACTGTTGATAGATGGTGTCTGAGAGGGCCTTGAACCAAGCATAGGGCCCTTTTGAGATCTCCAGGACCCCAGACAGGAATGTCTTCTACTGGGTCCCAGAGCTGGCGTGTCTGCTGGCAGATTGTGGCTATGATATTATTGAAGCCCAGTATAAGGCCCTTTCATAATCTCTGGGGTTGCAGATAGGAGCATCTCCTGCTAGGAGCCTGGACCCTCAGGACTACTGGTGGACCGTGGCTGTGAGGGAGCAGAAGCCAAGTACAGGGCCCTTTGAGGATATCTGGGGGCACTGACAGAAGTATCCCCTGCAGAGTCCCTGTGTCAGCAAGACTTTGTGGATTATGGCTGGGATGGGCTGGAGCCCAGTTACAGGGTCCTCTCAGAATCTGCAGTCTGACCAAGTTTGGTAGGCTTACCTCCAGAGGCCCCTGCACCATGATTGAGAGGGGCTGGAGCCAGTTCATGGGCCACTTCAGGCCACAGCTGGGACTGAGGCCTGTATGTCTATTCTTAATGCACAAGTAGGCATGACTCTTCCCAAGCCCCTTGGCATATGGTAGTGGTGACAGACCCAAAACCAAATGGGGCTGTACCAATTTCTCAGGGGTATGGAACTGTTTCTGTTTCTGTGGCCAGGACAACAATTAGCAAGTCAGCTGCCTGGGTGTGAGCCTGACTTCTCAAAATGGCTCTCCTTGGTCTTAGCCTGTACCAGGGTTTCACAGTCTCTTACCTGGATCCCAAGTTCCCAGGTGATGCTGATGCTGCTGGTCAGGGGAACACACACTGAGAATCAACTACTGGCCTAGAGGAAGAAGCCTGGGAGGCACAGAGTCCCATAAATACAAAACAGTTTTCCTTTCCTCCCAGCTCTCCTTTCCTAATTTTTTCACAGTCCTCTTCACAAGGAGAAGGTGCCCATTCATGGCTACTTGACTATTTGAGGAATGATTTTGCCTCTGTAGTAATTGAGCTTTAAAACGAGATTTTCCCACAGGTAAAACAGTTAATTTCACATGCTGAAAAAAAGGGTGAAATAATTCTATGGTGAAAAAAAGCATTTTAAGTCAAAATCTTCTGTAAATGGAGAGAGGAAATTTAAACTTAAATCACTGCATGGGAGAATATGTGGTAAATTGAAAACTGAAACATGACCAGTGAGGCTTTGGCAAGTCAAAATGATTCCTGTTTTTCCTTCCTAACCATGAAGCAGTGAGACAGTAGCCTGAATTGTTCTGTGCCAAGAAACTAGGCTGGGCTCCCTCTATGCCCTCTTTTTCCCTTTTGCCTCCAAATATAAGGCATCTTTTTTGCTCCAGCTCAGGTCCTGTCCTCTTTGCTTTTTACTGAGGGCCAAGAACAGTGAGAATCTGGACCAAGTAAGTCAGCGTTCAAGTACATGTTTTTTTGGAAGAGTATTCTTAGTTATACGTCTTTGTAGTCCACATTACCTGGAGACAATACTCTTTTAGCAAGTAACATCTCCATCTTTTTCATTCTTAGTAAATTCAGAACCTGTGACGTTACCAACTGCTCTTACACAGGCATACTTGTCTGTTTTTCTTATAAACAACCGTATGAGCTTGACTTACATACATGTATGTAGATATTCTTTCTGTTCCAGGAAATTCTTGCCCAGGAAGATAAAGCTGTAAGATAACAATTAACATGACTGTGTTTCAACAGACTCCTGAAAGCCTATTTGTCCTGGACAAACATCTTGCTAGGCAAACAATAGTGAACTCATCAAGATTCACTTCAAGGCCCTACCACTGCTGTGTACACCAATCCCAACTATCATGTCTTTAACTCTGCCCAACCTTAATCAGTTTCCCACTGTGAATGACCCACCCTAAACCAAGTAATCCTGTCAAAATTGATATTAGTGGAGCCATTTTAAAATGGAGTCAGAGCTGTCTTTCCAGAGAAACTGCCTTACTGTTTTGAACCTTGGAGTAGGCCAAATTTTGAGCTGCGCCAAACCTTTGGACTGAGCCAAAATGGCAATTGTTTCACAAGAAATTGAGAAGTCAGCAGGAGAACGGAATCCTGATCACAAGGACCGAAGATTATAGACTTTCTGAACATAGAATCAATAGTCAGTCAACGTTTAGCCAAGACTAGCTCTCTGCCTCCAACTCCAATTAAAATTCATTGTAGTACAACCTCACCTCTTTGCCTTTAAAAGCTCCTGACTGTTACTCCCTAGTGGGACACTATTTGGGTTTCTATCTGAATCTGTGTTCCACAAATTGCAATTCTTTGATCCTAAATAAATGCTTTGCCTCTTAAACTGGTTTCTGTTTTTATAGGTTGACAAGCCAGACGCCCAACTCTATAAATATCCTCCCCTGACTTCCCCCTTCTAAGATGCAATAGGATGTCGGCTGTCTTATTCTTTACTGTAATAGGTCTAATAAACCCACCTTGGCACAAGCAACAGTATATTCTGCATCAAATACTATTTTTTAAAGAGTGGCAGAATGTTGATAATTTTTGAAGCTTTTGTTTGTGGGAATTCATTATACAGGTCTCACTACTTTTGTGTATGCTTCAAAATTTCCATAAAATTATGTTTTAAAAATTAGTTTTATGATCTATCAGTGGATAACTTTATTAGATTCTCCTTAAGTTTTGTTGAAAGTGAAAAATTGGAAACCTACTGGCTTGCAAATGGATTTATTATTTAGTCATTAGAATCATTTATTTTCTGCAGACAAAAATTAATATTTTCAATTGTCATATTGTTTGACATTCTTAAGATTTTTACACATCACGGCAATGCATCATATTAAGATTTGGGCAGGCGAAAGCCATGTGTTTCTTTTGTAAATTTGGAGAAAGGCGATTGTGAAAGTAAAAGAGCTACCTCTCACCATGGGGTTGTTCTGGGCAGATTAATGTTAGGGAACAGCACATATGGAGGAAGTTGAAGATCTTGTCAATTTCCTTAACACTATCTTCCCTTGGAAGGGCTTTAACTAGCCCTGGGGCTTTGCATAATAATTTGAAAGCTATGGTCTAAGACACATTTCTCTCCCCAGCCCCTCCTACCACCTATCGATATTTGTTTGCATCTGCATTACAGCCTTGTTTTTGTAAGTAGAGGAGGACCAGGGTGTTTTATTGAGAAGAAGGCATAGTGTCTGTTCCAAACCAGCCACTTCAACTAGGTTTGAGCCCTTATGATTGAAGAGATGAGGGCTAGAAACTTTTTGTGATGCTTGGCGAAATTCCAGTTAATGGCTGAGCAAAGAAGGGTAGACGTGAACGGGGTACTGTTCACTAGAGGCTTTGTGAGTCCCTGCATACCAACAGAGCTTCTAGACTCTGATGTTAAAACAGATCACAGAGAAAGAGCTGGAACTCATGTCTAGAGTAGGTAGCTTCAGGAGCAACTAGATATGGTATCTTTAGCAGGAATATTGTAAATTTTAACCTGAGTGATAAAAGGGGGCATAGAGACTTAAACCATTGTCATTATGTCATTTGGCTAATTTTACTTCATTTTGTTATCACAAGTTATTGATACCTGGACTTAGAGTTATTCTAGAAAAATACGTTTTATCAAAAGTGGTAATGTGTTGTAGTGTTCCTTGGGGACTGGCCTGGTGGCATAGCGGTTAAGTCCGTGCGCTCTGCTTTGGCAGCCCAGGCTTCTTGAATTTGGATCCCAGGCATGGACCTACACTGCTCATCAAGCCATGCTGTGGCAGCGTCCCACATACAAAACAGAGAAAGATGGGCACAGATGATAGCTCAGGGCCAATCTTCCTCACCAAAAAAACCTAGGATTCCCCAGAAGGTTCAGCATGATCATAGGACAGCATCTACTTCTCCCTCAACAAGGGCAGTTCCAATGTTTTTAGTTTTGTATATTGGGACTTTACATAAGATTTCATTTGGAAGAGGTTAGTTAGCTCTACTTCTCCTTAGTTTATGGGAAGGAACACAAGTTTTGGAGTTAGATTTCCATGTCTAACCTTGGAGAAGTTACTTAAACTCTTTCACCCTTGGCTATCTGTAAAATGGGAACAATTATACATTACATTCAGTTTTATTATCTATAGCTATTTTATAAAGTTTAATAAATCTTGGGAGCAGTTTATTTAAAATATCCCCTGTTAGGTATGGGCTAGCAATTGTGAAACTACTTTATATGCATGTAGAGTTAAACAAATAAGTAAATCTACTGTAGATAATGAGAATCAGGTTTCTCACTGACAGAAAAAAGTTACCAACCCCATGGAGGTATCAATATGAACACATAGTTTAATAGATGATGGATAGATGGATAGATAGATAGATAATCTAATACTAACATGGATTAGTACTCATTCATTTATTCCACAGCTCTGTCTGCTGAGATAGTCAAGAAGCAGTGACAGCTCAGAAACAAGGAGCACATCTAGTGCCCAGATCCTGGCTTCTAAATATAATTCTTCAATAAAAGAACTGGGGTAATTTGGGTAAGTGGTTGATTCCAGGGTTGGGGCAGATGAGCTTGAGGAATCTTGTGGTGCCAGAAAATAAGAAAGCACTAAGAAGAAAATGTGGGTAGGGAGGTGTGGCATGTCAAAAGAATACAGGGGCCAACATTAAAGAGCCCCTACTGGCCAAAGCTGGAAAAACTTGAGGAACAAAATAAATAACCATAGTACTGGATTAAAACTCAAAGAATAAAAATAAATATCCATGAATCCAAATGAATATAAATCAATAATTGAATAAATAAATAAAATGGGGAGAAAAGGCAACTCTTCCTTAAAGAAGCATTCCAATTACTAAATGTAGAAGGAATGATGGAAATAGAAAATCATCATTAGAACACCATAGAAATAATTAGTGCAGGCAAGATCCACTAACGAATGTTAAAATTAGTGGGTGAGGTGCCAGCCCAGTGGTGTAGTGGTTAAGTTTGTGTGCTCCACTTTGGCAGCTCAGGGTTCACAGGTTCAGATCCCAGGCACAGACCTATGCACCGCCTATCAAGCCATGCTGTGGCAGGCATCTCACATATAAAGTAGAGGAATATGGGCACGGATGTTAGCCCAGGGCCAATCTTCCTCAGCAAAAAGAGGAGGATTGACCACAGATGTTATCTCGGGGCTAATCTTCCTCACCCCCCCAAAAAAAATAGTGGGTGAAAGTTTAAGAAAAAAACAGGATATTTGCATAGTCTCAAAGAATCTTCCCTCAAGTATCTATTAATCACAAGGGGAAAAGTAGTAATTTTACGGTGGAGAAACCTGGCAGACACCATCTTAATCAACACATTGTGAAGGCATTTGAAAATGAGTGGGGTGGGATTTTTTGTTTTTTATGAGTAGTAGGGTAGTGGATATTGCCAGCATTTCATGAACGATGCCAAGGATGCTACATGTCCTGCTGTGAGTTGGATAGCCATACATGATCAATTCTACTGCATTCTGCACAACTTGATGTGAAATCATGTAGATAGGACATTCTACACGGAACAGAAGTGAAAAGCGTTTTTAGAGTCTTTAGGAATCTAAGCTACCTCTGTTTTACATAGAAACACAATGTATTTGTTGTTGTTGTTAGTGCCCTTGAGTCAATTTCCAATTCCTAGCAACCCTGTGTACAGCGGAGCAGAACTCTGCCCGGTCTTTTTGAGCCATCCTCTCACCTTCTAGGCACTATATCGGATAATGCTCTGCTGCTATTTATAGGATCTTCATGGCCAATTTTTTCAGAAGTGGGTGGCCAGGTCCTTCTTCCTAGTCTGAAAGCTCCACTGAAACCTGTCCCCATGAGTGATCCTGTTGGTATTTGAAATATCAGTGGCATAGCCTTCAGCATCACAGCAACACACAGCCACCACAGTATGACAGCCGACAGACGGTGGTCTTGTTCCCTGACCAGGAAACAAACCAGGACTGCAGCAGTGAGAGCACGGAAACTTAACCACTAGACCACCATGGCTGGCACAATCTATTTTTAGCATGGTGTTAAAATTTATTGAATTCAACTGCCATATAAATTAGGAAAAGATCGTACTTCATTTTGCTAAGAAAGAGTTGTTTGTTTCAGAAAATCATATCACTGGTGGCAACATATGTGTTGCTTCTAAAACATATGGGTCTATAGTATAGTCATTCTATGCGTAGGTGTGAGCACATGACTACTTGAAGTCTTCTAGTGTAATTTACATTAGCATTTACATAGGGAAATACATAAGATCTGATTAGAAGTTACCTATCTTCATTTTGTATTGTACTACAATTAGGTCATTATATTGACTTAATGAAAGTACATGTGTTTGTAAATTATAATATCTACTGAATTTCAGTTCAGGTTTATAACAAAGGTTCAAAAATATTTTTAAAAAGTAATTTAATCAACAAATGGTCCTGGAACAACTGGATATTCATACGTAAAAGAATGAATTTTGATCTCTACATCACACTATATACAAAAATTAACTCAAAATGGATCAACACCTGAATAAAAGAGCTAAAATCATAAAAATCTTAGAAGAAAGGACAGGGGTAAATCTTTAGGACCTTGGATTTGGTAATGGATTCTTAGATATGAAACCAAAAGCATAAACAATGAAAGAAAGATAAATTGGGCTTATCAAAATTAGAAACTTTTGTGCATCAAAGGACATTATCAAAAAAGTAAAAAAATAAAAAACCTACAGAATGGGAGAAGATATTTGCAGATCATATATCTGATAAGGTTCTAGCATATAGAATATAAAAAAAAAACTCTTCTGACTCAACAACAAAAAGACAACCACATTAAAAAATGGTCAAAGGATTTGGATAGGCATTTCTCCAAAAAAGATATGCAAGTAGCCAATAACTACATGGAAAGATGCTCAAATCATATTCATCAGGGAAATGTAAATCAAAACAACAAAAATATATCATTCACATCTACTAGGATGGCTACAATTTTTCCTGTTTTTTAATTATAAAATACACATAAAATAAAATTTACCATATTAACCATTTTTAAATGTACAGTTCAGTGATATTAAATACATTCATAATACTGTGCTACCATCTCCAGAACTCTTTTCATCTTCCAAAACTGAAACTCGATTACTTATTAAACAATAATACTCTGTTCCCAATTTTCTCAGCCCTGTCAACCACCATTCTACTTTCTCTCTATGAATTTGACCACTCTAGGTATATCAAATTAGTAGAATCATATGGCATTTTTCTTTTTGTGACTGCCTTATTTCCCTTGGAATAATGTCCTCAAGGTTCATTAATGTTGTAGCAAGTGTCAGAATTTCCTCCTTTTTTTAAGACTGAACAATATTCCATTGTAAACATCTATCACATTATGCTTATCCCTTCCTCTGTAGATGGACACTTGAGTTGCTTCTACATTTTAGCTATTGTGAATAATGCTTCTATGAACACAAGTGTACAAATATCTGTTCAAGACCCTGCTTTCAATTTTGGAGGCTATATAGTCAGAAATGAAATTGCTGGATCATATGGTAATTATGTTTTTAATTTTTTGAAAATTAAATCAGACTGTTTTCCCCCAGCTACACCATTTTACATTCCCACTAACAGTGCACAGGGCTCCAATTTCTCCACATCCTCACCACCACTTGTTATTGTCTGTTTTTTCTTTGATAGTAACCATCCTAACAGGTGTGAGATGGTGTCTCATGGTGGGTTTGATTTGCATTTCCCTAGTGATTAGCAATGTTCTGTATCTTTACATGTGCTTACTGCCATTTATATGCCTATTAAAGTCCTTTGCTCATTTTTGAATTATGTTAGGTTTTTTTGAGGTTGAGTTGTAGAAATTCTCTATATATTCTGCATATTAATCCCTTATCAGATGCATGATTTGCAAATATTCTATTCTATTCTGTGGCTTGCCATTTATTCTCTTGATAATGTCTTTTGAGGCAAAAATTTATTATTTTCATGAAGTCCAATTTGTCTATTTTTCCTTTTTTTTCAATTATTTTATTGAGGACATGGCTTATAACATTGTGTAATTTCAAGTGTACTATACTATTTATCAGTTCTGTATAGACTGCGTCATGCTCACCACCAATAGTCTAATTTTTATCCATCACCATAGATAGGTGCCAACCCTTTCACCCACCCACCAACTCCCTCTCCCTCTGGTAACCACTATGGAGCAGTGGAGTAGTATTCCATCGTATATGTATACCACATCTTCTTTATCCGTTCGTCAGTTGATGCACATTTGGGTTGCTTCCACCTCTTGGCTATTGTGAATAATGCTGCAATGACATAGGGGTGCATAAATCTCTTAATTGTTTATATAAAGTTCTTTGGATAAATACTCAGCTGGGGGATAGCTGGGTCATATGGTATTTCTATTTTTAATTTTTTGAGAAATCTCCATACTGTTTTGCATAGTGGCTGCACCAGTTTGCATTCCCACCAGCAGTGTATGAGGGTTCCCTTTTCTCCACATCTTCTCCAACATTTGTTATTTTTTGTCTTGTTAATTATAGTCATTCTGACAGGTATAAGGTGATATCTCATTGTTTTGATTTGCATTTCTCTTATGATTAATGATGTTGAACATCTTTTCACGTGTCTGTTGGCCATCTGTATATCTTCTTTGGAAAAATGTCTGTTCATATCTTCTGCCCATTTTTTAATTTTTTTTGTTTGTTTATTGCAGTAACATTGGTTTATAACATTGTATAAATTTCAGGTGTACATCATTATACTTCTATTTCTGCATGGATTAGATCATGTTCTCATGTTCACCACCCAAATACTAATTACAATCCATCACCACACACATGTGCCTAATTATCCCTTTCACCCTCCTCCCTCCCCCCTTCCCCTCTGGTAACCACCAATCCAATCTCTGTCTCTAGGTGTTTGTTTGTTGTTGTTATTATCTACTACTTAATGAGTAAATCATATGGTATTTGACCCTCTCTCTCCGACTTATTTCACTTTGCATAGTACCCTCAATGTCCATCCATATTGTCACAAATGGCTGGATTTCATCATTTCTTATGGCTGAGTAGTATTCCATTGTATATATATACCACAGCTTCTTTATCCATTTGTCCCTTAATGGGCACTTAGGTTGCTTCCAAGTCTTGGCTATTGTGAATAACGCTGCAATGAACACAGAGGTGTATGTATCTCTATGCATTGGTGTTTTCATGTTCTTGATTATTTTTTTGTTGTTGAGTTCTATGAGTTCTCTATGTATTTTGGATATTAATCCCTTGTTGGATATATGATTTGCAAATATTTTCTCCCAGTTCGTGGGTTGTCTTTTCATTTTGTTCATGATTTCCTTTGCCTTGCAGAAGATTTTGGTCTGATATACTCCTATTTGTTTATTTTTTCCTATGTTTCTCTTCCCTGATTAGACATGGTATTTGAAAAGATGTTGCTAAGACTGATGTCAAAGAGGGCACTATGTATATTTTCTTCTAGGAGTTTTATGTTTCAGGTCTTACATTCAAGTCTTTAATCCATTTGGAGCTAATTTTTGTGTATGGCAAAAGATAATGGTCTACTTTCAATCTTTTGCATGTGGCTGTCCAGTTTTCCCAGCACCACTTATTGAAGAGACTTTCTTTTCTCCATTGTGTGTTCTTAGCTCCTTTGTCAAAGTTTAGCAGTCCATAGATGTGTGATTTTATTTCTGGGCTTTCAGTTCTGTTCTGTTGATCTGTGTATCTGTTTTTGTGCAAGTACCATGCTATTTTGATTACTAGAGCTTTGTAGTGTATTTTGAAGGCACGACTGCAATGCCTCCAGCTTTGTTCTTTTTTCTCAGGATTGCTTTGGCTATTTGGGGTCTTTTGTTGTTCCATATAAATTTTAGGATTTTTTGTTCTGTTTCTGTGAAGAATGTCATTGGGATTCTGATTGGGATTGCATTGATTCCATAGCTTTAGGTAATATGGACATTTTAGCTATGTTTGTTCTTCCAATCCATGAGCACGGATTATCTTTCCATTTCTTTATGTCTTCTTCAATTTCTTTCAATAATGTCTCATAGTTTTCAGTGTATAGGTCTTTCACCACCTTGGTTAAATTTATTCCTAGATATTTTACTCCTTTTGTTGCAATTGTAAATGGGATTGTATTCTTGACTTCTCTTTCTGCTAGTTTGTTATTAGTGTATAGAAATGTAACTGATTTTTGTAAGTGGATTTTGTACCCTACCACTTTGCTGTAGTTGTTGATTATTTCTAACTGTTTTCTGGTGAATTCTTTAGGGTTTTCTATATATAGAGTCATGTCAGCTGCAAACAGTGAGAGTTTCACTTCTTCCTTTCCAATTTGGATACCTTTTATTTCTTTTTCTTATGTAATTGCTCTGGCCAAAACCTCCAGTACTATGTTGAATAGCAATGGTGGGAGTGGGCACCCTTGTCTTGTTCCTGTTCTCAGGGGGATGCCTTTCAGTTTTTCACCATTAAATATGATGTTAATATGATGTTGGCTGTGCGTTTATCACATATTACCTTTATTATGTTGAGGTACTTTCCTTATATACCCATTTCATTGAGAGTTTTTTCATAAATGAATGTTGGATCTTGTCAAATGCTTTCTCTGCATCTATTGAGATGATCATGTGATTTTTTTCCAGTTTATCAATGTGGTGTATCACATTGATTGATTTGTGAATGTTGAACCATCGCTGTGTCCCTGGTAGAAATTGTGCTTGATCATGGTATATGATCCTTTTAATGCATTGCTGTATTCGATTCACCAATATTTTGTTGAGGATTTTTGCATCTATTGTCATCAGGGATACTGGCCTGTAATTTTCCTTCTTTGTGTTGTCCTTGTCTGGTTTTGGTATCAGGGTATTGTTGACCTCATTGAATGAGTTAGGAAGCATTCCATCTTCTTCAATTTTTCAGAATAGTTTGAGAATGATAGGTATTAAATCTTTTTTGAATGTTTGGTAGAATTCTCCAGAGAAGCCATCTGACCCTGGGCTTTTGTTTTTTGGGAGGTTTTTGATTACTGTTTCAGTCTCTTTACTTGTGATTGATCTATTCAGATTCTCTATTTCTTCTTGTTTCAGTTTTGGGAGGTTGTATGAGTCTAAGAATTTATCCATTTCTTCTAGGTCATACAATTTGTTGGCATATAATTTTTCATAGTATTCTCTTATAATCCTTTGTATTTCTGTGGTATCTGTTGTAGTTTCTCCTCTTTCATTTATTAGAGCCTTCTCTCTTTTTCTCTTAGCTAGTCTGGCTAAAGGTGTCTCAATTTTGTCTATCTTTTCAAAGAATCAGCTCTTAGACTCAGTGATCATTTCTACTGAATTTTTAGTCTCTATTTCATTTATTTCTGCTCTAATTTTTATTTCCCTCCTTCTGCTGACTTTGGGCTTTGGTTGTTCTTCTTTTTCTAGTTCTGTTAGGTACAGCTTAAGATTATTTATTTGAGGTTTTTCCTATTTGTTGAGGTAGGCCTGTATTGCTATGAATTTCCCTCTTAGAATATATATATTTTTATATATACATAATTTAATATATATTAAATTTAATATATATTTTTATATAAAACTTTATATTTATATATAAAACTTTAATACATATATATTAAATCCATCTGGCCTAGTGTTTCCTTTAAATCCACTATTTCCTTGTTGACTTTCTGTCTGGATGATCTATCCATTGATGTGTAAATGGTGTGCTGAAGTCCCCTACTATTATTGTGTTGCTGTTAATTTCTCCCTTTAGGTCTGTTAATAGTTGATTTATATACTTTGGTGCTACTGTGTGTGCATATATATTCATAAGTGTTATGTGCTCTTGGTGGAATTTCCCTTTTATCATTATATACTGTCTCTCTTTGTCTCTCATTGTTTTTTTTAATCTTGAAGTCTGCTATGTCTGATATAAGTATGGCAACACCTGCTTTCTTTTGTTTGCTATTTGCTTGGAGTGTCATCTTCTATCCCTTTACTCTGAGCCTATGTTTGTCTTTAGAGCTGAGATGTGTTTCCTGGAGGCAGTATATTGTTGGGTCTTGTTTTTTAATCCATACAGCTACTTTGTGTCTTGTGATTGGAGAATTCAATCCATTTACATTTAGAGTGATTATTGATATATGAGGGCTAAATATTACCATTTTATCTCTTGCTTTCTGGTTGTTCTATATTTCCATTGTTTCTTTTCCCTTGTATTTCTGAGGGTCATTTCAGTTTGGTGATTTTCTGTGATGGTATTCTCAGTTTTCTCTTTATTTATGAATTGTGACTCTGCTCTTATTTTTTGTTTAGTGCTTACCATGAGGTTTGTATAAAAGATCTCATAGATGAGATAGTCCATTTTCTGACAGCCTCTTCTCTCCACTAGCCTAAGTAGGTTCCATCACTTTCCTCTTCCCCTTATAAGTTATTGTGGTCACAAATTATTGTTTTGTATTGTGCTTTTGTGACTAAATTGCAGTGTTTATAGTTATTTTTTTATCTTTTCCTTCTCTTTATTTTTTATGTTATAATAAAGTATTTGCTAACCTGTTCTGATAGAGAGCTGCAGCTTTCTGATTCTGTCTGTCTGTTTATCTCCTTGCTCAAAGCTTTGTAGACCTTTGTCTTATTGTTTCAGGTATAAGTGCTTCTTTCATCATTTCTTGTAAGGAAGCTCTAGTGGTGATGAACTCCCTCAGCTTTTGTTTATCTGGGAAAGCTTTTATTTCTCCATCATATCTGAAGGATAGTTTCACTGGGTAGAGTATTCTTGGCTGAAAGTTTTTGTCTTTCCGTATTTTGAATATATCATTCCATTCTCTCCTCACCGCTAAGGTTTCTGCTGAGAAATCTGCTGAAAAGTTGATAGGGGTTCCTTTGTAGATTATTTTCTTCTGCCTTGCTGCCCTTAATATTTTTTCTTTGTCATTGACTTTTGCCAGTTTCACTATCATATGCCTTGGAGAAGATCTTTTTACATTGATGTAATTAGGAATTCTATTGGCTTCATGTACTTGTAAGTCCAGTTCCTTCCCCAGGTTTGGGAAGTTCTCAAAGTTATTATTTCTTTGAACAAGCTCTCTGCTTCTTTCTCGCTCTCTTCTCCCTCCGGAATACCAATAATCCTTATGTTGCTTTTCTTAATTGAGTTGGATATTTCCTGAAGAATTCTTTCATTTTTTAAAAAATCTTAGTTCTGGGGCCAGCCCCATGGCTTGGCGGTTAAGTGCACGTGCTCTGCTACTAGTGGCCTGGGTTCAGATCCCGGACACACACCGATGCACCACTTGTCCAGCCGTGCTGAGGTGGCGTCCCACATACAGCAACTAGAAGGTTGTGCAACTATGACATACAACTATCTACTGGGGCTTTGGGGAGTAAAAGGGGAAAAGAGGAGGAGGATTGGCAATAGATGTTAGCTCAGGGCCGGTCTTCCTCAGCAAAAAGAGGAGGATTGGCATGGATGTTAGCTCAGGGCTGATCTTCCTCACACACACACAAAAATCTTAGTTCTCTTTCCTCCTCCACCTGAACCATTTCTATATTTATATCCTCTAAATCACTAATTCTGTCCTCCATAACGTCAGCACTATTTTTTAAAGATTCTGGATTATTTTTTATCTCATTGTGTTTTTTGTATCCAAAATTTCTGTTTTTTTTTTATAGTTTCACTCTTTTTGATGAAGAATTCCTTCTGCTCATTAATTTCATTCCTGAGCTCATTGAAGTGTCTTTCTGAGTTTTCTTGTAACAAATTGAGTTTCTTTATAACAGCTATTTTGAATTCTTAGTCATTTAGATTGTAAATTTCTGTGACTTCAGGATTGGTTACTGGAGAATTGTCATTTTCCTTCTGCTCTAAAGCTGCTCTGAAGTGTTACTGTTGTTTTTCATGGTGTTCAATGAACTGATCCTTTGCTGGCACTTTTGTGGTAGTATCAGGTCACAGATTTCACCTGCCACTGCTGGGGGGATGTAGGAGCTGTGTTTCTCATCCCACCCCATCTGCTGGAAGTTGTGTGGGTACAGTGGGCGCTCCCACAGGCTGGGATAGCATTGGCTCATGTGCTGGGCTGCCATTGCCTCCACTTACAGTCGTGTCATCTGCTGTACTTGATTGGTGGGGCTCCTCCATTGGGGCCAATCTGGGGTCACTCCATGGGGCCACAGCAGCATTATGGGTGCTCCCGCAGGCTGGGATAGCATTCCTGTGTGTGCACAGGGCTGCTGCTGCCTTGTCTTAGAGTCACACCAGGGTGCGTTCCCACTGATGGGGCTGCTGTGGCACAGTGGGAGCTTCCGCAGGCTGGGATAGAATTTGCGTGCAGGCAGGGCTGTCCCTGCCTCCTCTTAAAGTAGTGCCAGCCACTATGTGAGGACCCATGACCTGGCTTTCTGCTGCCAGTGAGGGAGAAGGGTGCACTCACCTATCTCCACTGCTTCTGGGGGATCCAATCCACCCACCTTCAGATGTAGAGCTGTATGGGTGTCTCAGGTGTCCTGTTGTGCTGTGTGAGTATCCTCTGTTGGCCAGTGAATGTCCATTTACTTGTAATTCAGGGGGGAGAGACAAAGAGAACAGCTCACTCTGCCATGTTGCTGACATCACTCCCCTCAATTTGTCTATTTTTTTCTTTTGCTGCCTGTGCCTTTAACATCATACTCAAGAAATAATTGCCAAGTCCAATATCATGAAGCTTTTCCATGTTTTCTTCCAAGAATTTTTAGTTATAGCTCTTACCTTTAGGTCTTTGATCACATTCAGTTAACTTTTTCATGTGATATGAAGTAGCGGTCCAACTTCATTCTTTTGCATATGGATATCCAGTTTTCCCAGCACCATTTGTTGAAAATACTGTCTTTTCCCCCATTGAATGCTCTTAGCAACCTTGTCAAAAATCATTTGACCATATATTCAAGGATTTATTTCTGGGATCTCTATTCTACCCCATTGGTCAATCTGCCTGTCTTTATGCCAGTACCACACTGTTTTTATTACTGTAACTTTGTAATAAGTTTTGAAATGAGGAAGTGTGAGTCCTCCAACTTTCTTCTGCTTTTCCAAGATTGTTTTGGCTTATCAGGAACCTTTGAGAGTCCACATAAATTTTAGGATAAATTTTTCTATTTCTGAAAAAATGTCATTGGGATTTTTACAGGGATTGAATTGAATCTATAGATCACTTTGTGTAGTATGGACATCTTAACAATATTAAGTCTTTCAATCCACAAACAGGGATGTGTTTTCATTTATTAATGTCTTTAATTTCTACAGCAATGTTTTTTAGTTTTCATTATACAAGTCTTTCTCATCCTTGGTTAAGCTAATTACAAAGAATTTTATTCTTTCAATGCTATTGTAAATGGAAGTGTTATTTTAATTTCCTTTTGGGATTGTTAATTGTTAGTGTATAGAAATGCAACTGATTTTTCTATGCTGGATTTGTATCCTACTATTTTTCTGAATTTGTTTATAGTTCTAACAAGGTTTTTTTGTGCACATGGAATCTTTAGGGTTTTCTGCATGTGATGTCATATCATCTGCAAACAGAGATAATTTTACCTCTTCCTTTTCAATTTAGGTGACTTTTATTTCTTTTTCTTGCCTAATTGTTCTCATTAGAACTTCCAGTACTATGTTGAATAAACGTGATCAGAGTAGGCATCTTTGCTTCTTCCTGATCTTAGAAGAAAAGCTTTCAATATTTTACTATTGAGTATGATGTTTGCAGTGGGTTTTTCATATACTGCTTTTATTATGTTGAGGTTGTTTCCTTCTATTGCTAATTGTTTTTATCATGGATGGAAGTTGAATTTTGTCAAGTGCTTTTTCTGCATAAGTTGAGATGATCATTTGTATTTTTCCCTTCATTCTGTTAATGTGGTTTGTTACGTTGATTGATTTTAGTGTTTTGAACATCCTTGCATTTTAGGAAAGAAATCTTACTTGTCCATTGTGTAAAATTCCTTTAATCTGCTGCTTTATTCAGTTTGCTAGTATTTGGTTGAGAATTTTTGCATCATTTATAGCAGATATTGGTGTGTAGTTTTCTTTTTTTTGTAGTGCCTTATTTGGCTTTAGTAGCAGGGCAATTCTAGACTCATACAATGAGTTAGGAAGTGTTCCTTCCTCTTAAATTTTTTGGAAAAAAATTGAGAAGTATTTGTGTTAGTCCTTCTTTAAATGTTTGGTGGAATTTACCAGTGAAACCATGAAGTCTAGGACCTTTCTTTGTCAGGAGATTTTTGATTACTGATTCAATCCTCTTACTAGTTATAGGTCTATTGAGATTTTCTATTTCTTTGTGATTCAGTCTTGGCAGGTTTTGGGTTCCTAGGAATTTGTCCATTTCATCTAGGTTATCCAATTTGTTTGTGCACAATTGTTCATAGTTCTTTCTTATAATCCTTTTTATTTCCTTAGGATTGGTAGTAATGCCCTCACTTTAATTTCTTTGTGTGTGTGTGTGAGGAAGATCAATGCTGAGCTAACATCTGATGCCAATCCTCCTCTTTTTGCTGAGGAAGACTAGCCCTGTGCTAACATCCATGCCCATCTTCCTCTACTTTATATGGGATGCCACCACAGCATGGCTTAACAAGCAGTGCATTGGTGCGTGCCTGAGATCCAAACCCCAGGCTGCCACAGTGGAGCGTGTGCACTTAAACCGCTATGCCACTGGACCAGCCCCACCTTCACTTTAATTTCTGATATTAGTAGTATGAGTATTCTCTCTTTTTTTTTTTTTTGGTCAATCTAGATAAATTTTTTTCAATTTTGTTGATCTTTTCAAAGATCTACCAACTTTTGGATTCATTGATTTTCTCTATTTTTTTAATTCTCTATTTCATTTATCTCTGTTCTAATCTTTATTATTTCCTTCCTTCTGCTAGCACTGGGTTTAGTTTATTTCTTTTTTTCTAGTTCTTTAAGTTGTATAGTTAGGTTGTTGATTTGAGACCTTTCTTCTTTTTTAATGTAAGAATTTATAGCTATAAATTTCCCTCTTAGTACTGCCTTCACTGCATCCCATAAGTTTTGATATGTTGTGTTTTCATTTCGTGTATCACTATGTATTTTCTAATTTCCCTTGTGATATATTTTTTGACCTATTGGTTGTTTAAGAATGTGATGTTTAATTTCCACAAATCTGTGAATTTTCCAGTTTTCCCTCTGTTACTGATTTCTAACTTTATCCTGTTGTAGTCAGAGAAGACATTTTGTATGATATCTGTCTTTTAAAATCTATTGAGATTTAATTTGTGGCCTAACATATGGCCTATTCTGGAGAATGTCCCATGAGCACTTGAGAGGAATGTGTATTGTGTTGTTAGGTAGAGTTTTCTGTATACGTCTGTTACATTTCATTGGTTTATTATGTTGTTTAGATTCTCTATTTCTTTCTTTATCTTCCATCTGGTTTTACTCATTATTGAGAATGGAGTAATTAAATCTCTAACTATTATTGTATAACTGTCTACTTATTCCTTCAATTCTGTCGATTTTTTGCTTCATATATTTTAATGATCTGTTTTTAGGTTTGTAAATGTTCATAATTATTAAGTCGTTTTACTGAATTGAACCATTAATTAACATATAATGTCCTTCTTTGTCTCTTGTAAACTTCTTTGACTTAAAGTCTATTTTGTCTGATGTTAGTATAGCCACTTCTGCTCTTTTTTGGTTACTATTTACATAGAATACATTTTTTTCATCCTTTCACTTTCAACTTATTTGTGTCTTTGGATCTAAAATGAGTCTCTTGTAGAAAGTATATAGCTGGATCATGTTTTTTAATCCATTCTACCAATCTCTGTCTTTCAATTGGAGAGTTTAATCCATTTACATTTAAAATAATTACTGATAAGTAGGGACTTAATTGTCATTTTTCTGTTTGTTTTCCCTATGTCTTTTAGCTTTTCTGTCCCTCATTTCCAGCGTTCCTGTCTTCTTTTGTTTAGTTGATTTTCCCTTCTTGTTTCCTTTTTGTATATCCTATAGCTATTTTCTCTGTGGTTACTATGGCAATTATATTTAAAATCCTAAATTTTTATACTCTAATTTGAATTTATACCAGCTTAACTTCAATAACATACAAAAACTCTGTCCTATACAGCTCCATCCTCACATTCTTTCAATTATTGGTGTCACAAAATTACATCTTTATACATTGTGTGTCTAAAAACATAGACTAATAATTGATCTTTTTTACACATTAGTCTCTTAGATTATGTAGAAAACAAAACATAGAGTTATAAACCAAAGTTACAAGAGTATTAGCTTTTAGACTAATAATTTTTTTAATGTATTAGTCTCTTAAATCATGTGGAAAACAAAAAGTGGAGTTACAAACTGTTGTTACAATAATTCTAGCTTTTACAAATGTCTATTTATTTACCTTTACTGACATCTTTATTTCTTCATACAACTTGAGCTACTATCTAGTGTCCCTTAATTTCAATTTGGAGGACTTCTTTCAGAATTTCTTGCAGGGCAGGTTTAGTGTTAACAAACTCCCTTAGCTTTTATTTTTCTGAGAATACCTTAACTTTTTTCCTCACTTTTGAAGGACAGTTTTGCTGGATAGGTGATTCTTGACTGATTGGTTATTTTTTTCTTTCAGTACTTTAAATATATCAGCCTTTTGCCTTCAAAGTTTCTGATGAAAAATATGCTGATATTCTTATTGAGAATCTTTTGTATGTGATGATTTGCTTCTCTTGCTGCTTTTAAGATTCCTTCTTTGTCTTTTGGCAGTTTGATTATAACGTGTCTTGGTCTTCGATTTTTTTTCTTTCTGTTCCTCAGATGCCATAATTTCTTTGTTGTTGTTGTTTTTTTTTTTTGTGAGGAAGATCAGCCTTGAGCTAACATCCATGCCAATCCTCCACATTTTTGTTGAGGAAGAATGGCCCTGGGCTAACATCCATGCCCATCTTTCTCCACTTTATATGGGATGCTGCCACAGCATGGCCTGACAAGTGGTGCATCGGTGCACACCCAGGATCCAAACCCAGGCTGCCAGCAGCGGAGCGTGTGCACTTAACCACTATGCCATGGGGCTGGCCCCCAGATGCTATAATTTCAATTGTCTTATCTTTAAGTTTTCGAATCCTTCTGCACCCAAATCTACCTTTTTATCCCTCTAGTGAATTTATTTCAGTTATTGTGCTTTTCAGTTCTAGAGTTTCTTTTAGATTTCCTATCTCTTTATTGATATTTTCATTTTGTTCATACATTATTTTCTTGATTTTCTCCACATCTTCCTTTAGTTCTTTGAGCATCTTCAAGACAGCCATTTTAAGCTTTGTAGTAATAGTAAATCTACCTTCTGGTCTTTCTGCAGGATACTTTCTGTTGGCTTATTTTTTTTTCTCTGAATCAGCGGTACATTCCTGCTTCTTTGTATGTCTTTTGATTTTTTTTGTTGAAAACTGGACACCTGAATCTAATAATATAGTAACTGGAATTTGAATTCTCCCCCTTTCCCGGGTTTTGCTGTTTGTTTGTTTGTTTGTTTTTGTTTGTTGAATGTTGTAGGCTGTCTCTGTGTTGGGTTTCAGCCTGAGGTAAAAACTGAAGGTCTTCTTTAAGCTTTTCTGAGACTATGCCTTTCCCTGGACTTGTGTGGTGGCTTTCTAAATTCCCCCATATATTCAGTTGCCTTTGAATATTTTAGTTCTTAAATGTCTGGTTCCCAAAAGGGGAAAAAGAGAAAACTGAATGGGGGAAATGTGCCAGTTTTTTAGGTCCACTGGAAGTTATTTCAACCAGAGGGGTAGAGGCTTGCAATAATAGAGGGTGTGCAGTAATGGCTGCTTGCCTCTTCCTCTGTACCTCTGTGATTAGAAGCAGCAATCAGTTATCAGAACATAGACCCTAATATTTGGAGGACAGGGTGCTTATTGCCCACCCTGGTTCCTGAAAGTTACTCCTGGAACTTGTGCACAGCTGCCTGCCACAGGTCTGAATAGTGGAGATGGGTAGCCACCACCAAGTTAAGAGCTGAAAATGACTGAAATTAACCTCAATCTAGTGTCCAAGCTTTCCCCTAGAATTTGTAAGCCTTCAACAGACTCTAGCATTCCAAAATACATTAGACAGAATGTATTTGTATCTGTATAATATATTAGACAGATTCCACCAGTGCAATTGTTGTCTAGGTGGGGAGATGGTTTCCTGGTGCTTTCTACTCCACTGTCATCCCAGAATCCATATTCAAGGGACTATACTTCTTAAAAAACAGAAAATAATAAGTGCTAGGGAGGATGTGGAGAAATTGGAACCCTCATACATTGCTGGTAAGAATGTAAAATGGTGCCGCCACAGTGGAAAACAGTTTGATGGTTCCTCAAAAAGTTGAACACAGAGTTATCATATGACATAGCAATTCCACCCCTAGGTACATACCCAAAAGAATTGAAAACAGGTACTCAAACAAATACTTGTATACAAATTTTCATATTAGCTTTATTCACAAAAGTCAAAGGTAGAAACAACTCAAATGTCTACCAATAGATGAATGGATAAGCAAATCGTAGTACAGTAATGCCACGCTTAACAACACGGATATGCTCTAAGAAATGCATGGTTAGGCAATTTCGTCATTATATGAATGTCATAGAGTGTACTTACACAAACCTAGATGGTATAGCCTACTAAACACCTAGGCTGTATGGTACTAATCTTATGAGACCATCATCATCTATATGGTCTGTCGCTGACTGAAACGTTGTTATGTGGCATATGACTGTATATACATATGATGGAATATTATTCAGCCATAAAAAAAATTAAGCAATGATAGATGCTATAATATGGATGAACATTGAAAAAAATATGCCAAAGAAGACAGAAAGAAAAGGTCATATCTTGTATAATTTCATTTTTATGAAATACTCAGAATATGAAAATCCATAGAGACAGGAAGCAGATATGTGGTTCCTAGGGTTGGGGGAGGGGGCAATGAGAAATTTCTGCCTAATGGGTATAAGGTTTTAGTATATGGTGATAAAAATATTTTGAAACTAGATAGAGGTGGTAGTTGCAAATGTTGCAAATGTACTAAATGTCCCTGAATTATTCACTTTAAAATGGTTAATTTTATGTTATGTAAATTTCACCTCAATTTTTAAAAGTGGGGGATTTGATGGGTTTTAGAACCATTGTTCTAGTGGTCAAAAACCCATATCAATAACTAAATATATTATTGATATTCTTAATTTGAAAGAAAGACTGTTTTGTAGATTATCTGAAGGAAGTCAGTTAAACATTTTATCTGTCATGGCTAACAACATATCTCAGAATACTTTAAATTAAAACGGCTTAAGTGAAAGTCCTCCAGAGCAGGGGAAACTCTTTTCCCTTTTCTTCTTGTTTCCATTAGCTGTCTACTCAGCCTTAGAGTTGCTGCCCACAGTGCCTTGACGTGATGGGTGTTCACAGCCCAGCAAACAGATAAACCAAGACTCAGCTCCACTTGTTACTGTCCCTGGTTCAATTTACTGTCTCTATGGAAAACTTAATCACCAAACAGGTGACAGAAAGAATAACGAGTATTTGGCCAACCACAAGTGTAATCTGGAAGTAAAGTGAGAACTCGTGGCTAAATTGTTAAACTAATTAGTGGTCAAGGAAAACGTCCTCACATGAGAAATAAATAAACTCAGTTAACTGATCATTTATATCACAGCGGGCACAGATCACAGCCCTTACAGATGGCTGTGTCTCAGTCTGCATTGTAAAGATCACCAAAATACGCAGGCTGCAGCACTTGGCTCCCCTACATTGATTAGATAAGACCTTTAACTTACCTCTCCATGCTCTGATGCCAGACAGGGTATTAAACAGATGCTGCAAACTACATACAGTGACATCAATCCAGCAAACATCACTTTCCATAGCTCACCATGTGTCTCACTATAAACCTGATTTACAATCCTTCCAAGCGCAGAATAGAGTAAGTGATCAGAAGAATGGGTCTCTGGAACACGTGGTACTGAGGATTATGAAACAACAGGTGGGCTGACTGTTGTGGACATGCCCACATGTTCAGAGGAGCAAAGCCAATTAGTCGTAATCTTCCATGGTCACATACACCAAATCTCTGATGTGGCATGTATTGCTTCCAGCCAGCACATGGTGAATAGTTAAAATTATTAAAACTAATGGTAAAACTACTCCCATTATTTTCTCAATATATCATAAGGCTGGAAACATTGTTCTTTTATTTCTCTTCTCTCTATCATCAGCTTTCTTTGCCACCTAAAAGAAGTGGAGGTACCCCAGCACAACTTTCAGCTGCTTATTTCAGATTAGAATAGAAGGGAAATATGTCTTCTCATCATCCCCACTCTCAAACCACAAGTTCCAAAAAGAGGGCTGCTGTGTTCCCTCTCCTCTTCACGTACACGCTGTGACAGAGTGGCTTCACATGAGTGGCTTCAATGAGAAAATTAGTACACAAACCAAGTGGTATACAGATGAGGTAGCATAGAGTGGCCTGGAGGTGAACAGTGAAACTGCCCAAAGTTTTAGAGAACCTGGTCCTCCTCCAAGCTCTCTGCATCAATATAGAAGACTTGCCCTTTTGTACTCGGCAAAGATAGGGAAGGACACCATCCTTCTACGTAGATCAACACTACCACTCTCAGCTGCCAGCAGACCTGAGCCTTACTGAGCTGCAAAACTAGATGAGGGCTGGGAGGGCAGCTTGGATTGAGGATCACTGAATTGACAGCAGCTGTGAATACCTCAGGATTATACTGAAATCATCAACAGTGAGGCATCACTGTTATGTTTAAATTTGATACAGAAGTAAAATTCTGATGAGACAGCTCAGAGAAATCCCCAGTCTCTGGTTTTCCCTCACTGGAGCCTTTAATCTGAGTCTTGCTCAGTCTCTGAACTAGAGACTGGGAGCATCTCCCCACAGTAAGCTTTTCCGCCAGCCCCAGAAAAGGTAAAAACTTTCCCTCCTCCCAGAGTCCTTGCTTCATTATGAATTTCCAGGAGTCTGTTAGTCACTCATTTTTGTCAATACATCAAATAAAATAATTTCTGAGCCAATGGTGGGGACTATACAGCCATATTTGCAGTAAGAGATATTTTGATTGGAAAGAATCAAATTAAACACCATTAAAATATCACATATTTTTTTAAATGTTAAAAATGCACCTAAAAGGGAAAAACTATGATTCAAAGCACATCAGGCAAGTGTTACAAATAAAATCCTTAATACTATTGAAAGCAGCCAGTTTGGATTATAAAATGAACAAAGGATGAGGAGGGCTTCCCAAGAAAGCTAAAGGTCATTCAAAGACCTGCAATGGGAATTCTAAGATTGCCGAATCTTTTTACAAATGAAGAAACTGAGATTTAGAAAGACGAAGTGATTGCTCACTATCAGCTATATCCCATAGATACATAATCTCATCCTAGATAATAATCTAGACAGCTGATGCATTTTCACATTTGCCTTCTTGTATATTTCTCTTCTCAAGAGAACCTGCTGTATGACAGGCATTTTACATGTTTTATATTATTCCCCAGTGCAAATCTATTAAGGAGCTACTGATATTCCCCTTACATAGATGATCTTGAGCAAAGTTAAGTAATCTGCTTAAAGTGATCAGCTATTAGTGGGGGAGCTGAGAGTCAGACCCAGGTCTGTCTAAACTAGAGTTTGTGACCTAAACCATATTTCCTTTCTAACTAGCAAGTTTGCAATTAATTGCTTCATGTCCAGATATTGATGTCCAAATAAGGAACCCTGGATTTGAAATCAAATGTTACTGACCCATCTCACCTTCAGACGAGGGGAATGAAACTTCTGACCAAATGCACTCTAACTTTCTCTATGGTTCAATCAACAGGGCAGCCCAGAAGCAGAATTTGCTAAGAACCATAGACATAGAGCTATAAATCCAGACTCACTGAATTTGGAAGAGTATATGGTCTAGTCAATCATTCTACAACTATTTATGGTAGGGAGCTGGTGCCACAAAGAGTTCCCTAAGAGAGCCAGAGATGGATTTAGCAAACACTATTAATGATTCAGTCATTAGAGTTGTTCTCTGAGATGGCCATGAGGGAGTCTGGCCCCTTCATTCCACCACTCCCCCACTCCCACTGTCAGAGATGTTTTTAATATTTACTCCTCAAGCTAACACATAGTCCCAAAAGCCATAGTCTTTTGTAAAATGAGCACTCTTTAGAGAGCATTCATTTCCTGGTATCTAAGAGTAATATTTATGTTCCCAAGGAGGCACAAACAAATATAACCTCAGGAAGCATTTTCAGAAGAATTTAAACACTGGAAACAATGCAAATATCTACATAAGTTATTAAATAGCCATACGATAGAATATTATTCATTAGCCTAAAAGTATGAGGTAGATCTGTAGAATTACTTGAAAAGATTTCCAAAATATATCATTAAATGAAAATGCAAGTCACAAAAAATATACATACCATATGATCCCCTCTACACAAACCAACACAATAATGAAACCTGTATATTGGTATAGGCACATTTAGTATGACAATACTTGAAAGTGATCGGAAATGATGCACACCAGACTGTTACAAGTAATTTTTTCTAAGGAAGGTAAAGGGAATGATGGGGAGAAGAAAGAGATAATTTCACTTTTTATTCTCTATGCTTTTATATTATTTGACTTTTTTTATAATGTGAATGTATTAATATATTTACTGTATGAATTTGTTCAGAATAGTCTTTTTTTTACCCAAGTGTTGCCTTTTTTTAAATGCAAGGAATTACTGAACAAAAAAGACATAGTAGATCCAGATGCCAGATGAGTATTCCAGTGACCACTATGTAACTCTAAGTGAGTGATCCTTTTCTCATATAAGTGAAAGTGAGGTTCTCAAAAATTATTAAATGTGGTAATGAGCAACAAAACCAGATAATAGAATTAAATGCAGCCTTCATTTTAAGTAATATATGAAAATTTCAGAGGAAAAGAAAGGGAAGGTAAAATGAGTTAAAAATCAAGTGGTTTTGTGGATTTTCCTTCATATTATTTTCCCCTTGTTGCATGAAATGGAATGAACACTTAGAAGCAGCTGCATTCCCAACATGGGTCTGGTTCTGGTCCAAACCCAGATTGCCCTGGCAGCAATGACTCTTGCCATTGGCCTTTTCTCTTAAGAATATCATGCATGTAAATGAAAGAATCCATTGAAAGTACCAAATGCCTCAGATTAAATTAATTGTGGAAACTACACAATAATAATAATAGCAAGAGCTCTCTTGTTGAGATCCATCCATGTGCTGGGTTTTGAACCCACGTGTTTGACATGTTAACTCATTTAGTCCTCATGACATCATGTGAAGGGAGGGTAACTGCACTTATTTTATTGAATCAGCAACCAAGACTCCAAGAGGTTAGAACTTGAAGAGATCTCAGAGATATGGAAGCTAAATTGCTTTTTCAAAAATTCTAGTACAGATAAGGAAAACAAGCCCTAAAGATAGTAAGTGATTTGTCCTAAGCTAGACGGAAACAGAACCTGGGCCTTTTGGCTCTTAACTCCTTCCTTCTATGATACCACTTCATGGATTGGCAGACGCTCTGTCCTCTATCACCTCTCTCACAAAGTTGAGTCAGGCACCACGGGAAATTCTATTTTTTCTTGAATAGTTTAGATAGAACTGGAGTCACAGATGTAACCAAGCCAAGCCTTACTCAATAAACACAACTCCCAATCATCACTTAATTAGTCACAAATCTGTAGCTGCCTCATTGCACATAGCTCATCCACCTCCACCTCCAAAGTAGTTCTTTCAAGAAATAATAAAATTATTTCTGCTCACCCTGAAAACGACTTCCTTTGATATTCCTGACCGATGCTGATTATTTATCATTATAAAGAGAGGTAATAGCTTACCAAAGTATTAACTTGCTTCAAAGAAATATGGATTTGTTGCATCAGATTTGTATATCTATTGATCAGAAGGTTTCCATCTCAGCAATCAGCAATAAGGTTTTGCCATTGCTGTTACCACCACTGCATGTGCTGGCCCAGCATGAATCCTGAAGCCACCACCCAGCACTGCGTCAGCATTGGTGTTTGCGTTAGTCAGAGTTGTTAGGGCAGTGTGGTAAATACAAGTTTGGGTCATTACTGTTGGGGGTTAATTTATGATGAGATGGTAAAAGATGTGAAAGGGTAAATGAGAAATAGAGCCTGTGCTAGCGAGAGGGCTTTGTCAGGCAAGGGTCTTAGGTAAGCGCTGCATTTTGGCAGAATAGAAAGGAGAGTCACTGGAAAGGCTGAAGAGCAAAACCTGGAGAATGGGTAGGGCAAAGGGATGCTAAGCTGCAGCCAGACTACAGCTAAAACCCTGCTACAAAGTGAGTCTGGCAAGGACACTCCTGTCATCATCACCAAACACTGGCTGCCAAAGTTTGTCCCCTCCCACTGCCACTGCTACCTTCCACCTTGCACTCTGGATGGTGCCACCACACTTCTCCCGCTGCTCTGCTGCCCACACCTGCCCCAGAATGGCCTCCATACAGCTCCTCTTTATTGGATCACAAGCTCCCAATTTGTGGTCCAGGGAGATATTTCTGATTAGTGGTACCTCGGTCATATATCCTCTCCCTAGCAGCAAGAGAGTCAGGGACATAAAGTACATGGCACTTCAGCTTCTATAGTGGGAAGCAGCCTCTTCCTCCAGGTAGTGGGGAATTCTGGGCATTCCCTAAATGTGGGAAGGAAATGCAGATGCTGAACATTCAAAAAATGTGGATGCTAACTATCCATGTAGTACTCTTTTTGGATGCCCAACATATTATAGAGATTTATATTGAGAGGAAAAAAAGGAAGCAAGAAATGCCTCTGTTTCAATCATCTAACTATCTTTCCTACTACTAAAAATGAGCTTATCCTCACCTCCAAAATAGGACAACCTAGAGTATAATTTGCTAATAAATTTAACTCCAAATCCTGGAACTCTGGATGATGTCCATTTTCCCAACAATTCTGTCATGTTACCATCTCAATATTTTATAACCTATGGACTAAACTATAAAGTTAAAATCATCGACATACCCTCTATAAAATAGTAGGAGAAGGGGAATGGGAATAAGATAAGTATTTCAAAAATGTGAATATGTGTGTGCTTCAGCAGCAAAAAATTTATGTAGATGCTACAATCCTCATTTCTGCATTAGTCACAAGGCCATATTTGTTTAATGACTTCTCTATTTTACCAACTCCATTTTCCCCATTGTGTTTGGCCAAAATCCTAGCTAGTTGGGATTCTTTATTACGTATGGTGACTTCCTTATGGAAGGAATCTGAGCCATGGGTATTCTACCTACAATAATCCATTAATTATTACTACTTAACTTGCTAGAATAGGAAGTAACATGATCTCCTGGGGTTCCATTCAAACTTCTCTCCGTGCCATTAAGAGTATCAATCTTATTTCTTCTTGACAGTCAGAATCAGTCACTTCAACCAACACCAAAACTCCCATCTCTTTTTTGTTGCCCATTTGTTAATTACCAAGAGGAACCAGAAATGATCAGGGAGCAGCCTCAACTTCCACTTCAGTGGAGCTAATATTGTGTTCCCTGGTGGAAATATCCTTAAAATCAAAGAGAATAATATTGATGAGCCCATGTAAAGCCTCCGTTCTTTTCATCATAGCCTCTTTGTTCAGGAACCCATTGAGAAAGTACTAGAAAGATTAGGGAATGTACTTGAATGACATTCACAAGGCTACACATTTTGCCTCCCTGATTAAGAGAATCCTCCAGAATTGAGGGCTGCTGGGAGAACATTCTTAGGGAAAACAAATTCTTACACTTTGGCCCTTTTCAAAAACTCCATCTTCTTAACTCATCCCCAAGTATCCTTGTCACTAGACCTCCAATCTTGTTCCATGTTCCTGCCTCCCAAAAGAACCATTAGCAATAATCAGTGATTGATTGTAGATCTTTAACTTAAGTAATCTCCTCCCAGGCAAAATACTTTAACGTTTCGTACACTGGAAGGATTTTCACTTTTTACCGTGTTTCAGTATCGCCCCAAGTGAGTCTGTAATTCTACAGAAGCCAGCTTCTGGAATTCATATATCATGCAGCGTCTTCTACAATTAAGGCTAAATATTTCTTTCTCTTCAGTCAACTGGTTATAGAGAATTTCCAATGAGGCTAGAAGAGTGAATTGACGAAGTGCAGGTCCCTGTTAGGGATTCCAGGATGAGAGTCATTGTACCTATTTGTGAAGTTATTATAGAATTTTTTCTCAGTGGTACCAGTTCTTCCCTTTACTCAAGGTATTCTGGTCCTTTGAAATGACTTAAGTCAGGGAATCAGGTGAACTCTATGATTATCATGGTGGTTCAAATCAGGTCTCTGTGCACCAGATAAGGTGGCTTTTGAAGTGTACAAATCCCTTTTTTGGTTTTTGAGCTGCCTCACCTCATTGGTTTCAGGGACCTCCAGATCACTGAGGTGACACAAAGACCAACTAACATGCTTGAGCTAGCACATTGAATCAAATCTAAAAGTACATTTTGTTCTCCTAAGTCTGACACCTCCAATACATTTAACATGTATTGGAGTATTGGTGTATATGTGTATAAGTCTTCTCCTGGGTTAGATTTTGTAATAGACCCTTGCTGCTATGCTGATGTATACCTCTAGTTATTGGTATGGAGGTAAGAGAACATGATATACATTGACTTTGCCTTCCAGGGTATAATCACTCTACAAAAAAGGTAGATACATCTTTAATAGATGAGGGAAAATGGATTCTTGGCTGATAAGGGAGGATCAGCAGAGGCTGAGGTAATCCAAGTCTCATGACTCCTCCCTTGTTTCCTGTTCCAGTTCCTGGGTCCACACTCTTCCTCAATCAGTACTTTAACTCTTACATAACTGACTTGGTAAGGCCGAGAATTCAACAGCTTTGTAATTTTGCAGACTGGATCAAACTTTGCAGGTTTTATTTATTTCAGCCCAATGGCTGTAAGAGTTGAGAGAGTTTTTTGTTTTGCTTTTGGTTTTGTTTTTTTGGTTTTAGCACAGTCATAGAAAGCCCCTGGCTTTAAATCAAAGATAGATGAACATTTAGAAATAAGTCTACCATTCTCTTTCTTAAGCCATTGAGAGACTGAGTAAAACTCTGACCCACAATCTGCAGCAACCAGTCCAGGAATTCAAACCACAGTTTCTGTAGCAATTGGCCCAAAGTAGCCAGGAGTTAATCAATAAGTGATAGCTTCTCTAATATTTGCCTCCTGCCTTCAATTGTACTTCATTCCATATAAATACTGGTGATATTTTAATTATTTTTTTGGTCAATGAGTGCCATAGTAGTCAGATTCCCATTCCTTTGGGATTTTTCACTGCCTTCAGCCCCAACCAGGTCAGATAAAAATCTCAGATTGCCCGACTGTCTTTAAAGTCTATTGCCTGCAACCATTTCTGCGTCTGTCGAGTTTCTGTCTCTAGTTGATAAGAGAAAAGGAGAGGAGAGGAGAGGAGAAACAAGATGAGATGAGAAGAGAAGAGAAAAATGAAATAAAATTATGAAGAGGATATTGAATAGCTTTCAACCAGCTAGAGAACCAGGCTTGGAAAATGGGCAGAAATGAGGAAGGTCTGGAGCAATCAACATCACACTTGCTACTCCTCCCATCTTCCCCCAAGGAAAGACTGTTCAGTGAGGACACCATTCCTGCCCACCATTATCACCATTTGCAATGGACGCATGATGCCATAGCTGTACCGCTGCCTCCGGTGACTGTGGAAACCCAATGTTAGTGTGTTTGCTGCTGTTTCCTGTCCCCAGACAGGATTCTCTACAGCCTCTGCCTCTTCATTTGTCTAGCTCTTGATGCAAGATCTAGGGCTGATGCTTCTGATTGGGGAATCAGACTGCTTCATGTGACCATGCTCAAGCTACAAGGGAAAAGAAAATCTATAGTTGGAATTTTCAACTTCCGTAAGAGTAGGCTAGATTTTCTTCCCATACAGACTTATAAGGTAGGAAATTTTCAAACATAAGAGTTCAAATGCAACATAAACGAAAATAATGACAAATGAGGGGAGGAGGACAGTCACTTGATTTCTTGTGTTGGGGAAGACAAGGATCACATGAACCAGAACTAGAATGAAATCCCATCAATACTCAGTAGCATGAGGCTGCACACCAGTTAATGTTACCCTCAGGGACAGAAAGAAATAGATGTCCAATTATCGTTTTTTAAACAGTAAGTATTTTCACTGCACTGTGGTCATGGTTTAAGTTATATCATTCAGAGCTTTCCCACAGTGTTCATCATTTGATGACAAAAATGGGACATTCTGGCACTTTTGCTTAGTTTTTATTTCTCAGTCTGGCAGAGAGATGTACATTTGATTTCAAATGTGTGATCTGGGATTTCCCTTCTTGTGTCTTTTTGCTCTTGTTTCTTCTATACTGTATTACTTCTGCAAGTAGGGCCTATTTTTAAAATTTATTGTTTCCACATTTTTTTAAAACTTCATACTATTTCTTTTTCAGTCATGAGACAAGCTGATTTTCTCCTAAGGAATGTACAATGCTTGTTGCAGCTGGGTCAGAGGACCTGCCTTTCATCTGTCTCACTGACAGGCAATGCTCTTTTTGAAGAAATCTTCTTCAGATCTTTTCTATATCAGAACAAAGAACATTTGGGGAGCAGCTTACTGAAAGTATATTCTTCAGAAAAAAAAACACCAACTTCCTAGTTTCATATCACTGATATTACTAATTTTTCCTTTAATGCCATAAGGCCTTGTCTTGCAACTATCTGTGCAAACATCCAATGTTCTCATTATAATACCTTGCATTTATATAATGCTCCACATTGTCACAATTTCACAGATAAAGAAGCAGACATCCTACACGACTAAATAACTTGCCCCAGATCTTGCAGACAGCACGTGGTGGAATCAAGATTCAAGTGCAGGTTTTCCTCTTCCACATCCCTGCGCCTCCCGGTGGACACAAGCCTGATGTACATACGAGCTGGGTAGATGTATGTTGGATACGAGAAGAACTTGACAACTTAATCAAAGTGCATCAAAATATATTTTATGTCCTCTGGGTAATCTCTGGGTATATGAGCCTGGGATATTTAAATCCATTGATTAAAATTTGCTATTGATACTCACTGAGTGCTAGTTAAACATTCAGATTCCCTGGAAATTCTAATTCACTGGCAGCCCAGGTAATTTTTATCATTCAGAAAAGTTTCAAAAACACTCTTTTCAGCCAACTAGCTACCAGGAAAACATGAACCTTTGGTCCAAGGAGAAAAGAGTTGGATGTCGTGAGAGAGTCAGTGCACATCCTGAACCATTTCATCTGGGTCTCGATGAAAAGTGAAAACATCACTCAACTGGCAAAATGATCTTTTCTTGTTATAGTAATGGTCTCTATCTTTGCTGGTTTTTAAACACTCAGAAAACCAGATGATTTTATTTTCCCTTTCATCTGGATATGTTGGTATTCTAGAGACACGGCCTACATCATACAAAACTATTATGCTTCTAGCACTGGACTATGCATATATTAGGGGTTGTATTAATTTCCTAGGGCTGCCATAACAAAGTGCCACCAATTGGGTGGTTTATAGAAACAGAAATTTATTCTCTCACAGTTCTGGAGGCTAGAAGTCCAAAATCAAGGTGTCAATAGGGCTGTCGTCTTTCTGAAGGTTCTAGAGAAGGTTCTTGTCTCTTATAGCTTCTGGTGGTTGCCAACAATCCTTAGTTGGCTTGTGGATGCAGCGCTCCAATCTCTGCCTCTGTCTTCACATGGCCTTCTCCCCTGTGTGTCTAAATTTCTCTCTTCTTATAAGGACACCTCATCTTAACTTGATTACATCTGCAAAGACTCTATTTCCAAATAATGTCACATTCACAGGTTCTGGGTGGACATGAATTAGGGAGGGGGAGGACATTATTGAAACTAGCACAGGGGTTAAGAAATACTTGTTCAGGAAAGGACTAAAATGTCAAGGTCTTGTGTTGTTGTCTGTGTTGAGAAGGAAATATAGGAAATTAGTTTGTGGAACAACCACTCCCTTGATCTTTGAATTACAAACTGATATCATTTCATTCTAAATAGAGAATGTAAGCATCTCTTCCAATGTAATTCTTTTGTGTTTTCCTTCATAGTGTTATCACATTTTCTGATCAAGCATTTTTATGGCCTAGTTAACTAGATGTACACTCACAGTTTTAACAATTTTCCCTACCTCACTCTTTATATTTCTTTATCCTCTTGGAAGTGGTGCATTTTCCAGATAGACTAGCCTTCCAGAAATCCAGTAAGACTTCTCATTTGCTAAGGATTAGTAGTAAATACAATTCCTGGGTAGCCCCTAATGAGAGCTATTGCTAGAAGAATTCAACTTAGGATGAACCCCCCACCATAACCTTCCCCCCCTCCCAGAGACATTATTTATATGAAATCTGGTTCAAATGAGCTCACAGGCATTGTCAGAGGGAGGAAAAGACATAAAATCTGAAGAGGGGCAGGTTGTTGTTTAGCTGATGACCAGAAAATGTGTGTGTGTGTTTGTGTGTGTGTGTGTGTGTGTGTGTGTGTTTGAGTGGGGAAAACCAATGTGAGGCCCGGTCACGTCCACTCTCGAGAGTCTGGCACATCTGGGCTTATCTGGCAGGACAGGTGAGGAGGGCCTCTGAAAATGTTTTTGTCAAAGTGACTGAGGATCCTCCTGAGAAAGGGGCCAGCGCAGTCAGACTGGCCTTTAGTTTTGCAGACAAAGGTGATCAGAGTGTAAGATCTACTACCTGCTGCCACTGGGCCATGGTCTTCTCTGAATCATGTGATAGAGGCAGAGGGTGGTAAGAGGATTAGGTATAAAAACATAAAGAACTATTTCCCTAGAGCCCTTGTGTCTGAGCCAGTTTGGGCTACTATAACAGAATACTATAGACTGGTATTATAAACAACAGAAATTTATTTCTCACAGTTCTAGGGGCTGGAAGTGAGACATCAAGGTGCCAGCATGGTCTGGTTCTGCTGAGTGCCCTCTTCTGGGTTGCAGACTGCCATCTTATAGCTTGTATCTTCACATGGTGGAAAGAGAGTGAGAGAGCTCTTCAGGGGTCTCTTTTATATAAAGGCACCAATCCCAAGCATGAGAGCTCCACCATCATGACCTAATCTTCTCCCAAAGGTCTCACCTCCAGATACCATCATAGTGGGATTAGGCTTCAACACATGAATTTGGGGGGACACAAATATTTAGTCATAGCACCCTGTAAGCTATAAGAGCACTGATTGGGAACCACTGTAACAAAGCAGAAAACAGTAAAGAAAGAGAGGCATTTGTCCCCACTTCTCAGGCTCCGGTATATCAGCAGCTACGGGGGACCACAGTGCCTGGTGGGCTCCAGTGGTATTGGGCAGACATAGCAGGGTCCAGTAGACCCAGAAGTAGCAGTAATACCCAGAAGAGGTAGCAACAGGGCACAACAGACATAGCAGTGCCTGGCAGAAAGGAGACAGAGTGGGACAGAATAAAGAACTAGCAAGCATCTTGTGGTACCTTATCAGACAGCCCACCACACTTGGGCTGCCAGGTTATGTAAGATATTTCTAGAGACCCCCAAAATATGTGTGTATGTGTCTCACTTATTCATGTATTTACATATTTGTCTCCTGTATACCTGTTAGAAAAGCATTTGGTTGCAAGTTAAGAAAATCTAATTGCCTGAATGCCTGGTACGTGGCTGATATAACTACCCGTCCTTAAATGAGTGTTAACTAATGAGTGCTACTCAAAATATGGTCTGCAGACCAGTGCCACTGTGTTGTCTGTCACAAGTCTATAATAAAATAAATACACAAATCAAGAGTGTTTAGGTGCTTTGATTACAAATTGACAGTGATGCGACATCAAAGCACAAGATCAGTGGATTTGTCTCATACATCAGGGTGAAGACCAAAAGTATTAGTCCTCAAAGAATTAGGCAAAAACTGGTCAGTCAACACTCATATTATCAGAAGCACTGGTATAAACCACAGGACATTAATTGGAGGTAGGTGGATCCAGAGTTCATTTTGTGATTCAGAGTTCTTTCCAGCCTTCTCCTCTGCTACCCACAGATTCTGCTTTGTGTCTTCCTGCTTATTCCCACAGAGTCTGTTAAATAAAAGAAACAAGAGGTCCAAAGTGGCGTCACTCATGCTAAAAGCCCAAGATACCAAACCTAGACTTAATACCTGATCTAATAAATTTCCCCTTCCAGGTGTGGGAAATCTCATATCAAACTGTCCCATCAGATCATTTCACTGAAAGGCTCATCAATAGATAGGCATTTGTCGATTCTGAAGCTCATTTTTTTTTCCATTTTAACAACCTTGAAATTTAGATGCATCTTGGAATAGTAAACATTGTACAACGACCATTGGCCACAGGCAAGTCATGAGGTAGACATCACTGCGTGTGCGTGTGCAAAGCTGGTTGTTTTATTTCTGATAATAGGACTAACTCGATATTGACGTAACTAAAAATTATGACCTAACTACATACATATGTGAGACCTGAATCCACATGGTCTATTAAAGTTGGAAGTCAATATATAATATCCAATACCAAAAAAAATCAAAAAGTAGTGGAAGCTATTTTCATTATAAACCATGTAGAATCATATATCCTTCTATAGTTTTGCTCTAAATAAAAAACAAATTATAAAAATAAGATATGATACAATGCTGCAACATGCTTGTGCTTTGAGTCTTTCCAGAGACATGTCCTTCTGAAAGCCATCTTCCACGCACCACTGCTAGAAGAATTTTCTAAAACTTGCTTACATTTTGACCATTTCCAGAGACTTGTTTTGAAAATTTTGTCACAAAGTTTTCATATCTTTTATGCAATGCAGAAAAGCCAGTGTTCAAAGCATGGGGCTATTACGGGGGCTGGAACCTTGAAGGAAAAGAGACACTCCAGGAATCCAGGAGACCCAACCGGAAGTAAATCAATCTGCAGCTAGATTCCCTCAGGAAGGCGAGTCAGACAGATACTGCTGTAATTGTTACTGACATGAAGAAACATACTCTTGGGTCTAGCAGCTGAGGATTCCTTCCCAACTCCTCAGATCACTGACAGCCGCTGGTTGACCTGCCTGAGGCGCATGTTGAATCCTTTGGGTCTAGTGGAGTCGAGCATCAATCTTCAAGAGACTAGAACTAAGTGTTCATTGTTCACAGCTCAGATGGAGCTGGGTCCTGGGCAGGGATTCACACTTTTTTTTAATAGCCAGAATAAGACAAGCTAGAGAAGATAGCTTTCTAGTTCTATTGTTCTATAAATCAGAAACCTGTAATTGTCCAATATGGCAAGGCAAGGAACACAATCTTTTCTAAAGGAAGAATTGGAGGGAAAAATAGCCTAAGAATGCCAAGTTGATCTGATGCTAAATCAAGGGAAGGATGTACATTCATAGTAAAAGTAAAATCTGAGTTTCAATGATGAAAATAAGTGCAAGCTGCTGAAGTCATTAAAGAGGAAAATGTGCATACCGGTACATAAAGAGGCAAATTAAAGACAAAGAGAGAGAAATGTGTGTTTGTTTCATCAGACATCCAGAAAGACAAGATAATCTGAAAAACAAACCTTGGAAAGATGTCATCATTTGTGTGTCCCTTAAGGGAGAATGCACAGAAACGTCTGTTTCCAGCTACACAATGTCTTTTCCATAAGAATAACAATGGGACCATAAATCTTTAGAGTGTGCATAAATGAATAAATAAAGAAATGGGTAAATACAGGACTATTCAATAGAGCAGAAATAGAAGTTAGAAAAATGAGGAAAAGTGAGGAAAAATGTAAGTGCATAGGGCACTGACCTGGTACCGGGAGAAAAACTAATCCCCCTGCTGTATCAGAAAACTGTCTCATAGGATCAGGAAAAAACAAACCCAAGTGCAGCAAACTCAAAACACAGAAAGCCAGAAGACTGTGTTAATGGCAAAAATGTTTATATTTTTGGGTTTTGCTTTTAATTTGTTTGTTTGCTTGTTTTGATGGGAATGGGATGGGTATTATTAATGCTGGGCCCATCCAGTTAAGGAAACTTTCTAAACAAACATCTATTCTTACAGAACCAATTAATTTGCAAGTAACTGTATTCTAAGAGTATTACAAAGAAATTTACCCTTTAAATAGCAAATTTTTCTAGTGCCTTTTTTTTTTTTAACCCAGCTATTCTACCAGGTGGGAAATAAGTGAATTGGGGAAAACAGCTGAGAAGCAAGTGGCTTTTCTCCAATTTTGAGGGGTGAGAAACATAAAGCCGAGTTCATTTTCCCGCCTGTGAAAATAGCTGAATGCAAAGACCATGTTCCACAGTGTCATCTAGCGGTCTTGAGGGACAGGCTCCAGAAGTGAGGAAAAGACTGGACAGATGTACAGTCGGCCTAGGAAGCCTGCCATGTAAGAGAGCAGCCTTCTCTTCTGACCCGGGGAGGGCTGAACAGGATTAATGGCTGCCCTCAGAGCTCTGTGGTGAGGCTAAAACTCTCAAGCTCCACCTCCGCTACGTGTTTCGTAGCTCTGCCCTCAGTGATTGCCATAAGCCTAAAACCAGAGCTTTGAAATCAGGTTTCCACGTATCTGATGTGAAACTCCTCAGTGGGGCGTTTTTGAGATTTCTGTCTGAGAATCGGATAGAGAAAATAGATAAACAAATGCATGGTTTTACACAAGCATCCTTTCCAAGTTGTGTGGAAATGACTTGTACACAAATAGCCTCACTGCCGTGGAAATGCCATTTAGTTCAGGACACTGTCCTTTGTTTCCAGGATCATTGCAACTGACTTACCCGCCTGCAGCCTGGACTCCTCAGAATTTATCCCCCGCATCGCTGCCAGTCCACTTTCTAAATCGTAAATGTGACTGTGTTGTTCCCTGCCTTAAATCCTTTGTGGATTTCTCTTTGCCCTCTGCATAAAGTTCAGATTCCTTAAGGGATGAGCAAGGGCCCTCAGGACCCAACTCTGCTCACCTCCCAGGTAGAATCAGCCACTCCTACTCTCACTCCAAGCCCAGCCAGACTGAGCCCTAGTGATGCACACCTGGGCCCTGGCTCACGATGCTCCCACTGCTACAACACTCTCCCTACCCTCTCTTTACCTGCATTATTCCTGCTTATCCTTTGTCCTGCTCCAACTTCAAGCTCAGGTTAGGTGACTCTCCCGCACTCCCCCAGAGTATTCCACATGATCTATAGTGTGATACTTAATACTCTGTTTGATAATTACTTCTCCATTAAACTATTAACTGCTGGAGTGTCTTATATCTCTGTATCCCCAGTGGCTGGAAGAGTGCCAGGCACATAGTTAATCTTGATAAATATTTGAACGAAAGAAGGCATGAATGACTGAATCAACGGCCTGCTTCTCTGTTCTCTAGCACATCCAGTGAATCAAATTAGTTCCAAATATAAATGCGACCTGATGCTTAGTGGGACTTATCTGTGGCTATTAAACCACAAAACCAAAGACAAAGATGCGTCACATTCTAAAGAGATCCCACAACAATAAAAGCCAGACAGCGCCCACCCAGGCCCTACTACAACTAACCACCACCACTTCCAGCCCCCCAAGTCTCCTCTAAGAAGAGGTGTTGGGAGAGGGAGGAAAGTGGCCATCATGGGCCTTAATGGAGACTGTGGTGTTATGTGGGGTTTGTTCTCCCCTCTCCAATATCAAGTGAAGGAGGAGAGTCCAAGAGACCCACGTGGAGTGCCAGCAGGAAGCGAAGATTGACTCTAGTTCTCCAGCTGGGTGCTGGCTGAGTGTGGTGAAGGTGTTCTTGGGAAAGCCTGGAGTGTCCTCTGGAATAGGAATATAAAAACTTGGAAACTGCTGTTTGCGTCTCAGCTGTATATTCCTAAAGACAGGAGGCTGGATGGTGGAGCCCACATTAGTTAGCAAAAAAGGGCTGTAGTATAGTGTGCCTGGAAAAAAAGGACAGGAGGGGACACTGTCACTCTAATTCCTCACGTCTTTTGGCCCCATGAAGGGGCTTGGAGTAGAGGCCAAGCTGCCGGAGGTATGGAGTGGCCAGGAAGGCCACCAGGCCGGGAGACGGATGCCCTGCTGGACAGAGTAATTGAATGTCTCTGTCTGAAGGGATCCTCAGCAACAGAGAGAGACAGAGTGACATTCATCACCATGTGTTCCATCTACAGAGACCACTGTATCGGCAGAGGACAACCAGGAGCAGCTATAACCTGAGTAAGGCCAGAGACACTCCCCAGCCACATGCAGCCAATGATATAAGACATTCTTCGTCTTCTCTTTGTTTCCCTTCTGCCTCCTTCCAATCTAGAAGGAGCTAGACCTGAGTGAGAGAAGCTATATTGCAGAGACGGACCATGCACCTCCACCACCTCCTTCAATTCCAAGCAGATGGGTTCACGGCTCAAGTCTGTGCTGGGACGTAGGAGGCAAAATCGGCTAGATTTTGCTGCAGTATTCCAGCAAAACCCCATGTCTCAAAGGCTTAACATAAGAGGTTCTCTCTCACTCATGCTATATCTCCAAAGCAAGTCGGCAGGGGCTCTGCTCACAGTGGTTACTTACGGACCCTGGATGCAGGAAGCTTCACCTGGATATGTGCTTGTTCCACCACCATAGGAAGGAAGGGAATGTGGCAAATCATGCACTAGCTCTTAAAACTTCTGCCCAGATGTGATACATGTCATTTCTGCTCACATTTCATTGGCAAATCCCAAGGCATATGGCCACCCTAACTTCAAAGGCTGTGGGGAGTTCTTTCCTGCCATGTTATCACAAGGGGAACTAGAAGATTCTTAATCAACTCTAATGATTACCACATTGGGGGTGGGAGAGAAGAGCATCAAGGTGAAATTCAAATCCAGTTTAAACTTGAAATTTTTAACCAGAGTAGATTATAATAACTGAAAGAGATTAGATCTGCTCAAGGTAGATTAAGGGGCCATAATGGATGACTTGAAAGAGTATAGTTGGTGGAAGTTATGTTTAGAGAAGAGAAACTGTCTCATGTTTACACCCACTTGGTAGAGACTCTTCATTAAATTGGTCACACATACAGTCACATCCTTATCTAGCTACTAGAATGAAACTCTGCAGAGGCACTGAATAAATTCCACTTCTAAACGCATCATTTCACAGTCTCTTCTTCTGTCCAGTGTTTATCCTGCTCATATCTGACCATGCTTGTTTGAGTTAAGGAATATTTGATAGTGGTATAGAAAAAAGTAGGGGGGGGCATTTAATTCTGAAATTTCTTGAGAAGAAAAGTATTTTCCAGTAAAAATGTTACATTGACATGCAGAAGAATTACTTAATAATTAACCCTGAAGTCCTAGATCAGAGCACAGAAGTTTTCAAGTATCTAAGAAAATTATTTCACTTTAGAAAATTCCTATTTGAAGTTATTTTCACTATATTGTAAATACAAAATTTATTATGATTCCTTTGAGTGTACCTAAGTTGAAGAAAGCCCTTTATTTTGATAAATTAATTCAAATATGGACTCCTTCCAAATTGTCTTTATGAGGAAGTTGGCAGATATTATTTCACTTTTTTTCAGTGAAAAACACCACCTGATATTAGGACAGGCCCCAATGCCACTCTATCAAGATAGATAGATATTGGTGATTTCCATTTGTGGAAACTGGTTCCTTATGCTTTACTTTCTATCAAACACTGGTATGGAAAGAATTTTTAGAGTTATGAATGATCTAAGGAAATAATTTATTTGGTGTTGAATAAATTTTTGTGCTCTTTTCACTTGTATCAAAGGAAAGGAAAGAAGTAAAAAAGCTGTGTAATAAAATATGATATAGTTTTATCTCAGATGCTATGGAAAATGTTTGGAGGCAACAAATTTTGACCTTGTGTGTCTAGTGTTTTTGTTGAACTACTAACAACTCTATTAGCACATGCAAATTTTCTCTCAACCAATGTGTCAAAGCTGTGAATATCACCCCCTAAGAAATTTTATACAGAATATTTTTCATATTTATATGAAACAGAGACTTAGTGGGCTTTGTAAATGTCTTGAGTGGCTTCTATAAATATCTTCATGGAAGATAAACTCTGGTTCATACAGGAATGGTACTTCTGCTACTAATGCCTGAATTTCCTTGCTTATAGCATCTAACAATACTTATGATATCTGGGAAAAAACCTCTCATATTTTGTGCAACTTCCAAGATAACTAACTTCAAAAGGATCCAGAGGATGGAGTGGAAATATGTTTTCCATTATACCTGCTGAAATGTTGATCATGCATTACATATCTATATATTTGATTTATAAAAGTATGTCCTTCATGCTCAAATTTCAGCTGGAACCAAAGTATTCTTTAAGTGAGAACGGACATATGGAACTGGGAGTCTTGTATCGTTGCTCTTTCTTGCTAACTAGCTGTGGGGTCTGGACAGAATCTCTTTTTCTGGGCCTCAGGTTTCTCATTGTGAGATGAATTAAACTGGATGATTTCTAAGATCTCCTCATTTTCATAGAGCCTGAAAAGTGATTAAATGTACTATCCCATAAAAATTATATTTCACATCAATAGAATATTTTCCTTTCTTGAACCACCAGATGATTTTAAATTTTAATAATTCAGAATTTGGGGCCAGCCCCGTGGCTTAGTGGTTAAGTGCTCGCGCTCCGCTACTGGCGGCCCAGGTTCGGATCCCGGGCGCGCACCAACGCACTGCTTCTCCAGCCACGCTGAGGCCGCGTCCCACATACAGCAACTAGAAGGATGTGCAACTATGACATACAACTATCTACTGGGGCTTTGGGGAAAAAAGGAGGAGGATTGGCAATAGATGTTAGCTCAGAGCCGGTCTTCCTCAGCAAAAAGAGGAGGATTAGCATGGATGTTAGCTCAGGGCTGATCTTCCTCACAAAAAAAAAAAATTCAGAATTTGCATGGAGTGCTCTCTGGAATGTTTTTGACCCTGTGCAAACTCAAAAAAATGTATTAATTGAATCTATTGGCAAGAAGTGTTAGTCATATTTTCCTTTGAGATTAGAACCTGAAGAAGAGTGTCTCTTAGATGAGCACTTGATGATAATTTCAGTTATACACCCTCCTGCCAATCCTCTTTCCCCAAATGTATTCCATTGAACTCTAGCTCTGCAGTGAGTTAACAGATATTCTGCTTTTTTTAAAAAAAACAGTCCTGTTGTCAAATAATTTGAGGAAATGTTGGGTTAACAACGTTAAATCAGTCTTATTACCATATTCAGAGCATTAAACTTGCTAATATGAATTTCATTCTCCTATACAGGAGTGCAATGTGCAGTAAAGGAGGGGCCTGCTGCCGTGTCAGTAGGTAACCCCACCCCACTCCCCACAAACACACAGCTCTCAGAATGAGTAACAAGACAATGAGAGCTTTGGCCAGAGCACTTCTTTCTGCACCAGGTATGCAGATACTAAGCCAAACTCAGATTTGTTATGCGAAGTAGAGAGAGCAGATCTTGAACCAGTCCAAAAAAGCTCAATTTTAGCCATTTACAGTTCAATTTAAAAACGAACTTTCTACAAATCAGAGATAAGTAAAAATGGAAAGGACATTTTCTGGAGGCAGTGGGTTTCGCTCATACAAAATGTTCACACAGAAGCAATCAGGAATTACCGGAATGAAGTACTCTAAGCGTTTCTCTAAGCATGGGACAGGTGGGATGTGATTTTAGTTAAGAGGACTCTACCTCTCACTGCAGATACCTTGTGAAGGGCAAGAGTTTACTCAGTGAGGGGCTTCACGGCAGGGCTCTGCCATCAGTCATTTTTCTGGGAGTGTGGGTTGGTACCCGCCTGATGGAGGACAGGGCTCACCTGTACATCCTCAGGGCCAAGGCTAGATATAGCACTCTCCCTGAGGCCTCATCCTGACCTCAGCAGTGCCCACCTCTACCACCATGGATACCCAGCCCCCCCTGGCCCCTGCACTGTCCACAGGACAAAGTTCAGAAATGAGGCAGCAGAGTTTAGAGATTAAGAGCATGGCCCTTGGCCATACTTATTAGTATGTCAGACTACCTGGGTTGGACTCTTGAACAGGTGTGAACTTTCTGTATCTTGGTTTCCCCATGTGGGCATAATCTTAAGAGCTGTCACAGAGGGTCATTTTGAGAGTAAAATGAGTTAGTCCATGTAAAACAACTCACAGATGTTATTATCAGAATACATAATATTTTGTGTTACCACAGCAGATTTAATTTTGAAGTATTTCCAAACTTATTCTGTTATTTGACTCTCATAACAAACCTATAAATCCCTATAAAGGTAGGGCAAATGTAGAGTATTATGCTTTTCTTTCCTTGAGATGAGGAAATTGAGGTACCAAGCAACTGGTAATTCAGGTGCTTAAGAGCTTTAAAATCAGGGAGAACTTCTTTTGAATCTGATTCTACCACCAACTAGCCCTGTGACCTTTAGCAAGTAACTTAACCTGTCTGTTCCTCTATTTCCTCATCTCTAAAATGGGAATAATAATGGTATTTATCTCATAATGTTGTAAGAAATCAAAGAGTTAGTACATGTAAAGCATTTATAACAATGCGTGGCAAACAAGAACTAGTCATTTTTATGATTGCTTTTACCAATTCTCCTCCTAATTAGGCTTATTCTTTCCCTCCTTCCCCATGCTTGGTATAGTACTTGATACATAGAAGGTGATCAATAATATTTTGTTGAACGAAAATGCTATAGGATTACAGAAGAGAAGGAGATTATGAGACATGGGGAAGGTCTAGAAGGTTTTATGAAGGAAGCGGGGCTTGGATTGGCTTCACAGATGGCTGGAATTTAAATATGTGATGGAAAACACATTAGTATTCTTACTGGAAGCAGAAGGGAGATTATATATTATACATATACTCCTAGATTATATATTATACATTTACTTCTGGATTTAACAAATTCTACATTATGTTAGTTAATTTCCTCCACTTCCAGTTAATTAATGGCAAAACCTGTTCAAAATACATTATAAAATGCAGCTTTATCTTACACTTATATCTTTATATGTTTGATGTAAATTTCAGTTTACAGGATCCAAAATCAAACTGAATTCATCATCATTATAAGACATGCAAAGAAATCAAACCAACAGCCTAAGGGATATTGTTTAGCTGCATTATAAGAAATGACCCACAATAATTTCACAGAGAACTTTCATTTTATCTAAATTTTATTTTTGCTAAGTGAGTCCAATTACAACTCTGTTTCCCTTAGTAGCTTGGGATTTTTTTTATGGTCTCCAGGAAAAACCTCTATGTTTAATCTGCCTGGGGTGAAACTTCTTCAATCACCAAAGAAACAGTTGGGTTATTAGTATGTTTTTCACTTATCATTTGCTACCAGCCCTAGTGTATCTTGATTTCTTTGTTCTCCATATGTTTGCCATTGCCAGTGGGGGAGCATTCAGCATATTGTAACATAATTCACACTGAATGGTCTTCAGAAAGTAAGGAGGTGGGTGGGTTTCTTTTTCTTCTTTTTAACTCTGTATTTGTAGGCCTTCCCACACAATGTAACAATATCCAAACAGAAATGAAACACGATAGGCAGCCAGTTGAAAATTTGATCTCTATGATGCTGGGTCCAGATCATGTACTTGCATAGCTGCTTTTGAGGGCAAGTCTTATTAAGAACAGAATACCTTGGGCATATTTTTAAATGTCTACTTTCCCTCTCCCCTTTCCAGAAGCATGAAGAGATTTTTCTCTGGTCTTCAGAAAAGCTGGTAGGGCTCCTGGTAAAACTTATGGAAGTATGCCCCCCGCCCCTCAAGACTGGGCCGTCCTGGAGCTTTTAATCCTTAAATTTGTCCACACTGAGTCTCTAGCAATTCATCAACTACAGAGTATGTTTTCCTATACTACTAATTCCTGCAACGTTTTCTGCTCCGGGCTTCTGCTTGGAGAAGTCGTCATTCTCTGTATCTGCTTGTCTGTCTCTTCAATTTTGGAGACAGCGGTTTGCCCAAGACCTCAGTTCTCTGACGCATCTAAGAGGAGTTGTTGATTTCCTGTTAGTTCAGCTTTTTGTTGTTGTTGTGTGAACAGGGAGAGATGACTTCCAAGCTCCTCACATGCCAAATCAGAAGCCAGAAGTCCCAAGTTTCCTTCTAAGCTATTTCTTCACCTCAACTCAGCAGCCACTTGTTCAGGCCCCTATCATCTCTTTTGCAGATTGCTGCAACAGCCTTTGTACTGCCTCCCTGCCTCCAGCATCAGCCCTCTTATATCTATTTATTTATTCAAATAAAGCACTTACTGAACACTTGCTGTGTGTAAAGCACAAACTAAGACCATCAAAAATGTAGCTGGAGTGCCAATTTCTAGAATAAAATTAATTATCTCACTTCCTGCTTAAAATCCCTCATTGTCTCCTCATAAACAGCAGATTTAAGCCCAAACTCCATAGAACACGCCCCAGGGACCCTCACTCTATGAACCTGGCATCTTAGACCCATCTCTCATCTCCCACTCTGCATTCCCTACAGACACATCATCATGATATCCTATCTTCTGTGCCAAGGCCATTTATTCCTTTGCCTGGAATGCCCTTTCCCTTTCTTGCCTAACGAATCCTCCTGATTCTTCAAAGTTAAGCTTAAAAATTAGTGAGCCCTTGCCTGAGGGGCACTCTCAAAGGGAAGATGGCTAAAGGATCCATTTATGGGAGAAACCACTTGAAAAGCTCAGTTTTTTTTTTATTTTAAATGAATACTTTAAATTTTTATAAAATATAAATATAAAATACAAAAAAAACCTGAAAATAGGAAAAATACAGCAAAGAAGACAATAAAAGATGCCCCGTGAAAAGTGCTGTTGACATTATGAACTGCTTCCTACCATCATCTTTGTGCTGAAGTTGATGATGCACTTTTAATCCTCAACATTTCTTAACAGTATTAAAGACTCTTGGTACTCATACTTTTCAGTGGCTACATAATATTTCCTGCATGGATGTACTATAATTTGTTTACCTCTTCCCACGTTGTTGAATGTTTGATTGTTTCCAATTTTTGTCATTATGAGTTATGCTGTGCTGAGTACCTACGCGCACAAAGCTTTGTCTGCATTTCTGTTTATTTCCTTGTAAGAGATTCTTAAAAGTAGACTACTCAGAAAAGATAAGAAGACTTTTAAGTCTCCTGATGCATGTTACCAAACTGCTTTACAGAAATATTAGACCAATACTCCCACCTGCAGTATATTAGAGTTGATGTTTCACAGCAGCGTAACCGGAATTGTATATCTTTTAAAATTATTTTGCTCATTCCATTGTTTTTTTAGTATCTTGTTTTTATATTTTAACTTTTTTGTTTATTAGTTCAGTTGAACTTTTTTGTGTATGTTTACTGGCTATTTTTGTTTCTTCTTCTTTTATGACCTAAGGTAAAATCAACCAGTCTCAAGGTACGGAACTGAACATTAGTTGATATAGTCAGAAGAGTCATTTACTTCACTCATTGATCAATTTGAGCTATTATAAAAACTCTTATATAAGGCTATTTGTCAAATTAAATTCAGTCTTCTCAAAAACATGTAAAAAAAAACACATAAGGAAGAATTTAATGCACTCAACGTTAATTGATAGGCTATTATGTACCATTACTAGAAATGGTATACAAAGATAAATTAAACATATATTTTGCCCTCAACACGCTCACAAGTTACATCATAAACGGTACAAAACAGAGTGATGTCTGCTAGAGAAACGGAAACTCAGAGCTCATTGTGCCCTCAGAAGAGCGGATCTAACTCCTTCCTATGAAGCAGAGAAGTCAGAGAAGGGCAGGAAATTTGGGGGAAGAATACTAGGGGTGAGAAGGAGCCTAGCAGGCAGAAGGTGACACAGGCATGTCAGATAAAGAGTCACTTTGTCCAGCAGATCTCAGTTATTAAAGGACCTGTCTTCATATGAAAAGGTGAGACGTTTGGTGGGATTGGAGAATAAGGTGCGTTAGGAAGTTATAAGAGCCAGGAGTGGTTAGTTTGAGGTCAAACTACAAAGAAGCTTGTATGTATTAACAAGGAATTTGAACTCATCCTATTTTTGGCTGGAGTCAACATTTTTTAAAGCAAGATACTATTATTCTTATTTTGAGATGAAGAATTGGAGGTGTAGAGAGGTTAAGTGATTTGCCAGGTCAAGCTGTTAGGAAGTGAAACTCATTTGAACTCATTTGAACTCATCTCATCTGACTCCTGAAACAGGGCTTTTCCACACAATGCTGTAATGTTTCCAATTATTCCACTCATCCTACCATACCCACATGAAGTATGCACTGGGAACTGTACTAGGTGCTAAAGACTGCAGGAGAGGAACCAGTTCTGTTCTCTCCGTCCATATCACACACCCACGCCCGACATACACACACACACACACACATACACACATCACATACTCACCAAGAGAAGAAAAGTTGCTCATCTACCTGGCAAAGAAAAATCTGTAGGGGACGGGGCAGTGGGTGTTGGGATCTCAACACACTTTATTTTAGGCTCAGAACCAAAGCTTATATTCATCACCAATAAGAATGCTAAGCACACCTCTACTTATCTTCGTACAGGCTAGTATGGCCTCAGAAAGCAAGCATTACAAAAGCATTTTTCTTCTTTACACCCACATTGATAAAAGAGAATTCTTATCAGATAATTAGCCTTTGTAAATTTGAATGAGAGAAAGAAAAATGCTTTTCCTCCTGGTCTTCAGGGGAAGTGTTCTGGCCCTTATTAAAGACCCATTGTTTGGGAAGTTTTGGCCATAATCTAGAAAACCAAATCCTGTTTCCTGACACCATCTATGTAACCAAGTTTTCATTTCTATCGTTTCGATCTCCTCTTCACTTTCAATGTCCTGGTCTCCAAAGTTAAGGAAAACCTGAAAATATCATCTGTGTTCTTAAGACCTATTGTTTCCTTCCCATATGTCAACGTTACTGGAGATATTTTGCAAGTCTGTTAAGTTCCTATGAATTATTCCCATATGAATCAGCAGAAGCAAGGAGCTGAAAGGTTTGATAAGAAGTTGCCTGTATTATCACAGGCTCTCTGCTGGATAGCAGTTCATAAAGCACAAAGCCAGTCGGTGAACTCTGCCTAGACACATCACAAGGGCACAAGATGACCTCACCAGAACATGCTGGAATTCATTAACCACCATTTGGAGATGGTGTTAAGGTTCCTCCCTTGATCTGGGGCATGTGAAGCCTTTTTATTTTTCTGCAGCCTGTTTATCCCTCAGTAGATGCTCATTAACCCTATGACAGAAACCCAGTGCCAGTCATAGAGATTTAGTGGCATAGAGTTTCTTTACTTTCACCTTTAAGTTCTTGAAATGACAACTCTTTTATTTTGATTTGATTTAATTTATTTTATATTTATAAAATACATTTAAATATTTATATTTATTTTATTTATTTTGATTCCCCATTTATTCTATACAATATGCCTCTGTGTGACATTCTTGAATCATTTTTTTCTATAAAGAGCATTTCCCCTTTCCTCAAATGGTCACTACTGCATGCATATTGGGGAGGACTTGAGAAATGCTGGCAAAAGGTCTGGACATTTATTATTTATTTGTACTAGCTATGTGGCTGCTCAGATTTTTAAAGAAAATATAAAGTACATAATCTTGAATTATATATTCTAAAAATCTGCTTCTTTTCATCTGAGATATAATAACCAGCATGATAAAGTAACTTCATCAAAGATACAGGTAAGGATTTGAGTGTGACAGAATAAGTTTCTAGAACTAGAGGACTCTCAGATTATTCAGAATAAGATTCAAAATCAAAGAACACATGTCTAATATTTAAAGCAAAGATATTTGTTTTGTCTAGTAGAGTTCAGATGTTGACTATCTATGCTATTTTATATGGGTGAAGATATGATATTGATTACCAAGATAAGCCAGAGATAAATACACACAATTATGGGAAATTTCTTCTGATATATATACATAAAAGGAGATTTGATTTTCTGCTTTGTAGCTTGAAGCTATATATGTAATAATCTTTTGAAAGATTTATTGATCCTTCTAGGAGAGAGTAATTTTCCCCAGAAACTAAGAAATAGTATCTTCTGTTTATTGTGGAGCGAACATCTGTTAATTATAATTTTTTTCTTAATTCTAGAATCTTTAAATGAACAAAAGATGGCATTAACCAATAAAAGGAACATTAAGACATCAATAGATAAATGAGCAAAGAACCTGACTAGAAAACACACAAAAGAGGAAATGAAGCAGGAGAAATGGGGAGGAAAAAAAATAATGGTTAAAAGTTATTGGCATAATTACTCAGGGAGAAAACTGCATTTTGTTCAGCAAAACACTGATGGGCCATTTCAGGCTGTGAAAAGATAGCGGTAGGACATGGCCTGGTGGAAGGGAGAGGGGGACTACGGGCCTCTTGAGACGCCCAGGGCAAGGGCCCCGGGACTCGAGGAGAGAGGGGGGTGTGACGAGGTGTCGTCTGGAAGACATGGGGCCAGCAAGATGCATGAAGCTGGGATCCAAGAAAAAAAGAATCAATGAGGAGTTCCCAGGAGCAGGAATGGCTGTGCCCTTTTACAAATAGAGATGTCTAATATTTAATTTTTAAGTTGTTTGCCGTGCTGAGAAGTTTTGTTTGCTTTGGAGTTCTACCCTCCTTTTGCCGTCCCTGGTATGAAGAGTGTTTGAGGAAAATGAAGAGAAGAGGACAGAGTAACTGAGGATCAAGTGAGGTGAGAAACAGGAGACACAGAATTCTGTTGATTCAGAAAATTGGAACAAGAAGGGACAAGAAGAAAAATAAGCCCCTCAAATCTCCACGCATGTCTCAGTAGACACTGGGTTTCTACCACCCAAGGGAATGGAAGCTATTTTAATTTAAATATAATGGGACAAGGTGAAACCAGTAAGCAGGAGAACTTGCTAATACCCCTGCAGCTAACGTGAAGGTAACCCATTCTTCCTCAAAAGAATAAAAGATGTACAAATTAAGATGAGCAGCAGGTACAATTTTAGCTACGAAATCAGGGAGGAAAAATGTTAATGATGAGCTAGAGTCTTGCCATTTCCTTCCTTCATAGATCATTAAGGCAGTGTAGATTGGATGGATCCCTTAGAAAAGCAACTTAGCAGTTATATATCAAGAGACACAAATATGTCAATATGCATAAACCAGTAATCCCACGGTGGGGCTAGATCTTAATGACCCAAATATGAAATGGCATGATTGTTATTTACACAAGTTAATAATTGGAAATGACGTATTTTAAGATAACTATTTGATCCCACTGATTTGCCTTGCTTTTCTCGCAAATCCCACTGGAATTGCCAAAGGGGCATTTGTCTAAAAAAAGAGGAAATCCTGTATCAGCTCTGAAAAATTAGGGACATGACTATAAACAAGGAAAAACTACTGAATAATTTCCAGACTGTAGAGTGCTAACCAGAGCAGATTGCTCACACAGCAGCATGAGCAAAGGAGGAACCCCTCCCAGGAAATGAGCGGACAGGATCCCCCACAGGGATCCCTGAATGAGCCCTGGAAAACCTCCAAGCCCAGAAGAGAAGGCTGGGCCATCAGTCAGCCGGTGGCGTGCAGGGGTGACAGAAGGAGGAGACTGTGAAGACCTGCCTAACTGCACCGGTTTCTCTCCCTAGAGACCTGGCACCACTTTTGTCCCATCTTCACAGACACAGGTCGGCAGTGGGCTCGTGATGATGGTGGTCATGCTAATAGAGAAAACGTGGATAGTGCCCAACTCACCAGCGGCTGCACTACCCACAGGGGAACGGCAGCAACAAACCACGCGTGCCCAGCAGGGACGTTACCGCCCTACGGCAGCCTCTCCAGCAATTGCCCGACGCTCTTCTCTTCTCGCCATCCTCCTCATACCCCACACACACCTCTGCAGGCGATTGGGTCAAGTCAGACCCACTCCTGGAGCTGAAGGCTCTGCAGACCAGGAACGCCCCGCCCCACAGGGCCCCACAGCGCCCCACAGCGGTGCCCGCGCGCGCAGACCTGACTTCTGAGAACACTGCAGCCCATAGGTTATGCTTTAACATGCGCCTTCTGGATCATTCCACCCTCACACCTCACAGCCGACAGGAACAACACTGTGGTAAAATGAAACTTTAGAAAGCATAAATTTTTCTCTTTCAATATTTGGCGATAGCTGAAAGGTTTAACACAATCTTAAAAACAAACAAAACAAAAAAAAAACCCTCTTCAAATCCTGATACTGGACAAACATACATCTCTACAGTTGAATAAAAAATCGCTAGATAAATAACAATATTCTCTCAAAGAATAAGTAGCAATGATCTGTTAAAGGATAAAGAACAATATTCTGTTAAACGTTAACTTTTTTCCAAAAAGGTACATCATGATGGCCATACAAATGTAAAATGAACATGTGTCAAAGGTTTCACTTAGCCCATTTTACAGTCAGATGTAAAAAGGCAGAGAGGGCAGGAAAAATCCAGAGAGCAGACACAGACATAAACAATCAAGAATGCTGAGGTGAGCTGCTGTTAGAGGCAAACCGGCCGCCTGCACTGGGCGGCAAGCAGTGGCATCTTCACCTGTGAAAGGGTATGGTTAGTATGACTATTGGCCTTCTAAGAGTTAACTCGCACCTCTGTAGAGCTGCAAAACTGTGGAGCCAATGAAAAGCACAGATCTCCATAAAATCCTACCCCACAGGATTTACTATTAAATCCTATAGGGATTTAATAATAAAATTTATTAACTATTGTATAGTTAACTATTAGAATCCTCTAGACAAGGGGTCTGGAAAGGTTTTTTTTGTTAAATATTCTATAGATATTTTAGGGATCATAAGGTCTCTGTTTCAACTCCTCAACTGTTCCCAGGGCCAGCCTCACAGGCCTGTGACAAGTGTCACTCAAACAGGGCCCCGTGCTCAGAACAGCCCTGCACTTGGGGTTTATTGCTCTATGATGCGGTCACCGACTAATTGCCCCCAGGAACTCAAGGGTGGGTTTGGAAGCATTTAACTGTTGAAGAGATGAGATCACCAACCACCCTGCACCAGATCAAACTCCACCACAAGAGCGAAGCCTCTGACCTTTGCCTCATTTTTTTTTTTTTATGGTAAACTATTTTGCATAATAGTTTTTAATAGCTTAATAATCATCCTACTATATACATCCATAGTTCCATGCAAAATTATAGTTTAATTAATTCTCCAATAGGCATAAGATAAGCTTGTTCCTTTAACTCTTCTTTTTTTTTTTCTTAATGATTTGTTTTTATTTCTTTTCATATTTTTATTTATTTTTTTTTTTAATTTTTTGTTTATTGCAGTAACATTGGTTTATAACATAGTAAAAATTTCAGGTGTACATCATTGTACTTCTATTTCTGCATGGACTACATCATGTTCACCACCAAAATACTAATTACAACCCATCACCACACACATGTACCGAATTACCCCTTTCACCCTCCTCCCTCCCCCCTTCCCCTCTGGTAACCACCAATCCAATCTCTGTCCCTATGTGTTTGTTTATTGTTGTTATTATCTACTACTTAATGAAGGAAATCATGCGGTATTTGACCTTCTCCCTCTGACTTATTTCACTTTGCATTATACCCTCAATGTCCATCCATGTTGTCACAAATGGCTGGATCGGGCAAGAGAAACAATAGAAAAAATAAACAAATGGGACTACATCAAACTAAAAAGCTTCTGCACAGCAAAGGAAACCATCAACAAAACAAAAAGACAACCTAACAATTGGGAGAAGATATTTGCAAACCATACATCTGATAAGGGCTTAATCTCCAAAATATATAAAGAACTCATGCATCTCAACAACAAAAAAAGTACCAACCCAATTAAAAAATGGGCAAAAGACCTGAACAGACATTTCTCCAAAGAAGATATACAGATGGCCAACAGACACTTTGCCTCATTTTTGATGCTAAGATCTCCTCTCAGGAAGGAGCTGAGGCCTTATCACCATAACCTGCAGTGTATGTGGAAGCATGTTTTCTAGCTGAGCCTGCGCAAGTGAATGCCCATCTCTCGCTTTTGAATATTCATTCCCCATCTGAAATAAAAGGCCCCTGCTTTCCCAGTGTTTGGGGACAGCCATGACTTTGGAAATGATTCCACATGGCCTCCTATTTGCTGTAAATAAGTTCCACTTTGTGTGACAAAACTTCTGATTGAGAGTCTGATTTTAACTCACCAGGAGGCAAACCCACTTTTGGTTCAGTAACAATCCTAGTCTCAAAATTCTTAATAATTTTGTCTTTGAATTTGTTTTATAAGTGACGTCAACGTACTGATGCTTAGAGCTTGGCTCACACCAGGTATTGCCTTCTGCCATCTCCCCACCTCCCAGGATGGGTTCTCTGCCATATACTCACCACCCTATGCAGCCCCGGGCCCTCTCTGTTCCTGCAACTACTGCCACCCTTCACCTGGGCATCAACCTGGCAGGGGCAGGCCTGCTTTCCATCACCACCATGCACTTGAGTTTAAGGGAGGTTAGAGTTGGGAATGTGTCCCTCAGCTGTCCCACTCAAGGCTGGCAGCACCACAGCATGTTCAGTAGGCAACTCGGGGGGCCTCTCCCCCATCCCTGATCCAGTTACAAATGTGTCCTAGTGTTACTTGCTGATTGTCTTGTTGTCCCCCAGGATAGAAATCAAGAGAGACAACAAACAGGAGTAGAAAAGTAAAAGTTTATTAGCTTGTGCACAAGGGAGGCACAAGGGAGCCAGTGCGGAAAGGAAAGGGGCGGGTGACAGGCTCATTAGCGAGCGGGATTGTGGGGTTTTTTATTAGGCAAAGGCCAAGGAGTACCTAATGGAGGGATGCATTGTCATGGCACATGGAGGTGAGGTTTTCCTTGCGCTTGCGTTGTTGTTCAACATGCCACGACATATGTTGCATGTATCGTTAGCATGCTAGCTCTCCACCCCTGGCTGTGATTTTTACTATGGTAATTGGCAAAGGTCATCTTCAGTCAACTCCTGGGTGCCAGGGCATGTGCATAAGCTCCGGAGAGTCCCGAGGCTGCAGAATGTGGATCTTGGTGGCTATCTGATTCTCCTAGCTTGCTAATTGTCTAGGGGTCTTTATCTTGTTAGGCCTAGGGCCTTGCAGATCACCCTATCTCATTAGGCTGGTTCCTGTCTCACTAGCATGGGGATGGCAATCCCTTGGGGGCTGCCCATCTGCCCTGGTTTGGGGCTGTGGATCCCTAGAAGGGGAGATAATTTGATGGATAAAAATTAGTGGCTGGTTATTGTTTTAATATGCCTTCTCACACATTATCTGCTTTACCTCTTACCTTTCAGCCAAATAGATCAAAATGGCAGCTGACACCTAGCCAGAAATCTACTCCAAGTCTTTCTAGCTCTTTTCTGTTTCGACTCTATTCTGCTTGCACTTGTTTTCCTTTCCCAGCTGCAGACTGTAATTCCAATCTTAACCCCCATTCTAACTCCTTGTTAGAATTGCTGCAATTTTTTCAAGTTTGGTTTTTTAGCCTTAATTTGTACGTGTGCTGAGTGTGTGTGTGTGTGTGTGTGTGTTTCTAACAACATAGACTTAAATTTTTAAAGGGTTTTATAGATGTTTTCCTTATGTCCTTCCTTTCATCACTTTTAGCTAAGGAAATTACCCTGAGCTTTCTATTCCATTCCATTGGTCTATCTGCCTATGCTTTCATCATCAGCATGTGGGTTTCAGTCTGCGGTAGAGGGGTGAAGACAGAAGCCAAGGAATCAGGCAAACCCTGGCCTCACAGCTAATTAGTTGTTTGATCTTGAACTAGTTATTTAACTACTTTAATTCTGTCACTTCTCCTATAAAATATGGATAATAATAGTGTCTATTTCATAGCCCTACTGTGAAGATTAGATAAAATAATATGCAGAACATGGTTAGCATAATGCCCAATACATCATAAGTGCTCAACAAGTGTTAGCTGTTATCATCATCATCATTAGCTTTCTTTAAAATCAATTTTGAAACCTGGTTGTTACTTCATAATTTGTCTTTTTCAAGTAATTTTTGTCTATTTATTTTTTCAATAATTCACAATCAGTTTGTAAAGTTTCAAAAAACTATTGGGATTTTTTTACTGTCATTATGTTAACTCTCTAAGATAATAGGGTAGTTATTTTTAGAAAATGCAGTATTCCCTCCTGAGAACACAGTGGATCTCTCCATTTATTCAACTCTTACATCTATCGGGAAAGTTGTGTCATTTTCTTCATATTGGCAACTAGATGCTATGCATGAGGGACACATGTCAAGGAGATGCCCATGGCTCTTGTGAGGCACAAGATTTAGCATCATGCCAGGTCAGAGGAAGAATGTAACCATGAGGACCCGTTTGGAGGGTCTGGGGCATGCAGACTCAGAGAAAAAGTTCAAAGCTATGGACTGAATTTTTGTGTGTGCCTTTGCCATGTGAGGATACAGGGTGAACATGGCATCTGCAAACCAGGTAGTGGACTCTCACCAGACACCCTGATCTTAGACTTCCCAGCCCCCAGAACTGTGAGAAATAAATTCTGTTGTTTAAGCCACCCAGTCTATGGTATTCTGTTATAGCAGCCCGAGCAGGCTAAGACATTCATCTGTTTCCATGTGAAGTTGCGTTATTCTCCAAGTCTTCAGTGAATCCCCATCAAGTGTTAGTTGAGCCTTGAACTGTGCCTGTGCCATGCTTAGGAGAGCAACACCACACAGCCTGGGGAGAGGGTGAGAGTGACCTGGTGAAAAGAGTTGAGAGGAGCAGGCCCTGGTGACAGGCCATTGGTTGAGTGACCATCAGGATGGATTTCTGGAAACATGTAAACATTCTCTAGATTCCTTTATCCTCCTACCCTGCCTGTCAATTGAGTTTCAGATCCTACAAGACAGGAGGAAAGAGACCTCTGACAGGAAAGCTAGAGAGAGACCTAGCCTGGCCTTTTAAGTTAAAGGAGGCATTTTTACCCAGGTGTTCTGTCCTTCCACTTGCTTCGTTCCCTCTCTGCGTGACCTGGGGCATGAAAGATCCCCCACTGATTTCATTCTGGAGATATGAGGGGTTGGAGAACGCCCCACAGGAAAGAAATTGAAAAGTGGCTCAAGGGGGGGAACAGGAGGAAAGGGAGAGACCATCTTCTGCTTCTATTCTGTATTGTGTGGGTCATCTGGAAAGTAAAGTGAGGGTCCGCAGTGCAGCCACTGAAACGACTTTTCAATAAATTAAGACAAAACAATCTTGTCATGATGTGGAAATGGCTGACTCCAGTCTGCTTTTGGGGTGAAAAGAACCCTGGTGTGGCCGGGGCCTCCTCTCAGGCCAAGACCACATGTTTGTATTTCTGAAGCCTTTTCCCATTTTCTAACTGACTTCCTGACTACCCCTCTTGAGATCTGGAGGGCTCAGAGTTTATCTAATTCTCAAAAAGCCTCATGAAGACACTTCTAAGTCCAAGCCATTCTGTACCACCCACTGACCTCAGGCCTATGGCCAAACGGAGGTTGGAGCTCACATAGCTGAGTAAAAAGCTCTCCTGCTGGGAATGTTGCCAGACACGTCCCACTGTCATTTTGTATACATCCACTCACTGCATCCACCCTCCTGCCTTCACAGAGGGAACCGCTACCTCCTCAAGGAGAATTCCCAGCCAGGCTCCAGCCAGTCCCCTTCCCAAGCCTAGCTTGCCTTTCCCCACTGTTGTGCCTCTTCATGGACAAGCAATGTGCTGAAGAGCAGAATCTACAGACCATCCTCTGCACTGGGTGCAAGCAAGGTCAGTGACCAAGGCTACACAGCGCCCTGACCCACCGTCCACAACTCAGCAAGGGGCATTCCCAACTGACGCCTACTGGTTCTTTCCCCCAGATCCTCCCAAGCTTGGGCCTGTGCGTAAACTCAGGATCCATAGCTGACCTTAGGAGGCTCAAGGAAACTGAAGCATCAAAAAGCAGGAGATGTTGTCCAAGGGAGGGAGAAGGAGCCCCTCTGCCCAGCAAATTGAAGCCCGATTGCTAGGGGCTGACATTCTTATTCGTGAACTGACTGCTTGAATATATCCTTTCAAACCAAAACCCACATAAGTACTGAATCTGAGGAGAGGACCTTCTTCCATGTCCTTTAGGGCTTCCTGGTACTACTGCAGGCCTCCTAGGCCCATGCTAAGGGGTTCCCTTGCCCTTTGCACTGCTAATTAGTGTAGTCAAGCAGGGCCTGCCACAATTCTTGGGGAATGGGAACTACAAGGTCTGACATAGACTGCTGGCCAGGCCAATGCCCCAGAGGCTGGCTGACATCCTGGGGAGGTAGGAGGGGCATGTCCACTTGACCCACCATCCTGTTCAAGGGAAGCCCCTTCCTGGTGCTTCCCAAGACTACAGAGCTCCCCTTGGTGAAAGAGAAATCATGCGTGTGAGGGAGGACAGAACAGAGTAAGTGTTCACTGTACCGGGCCCCACACACATACACTGCAAGGCATTGGCAGAAGGATGACCATTTCAAAAAACAGTACCAAGTCATATGGAAAAATAAATAAATCTTACCCTCTGCCTCACACCAAAATCAATTCCAAATTGATTGCATATCTAAATGTAAAAGATTTTAAGAAAACACAAGAATATGTCTTCATGACCTTGGAGTAGGCATAAATTTCTTAAACAGTATGCAAAAATTGCTAACCCTAAAAGAAAAAAGTGATAAATTAGATTACGTTAAATTAAGCTAAGAACTCCTATCCATCTAAGAACATCATTGTGTGGGGCAGGGGAGTTGGCCACAGACTGCTAGAGGATGTTTGTAGTGCTTATACCCAGAAAGGAGAATATTCTGAGAATAATAAGAATTCCTGCAGATAGTGAGAAGTGTATTAGTTTCTTATTGCCACTGTAACAAATTACCACACTTAGGGGGCTTAAAACAAACAAATATATGATCTTATAGTTCTGGAGGGCAAAAGCCCTAAATCAGTTTCACTGGGCCAAAATCAAGATGTTGGCAGATCTATGTTCCTTCTGGAGGATCTAGAGGCTGTCTTCCTAACTTTCAATCAATCAAAGACCCCCAAGCCCTCAGGACTCCAAATTATTTTATCTAGTTTTTACTTAATCAACAAATTAGTGAGGACAGAAACCAAACTTGGTACATTAGACCCAAGATAATGACTGATCCAATCCGAGAAAGTCTGCAGCTGCTTCTGTGTTTAGACTCCCCCATTTGTAAACAGATTCAATTCTGTCCCTAAGGAGTGATAATATGACCAATCATATACCTCAGGCAATCCAAATTACAGTGCCTGGCTTCCATCATTAGGCCAGACTTCTATATTGCCAAGTAATCCAGATGTTTTTCCATATTTAGGATTAAAAATTGTAATATTTTCTGCATACATGGATTCCACTTCAAGCAAAAAACTATGGACCAGCCCCTGCAAGGTGGTTGGAACATTTCTTACCCAGAAAGGAAATATATTAAAGTCATAAAATCCTTCTAGGGCAACAAAGTCATCTTGGTCTTGTTTTCTGGACTTACTTCTACTCTCCAGAATCCTTTCTTCAAATCTACACATAAGATCACCTTAGTGGACCCTGACGGCTCTTCCAGATGATAAGTTCTCAACACAGAGGAGCAATGTGGTTTATTAAGAGCATAGGTGCTCTGTTGTCATCACTAGATTTGTTGGCTGCTCTGAGCTAGGCACCAAAGCCACTGGCAAGTGGCAAAACTCTCAAGCTAGAGACATCACTCCCCAATATCAGCATGCTAACTCTTCTCTCTCAATACTCTACAGAGTTCTTCTTTTGCTCATGAATTCACTCACTCAGTCCTCAAGAAATAATTTGTTGAGTGTCTACTATAGCCCAGCATGTTGTAGGTCCTGCAGGTAGATAAAAAAGGAAACAGTCACAGACTTTGGCCTTGTGGAGCTTACTCTAGGGAGGGGAGACTGGTAGCAAACAGATAAATAGATAATATGACTGCAGGTGGTGATAGGGCTAGGGAGAGAGAACGCAGAGTGAGGGCAGGCAGCAAGGCGGAGTTTGATGTTTGGGGTAACCTAGTCAGAGGGGCCTCCTTGAGCATAAACCTGAGTGAAATGAGCTTTAACTCCACCAAGATCTGGGGCAGCAGCATTCCACGTAAGGGAACAGCCTGTGGAACAGGAGCAGCCACTTTGGCATATTCACATTTGCATGTCAGTGTCCCACCAATTGGCTATCTCAATGGTTCCAAATTTTACTCTCTGAAACAACATGTAGTCACATGCCCTTTATCCTCTTCTTGGCAATTTGCTCCCCAAAATGAATTTTCTTCTGACCTGACAGTACCATTTCCAGAACCAGGTCATCTGAGGAGTAGAGTTGGGAAAGTCAGTGAAGATGCCTTCGTCGGTGCCTATCAAGCCTTCCTTTGATGGCGGGCTTTAATACTCAGCACTTGGAACTGTAAAAATCCACCCTTTGAAGAGCCACTAATAATAACAAGCTCTTTCTGGATTGTAGTGTTAGGCACCTAATGGCTGTGCCTCAAGAGACAGGAACATGTAACAGGGTCGAACACTGACCCAAGCCTGAGATTGGATGCTGGCTCTGCCTACCTCAAGCAAATTAACCTCTCTGTGTCTCAGTTTCCTCATCTATAAAATGGGGATAATAATAATAACCACCTCAGAGGGTTGTTGTGGACATCACCTTAATTAATACAAATGCTTAAAACCATAGCTGGCACATAAGAAGAGCTTCATAAATTTTAGTTTTTGTCATAACTATCATTTCCCTGTCCTAACCACCTTCCACCCTGCTGCCAGGAACGTCTTCTTTAATAACAGTTTTATGATTATAAAAGTAATACATGCTCACTGTAAAGAAAAAAAATTTGGAAAATATAGAAAGTATAATAGAAGAAAATTAAAATAACATAATTGTATCATCCATTGGGATTATAATTTCAGTTATTTCTTTCCAGTTCTTCCCCCATACATATATACATGCTCCTACTTCATTTAAAAAAATTGGGATCACACCATCTAAACATATTTAACTTTCTCTTCCACTTTATATGCACTGTGAGCATTTTCCATATTCTTTTTTAATGTGATTTTTAATAGTTGTATAATATTCCTTCCTGCATATTCATAATAGTGTTTACTTCATGGGCTTGTGAGGATTAATGATATATATATAAAAAGTAGTAGTAAAAAGTAGTTAGAACAGCATCATTTTTATAAAGAAAGAGCTCAAAAATATTAGCTAAAAATAATGATGATGATGCTGAAACCACATTTGGGGCAATTTAATATATTTCCAGTTATAACCAGACACAGTTTTGGTTGTGTAACTGGGAAGAAGGGAAGTTTAGCTTGAGTAGGGGCTTGAGGGGAGGAAGGAGATGGGGCTTCCTCCTCTGATCCCCTCACCCATGTTCTTCCTCACCCCATGAATAGGAGTGGCAAGGTGTCTATTGCTACACAGGCCTATGAACTGAGATTGAATCTCTGTAATTATAAGAAAGAGAGTCAGAGCCTTACATAGCCATTTCCATGAAAGATGCATGAGGTTCTTGGTGGCGTGAAACCACAAGCTAATTTTATTGTTTCCACTATAAGAGTCTCTGAGCACAGACATGGTTACTCTGGAAACAGGTGTTCACAAGGGGCACATTGTTTGGGGGTATTTTCTTCTAATGGCCTCTCTGTGGAGCCCAGCTCTTCTCGGGTTCCCTGACGCTCGCTGACATTCAAGGCCTTTGAAGGCAGCTTCCCTAGCAAACCATTGGTGTCTTCACAACGGCTTCTTTGAATGAGGATACGGTGAGAATCCCAAGCGACTTCTCAGGTAATTGAAGTTAAAAACCACGAGAGCTAGAGAAAAAGAGAGCAAGGATGTATTTATTCCAGAACCATTGTGGGCCACTCAGGAGGGAAAGCCAACCTGGAGCTATTTTAAATATTCTCCAAGAGGACAGCCAGGAGGAGTGGATCACCCAAGTCTCAGCAGCCAGTGGAGGAACCCGAAGTGGCCAGTCAGAAGAAACTGCACAGAATCTATGGCCAATTGTTGCCAATGGGACCTCTGAAAGCCATAGCGATGCACCCTAAGAGAAAGAGTCGGTTTTGCTCATTCACCACCACACCCAGAGAATCAGCTTTAAATATCTGCCAAAGAGCGAGCCAAAGCCTGATTAAATTGGTACAAATCAAGTAAGCCCTTTTCTGCTTCTCACCTTTCTTCCGTGGCCTCCACTTATACCTTGGAGGAGTCAGAGAGCACACCAAGGACCAGGTAGCTGTGCAAGAGAAGGAGACATTCTAAATAACAAAATAGAGAAGAGATTGATGATGCTCTCTCTTTGCTGTTGTTATGGGCTGAATTGTGTCCCCCCTGCCAAATTCATATGTTGAGTCTTAGACATCTCAATACCTCAGAATATGACTGTATTTGGAGATAGAGTCTTTAAAGAGATACTTAAGATTAAATGAGGTCATTAGGTGCCCTAATCCAATATGACTGGTGTTCTTACAATAAGAGGAAATTTGGACATAGATATGTACAGAGGGGAGACCATGTGGGGACACAGGGAGAAGATGACCATCTACAAGCCAAGGAAAGAAGCCTCAGAAGAAACCAACTCTGTTGACACCTTAATCCCAGACTTTCACCCTCCAGAATTATGAGAAAATAAATTTCTGGTTTTTAAGCCACCCAGTCCATGGTGTTTTTTTTATGGCAGCCTTAGCAAACCAATACAGGTACCCATTATCATTTAGATTTGGGTAAATGGTTTATGCCTTTGAAGAACTACTTTGTAAACCAATCTTAATATCCTACGATGTTCTGGCACTTTGTTTGTAAATAAGTCTTCTAAATCTTGGCTGCATTCTTTTCCCAAAATCAGTTGAAAAATCTTTAATCAAAAGATGAAACAAGTGGAGTGCCAAAAATTTTAGCTTTTGAAGATTTTAGTGGACTGCATTTATTGAAAACAATAAATTTTCTGGCTTTTCTCCTATTAAAGCCAACGAGGAAATCAACACATTACAGAAGAGAGCTCGATCATGCACAAGATTTAGTTTTGAAAATTTGTAACCAAGCTTTGGAGATCTTGACTTGTGGGAAGAGTCTTTTGATGGTGCTTCTTTATGTTTAATTGGATACATTTATATACTATATCAGGATTAAATGAAATTGAGGAGGCCTACAATTTTTCAGCCTCTAAATTTGGCAAAAGAATAAGAATTATAGAGACAATTTATATAATGAGTTTTGTCTTATAAAAATGTATGATAACAAACCATCAAAAAAATGAAAAGGCAACCTACTGAATGGGAGAAAATATTTGCAATTCATATATCTGATAAGGGGTTAAGGTCCAAAATATATAAAGAACTCATACAACTCAATAGCAAAAAAAACAAACAAGCCAATTTAAAAATGGGCAGAGGATCTGAATAGACATTTTTCCAAAGAAGACATACAGATGGCCAACAGGTACATGAAAAGATACTCAACATCACTAATCACCAGGGAAATGCAAATCAAATCCACAATGAGATATCACCTCACATTTGTTAGAATGGCTATTATCAAAAAGACAAGAAATAACAAGTGTTGGCAAGGATGTTGAGAAAAGGGAACCCTTGTGCACTGTTGGTGAGACTATAAATTGGTGCAACCATTATGGAAAACAGTATGGAGGTTCCTCAAAAAATTAAAAATAGAACTACCATACAAGCCAGCAATTCCACTTTTGAGCATTTATCCAAAGAAAATGAAAACACTAATTTGAAAAGATATCTGCATCCCTATGTGTATTGCAGCATTATTTACAATAGCCAAAATAAAGAAACAACCTAAGTGTTTAACAACAGATGAATGAATAAATAATATGTGTATATATATATAATGGAATATTATTTGGCCATAAAAAAGAATGAAATCTTGCCATTTGGGACAACATGGATAGACCTTGAGGACACTACACTAAGTGAAATGAGTCAGACAAAGACAAATACCGTATAATTTCACTTATATGTGGAATCTAAAACAAAAACAAAGAAACCAAGCTCATAGATACAGAGAACTGACTGGTGGTTATCAGAGGCAGGGGGATGGGGTTGGGAGTGAAATGAGTGAATGGAGTCAAAAGATACAAATTTCCAGTTACAATGTAAATAAGTCATGGGGTTGTAATGTACAGCATGGTGACTGTGATTAATAATACTGTATTGCATATTTGAAAGTTGCTAAGAGAATAAATCTTAAAAGTTCTCATCACGAGAAAAAAACTTTATAACTATGTACATGAGGGATGTTAACTAGACTTATCGTGGTGATCATTTTGCAATATATACCAAAACCAAATCATCATGTTGTACACCTGAAACTAATGTAATGTTATACATCAATTATACCTCAATAAAATATATAATATGATAAAGAAAGATGCTCTCAATGGAAACTAATTACCAATGAGAATATTTGGGCTAAAATAGTTTTCCATTTTAATATTTAAAATAAGTTTGAATCAAATCTTCCCTTCATTTAGCAAAATTTTCTCTGAGCTTGCCACTTAGCACGTTTTCTTAGTTCTTCCCTCCCCTACTCCTACCCCCAGGTGGTTATAAACAAGTCGGCCAATTTTAAAGCCTGAAATCAAGTTGCAGATCTTGCTTCTAAATGAGCTGTTTGATTTCCAAGAAATGTGTACAAAGGTGTCTATGGAACACACTGAGTTTTCCTTTACACTTAAACTCCTAATATTCCTGACACCAGATGTGTCGGTTTTTTCCCACACCCACCAATTCTCCCACACCAGCTGGGTGTCCTACAATTCAATTCAGTTCTGACACTAACCAGAGTTAACACAGACCCCACAAGTTAAGGGCTGAGTCCCACAAGACTGCCACCTACCTCAGACACCAATCACCAATCGTGAGTCCTCACCTTACCCGCGACTTCTGTCCAACTTGCCTAAAATTGGAGCTTCCCAGGACCCTCTCCTCAGGCTCAAAAATTTGCTAAAGCAGCTCACAGAACTCAGGAAAACATTATACTTACTACTGCCAATTTATTACAAAGGGTATTTTAACGGATACAAATGAAAGGCCTGATGGAAGAGATACATTGAGCGAGGTCTGGAAGGGTCCCAAGCACAGGACCTTCTGTCCCCTGTAGAGTTGGGGTGCACCACTCTCCCAGCATGTGTATATATTCACCAACTAGGAAGTTTCTCTGAACGCTGCACTTTTAGGGACTTTTATTAAGGTTTCGTTATATAGGCATGATCAATTCTTAACTCAATTTCTAGCCCTTCTCCCTTCTCCAGAGAGTGGGAGGGGAGGCTGAAAGTTCCAAGCTTCTAATCGTGGCTTGGTCTTTCTGGTGATCAGCCCCTACCCATGGAGCCATCATTAGAATGAAAGACACTCCTATCACCCAGGAAATTACAAAAGATTTAGGAGCTCTGTGTCAGGAACCAGAGTCAAAGACCAAATATGATCAAAAACCAGGGGCAGAGGCCAATATATATTTACTTCTTATTATTTCCCAAAAGGTTTGTCCTGATCTCATTTTCAGCAGTGCCTGCTGTTATTGTGTCCCCCAAAGTTCATGTGGTGAAGTCTTAACCCTCGGTACCTCAGACTGTGACTGTTTTTGGAGACAGGTGTTCAAAGAGATAATTAAGTTAAAATGAGGACGAAAAAAAACTTTTCTTGCTCCTGTATAAGTTTCCTGGGGAAAAAAAAATCCTATTTTTTTATGGTGAGCTATGACTTAAAGAAGGATCCTTCACCTCTGCTTCCCCTGTCTGGATGGAACTTCCCGAGGGTTTTCTCCTGGCTGCTCCCTTGACTAGATGTCAGAGTGAGCCACCTTCCTCCTCCCAGGGCCAGCACACACCCCTCTGTCCTCACACTGCTCTGGGCTTGCCTCTGCCCCTCAGTCCTGGGCTCTGGATCCTGCCTTGTGTCCCACAGCGCTCCTTCTCTTCCCCATGCTGGAGGTGCTGCTCCTGCAAAGTTTTCTGGGAAACCCTTTTCTCTGTGCCCCAACGGTGAATCTCAGACAAGGGCATCACGGTCACCTGCAGGGGAGGAGAGCCCTCTCTTGGCTTCACTTCTATAATTACTTGGAGGACCACCAGCTCCTCTGGCTTGCTAATGCTTCTTTGTTCATCATTTGAGCATTGCCAATCTCCACACACTCACTGAGTATATGAGCAAGTGATTTTCTGTCACACTGCTCATCAAGGGTGGAGAACAGGAAGGCTCCCTGTTCTCCACACCCCTTGTCCTCCTGAGCCAGTCTCCAGGCTATTTTTTTCCTCATCACAATCCCTAGGGATTTGTTCCAATTGCTTCCCTCTTTCCAACCACCCTAATCTCCACTGTTTATTTCTCCTCAGGACTAACCTACAAAATGGGATTAGAATTCCTAACTCTTCCTTTTTTTGTTGTCCCTTTATATACTCCTTACCCATTCACTCTCTTTTTCAAAGAACTTCTTTTGGTTTCACAACTATTTTACAACTAGTCACACAAGAAAATGAAGACTTTGAGGAAGAACAATAATTAATAATAAGAAATTTCACTATACACTTAAGGTTCCCCACCCTCATGTGTCCCTCCCTCACACCAGCATTCTCCCTTCTTAGAACCCCACTTTGGGTGGTCTTAGGGAAGGTGTATGACCTCTCCCCTGAGGGAGCCTGCCAGCAACCTCCCTTTCTGCTGTGGAATGAAGATGGGGACAATCATATCTGTTCTGCTTGACACTGAAGGATGATGGGTAGATCAAATGAGAACATGTATTTGAAAGTGGTTTGTAAACCATAACTATAAAAAGCTCTATTAACATATAATGAATTGGTATTTGGTTTCCTAAACCAGCTTCACTTCTAGGAGGAAAATGTGTTGACATTCCTTGTCAACATGATCCTGGCAGGCAATTTCCTCATTAAAAATAATTTGCTGGCTTTCTGCTTCAACTCGAACTGCTATCGGTTTGCGCAGCATTGCCCTATTTCCAAGGGCATTATTTAGGTTAATTCAACCACGAAAGAAGCTTTAGTTTTCACTTCTGCCAAGCTGAACAGAAGTCGTGAGTCCTTTCCTATCACCACTGGGAAATAATCATAAATGCGAATCTTTAAAACGGGACAGTGCATTGGGGAAGAAGTCCAGATACAGGGGCAGTGCTAAAGTGACCTTGAGCAAGACATTTGAACTCTGTCAGCCCTAATTTCTCACCTATAAAAAAAATGAGGGGGCCGGACCCGTGGCTTAGCGGTTAAGTGCGTGCGCTCCGATGCAGGCTGCCCGGGTTCGGATCCCGGGCGCGCACAGACGCACTGCTTCTCTGGCCATGCTGAGGCCGCGTCCCACATACAGCAACTAGAAGAATGTGCAACTATGACTTACAACTGTCGCTTGGGGCTTTAGGGGAAAAAAAAAAAAAAAAAATGAGGTGAATAATACCAACCCTGCATATTTCAGAGTTGTTATGAAGATTAAACGAGGTCTGTAAAAACACTTTGCAACCTATAAGGTGGCCTATGAAAGTGAAATATTATTGGCTATTAAATTTATCATGATATAACTGAATTACTAATTGGAAAAGAAATCAAACTCCTGCCTAATCAAAAAGGCAGGAGTTTCTCTTATGCTAAAAGCCAATATTTGGGGAGGTTATAAAATAACAACAACACTAATACTATGGTTTAAATGTATTGTCTCATTTACTACTCATAAGAACAAAGTTCCTAAGATTACGGAAAGGTCTCTAACTTTTATTCTTCAAACTTGAGATCAGATATGCTCTTTAATATTACAATCAGCAAATATTACAGAGGAATTACTACAGTTGAGTCACTCTAATGCACTGTGAACATATCAAGGTCTCTGCAATCAAACAGCTTAGAACTTAGAAAAGAAATGAGAACATATACTTAAATGAACAAATAACATCACAAAGTTATATAGATAGCAATGGATTATATATTATGGACAAAAATTACCTCTGAAATTAAGAGAAGGGAGAAATCTCTGTGAGCTGGGAAATCAAGAAAAGTTTTAACAAGAAGGCAGTAGGACTTTTACCAGATCTTGAAGGACACATCACATGTATTTGGACATACATAGATTCCTGGGCAACCACTGCAGGCAGAGAGAACAGTATGTGAGTGAAGGTTATAGGTGAAAAATCATGGATGTATTTAAAACACATTAAGGTAGGCTGATTGGCTGGAACCAAGGAACCATAAAGTGGCCAATGGGAAATAGGGTTAGAGAGGAAGATTTTGAAAGCCAGAATAAGGGCACTAGATTTAACTACGAAGGTAGTGGGGAATGATGGAAAGTTTTGACCAGATGTGTCAAGTGCTCTTTCAGGAGGTATAATCTGGGAGTGAGATATAGAATGTATCAGAGAAACACGATGCAGCCTAATTAGGAACTTTCTATGATAGTGTGGATATGAGCATATATGGGCCTGAATGGAGAAATGGTATTGGGAAAGGAAATGAGCAAATGATAGTGGGATGTCAAATTGGGAAGGTCCCACCACCAAAGACGTGAAGCTGGCACTCAGATTGAGTCAGGGCTGGAAATGCAGATCTGGAAGCAGATGATGGTGAAGACATTAAAATAAGAAAGATTTACTGGGCAAAAGTGTAGAGACAGGAAAACTGAGGGTAAAGGACTGAAGCCCAAGGCCCTCCCTCATTTAAGGAGGGAGAGAGGAGATGAATAAATGAAGAAAACAGAGCTGTCCAGAGAAGTAGCCAGAGAAATGCACAGGAGAGTGTGATATCCTAGAAGTCAAGAGAAGAGCCAAGGATGGTGAAGAGTCTTAACCCCATCTGACTTTGACCTTTACTAGCTCTTCAGTCAAGAGGTATTTACTAATTACCTATTATTAGGTGTTCAGCAGTGTACAAGGCAGCATGGGGGTATAAGATAATCAAATATAAACTGTCCTTCAGGGGTTTACTGTCTAGATGCTGAAGCAAACTAACTCCTCCAAAAAAAACCAAGATCATAACCACACAAAACAATTTCTGTGTGAGTGCAAGGTTGCATGGTGAGGATCTTAATTGCTGTCAGAATTCATGGGTTAAGTATGTCCACTTCTTCCAACTCTTCATTCTTCGGCTCCTATTCCCCTCTTCTCTGCCAATGAGACACATCCCTTTAGGACAAAACCACATTCAGACTATTAGTACTTGGAGCCTTTCCAGGTCTTCCTGTTATCCTCCCACAGTCTTCACTGCAGTTGTCAATTGGTTCACCCAGATCTTGATCTCTAACACCTCCTCCACCAAAAAGAACCAGAACTCCTTGGAGAAGTGGTTCATTCCTGGGCTGGGGCAGAGCAGGAAGGTCTGGTTAAGTCACAGAGTAAATAAATGATCAAAAACATAGGATGGGAGTATGTCCAAGGACACAGGAACCAACCTGAAGGGGTACCGACTGGCCAAATCTAGGACTGTTTGTGCTTATAGCAATGAATTATATGAGGAAAACAGGTGGGCTCCTGTTTACTGTAGAATGCCTATTGCAGACTGGTGAATCTAGAGGGAGTGCTGGAATTAGAAAATCAGCATTTTGCAACCATCATAATAAAGACTGAATCAAGTAGCAGTCATCAGTGGATGCTAAATATAGGAAGACAATTGTTGTGAGGAACAGGATATCTGAATAGCTTTAAAGTGGTTCCCTACAGATTGCTTATTGGTTGCCCAGGGAAAAAGGTACTTACACGGTAGCAAAATCAAAAACACCTTGACCAGGTGATCAAATTAACATCATTAATGAAGGCAGATGGAATTTGTGAGCCTCTACATGTGACACCCTGGGAAGAACAAATGACCTCTCCAGTATTCTGGCCGATAAAGCATAACTCGAATCTAATCACAAAATCATCAGACAAATGCCAAATGAAGATATTGTATTTTTCAAAAGTGAGAGGTAGAGAATGCATTCTTCAAAAATATCATTGTCATAAAAGACAACAAAGTGTTGTAGAAATATTCCAGATTAAAAGAGGATAAAGAAACATGACATCCAAATGCAATACCTAACCCTAACCCAGATCTGGTACTGGAGGGAAAAAAATATTAAAAAGAACGTTATTTGGTCAATTAACATAATTGGAATAGGGATGGGAGATTAAAGTGTTGCATCCATGTTAAATTTACTGATGTTGAAAGTATGCTGTGGTTATGTAAGAGAGTATTCTTATTCTTAGGAAATACACCTTGAAGTGTTTAAAGGGCCATCATGTATGTAACTAGCTTTATAATGATTCAGAATAAAATGTATATGAGATGATAGATGGATAGAAAAATGATAGGTAGGTAGGTAGATAGATGGATAGGTAGGTAGATGATAGATATATAGAACAAGTGACAAAGCAAATAGGATAAAACATTAACAGAAGTTGAATCTGGTTAGAGAGGACATGGATATTCTTTGTACTAATAGTATGTTTGCAACTTTTATATAGGTTTGAAACTACTTCCAAATGTCTTAAAATTTTTAACCTGCAAGTGTTCTTTAAATATAGTATTAGGAATACAACAAAAGAACTCACTGAAATGTCTCAGCTACACCATAGAATTCATTCTGAAGCAGCTGACTGAGTTATGGATAAGCAAACCACCAACGAATTGCCCATGCTGATGTAAAACCTAATCCTCCCTCACCCAGGAACTGGCTGAGAAAAACGCCTCCATCCTGTTTCCGTTCATATTCTTTTCTTCTTTTATGTACTGGCTCTCACAGCATTGTTCCGTATCCACTGATCTGGGGTAGAACCACTATTTCTCCCTTTCCGTGCCTGTAAAGCCTCAATGATCTGATTTTAAGCACCTCTATATTATTTGTCTGCTGTCTTTCTCCAGCTCAAGTTACCTCTTTTCCAAATTTGCTCCTGCACAGACCCACGTGAATGTCGAAATAGAACATTCTCCTCCAAGGTATATTCTGCCCACTGCAGGCTCCCATTTCTTCAGAAACATCTTTCCTGTGCCCTTAACCAATCTCTCCCCTGGGAGGAAGTCAAGTCGTGGTTGTTTCAGCTACTCTGGCATTTGGTGAAAGAGAGCAGCTTCCAAAGACCTGAGAAGCTCTTCCTGGTTCTTCAGCTCCTGGGTTCTCTGATCGCCTTGCGCGATCTGATGCAGACCTTGCCCCCCCTGATCTTGATGTTTTGCTCCCAGGTTTTGATGTTGAACCATCTTATGCTCCCTTCTTTGTGGGCCACGCAGGGATCTGATAACTCAAAAACTGACTGTCTGCGCCTTCCCTGCTCTGCTTTGTCTCCATTAACAACCGGCTTCAGGGACCCCTCCACTCCCAGCGTCAGCCCCGGCCAGTCATCACTCTTACCCTGCTTGCAGTGACATCCCAAAGGAGGCCTGGTCCTCCGTGCAGCTTACACACACCCTCTCCAGTTAGGAAATGCCCTCCAGGGACGGCACCTCAGAGGAGGAGAATTCTAAGATAACACTCTGTCAGAGCACTGTTTCTAAGTATAATTAAATATCCTTTAGTTAGGACATAACTGTTCTTGATTTATATAATATGATTATGCTTAGAATCAGGATGCCATATTCTTACAATGCCCCTCTCTCTTCACAAGTTAAAAACAAAAATGACTAACAACTCTTCGTATTTAAAATAAGCCTTTCAGAGCCAAATAATATTGAGGAAAGAAGCAAAGTAAGAGTTTTGCTTACTTCAATGCTGCTGTCTTAAAATCCTTTTTAGTACTTTTGTACTAACGATATTTCATTCATCAAGTAATTATAAGCAATAAAATGAAATTTTTTCTATCAAGAACTTGCAAGACTAAAGAGAGAAATGAATCAATGTTTAAAAATATTCTCTTTTTCTTTTCTGAGAATGATAAAACAGTAAATTTAACAATATACTGAGAGATTACATGAATCCTAAAATTCTTTTTAGCAAAGAAATTTTAATTCTTTTATTGAACTAAAATCATTTGAATCTAAATCTGAGTTCCATGTTGTATTAATTTAAATGAGGGAAACGTAAGAGAGAATGAAAATGAAAAAGAGAGAGATGATGGGAGGTGGAGAGAAATACATGGAGTAAAGAGAAAGATAAATGAAGGAAAAATCACCCATTTACTCCATCAGCAAGTGTTTACTGAGGGTCTCCTATGAGCCTGGACCAGTGCTGAAAAGGAAGAAGTGGAGGAAGGAGGAAGGAGTGAAAACAAGAGAAGCCCTGTGGCGTCCAAACCAGAGGGAGTCCCCTGCTGTTCTCCAAGGCTGTGCCCTCTGGGGTGCTGTCACTGGAAGCTGAACCTTCAACACTTTGTTGAGTTAAAATCTGCAGTTCAAAGTTCTCCACAGCATATCATTAAGCCTTCATGGACTCTTCCCAAAATGGAATAATCTCAGCAATAAAATTACACTGGGGCCTTCAGAAGCTCTTGTCAGGCCCACACTCACGAAGGGGATATTTGCCAAGATTCACAAGAGCTAGAGCTGAGGCCCAAATTTGGTCCATGGGCTGGAGGTTTGCCAAATCCAAAGTAATACAATATGTTTTTCCAACAAACATTCTGCAGTACGTGATCATGTCCTGAGTTCAGAGTTTCATGTGATGAAAAAATGATCATAATCACACGTTACTTTTTTGTGGAATGCCAACCTATTTATATTCGTAAAAAATATATTAAATGAAAACTGCTCAAATATAGATGAGATATATAATTGGAGCCTATTATAAATTGCAACAAACATTCAGTTTACCAAAATTAGTAATTAAACAGTTTTTAAACTACAGAAATATTTCAACATATGCTAGCTAAAGACATACTCAGCAGACTTAACAGATTCTCAGTGTTTGTTTCAGCAAAGGAAGTTCTAGTTTATTCAATGACCAGGACTATCTGGATTGTTGACACTCTTTTGCTCTCTCTTCCTCTTCAGACCCAGATCAGGTTCTCTCTCTGTCTCTGTCTGTGTCTGTCTCTCTCTCTCTCTTCTCTTTAGTTTTCTGTTAGCGATGGCTTCCAAAAAGGGCCAGAAAACATGTCTGAGAATGAAAAACAAAGAAAGATGAAATATATTCTACTTTAAAATATTGCATAAAGAGTTTTATAAAGCTGCAACTTTCTAATTTAGCAATAGTGTCCAGTAAACTTCTCATTACTTATCATTTAGACCTTTAAGCTCAAATGAGAAAAAATTCGCGTGTGCGGTTTTTTTATATTTTCTTAGATCTTATTTGCATTTTGTGAAATTATTTTACTGGAATTGCAGGATCTTTCTTTATATACATTATTTTAAAGGATATGCTGTATCACAAAACATGGTTTTCCTGGTATCTTAGGGCCAAATATTTTCTAGAGAAAGATATTTTTGGTTGTATGATGAAAATCAATGTCTTATTAACTCAATGGAAAGACATTTATTTTATAAATACTGCTGTCGGGAATGCAACTATTTCAAGATTCTGTTGTACATTAAGAATTTGGAGTTTTGGCAAGATTCTTTGACAAGGCAATTCCCACTGAAATTCTATAATGTAGGATCTGTAACAAAACAGAACCCAGCAGTCGCCCCTGATTTGTTTCCTGCCAATCTGTCTTTAAAATGCTCATGAAAATAAGAACAAGGTACAAAGTTGCTACAGCACTGGAATCTAGAAATATGGGTCAACATCTATGGGAAGAATTTCACCTATCCCAAGTGTAGGTGGGGCCCACAGGTAGAAGACTGGGAGTCAAGTAGAACAACGTAGCATCACATATGTCTCTCTGTGTTCTCCACTTCATAGTTATGGGAACTTTGCTGGGCAAGGGATGGACTGTCATCCTCCTAGATCACAGAGTCTCTTTTTGAGGTAAACAAGTACTTTCACAAACATAGTAAACCCTTTCCTTCTTAGGAACACTTTCTACTTAATTTAGGAAATACAGTCTCCAGTGATACAATAGACCCAGGGGTGGAAGTGGCAGGAGTTGTTCAAGTAATATGATTCAACATATCATACATATGTATGTGACAAGGACTATGTTAAGAACTGGATAAAATGATGAAGAAGTCACAGTCTTTGCTATTGAATATAGTACTAAAATGAACACACATAAATTACAATATAAAAAGCATCCTAAAAGAGATTTCCTAAGGCCTGAAAGCTAAGGAAGGGCGCTTCAGAGATTGCAAGTTGACTGTGGCAATATCCCTTCTCTCCTTCCTTCTTAGTAACTTAAGTCTGCTTTTTAGTTTGTATATTGCCACTAGGCGTGAAAGACGATATTTCTCATTCTCTCTTGTGGTATGAGTTCTTGTTGACATAACGGAGATACCAGACCAGCCCTAGACAACACAACTTTCCAGAATTATGTGAGAAAGAGAGAAATTTTTCTTTTACCCTATTATTTGGGGCCCAGCAGGTAAACCTAAATCTGATATAAGGGACTATTCAGATGAGAGGAAAAGGAAGAAAGTGCTGGCTTGAAAGATAAAAGCAAGCACGCTCAATCATAGAGAGGGCCAGAGAGGAGAAGACCTCTGAGAGCAGGGCACTCTGCCATTGTAGTTTTTCATAGCCTATTTCTAATCAAGGAAGAACTAAAATCACAGTACAGTCACTCCTCATTCTAATGGAGCCACAATAGATAAATGAAACCCTGACTTGATAAATTTGACTAGAAGACCAACACATCAACCAGTGTTCCAATGGGAAATGAGCTAACAGCAACAGTGAGGGTTCCCAAGAGAACGCACCAGTAGTAGGTATATGTATTAACAGTCACAACAATCAGGGGAAGAAAAATGTCACACTTATTTTCCTTATGATAAACTTCACTTCGTTCTCGAGTTCCCACTTCAGCTGATGGCAGAAAACTCAGTAAGAGACTGAGGTCCTCAGTCCTACAACTGCAAGGAAATGAATTCTACCAACAACCTGAGTGATCTTGGAAATAGATTCTTCCCCAGTCGAGCCTCCTAATAAGAAAACAGCACAACCAAAACCTCAATTACAGCCTTGTGAGAACCTGAGAAGAGGACCCAGCCTGCTGTGTCCAGACCCGTCATCCACAGAAACTGTGAGATAACAAATGTGTGTTAGTCTAAGCTGCTAAAATTGTGGTAATTTGTGATGCAGGAACAGATAACTAACACATCTAGTCAAGGTAACTTAGTCACTTCCAGTTTAAAACATCAATGTTTTCTTTTATTACCTTTGCATTTTAACTCATAGTTAGAAAGTCTTTCCCTACACCATGGTTAAAGAGGAATTTATCCCTGTTTTCTTCTAGTGCTTGTATGGTTTCATCTTTTATCTTTAGCTCTCTAATCCATTTGGAGTTTATTCTTACCTTTGATGTGAGATATAGATCTAATTTTATCTTTTTTCCAAATTGCTTTCCTATCCTCTGGTCTTACTCTGTTCCATCTTCCATACCACTGCTTGACTAGCCTTCCCAAAACATAGCTTCCCTCATATTCTTCTCCTACTCAATGGTCACAAATGGCGTCTTGTCACCGTTGCATCAAGTCCAAAGGCTTCATGGAAAAAATCAAAGCCCTCCATAATATGCACCATCTAGCATATTCAATTCTATCTCCATAATCCTAAAATGCACCTGTTTTCCAGTCTTTCAGACTTAAATGTAAAAGCTAAAATTTATTTAAATATACACACAAAATTGGTATATAAGCTATGTATTTTTGATTTTTATTGTATCTAAGCTATAACTCAATAAAGTAATTTAAATATACAACCATTATTGTATATAACACATTTTTGTTTAAGTATGATAAAAGAATGAGTTAAAAGTTCTTTTATCCTAGAAAGATGGTGTTTTACAAAGTACTCGGTTCAAACCATTACCTCATCTAGGATCTTGAAGGTCTGTCCTGGGAAAGTCTTATAAATCAAACATCTCCATTTTATGAGAAACACAGAGTTGCATATGATGTTTTAATTTTCCCAGAATATTTATTCCTTTATGTATCCACTAGAGGCTTCATGTATAACTACATTGGCAATAGTGGTAATAATCATAATTTTGAACAAAACTTAATATAGTTACCTCAAGAGCTTCATATTTGTTTATGAAAAATTTCAACAGCAAAGAACTTAAGGTAAAAATTGAACAACATAAAAATAAGGAAATGACAGCAGGACTCTGCTCTAGGAAAGTCAAACTGGTACCTCACTAAATATTTTTTGAACACCCAGCTCACGTAAATGTCATAGTAGCCTATGATGATATAAGCTTTGGCCTTCCTCAAGAACCAGCAGCCAAGCCACTCCTGGGAAAACTGCTATTTTTGCTGAGCCATGGATTGTTGTTCTGTTAACAATATCTGAATATGATCCTGCCTGATATGGTTGTGTGACTTCCTGAGTAACTGGTTGTTAATTGTCTCAAATAGAAAATAACACAGCCAGGTGCAAGGTGAACAAAAACTGTAATTATTATTAGCATATTCTTGGAAGAAAAGCTTTTCTCTCTCTGAGCCTTTTCCGAACAGAAAAGAAAAAATATACATAATTCTGGAATTTCCCATTTTCTTCCATGGGCTTACCCTAAGTCTGACTATGACGTTCGGAAACATCTCATTGTTTCAGCCTATTTTTCTTCATTGTTCTCCGTTATACACGTTCACTTCATAAATATTTGTCACTAATTGTTCCACTACTTAGTTCCTTTCTCTTGGCATATTCACTTTTCAAATACTGAACTGTGATGATGTATCCCCTCCTTCTCCCATCCTCCTGAGCCATTATATATATTATGGCTAAAATGATCATCATGTGTAGATTTAGAGAGGCAAAGAAAGGGAAATATCTGCAGCCTACAGAGGTATGTGGAAAAGGAAGAAAGTAAAGATTCTAGGCAGACAGCTGTGCTTCATGATATATATAAGAATTTCAGGCCACTGTTGGTACCAGCCTGTGAAACCATTTCTCTCTACAGTACCTCAGCCCCTTTCCCAGCTGCCTACTTGAGGCTCTTTGAGTTCCCTTGGTCCTCAGGGGACTCCTAAAATAAAGACCTAGAGAAGTCATCCTTGTGTGCATCTGCCTCAGGCACAGCTCTGTGAATTAATATAGCATTTTTGTCTTTCCTTGGCCCTAAGCTTGGAAAAGTCTAGCTATTTGGGCTCATCAACTTGATTCTGAATTTAGCTGCTATATCATATCCCACAAAAATAAAACTTTTCAGTTTTTTCACAGAATTTAGTGTTTACTCCCACCCATTTGTTAACTTTATGTGCCTTAAGTATCCATTCTGAAATTCAATAGCATTGTATTGACAAGATCTAGCTAATTTTCTGCACATGTGCTTAGAATATGCATATGTGCATATAATTACTTACAAAACCTCACCTACTACCCATGGCATTGTATTTTTTCTTTTCTTAGTTCTTTTATTTTGGTTTACTGAAATGGAGGGCATGTGTGCTACTCATATAATGAATGGTCATTAGATAGTAATCTGAAATTAGCTGTATGTAGCCCTAGTACCTTGAGTGCCTTAGAATTTTAATGACTTTTAAATAAAGCTTTCTAATGAATATCTTCTTATATATAGCAACTGAATGATTTTAAATTTTTTATTGTAACTCTTCAATCCTTTTATTTTAAAGTATTTTAGGTAATTATTTTTACAAATGAAATTCTTTGTTTTCCATACCACACCTCTCTCCTGAATTCTAAGTTTATGTCCACCTACTGGCTAGACACTGCTATCTGGATGCCCCTCAGGCCCCTCAGATTCAGCACTTTGAAATATTTACTCAACATTGTCTCTGATAAAATGCTCCTTCTCCTAGGTCCATTACCTGATGGCTCAATCCGGAGATCTGAGAATCACCTGAGACATCTCTTTCTCCTTCCTCTCCTTGCTCATCATATCCCTTCAATTCTCCCTCCTAAATATATCGCACATTCTTCCCTCTCCTCCATTCCCTCTGCCGCGGCCTTGGCTTTCCTGGACAACTGCGATAGATCTAATGGATCCTCTTGCCTTCAAGCTCTGTCCTCTCCAACACACCCTCCACACAGTGGCCCTGCCAACCTACTCTCCCCTTCTGGTTGATTAAAACTTCTCAACAACTCTCCCTTTCCTGTCCCATAAAGTCTACTTTTCTTTCCATAGTTTAAAAAGCACTTCACGCGCTCGTCCCTACTCCACATAAGCACTTGGCATCCTCCCACAGCCCCCTCCACTCCAGCCCTCTGTACATGCCACACTCCCTCACTCTTCAAATTTAACATTGTTGAATTCAATAAGTGTTTGTTGAACAAATATGTCAACAAATGAAATAAAAATACCCATCATGAGTCGTCACAGGGTTGCCCTAAGATGAGCAGAGTTAGCTCTGCTATCCAGAGATTATCCAATTTATTATTTGAGGCCTTGCTTCTGCTCATTCTCCCATCTAAAACCAACAGTTTGGGCATTTTTCTGGATATTTCATCCAGCTATCAGAATGTGAAGTAATAGAATGAAGAAACGATGTTCATATTGATGCAAAAGGCGAAGTAAGAGAAGAAGATGAGAATAACGGCCATTACGAGAATTCAGGCCAGTTTGAGGGCTTCTGTGGGCTCTGCCAGGTTTGTGTTTTTATGTCCCTATAAAATGACGGGCTGGCACACTGAATTCAGAAAGAGTTTAGACAAAAATGATTTGTGGCTTTTCCCTTTAAATCAAAGATCATCACCCAGCAATATACATGATCATACTTTGTAAATAAAAGTACATTCACTCAGGGTAAACTCAATACACAGACTTGAAAATTAAATCAGTGACCAAATAGTGTTCTAATTCATTTTATGTTACCTGAAGCTTTCAAACGTAGGCACTTAGAGACCATGATACATATGCACTAGAAAAATAGTATCCATTTACTAAGTGCATACTGAAATGCAGTCATGTTACACAGACTTTCAGAAAAACAAAAGAACTTAGTAAATGTTTAGGAATCATTTTGTGAATAATGAAGGGAATGCCATCTCTGGAAGTAATCGCTGCATAATTGACTTAAGAAACTAGGGAATTGTGTGTATCGTGGAAGATATTCCAAAAGAAGAACATTTCTGCAAAGAAAAATGGAATTTGTCTATTAATTTATTCAATACACATAGTACATGCCTCTAGGCCAATATCCTCAGTTTTTGTCCTGAAAAACTAAGGACTGAACTGATGACTTCCAGATCTATTTTTCTCTTTGAGTCAGGTTTTGCTGTGGCAACCAAAATGGCTACAACAAAGTCAAATTTTCAGTGGATTACAATAATCATGTGTGCCGTGCTGATAGGTCTGTGGGTCATCTGTGGCTCTTCTGGGCTTGGCTGGACTCAGGTTCAAGCATGCCGCATGTGACTCTCATTCTGGCTAAGGAGTGGGAGAGCACAAAAGGCCAAGCCCACCACAGAAGCACATTTAAAGCCTCTGCTGGAACGTGGCACAAACATTCAATTGGTCAAAACCAGTCTCACCGCCAAGGCAAAATTCAACAGAGCAGAGAAATATGCACTACCTATAAGAGGCACTGCCAAGTCACATGGCAAAAAGTGGACTGCATCATCCTTTTATAGGGAGTAGGATAGTTAGGAACACTGATCTAATGTATCACAATATCTCTACTATGCTTTTTGAGTATCTATCTTGTCTTTGGTCTGGCCATGTATGTGTGGGCAGGATTCTCTCAGTTTCACACAAGTACAAGAACCTGCTTTACCTTTTTCTACGTTCAGCCTTACGTGAGTGTGTCTTAATACCACGGTGAGAATAGTTGACGCAGCTTCTTAATCTCTCAATCACTATTCAGTACGGGCAGTGCTCAGTCTTCGTGTAATGGTCTTCACAGCCCAAACAGATTGTTCCCTTCCCGGAAATACTGTTGAATTCTAATCTGCAACTTTCATTTTGGTTCTTACTTAAATTTTTAATATATCTTATGCTTGACCTTATTTTATACTGTCTTTAAAAGATAGTTTTCCAGGGTACTCAATTTTTAGTTGCCAGTTATTTGTTCTCAGAATTTTGAGTGCTATTGCATTTCTTCTGGCTTCCGTCATCGTTGAGAAGTCCGCTAGCATTTTAATTTTCCCTTCGTACGTGACTTGTATTTTCTCTCTAGTTTTATTTAAAGCTTTCTCTGTGTGTTTGATGTTATGCAATTTCAATACCAAATGTCCAGATGTGGATTTATTTTTATTTGTACTGCCTACTAGAAATTGTTCTTCCTGCATCTGTAAATTTTATATTTTGTCATTTGTAGAAAATTCTCAGTCATTATTATCTCTCAGCTATTGTCTCTTCTTCATTTTCACTAGTCTCTCATTCTGGGACTCGAATTAGCTGTATGCTGAAACTTTTCATGCTTTCCTCCAGATCTCTTCACTTATTTAACTTTTTTCATTCCCTGTTTATCTGTACTACCACCTGGATAATTTCTTCACCTCTTTATTCCAATTTACAACCTTTTTCTCAATTATGACAATGGCTATTTTACCCATCCATTGAGTTTTTAAGTTCCACAAATTACTGTTCACTTCTAAATATTCTCTTCGGTCTTTTGAATGGTTTCTTATTTCTTACTCATTTTTGTGATCCCATGTGTTTCTTTCTTTAAACATTTCATATTTCATAACTAATAATTTTAATATTTGAAGTTCTTGGGATCCTAATCTATTGCTTTTATTTCTACTGACTCTCACCCCAGTGTGCTTGGTTCATCTTTGATAATGAGCCAATATTTGGTTGATGTTAATCTGGGTTAAACCCCAGGATCTAAACTGAGGCAGTTTCCTACAGAGTTGGTGTTTCTTTTGCAGGGTGCTAGAAGGCACCTCCTTTGAGAGTGCTCAGCTTAATCCTCTGAGGGGGCTGGGGTTGGGCCCTCAGACCTTGCTGCTGACCCAAGGCTTGATCTGAAAGTGGCAGTGCTGGGATCCATGTTTGTTTCGGGGCCACCTCGCCTTTTACATTGGTTTACTGTTCTCTGTTGCCTTTTCAGCACTTTGTTTTTGTTTTGTCTTGTGTTTTCCCTTTAGGCTTAATTCCCTTCATCTCAAAGACTCCAGAAATGCCATAAAAATTGTTTTATGCTGGGGCTATTATTTTTCAAGCAAGAAGGCCTTCCAGAGTATCTAATCTCCTGTACTGCCAGTAGTGGATGTCTTGGTGATATTTTTTACTCTGAATTTATAGCTATGCTCCTAATAGCTGAGCTTGCCAAGAGTTGAAATTCCCAGATAAATGGAGCATGACTTAAATTATTTTAAACGTAGAACTTGAGAGTTAGAACCCTCGACTTAGACTTTCTTGCTCAAAATGGACCCTATGTCAGGACTGGTTTGCTTGACTGACGCACTGTGATGATGAGATCATGTGATTCAGTTAGCTTTGCTCTGTCTACAGGGTGCAAATAGATCTGTTACCACTGCTGAAAACGTTACTGAAACCATCAATCTTATTGAGTGATGAATTAATGATATAATCTCATGTAGAAAGGCTAACATAATTATAATCACAAATACTTAGCTAGTATGGCTGAATTACTAAGATTTTACTCTAACTTCATTTATGGTAAGGAGACTACTCAAGTGAACATTGCCATTGTTGGCCTGCTATCATGAGCATGGGATTCTGATATTTATTATTCTATAATTTATCTTTTTGAGGAAAAATCTTATCTATTAATACAGTTCATTTATTGAAGATCACTATATCCTTTTCCCTCAAAACTAAAAGTGATACTAAACAGCTGATGGATCAGGTTTTGTGAACAAAAGACTAGATAGAAGTGAGAGGTGTCTACGAGCCTATATCAGCATTAAGTAGAGCGGGTGTTGAGGAAATATCTTGATTGAATATATTAATTTGCAGGGCCAGCCCCATGGCATAGCGGTTAAGTGTGCGTGCTCTGCTGCTGGTGGCCCAGGTTCGGATCCTGGGCGCACACCAATGCACTGCTTATTAGGCCATGCTGTGGCAGCGTCCCATATAAAGTAGAGGAAGAAGGGCGTGGATGTCAGCCCAGGGCCAGTCTTCCTCAGCAACAAGAGGAGGATTGGCATGGATGTTAGCTCAGGGCTGATCTTCCTCACAAAAAAAGAAAAAAAAAGAAAGAAAATATTAATTTGGCAAGATAGTGAATTATAGCCTATTTGGAAAACAATCACACAATCCTGAAAATGTGTTAAAATCAGGGATCTGACCATATTTTAAAAAATTATGTTCTGGATTTTAGAACTTTACATGTAACAATGACTTCTAAGACATGAATAAAAGCTAGAGTAGAAGCTAAGAAAACCCCCCACCATCACCCCCATACACAGGGAACTAAGTAATTAGTACTTTCAGTAAATAAACTCCCTTGAATTAGCCAGAATTATATTGAATTGTGCTGCACAGTAAATATTATATCTACAGGAGCTTTTATACTGTTATTGCCAAAAGTATGAGTGCTACCCACAGCAGACTGGAATGAAGGAATGAGTTGATTCAGGCAAGGATCAATAAAATACACTTGTGCAAATTTGAAGTTAATATTCAGGGGTGAATCAGTTTGTACAGGTCTCCCTCTCAGCTCTGCATGAGGCCTCTCTGGAGTTTCCCTACCATCTGTGTCTCTAAGGAAAAAGTGAATTCATTCACCCTTATTTAAACGCGTACATTATATCCTTGTGCACATTTCAACCATTTCAGTTTCAGTTCAAAAGCCTGGATATTCACACGAGATAAATCAAAGCTAAACATATGAAATGAAACACGTTTCAATACTTGTACTTCCTGCCTTTAGAAACCAATAATGAACGAAAGATATCCTTAACTATTATTTATAATTATTGAGTTCTGAAGTTAATATTTCAAAGATTAACTTTAAAAAGTCTAACACAAAAGGATGATGATTCAACTTTTTTAGTAATTTAAATCTATTTCTAAGGCTTAATATTCATGAAGAAGTGTAAACTCAGTTCTTTGAAATCTTGACATTTCTTCTTTCTCCAAAAATTGTATTTTCTTTGGAAGATATATTTAAAACTTCAAATAGACTTGTGACGGGTATTTAATTGCACTTAAAAATTCATGCTCTGTGTTTCAGTACTAGAAACTAGCATCCATCATCTTGGCAGCAGAACACAAAATGTAACAAAAACTAATCACCTTGATTCTTTTTTGAGTGAAATAAGGCAATTTTTATCTAAAAAGACCTCAAGGTTAATGAAGAAAAAAAGGTGTTTGAAATATAAGAAAAGATCTTGAAATATTTCTTCTCATCTTTTACTTTATTCTCTTTGTTGCTCTCTCTTTTGGTTTGAAAAATAAGATGAAAACACATCTAAATGTATCTGGAAAGAGTCTTGGGGAATTTAGCTCACTTCTTGAAAGAGAAAAAAATTACATTATGTGATAAATAAAATATTTTATATTTCAAATTCCTCTTGAATTCTTATTCTATCAAAGCCTGGAATGAAAGAAAGAACAATGAAAATCCCACTTCTTAATGATTTGTGATGACAATATCCAGTCATCACAGGATAGTTTTTCAAACAGTGTTGTTATGACACAATTAATAGCAACAAATAAGAGAATCTGTATCATTCACTTACAAAATCCTTTGTCCAATCAGGACAAGAAACTGATTTTTTTATGTGTCTACATAGACATTTCCTAGCAAGTAAAATATATACTCTGATAATGAAATTCTACAATGAACTTTTGTAGAAATCTTTATGATTACACTAGGATCAACCGAATCCCACAACCAAAGTCCCTTTCTATACTTTAACTTGCACTAACTATACTGTTTTAGAAGCTGCTTTCAGGATGTAAGAGCTAAATTATAATTAATGTTTTCTAATAGGTGTGCAACACGGTATTGAAAGCAAGAATAAAATTATCCACTTTAAAAAAGGAATATGATTATAGAGAAAGTAAAGGAAGTTCAAAATATTGTGTAAATGTTTTACAGTAAGTAACTATTGAACACAAAGCCATATATTTTAATTATTACTATCTTTCTGTATGTCATTTGAAAACATTTCAGTGCATTTGACTAGAAGTAGGTGTTCTTCGTATATTTGCCAGCAAGTAGCTTTTTGTCGCTTGCTTAATGCATAAAAATATGCTTGTATAGAGTTTCATTACCTATTTGGTGTAAATCTATATCCCTTCATTTTTAAGAACTTCTGCATATGTTTGGACTTAAGAGCAAATTGCACTACACGCTTTGAGGGGAAAAAATTTCAAGTGATTAAAAAAGAGTTTCTTATCTAATAATACCAGTCTTGTTTATGTCTCTCTGTACATACGGCAATGAATTAATGACCAAGAATACAACTGTAGGTTTAAAATAACGTGAAAAAAATATGAAAGAACAAAAAAGACGGGCTGTGTGGTGACAAAAGACCATTTCCCCTCATGTCAGTGAAGTTCCAGCTGTGAGCATGCTCAGACACATGGGAGGCACCGAAGTTACTGTATCAGAACTCCTCCTGAGGTGTAAGGAGAGTATGACTAATAACTCAATTGCTGTAAACCTATTGTTATTTTTCTGGTATTAAACATCTCTTCAGCCGCAGATTGATTGCAATGTTTCTTCTACTTCATTTCGCTTTGCTGATAGATGTCAAAGGTAAGGCTGCTGTTTTCTTGCTTAGATGAGTGCAATTCCAAATGAATATAATATCTCTATTTAGTTCTATCCTATTTATAATAGACTCATTGCAGTGTTTGATAGACATCCAGTTTGCATTGTCATTGTCATTATCACTACTTGCTTGTAGTCCCATCCTAGCAATTTCTAGAAGCAACACATTCTTCATGGAAACCTGCCTTGATATGTTATTAAAATTGTAGATAAAACATTTTTAAAAAAACATATTGAATATATCAATTATAATGGAGGAAATATTTTTTAGTATTTGTAAAAAAAATATGACAAATTAATAAATTAAAAATTTGCCTTATAAAATTTCAACCTGTTGAAATATGTTCATAAAATTTATGTAATTGTGAGTTGCTATGTTTCGTTATTAACATGGTTAAACTGGGAACTACAAAGCCACAGACAAATCTAAAAATCAGTATCTCGCCCGAAGAGTAAACCTTTCTAAAGCTTTAAAATATACAAAAGTATACCTATTTAGACAATTCTTTTCTGTTTTTAATTTTTCAACATTTTTATTTCAGCCAAACTGCTGATTTTCAAGTTAGTGGCATTTTTATTGTAAAGCTGAGAAAAAAATAAAATTTAATCTTCACCTGGTTTTAAAGAAAAATAGAGACTCGTTTTGTTATGAGATTGTACCCTTGTTAATAAGTAGTCTATTCATCATACCCAGGGCATGTTGGGTTTGTTACTATTATTCAAAAATGAATCTAATTAAGTTCATAGTCTTTCTTAAAGACTTTTGATAAACCTCTGAGAATAAAAGTTAGAATTTGAAATTATTTTTATTTTCTGTGAAATTTGTTTTAGGTTTTTAAAATATTCAATTCTATTAAATGAATTCAACTGAATATTTTTAATCTTGAAATAAAATGCAATATTTATGAGCAATTATTTAAGAAATTCTAACAAATAAAAGATTTTAAAGTATTTAAAATTTAGTTTGAATTTGAAATACTAAAACTTTGTGTTTCAAATTATTTTAAAATATTATTTTAATACACTTAGCACGATTTTTGTTTTGTATTTTAATTGCTCTTACACGAAACTGTAAGCGTTATCTAAGGAGGAAAATAATACATGAACTCATTTTACATGAAATATAGTTGTAGAAAGCAGTCTATTTCTATGATTTAAGGTTCAGAAACCTCAGAAGTTCATTCCTAGCACATTTGTAATATTCAATTTTTTATGATTTTTAAGAATAGGCAGTTAAAAAGTAGGTTCTTGAATTTTCAACATACTTCATAGAGGTTATCTGTGCCCTTAAAAAATTCTTTAACATACAGGAATGTAACTATAGTTAACCAATTTTACTATAGTACCACTTTTACTTGTGGTAATGTACCTAATTGGTTTTGCTTAGAAAAACAAAATCTCTATGAGATGAAAAATATCTCTCACCAAAATAATGTTTTAAGATTTACCACAATGTAATGGTGTTCTTTAAACTAAAAAAAGGAGGAAAGAAGTTTTAAACAGATGATTTTCATTCTTTTATTATTTCTAAGTAAATGCCATATTTCAGATCCATAGTACCAACCTGATAAACATTTATCAATTAATTGCAATTCCCTGGAAATTTTTATTTTCTAATTTTACATTACTTTCGATTGCTAATTTAAGACTTTAAATTTAAAATTACTTATTTTCGAAGTTAGACGTTAATGCTTTGATATCTTATTTCTACTTATAAAAATAATAGTAATTTGCTATATAATTAGCAAAACTTTTTTTTCCGTAATAAAATTATAGACAGTTAAAGTAGTAAGACTCTTTATAATAAACGAAGAAAAGTCATTTAGAATTATGTAAGAGTTAAGATTGCTTTTTAAATTTAAATATTTGTGGTAGATTCTTAGGCCAGACCTAAACAAAAGGAAATGTTAGAAGCTATATGATTGTCTTTTATCTTCTGGTCATGATCACCCTTGAGTACCTGAAGAATGAGTGATATTAACTATCTTAAGCTACAGACATTAATTCATCAGTAAAGATAACATATCTTATTATCACTTTCTACATGTATTTTATGATCATTTTATTCACTGGTATCCTTGTTAACCAGCCTCAAACTCCTTCCAAAAAAAGAAACAAGTTTTTTTATGGACTAATTAGGGACAATATTACAAACCAAAAACATGGGCTTATATGGGAAATTAAAAGCATGAAGTATCAAGAATGCTACTTGGTAACCAGCAATTGCTACTTATTCAAATAATTTGCTAACCTTGGAAAAATGCGGTCATCAAAAGCAGGGCCTGAGCCGCACTTTGACGTGAGCAGTATTTGACTGCCCCCTAATGGACAAGTTCAAAGCTCGCTCGGAGGATCCTTTTTCTAAGCAATGTCGGTTTGACTTGGTCGCTGTGATCGGAGAAAAGGTTTTTCAACTAAATTTTAATTTCGCACAATTGCATCCATGCTGCTGATAGCTGTGAAAATTAATTATATCGCAGGCCATTCACACCGAGAGGCTAAGGCAGCGCCACTAATGAAAAAGAAACTCGCCTGCTTGAGGGCGGCATGGAGCCCGCTGTGAGGGAGGAGGGAAAATGGCAGAAACAAGACCGTTCGAGACGTGTTATCTTAATGGCACCAACTAAATACATCACTCAATAGATATTTACTTATGTGTTCATCTTATTGTGCATAAATATGGCCAGATGTTTTAAGAGAGTCTTAAGGACTCTCACTTGAAGTGACAAAATTGGCTGTCACACGAATTTTAGAGACAAAATTGGAATGCTGCTTTCAAAATAAACTGATATTGAAAAATGGCACATTTTTAACCTAGAAAATTGTGGCCTGAATAAAATTCAATTAACGAAGAAGAGTTTTTGTGTACATAATTATGTAATGATAAAAGCACAGCGTTTTTAGGAGTATATGCATATTTGAGAACCCAAAACGGTTTGGTTTACTTGTTTGGTAAAAATATAACTTAATGTTCATCAGGCAAAATGAATGTGCTTGTTTTACACAAGAAATATTGGTGGCATTATCTGAAAATGAAAAATATACCTCTCTTCTATGCTTTATTCACATGCATCAATGTCTCACCCCTGTAATTCCTGTTGTTGAGTACGTACAGAAAAAAATTGTTTGCAATAATTTGAACATTGTTAAATACCTCAGAAAAGTGCCCCAAAATCAAAATAAAATGATTGATTTAATGCTTATGTGATAAATAGACTTTTGAACATTTTAAGATTAGAAAGGAATTGCCATTGAAGAGGTAACTTTATTACCAAGTAAAAAGCCTTTGAAATATGTCCCACATGACTGATAACAATGTAGACGTCCGTTCCCCTGTTCTGCTGACTTCCGCCCTTACCTGTTTCTATTTATGCCTCTCCCCCACTCCCCCAGCCCTGCAACCTGATCTGTTGCTCTCTTCTTAGTTTAGCTTCCTGCCACATTTATCCCCTTCTCCTCACCTTTGCACACTTCTGTCTTAGATGCCCTCCTGGCCTCTCTTCCCGCTATTTCTCCATCTCATCCTCTCACTGTCATCTCTATCTTCCCAGTTTCCTCGCCTCTGAAATCCTTCCTCTCTTGTCCTCTTGTCTCTATTTGTCAACTCTCCTGTTCCACGAGCTCTTATCTTCTCCAGCTCAGGCATCATCCTCTCCACATCCCGTGCTCTCTCATTCTCATATCTGCTCCATCCTGATTACCAGCTTCTGCCTTTTCGTTTCCACTTTGGAACACGTCTATCCCTCAATTTCCTCCTCCCTCAAGTATTCCTCGCCCCTAATCATCTTCTACCTTTGCTGAGCTTCCTCTCCAGGGTCTTCATGTATCTTTCTTGTCTTCCCTTTGGGCCCTTACTTCCTTTCTGTCATTTGTGTCTAGTCTCAAGGTCTCCTGGCCTGGTCAGCAGTCACCATTTCTGCTGCTCAGATTTCTAGAACATGTGCCCAAACAGAATCAAACGAGTATTATAACTAGTTATACCTTCAACACTGGCTTGCTCTCATTTTTTAGGTCCATGGTGATTTATCTGCAGTTCTAAAGTCCAGAAGCCACTGAAAACTGAAAGTTTGAATTCTTTTCCCTATAAAATCTGGTCAGAATTGACCAGAGGCTATTTAGAGGCTTTATTTATAAACTTATTGCAAAATTTCATACATTGTACTGTAGATAAATATTAATATGTTTGATTATGAGATTTTGCCCCAGACCTAGAAGCGAATATTATGTAATTTATAGCAAATGCGTTGTATTAGCTTTCTAAAATAAAACAAATTATAAATTCTGAAACACATCTCTCCAAAGGGTTTCTGTGAAGATGTTATAGACCTGTATTAGCTGTCACCTATTCAGATTACCAACTGTCCCATGCCACGTTTATTCTCCCCAGTGGTATATAATTATTTTCTTTGCCCAGAGAAGTTCTGTGTTAATAGAATAAGTGTTTGATGAGGGAGAGATAACTTTAACTAATTCTCCCTTTCTCTGATCCCAGTTTATTTTTTATTCAATCCATTAAGATTTTTTTTAAAAAATTAGTGACTATATTTTTCATCTCAGTAATTCCAACTATATTTAAATCTATCTGTTCTGGTTTTATAAATTTCCATTCTTACTTCATGATATTATTCTTTCCATTATTTCTCTGAGAGTTTTAATCACACAGATTTTAAACTGCTTTTTAGAGCTCTATCATCTAGTTCCCCAGGTATGAATTCTCCCTTTTTTGGAGCCCTGGACACTTTTATGGAGTTGGAGGGATTTTTCTCCTGCACACGTCTCCTTATGAGTGATCTCATAATTGCCTCAAAATAGCCCATTGGAGTGTTCAGATCTGAGCCCTAGTTTATGTCAGTATCTCAGGGATTTTACCTGGTGGGTGATCCAGTATCAACTCTCGTGACCGAGGTACCACTGCTGCTCTCCCTGCTGGCCATGGGCAAGGGGCAATATATAAATCACAGCCTTGGGTGGTCAGGCAGGGCTATGTCACCCCCATTCATTGTCAGGGGCTCAGTCCCAGCCCGTGGCTTCACATAGGTCCTAGCCTCTGCTGGTCAGGCTGTATTCAGTCCCTTTCTCAAACAGATGGAACTCGGCTCTAATTGCTTATCCAGTCTCAGCTCTCTGTCGGCCAAGGGGGTTTAACTCCTCTCACAATAGCGGTGTTTTCTCTATTCGTGCTCTATGGAGAATTTTCTCTTGTATGAGCTAAAGTTTTAATGAAGAAACATAATATCAATCTTTTCTGTGTCTATGGAAAAGAGTATGTTGTGGGGAGCATTTGCAGGCCTTGCTCACAGTGGATTCTTGACCCAGAAGCTCAGAAAAGATGGTGGTTTATATTCTTCAGTTTTTGTTTTATCAGAGATTGGACACAGAAGGGCATACGCACCAGAGATTTGGAGTTATGAAGTAAAGTGCTCTACAAATTGAGGGCGTAGAATAGGAGAGGCAGCAGAGTGGCAAGGATGCTAGATATTGGATGAGCAGACCTGTGTTCAAGTCACAGCCCTGATCCTTACCAACCTTTGCCCTTTAGCATACCAAATAACCTCTCAGCCTCAGCCACAAGATTTGTATAATTATTGAGTTTCTAAAGACCACTTGTGATGATGTTAAAGAAATAGATTCCAGGACTCCAGCCCCCGTGGATTCAATAGGTCTAGGCTGGGGCGTGGAATTCTGCACATTACGGAAGCAGCCCAGGTGATCTGAGAAAACTTCCCATGGATCACACCTCTGGAAACACTGGTATTACAGTTAGCACGTCAAAATATAAGTAGGCTTTTTTCTGTAAGAGATGCTAAATCCCTGTATACTCTTTATGTGTACACTCTGTGTAGCACACACTCTTTATGTGTGCTAACCGGGTTCATCTGGATTATTTAACATATTGATTCAACTTGAAAAGGTTTTTTTCTTTTAAATTTTGGGGGTCATGAGCACAGATTAAGTATTCAGCAAGGGAGTAGCTGAACCTACATTGTTTAATGGTCGATATACAACCTCTTAATATAGTATAATTCAAAAAAGTTAAATATATGCAAGTTTAGTTATAGTCTTGATGTTAATTACCGCTCTGTCCTTCAGACGTAAGAGGAAATTAGTAAACTCATGACACAAGTGGCTAGGGAAGACTCTTCTGAGCAAGAAGAAAGAGCAAGATGCTCTTTCTCATTTGTCACTTTGTTTTCATTATCCACTTTTTTGTTCGATTATGGTCCAGCCAATGGACACTGGACTAGTCATTTGCCATAGCAGGACGGGAGGGCTAATTCAGGGACCTTCCTTCCCCACCCCTCCCCTCTTGTCTTCCTGTCATGTCCTCTCTTCTCCTCCCCCCCCCCACCCCGTTTCTTCTTATTCGCACTTTGCCTGAGACTTTCTGTCTCAACCACATAGGCTGAAAATAGTATATCTATTTTTGTAGATATTTCTACCCTTAATTTCCTTTTACGTAAATTCATGAAATACAAGAAATTCAAAAGATGTTGATTCCCTTCCATTCTGCCTTTGAGGGCCACTGCAAAAGTATTCCCTCAAAAGCCTCAAATTCTGTCTAAGGGTGATATAAGAGAGTCTTTATGTAAACTAACTCATAGGCAGGAAAAGGATAATAATCCATGCTGAGTGTTACTGATAAATTCTGTTCCCTTATTCAGAAGCCATCATTTATAGTCGTTTCTTGTTTCCCACTTTAACATGCCACTCTTATTGTAATGACTAAAGCTAAAATCGTCTACTTGGAAAAATAAGTTGCCTTCCCTAAGAGCACAGGGTTTTGCAAATGCTATGTTATTTTCGTCCATTGTATGTGAAAATTGCAAGAGTTTTGCAAAGAGTAAAGCATGAGGAAAGAACCTGCACTGTACCCTGATTCCAAGGCATAGAACATATAGTATAGAACTACATATACATACATGTATCTTATGTAGAACATATAGAATAGAGCTACGTATAGTATACTCTATGTAGAACATAAGATAAGCCAGTGGGCGCCACCTTACCCCAACCTACATAGAGTCCACCTGGCAATTAAGAGAGGCCTAACCACCTCTCTGCTTCCATGGTAGACAAGTTTGAGCAAAATGCCAACATAAAAGAGCTGAAGCATTGATACAAGATAAATGAGAAAAGAGGAATGACCATAGAGCTTCTATATGTACCTAGCCCACACTGTCATATCTAACTTGTGTACGCCCAAGTTGGGCCTGTGCTTCTGACATGGATTATCATTGAAGTACCTATGTGCTCGCCACTTCCGCATTCAGGGATTTAGATATACGTAACCCAATTACAGAAACAACATTGCTATCTCTGAAAATGTTAATTAAGTCTAGATAACAATTTTGAGGCATGTGACGTGCTAAAAACTAAGAACTTTTCTAGTCCTGGAGAATTGAAATTAATAAAATAAGTTCCCTTCCATAGGTGGGGCACAGTGAACTAGGGCAAAAAGAAAAACATCTATAATTATAATAAATGCCATAAACACTACGATAGAGGTATGTGCAAGATGCTTTGGGAAGAAAAAAGAGAAAGTTCATACTCTGGAGTGGTCTTGGGGAGGGAAGGGATCAGTAAAGTTTTCACAGAAATGACTTCTGAGATGAATATCAAAGAATGATGAAGGGGAAAAGGAGAAAAATTGCATTTCAGATACAGAGAACAGCACAAGCTAAAGTCTCAATATCTTGTCCCCATGAGAGTCAGAGCTGGCAGGAATGTTTTCCTGACTGAATACACATTATAAAAAGTAAAAGAGAACTGTCCGCTGGGTCTGCTTGATTTGAAACCACTTTGAATGATTTAGTTTGTTCATTTTCAGTACTATATCGGGTGCCATTGATGAATATACCACAGTCTTTATCCATTTATCTTTCAAGGACGTTTGGATTGTTTCAAGTTTGGGCTGTTATGGATAATGCTTCTGTGAATATCCTAATCTGAGTCTCTGGGTGCACATGTGCCTGCATTTCTACAGGCGTACACCTAGAAGCAAAACTGCTGACTGATAAGGCTTGCAGAGCTTCAAGTTTAGTGGATCATGACAAACTATTTTCCAAAGCAGTTACTCCAGTGACCACTTCTGCCAGTGTATGAGGGTTTGCGTAGCTTCACCTCCTCAGCAAATAGTGCGTGATTGGTTTTTTTTTTAATTATGGTCATACTGGTAATCTCTAGGGATAGCTCATTGTAGTTTTAATTTGCATTTTCCTGATTACTAATTATATTTAATATCTTTTCAGATGTTTTTTGGCCATTTGGATACCCTCTTTTGTTTAGTGTCTATTCAAGTCTCTTGTCAATTTTTCTATTTACTGTTCATCTTTTCCTTTTTAATTTGTAAGGTATATATATAGCCTTATGGATTTGTAGGATATATTCTGTAGGAATTTGTATATATAAAAAGACATTTTGCAAACATCTACTTTGCAGTTTGCCTTTCTACTTTCTTAATGGTGACTTTTTCTCTTTTTTGCCAGAAGTTCTTGATTTTAATACAGTCTAATTTAGCTACCTTTTCCTTTATGATTAATGCTTTGGGGTTTTTTTGTTTTTGTTTTTTATATTCTCCATAAAATCTCTACCTCAAAGTTATAAAGATTTTATCCTCTATTATCTTCCAGAAACTCTACTGTTTTACCTTTCATATTTAGATCTATAATTCACCTAGAATTGGCTACTCTCCACCACTGATCTATGGTGCCACTTGGTCACAAATCAAATGTTTGTATGTGTGTCTGTCTTTTTCTGAACTTTCTATTCTGTTCTGTTCTATTTTTCAATCTTTGCACCAATATCATACTGCCTGAGTTATTGTACCATTATAGTAAGTCTTGATAGACAGATAGCAAGTTCTCTCACCTTGTTCTCCTTCTTCAAGACTGACCTGGCTCTCAGGTCCTCTTGCATTATCACCACATGCCTTGTAGAAACAACTTGTCCGTTTCTACACACACATACACGCACACTTCTGAATTTTTATTGTAATTGCTTTGAATCTATAGATCAATTTGGGGGAAGAATTAACATCTTTAAAATATTGTCTCCATTTATTTAGGTCTTTAATGTCTCTCAATTTTATATACTTTGCATAAATGTGTTGCAGATTTTTTTTAGATTTATTCCTAAATATATGACACTATTGATGCTATAGTAAAAGGTACGTTTTTTTAAATATTTCATTTTCTAATTGTTTGTTGCTGATATATAGAAATTAAATTGACTTTACAGAAACCTTCTCAACTCACTAATACTAATAATTTATCATTTTGAATTTTTTATGTTCATAAACATATCATTCATGAATAATGACAGTTTTATTTCTTCTCTCCCAACATTTATACCATTGATTTACTTGCCTTCCCTGAGTACATTTGCTAAGTCCTCCAGTACAATGTTGAATAGATGTAGTAATAATGGACATCGCTGCCCTGTTCCCAATCTCAAAGGCAAAGCCTTCAAAAATTCACCATTAAGTAAATAATATGCTATGGATTTATTATACATATTCTTAATTAAATCAAATAAGTTATCTTCTATTTTTACTTTGAATAGTTATTTTAAAGTCAGGATCTGATAGTTCCACCTCCAGAACCCTTGTCATAAGCAAAGTTAAAGACCAGTGACAAACAGGGAGAAAATACTTGTGAATTACAGAACACAGGGCTAACCTCCCTAAAGAATTCTGGTAACACTGCCAGATTCAATTTTCTCACACATAGTTCCAAACACTGTGTTCCAGGCCACTGCTGTCAGGACTGAAACTTCACCATTCCATGAGCATAAATAAGTTAGTTAGTTTTCCATAATGCTAAATGTATCCTTTTCAAAGGATTGTCTTTTCTTCTGCAAATATATTCTCTCTAATTTTTAACAATAAGATACTTTTTTGTGTGTATGTGTGAGGAAGATCAGCCCTGAGCTAACATCCATGCCAATCCTCCTCTTTTTGCTGAGGAAGACTGCCCCTGGGCTAAGATCTGTGCTTATCTTCCTCCACTTTATATGGGACGCAGCCACAGCATGGCCTGACAAACGGTGCGTTGGTGCGCGCCCGGGATCCAAACCCAGGCCGCCAACAGCGGAGTGCGCGCACTTAACCACTATGCCACGGGGCCGGCCCCAATAAGATACTATTTTTCTAATAAATTATTATTATAATACATGGTAATTTAGGATTTTTTAATGTTCTTGTCTGACAAACTAAAACATTAGTAAATCTTTGCAGGTCCCTCTAAATTCTTTAATTGATTTAAGTGGTCTAAGAAATCTCTGACCTAATGCATATCAGTGACATTCAGAGTACTGACAAAATAAAAAAGCACCAATGCATTAAGGAGATAAGGGAGTGGGGGACTCTTTAGAGACTATGGAGAAGGAGGAAGTAAACCAGGACAGTAAGACATCACAAAGCTAAGGGAAAAAAAGATTTCAACCTGGTAACTGCGGTTGGCCGTGTCAAATGCTGCAGAGAACTAAGTAAAACGCAGACTATAAAATATCTATGATGTTTAGTAACAAAGAGGATAATGGTGATTCCAGTGGGAAGAATTTCAGAGGAGCAGCAAGGCCAAGTCTGAATGCTGTAGATGGCAGAAAGAATGGGTGGTGAGGAAGTGGAGACATTGACAAGTATGATTTTTCTGAAAAATTTAATTTTGAAGGGAGAAGTGTGTCTTAGCTCCAGTGTGGATATAAAAGGATTTGGGTTGGTTGGTTGCTTGCTTGCTTGATTGGTTGGTTGGTTGGTTGGTTGGTTTTGAAGATGGGAGCTGATTGAATAAGATTAATGTTAGTAGAAAAACCAATGGAGAGATGGGGATTTTGAAAACATAGGAGAGAAAATAGATAATTAGTAGAGAGGGAGTCTAAGAAGATGAGATTAAATGGAATATAAAACCCAGATGGAAGGCTTTCCTATGGGCAGGAAGGAAAATCTTCATCTTCGTGCATCAAAAAAGAAGCATCTAGGGCCTCAGCCTAGGACTGTGTGGCTTCTACACAGCTCAGCACTAGCAGCCTGCGTCAAAGGTGCCCCATGCTCATGCAAGGTAATCCTGCCCAGTCATAGACAGCAGTCTCAAATGCAGGTAAATATGTAAGTTGATGGAACTAGAATTTGGGAGAATTACCACCAAGAAGAAGAATAGCCAGTGAAAGTCCCTTGAGGCAGAGCAGTCAATAAATCAGAGAGTAATTAGAAGAGAGAGAGGCGAAAGGAAAAAGGTACCACTTTCTCCCCTCTCCATATTTCCCATGCCAAGCTTCCATCAGGTTTCTTCCTGCCTCCTTCACAACCACCCTTTCCATGTTCTTCTTCCCTTCATCCACCACAGTGTTCATCCTCTGAGTTCATTGTGCTCAGGCAGGTTTTAGGAAGGTAATCTCTCAAACTCATGCCGAATATGATAGGTATTGAAATACTAAAAGAAAAGATTTTAACCTAAAAGAATGCATTCCTAAAGGTGAAGTTTAAGCAGTTTACTGGTCAGTAGAAGAGATCTTTTTGGAAAAGAAACCTTCCTTGTCCCTTTATGTACGTTAGAACCCAGGAAAGACCATGGCGTTCAGTTTGTGACCCACATAAAAGCACCCAGCCAAAGAGGACAGGGGGCTGAAATCCTTTGCTGGTGAGGATGATGTTGATGGATGGAGGATGATTCTCTCTTTTTCTACTTTAACTCAATATGTATTGAGCCTATACTCTGTTCCACATAGTTAGGCATCATTTCCCCAAATCTATCTGTTCAAAACGTTGAGCAATAATCTGAAGAGGGAGATGGGGTGAGAGTTTCTGCAAAAAATCTGTGATTAGGATCCCGAGGAACATTCACCAGCCTGATGTGGTTGGTTTGTCCCAGAAGAACATAACAGAAAATAGGGTCTTAGAGAAATCCAGTTAAGGCAGGAATCTTTGAAAGGGGAAAGATGTGGGGGTAAGTGGGGGAAATGTGTGCATGAAACCGGATCTGAATCCTATACATACTGATTGATATGGCCACACAATACTGTCAGGGTAGGGAGGACCAAACAGTAGCATAAAAGGATAGGATATCTAAGTTTAAAAAACAACAACTAAGAGGTCAATTTCTTTCTACTCACCTTAACACAAAAGCTTTTTTAGGAAGAATTTACTAGTTTCCTTCAAACAAACCGTAAGTCGTCTCCCTACAAAGGTGAGCTTTTAGTGAAGCTCAGACTCTTCCTAGAAGTAGGGGGGCTTCTGGCAGGTGGACTCAGGGAATGAACTGGATTCACCTTTGCTTCATGTTGTTGCTATCCTGAGTGGTGTTGCTGTTTCTCTTAGGGATCCTAGCACCTGAGCTCCAGGTGGGGATGGACATCGTCTGCCTGTTGACATAGCACATAGTAGGCACTCAGTTAACATTTTCTGGATGTTAAATGAACGTTTCTTCTGGTGCTGCAGTAGTTGGCTCTTTAGGGTAAATAGCAGAGGCTTCATCTGCACCTGAATTGGATTGAACTCCACTAGGAGTGGTGCACTCTGGGAAATGGACTCATTGACCAGGATCCTCTGTGCTCCCCTTGGGACAGTGCAGTACTCCATCTCTGGTTTAGCGTGGAGAGAGTCTCAAGCGGAACACCAGGCTGAAGGATAAAGGCTTTCTTCAGCTTCATGCAGGACTAAAATTGGCAGAAAATCAGGAAAACAAAGAGGGACTTGCACATCTCCATCGATTCTTATACTGAGGTCCTAAAAGATTGTTCTTACCTGCTGTTTCCCAATAACAGAAGGAAGGTGTTGGTGGGCAGTAAACAATGTCCTTGGGCAGCAGTCCAGTTGGCTTCAAAAGGCTATCAAGAAGCTATTTTAAAATACCTTGCACAGACATGTCCAGAATATTGACCAGAAGAGAGAAGAAGAAGGACTATTACTGAACAATTTTCTTTCGCATGTTCAAACCTCCCTTCAGCTGTGTGTCTGGCAGGAGTCCCATAGAAATTGCTGCAGAAGCTATCAACATAGCTTTTATGTAGACATCCTCCATTTCTATAATCCTCGCTCTTTCCACTTCCACAGATGGCAGGAAGAATAGACGCAGAATATACTTTCTACAGACGGCTATTGATTCTTTTTCGCTACATGCCAAATACAACAGTAATTCTTAATTATTTTTTAAATTGCATAATGACAGAAGAGAATGATAAATGGAGTACATAGAAGACTAAACAGGGCCGGCCCCGTGGCTTGGTGGTTAAGTGAGCGCGCTCCACTGCTGGCGACCCGGGTTCGGATCCCGGGCTCGCACCGACGCGCTGCTTCTCTGGCCATGCTGAGGCCGCGTCCCACATACAGCAACTAGAAGGATGTGCAGCTATGACACACAACTATCTACTGGGGCTTTGGGGGAAAAAAATAAATAAATAAAATCTTTAAAAAAAAAAAAAAAAAAAAAGAAGACTAAACAATATTTTGTCATCAGAATAAAAAGCCTGCAACTTCGGGAAGTTTAAATTTTGAAAGAGGCTCTTCCTTAAACTCCTCTTTTGTTCTTAAATAATCCATTAATTCATTTGTTCATTGAAAAAATTATTGAGCACCAAGTAAGTACCAGGCACTAAGTTAGACAATAGGGACTTAGGATACAGAGGACAATGGGTAGGGAATAGATTTCCCTTATTTATTTTCCTTCCAGGTAAAATTTATACCTCAAGATGTTTTTAGGAAGATGCCATTCTCGGGTGAAAAATAGGAAATTATGAGGAATGCAATTGGTAGGTTCTGTGTGTACATGGTTAGTCTCTCCCCTCCCTTTCCTTCACCTATACTTGCTGGATGAAAGCTAATTCTTTCCAGGGAAAAGAAAATAATCTGGATCCCTCTTGTCTCTGACAGTTGATTGCTTGTCTCTCTCTAAGTAAGTCTGCGTCTGCGAGCTGGGCACTTAGGGGACAGCCTTCAAAGAACTCAAGGTTGTGTTCATGACAAACCCCATAAGGGAACACAATACATCGCCTTCAAAATGTCTTACACAGCCTCAGCTTTCTAGTTCAAAATTTTCTTTAATCAAATGTTTAATCACCTCTTCTAGATCATTAATAAAACATTATTATTAAGAGGTTGGAAGGACATTTTTATTCCCTATTTGTAATTTACAACACCCCTATTAGATTTCAAAAGAGATTTGAGACTGCTTAAAATAGAAACCATGTGTGTCATATGGCTTTTAAAATAGAATAACACGAAGAAGTAGGGGAAGTTTTATTATAGTCCCTATTATTTCTTTCATAGAAATCACATTAAAAAATCATGCAATGCTAAGGCACAGCAAACTTCCGTTCTACACAGAGCTTCCTTCTTAAAGCCCTATTTTCTTACCTTGTGTTAAAATTGCCCATATGCCAACACTGACCAAGAGATTACTATGGGCCAGGCACTCTCCAGTACCTCACAAGCATCAGGTGGTCTAGTTCCTGAAACACATCCATAAGGGGGATATTATCATTAACTCTATTTTAAATATGAGGAAACTAAAGTTTAAAGACATTAAGTAGCTTGCTCAAAGTCACACAGCTAGTGAGTGGCAGAGAGAATTCTCATCCAGGTCTGATGGTCTCCAGAGGACTTCATCACTGATGAATATTTTAAAATAGTGGGTCACATCCCATTAATGGATCATGAGATCAACCTAGCGGCTTGCGATCATTTTTCAAGTGAATAAGGCAGACTAGCAATGATCAAAGTTCATCTCACATAGTAAAAGGCAAGTAATATTTCAAAAAATTTTGTTTTCAGTGTGTATGTGTGTTTGTATCCTGAATTGTGATACAAAATTTATTTCTAACTGTGAGTTACTATCTTAAAAAATTTCAAAGCTGCTACACTAAGACATATTGACTTTCACTCATTCATATTCCAAACACAAGAGGACTACTAACTTTTATAAATCTGCCCTCTATAAAAATCTTTACAAGAAAGAGGTTAAGAGATTTAAAAATCTATGACTCAGTATGCCTTTCCCTGTGTGAATAGACTTAACAAGCCGACCCTCAGAGCCATGCAGCAGAGAGTTTTCCTAAAATAGTCAGACCTGACTGGTCTTATCCTTCGTTGCTAACAGTAAATCATTCATCTCCCACTGCAGCGATAGCAGAGAAAATATATTCTGCTTTTGTAAGAACAAAGATCCGGTGGGTAGCAGAGCATCTGAGGGCCACACTCCTACTCAGAAGGCCCAGCGGATGCAGCAGCAGTAGCTTCCGGGGAGAGCGTGCACTGTTACATCTGGCTGTCCCCAAGAAAGGGCCTGACACTGCCATATCACATGTTTCCTGGATCTTAAGGGTCATCATGACTAAAGGACTAAAGTTGAAATCATCGAATAATCTACTCATCCTCTCTAAGGATCTCACTAAAAGCCTAACATGTACTTGTAACTCAGACATAGCTTTAGTACCTAACTCAAATTCCTGCCCTAAAACAAATGGAATTCTTTATTAAACAATGAGGGCCAGCAGGCTTCACCTACTTTAGGAGATCCTGGACCAGTCTGGTGGGAGAAGATCTCATTACAAGGCAGCATTTGCTTGGAAGGCCCAGACCTCACAAGGGCATTTTCCCAAGAACCAGAGTAGAAGTACTTTCACATTCTTAGTCTTCATTTCCTCATCTCTGCATAGAGATGATACCAACAACACCAAGTTGCTATTGAGATTAAATAAAATAATTAGGAGACACCTAGCACAAAGTAGATGATGAAAGTTTGCTCTCTAACCTTCTGCTATATTAAAAAGCATCATACCACCAACCCAAGGAAATTCTTAGCCATGATGCCAACCTTCAGTGGCATGGTTAGGAACACTCTGCCAACATGCCTTGCTCTCTTCCATTAGTCACACTGAACTGTAGCCATGTCTGTGTCTATACTCTCCCAAATCAATTTCTGTGAAGTTTTATCTCGCACTCCCTTTTAAAAAATATATGACTTCCACAGTTTTACTAGACTATTTACAAAGAACACATTTCTTTGTTTTCCAGAAAGTACTCTTTCAAAATTGAAAGGACATCTCTCATATCTAAATTTCTGGAATTTTTTTAGTCATCTCACCCACAGATATAGTAAATGTTAATTATATTTTCTGTCTGCACTTTCTCATTCAACCCAGCAGTTATTCAACTCTCACTCATCTTCTTTTATGTTCCCTGCACAAGAAGACTATTCTAATTTGTCTTCTTATAGGACTTAGCCTCCTTGAAATGCAGGTTCCTGATTCAATTAATATCCTCACAGCATGTTGGTTAAGAGTGGGCCTCTGGAGTCAGGGGGATGAATCAAATCTACCTGTGTGACTTTCCAGATGGATGACTACATTTAACTTCCCTAAGCCTGAAACATGGTGGATAATGTCACTCATACCATAGGTTGCTTGAGGACTAACTGAGATAAACCACTGAGCAAACCGCCTGACAGCCAGTAAGCTCAGTGAGTGTTAGATATTATTATTTAGTATTCTCTCTCCTAATTCGAGTGTGGTTCTGGATTTCCTCACACTTAAACTGTCCTTTTTGTATACATGTATTTTTGTTATAAGTCACCTCAAATCCTTCTTGTAAAGGATTAAGCTCATACTTTTACCTTTCTGTTTCCAGAAGTGGACAAGTCTTTGATTTCATACAAAAGTAGAACAATTGCTTTGGTTTTGTTTACTGTTGCCTTCCTGAAGTGAATTCAAAATGAGCCTTGATTCCAGTCTTGGGATAGCTGGTGTTGGGTATGACTGTGGTTGATTAAAATGTTATAGTTAAGAATATTGTTCATAAAAATCATGCACTAAAAATAACACCAGACAAACTCAACTCATAGGGTTCTTGTGAAAATTAAACGAGATAACATAAAAAGAGTTTGGCCATATGAGCCTTTTCCTTCTATTACATAAGATTTTTATTGCCTCTTTCACATAGATTATGCACTGACTGAAGGCAGTACAATCACTCCTTTGTGCCAAAAAGGATATTTTCCCTGTGGGAATCTTACCAAGTGTTTACCGAGAGCTTTTCACTGTGACGGCGTGAATGACTGTGGGAACGGAGCTGACGAGGAGAACTGTGGTGAGTCCTCCCGCTCAGCTCCATATGCATGTGGACTCCCCAAAACTGTGGGTGGATGGAATAATAATTGTAATGAACTGTAATGATCGAATAATAATTCTATTGGAAGAGATGATTTGGTATTCTGTAGGGAATCTTTTTGTAACACAAATAATTGCTCCCCAATTCGTTTGTGATAATTACCTAAATTTTTGTATATAGAGGTTGCTTAAATCAGAAATATAGTATTATAAGATGTGATATTTGATAAAAATTGAAATTAGATTTTAAAATCTACTTAGATGCCCATATTTTAATTTTAAATGGCTTCCTATGACTACATTTTATGGCTTGGTAATTTGGTTCAGCTGCAAGAATATCCACGAAGTGTGAATGGGCCTCCCTAGAGAGTTAATTCATTGAAAAGACCTATATTGAGTGCCCACTACATGCCAGGTGCTCTCCAAATTACCCAGACACAGCAATCTCAAGGGAGACAAGGCTTTTGCCCTCGTCGAGTTCACATAGACAATGTGAACAAGGAGGACAATAAACCTGTATGTAAATAAACTAAATAATTTTAGAGAGTGTTAAGTGCTGTGAAGTATATAAAACAGGACAATGGGATAGAAAATGATGGCAGGAGAGCTACGTTAAAGACATAACCAGAGAAAACCTCTCTGAGATGATGACATTTGAATTGAGAACTAAGTGAAAAGAAGAAAGAAACCACAAAATATTCTGGAGGGACAGCGTTCCAGGCAAAGGAAACAGCATGTGCAAAGGCTTTGAGGCTGAATGGAACAAGACAATGTGTTTGTGGGACAGAAAGGCCAGGATGGCTTGAGCAGAGTGAACAAGGATATAGAGGATGAAGAGGTAAGCAGAGGCCAGATCCTGAGGGGTCTTACAGGCCAATTTAGGTCTGTATATCCAGACTGTACTGTTGTCTAATCTAACCTGTGTATTTTTTTCTCTAAGAAACTGATGCCAAGAGAGGGTGTCATATCTAGTTAGTCACTAGAACCCAGATCTCCTGAATCTGAAGGAACCCCATGTGTTTTCTACCACAGAACTGCTGCTCCTTGGCACTGCCCAACTAACAATCAAAGTGGGACAGCAAAGTCCAGGAATGCTGGGCGTCTTTCGCTAGAATCTGCTCTCCTGCCCCTGGGTACCCATGCATGCTTCCCTCTGATGGAACTTCTGCCTTCACCTCCCATGGATCACTCCTACTCGTCCTTTAGGATGCAGTTCAGGTGTTCCCTGGTCACCTGAGAGGCCTGGCTTCTTCGGCCACTCTTGTCCAGCCTGAAGCTGTACCACCGATCTAGGACAAGCACCCTTTCTCTCGGTTGCCATAGCACCCTGGGTGTACCCATATGATTGTACTTAGAACTGCCTTGTCTTCTCACTGTACTTCTCTCTCTAGCCATGAACTCCTCAAGAAGAGTTTTTGTTTGTGTCTTATTTGTTTGGAGTCACCAGAGCCTAGAACAGTAGAGTACACAGGAGGTGTTCAGTCAGCGCTCAGTGAGGGGAGCAACTCTCTGGATGCCAATGACGGTCACTCAGATTCTCAACATTGCCTCTTCACTGCATGAGCATCAGAGACCATGCGTGTTTATCTAACTCATGAGGATGTTCTGAATGCAAATTAAATAATTCATGTAAAGGCATCAAATAGAAGCATTTTAAAACTATTGAGGGTATTAATAAGAAATAGAAATAAAGTGACGAATGCAGGGCTCAAAGAAACCTGTGGGCAACTATTTAAATTTATGAACTTGTATGAACTTCACAATCATACATTGTAATATGTATCTTATTGTTCTAATAGCATATGATAAAATAATAATACTTCAAAATCAGGCCTCCTTTTTGAAAAGAATATAATTTTATCACAAAAAAAGAGAAGGAAACTTGGCAAATAAGCAGATCATATCCTCTGACAAACTGAGAAATATTATTTCTCTCAGCAGGACTAGACAGCCTTTATTAAAAGGAACTTTGTTTTTGCTTTATTAAAAAAGCCAGGTGACAGAAAATTTATTACATCTATCAAGTATGTTATCTACATATACATATGTAGTAGTATGCATATGACAATAAAATTCAGATTATATCTTCTGAGGATCTCAAAATTAAGATCGAACATTTAAAATGTCAGCATTAGAAGTAGGTGATATTTTTCAAGATGGATATATGTGTGTAAAATAATTATTTATTTCCATTATATATTTTATGAAACATACATTTGAAATACTTGTAATTGCAAAAAGGGAAAAACTCCAGATGTTTGCCTAGCTTTTTCTTCCTTACCATCAATGTTATTATTCTATTACCTAAAAATTTTTTAATTGATTTCATTATCAAATTTTTATACTTTTGTTTTGCAATTTGATATTTGATTTATAGAATAACTGACATATATTCATCACCATTTCACAGGAGACACTAGTGGATGGGCGACTATATTTGGCACAGTCCATGGAAATGCTAATATTGTGGCATTAACACAGGAGTGCTGTAAGTGGTATTGGTTCAAAGACTCAGTATCAGCTTTGCGAGCAACATGATCTGCGGTGCATGGATTTATATGGGTAGTGTGATAAATTCCCTTTAGAATTTCAATTTCAGTTCAATGTATTTCAGTAGTCAACTGCTCTATTGTCTGCCCAGGGGACTAAAAAGATAGAAAAGAGACAGCAGCATGCTCTATTCGTGCTCATTTTTTGTGTTAGCCTATGATTGCGTGAATATATAGTTATTGAATAATTGTGACAAATCATAAAGACCTTATTCCCTTTAATTACTTTCTTCAGTAAAGATAATGAGTGCCAACTACTTTCCAGCCCCTACGTTAGGCACTGAGAATACAATGATAACTGAGATGTGGCCCCAACCCACAAATACGTCACATTGTCACAGGAAAGACAGATCCTTATAGAAGCAGGAATGATGTTTGCACAAAAGAACGTGGAAGCCTATTGGAAGAAATGATTGCTCTGCTAGGGATGGGGAAAGATCCACAGAGAAGATGACATTGAGATGTACTTGGAAGTCTTTGGATGGAGGGAAGGGTAAGAGGTAACAGGATCAGAAAAACACTGGGCTAAGAAGGCGCAGGGCATGCTTCACGACACCTGTCACAATGGTCTGAGTGCATGAGGCAGAGGAGCAGGAGCTGAACCTAGAAGGGTGGGGCCAGCCCATAAAGGGTTTGGGGTGCACACTTTGGAGTATGGCTTCTATCCTGTAGATTGAATTGTGTCTAGACATAATTATGTAGGTGTATGTACAATTACATACATACTTTAGTATGTATATATAATGTATGTATATAATATGTATTAAGTACTATACTAATAGTATGTTATGTACTTTACAATACCAGTTTATAATTACCACTTATTATATACTTTATTATACAGAAGTATATCATCTATAAAAAATTAGAAATTAAAAAGATTAAAAATAAATATAACAAAGTTCTAATTTTCTTCCTAAACCATAATGGATTGCGTTGTACACATCCCCCTGTTGAGATCACTGCTGTACACAATGGCAATCACCGAAGTTGTGGGCTTATTTTCTTTTAATTGAGAGGAATAAGCAGACGATAAGACGTGTGAGAATGATCCTTCCATCAGAATTGTAGAGAATGGATTAGAACAGTGGTTCTCAACCTGGGACAACTTTGCCCCCAGAGAACATTTGGCAATACCTGGAGACACTTTTGGTTGTCACAAGTGGAGGGGGGTGGGTTGCTACTGGCATCTAGTGTGTAGAAGCCAAGGATGCTGCTGAACATCCTACAATGCACAGGACAGCTCCCCACAACAGAGAATGATCCACAGGTCAAACTTGCAAAGGTTGAGAAGAAAGAATGGTGAAAGAGATACTGATTATTATGTTTCTTGCAATGCTCCAGACTGATTAATACTGAGAATCTGAGCCCAGAAAATACCACTGGGTACAGTGAGGTAGAGAGAGATGCAAGAGGCATTTCAGAAGAATCCACAGAGCTTGGGGGTGTGACTGCCAAGAGGAAGAGTCATGAGTCATCAGTCATGATCACATTTCTGGTTTAGGCAACAGGCCCAGCTTAGACTGGATGGAAATCTTTTATTGGTAAATAAGAGTTCCCAACCACAGGTTTTCAATCCAATACCATAACCACTATTCTCAATGTCAGTAAACATTGAAGTAAACATTCTGAAGTTATCTTTAGGAAGTAGAGATAATTAGCATAAACCTATAAACAATACAGAATATTTTCCAAGACTTTATGCACTAGAATGCATCTTTCGAATTAAGCAGGTATTCAATAAAAGTTTGTTAAATTTACTAAAATTCAGTGAAATTGATTTTAAAAATAAAGTTTGGATAAAGGTGATTTAAAAGAAGCAGAGCAATTCAAACAAACTTATAATCAGATTTAAATATATTTAAATCTGATTATATATTATATATATATATAATAAATATAAAATTTGAAAATAATTCTCATTTTCTTAGCTCCATCAAAACAAACACTCACAGTATCAGAGGCAAAATCAAATACTCCATAGATATCCTCCCCTCCTTTCTCTCTCTGTCTCTCTCTCTCTCTCTCTATCTCTCTCTCTCTGTCTTTCTCTCCCTCTGTGTCTGTCTCTCTCCTCTCTCTTTCTGTCTCACATACAGACACAGGGTGATGGTTCCATGGACCAACTTGGCCTGGTTTCTCCATAGATTTCTCACTTCTTTATATGCCATTATCTTAATAATTACATACGTTCCTGCAGAGTAAATTCTGAAGACTTTTTCTTTCTTCTGAATGCTGATAGATGAAGATGAATGCTGAATGAAGATAGGTGGATCTTTGGTTTTCTCAGCTTTATAGCTTCTCTACAACTTTCGCCTTCCACTTTAACTTCATGGTAATGAAAAACAAAGGACCAAAATGGGAGATTGTCTCACTTGGTTGATTTTAATAAGGCACACAGGTGGCTATGGCAGAACCTACCTCTAACTCTTCTCAGCTCTCAGATAAATTTGAAAGGGGAAAATAATTGAATTTCATTTTAATCATCAAGCATTTATTGAGCAACCTTTTTGTGCCATTCAATTAAATTGAATTGACTCAATTATAGCCATTAAAGATTTACTCAATCATGCTAATGTTTTTCATTGAGGAGAACTGAATCTTGTTTCACTACGTGCTTTTATGCCATTTAAGCATTTCTATGGTTTCACTCTAATCACTTGTTAAATGCCTCTGAAATGGCCACTGAAAGCTGGAACTGAGATGAACACCACATTAGTCTATATTTGACTAGGAGAGAACTCTTATTTGCTTTTATTATGGGCCTGAATTAGTCCATTTAACAAGATGTAAATGTTATACATCAATGAAAAGAGAACAATATCAGTTATTAGAGATAAACTCATAATTGAAGAAAAGTATTTTTTTCCTAGTCAAATCTTTTTCTTTTTGCCCCCTAGTTCTAAACCAGTATCCACAACACTGTAACTGCAAAGAAACTGAATTGGAATGTATAAATGCTGGCTTGAACTCCGTGCCAACGATTTCCAGCAATGTGACATTACTGTGAGTAGAATTCAAATCTTGATGATATTTGCCGCTAAAGTCACTTGAAAATCATGTAATCTATTCTAATCTCTCTTTGTTCTGTTTTATGTTATTTGTATATTAGAAAATAATAGAAATTCCCTTTAAAACCACCAACCATCAGAGAATTCTGCATGCTTCTTCTCCAGGGAAAGAATGTTTTCAAAACTATATATTAGATTAGCCAGGTTATCCTTTAGCTCACAAACATCTGTGGTCTGGAGTTTCTTATTTTCAATTACTTTCTGATTAATGTATTATTACTAATATGCCAATACTACGCAATTAAAAATAAAAGTTAAAAATGGAGGGGCCAGCCCAGTGGCGTAGTGGTTAGGTTCATGTGCTCTGCTTCGGTGGCCCGGGGTTTGCTGGTTCAGATCCCAGGTGCGGACCCACACACCACTCATCAGGCCATGCTATGGCAGTGTTCCATAGACAAAATAGAGGAAGACTGGCACGAATGTTAGCTCAGGTTCGATCTTCCTCACCAAAAACAAAAAAGGAAGAGCACTCACTTACTCTACCTCGTTTTTAGTAGTGGTAATTCGTCCAAGATTGCAAAGGTATAAAAGATCCACGAAGCTAGCTGTGTCATAATCATGCAAGTTTTTCTGTACTTTGCATAAACGTTTTGACGGCCTCAGGAATTTGCAGTCATATCATAATTTGGGCATGCATGAGGTGGTTAGGATTTTTGTTGCTTTTTGGTTTTGTTTGTTGTGTTTTGTTAAATTACCCAGAGAGTAAAAGAAAAATTTAAATCACCAGAGACATTCCAGTCTATTATACTAACTGGTTAAACTTGTTAAATATTTGCAAATTGCTTTAATTTTGCTTTATGGACTTTTTATCCTCACATGAGAAAGTTTTAAGTTACTACAGTCATTTTCGAATGTTTGTTAAGTAGCATGGAGCATCATCAAATATTCTCTTCTCAAGCATGCCGCTCCTAGGGAAGAGTCTGGTTGGTCTTAAAATCCATAATAAAGTCTGCTTTATATGTTATTTTAGGTCTCTTAAGAAAAACAAAATTCACAGTCTTCCAGATAAAGTTTTCATCAAATACACAGAACTTAAAAAGATGTAAGTAGCTATCAATAGTATTTTTATGGGAAAATCTTTGTGATGTTTTGTTTAAGATGTTTTTGATCTAAAAATAAAATGAAACATAAAGTTGATTACCTTTATCATTATATTTATTTTTCTAAATGTAATTAAGATTAGAAAATAAAGCATTGAAAAGTATATTATCTTTCCATTTCATAATTTAAATTAACTGAACTTATTTTTATTTAAACCTTTTTAGAGAGTTAAATTAGAGTTGAGATCAAGCATCTCAATCAGAAAATACACAGTTCCATGCTTTTACTCGAGATCATTGGAAAATGACGTTGCGGATTCAGAGGCACTAGATACACTTTTTAACTCAGAAGAAGAATGTTAGCATAGACAGGAACTGTCAGATTATTTAAAACACAGGATGATAGGATATGGACTGTCTCCCAGGATAATAGGAGAAAAACATGGCCATAGTGAAATCAATGATATTAACATACTTGAGGAAAGAGATTGTTAATAAATAGGGCACAGTAAGCAGTAAGAAATGGTAGTCAGTGAGAAACAGTGTCAGGATGCTTGCAGCATTGTCCAAGAAAGAAAACCAGGGTCCAGGAGATATAATCACTAGAGATAGTCTCTAGCAGAGGGCTGAGATGGACTGTCAATCTCTTCTACAACTTGTGTGAGCTATTTTTTGACACTATCCATATCAAGATGGAGATTCCCTTTGCTCTGATTCCCTGTTCACCAAGCAACCTTATGAGGACTATATTGACTTCCCAAATTATGAGTACTAAACTATTGGGGAAGTTACCTTGGATAGGGGATAAGAACATTTCTGTTAGTGGAGTGGGATACTTCCTATTTAAATAAAGAAATTGAGAATAGTCAACCTCTTGTGAGTTTGGTTACTGTGTGTCAGTCTCTCTGAGCCCAGTCACTGGGATAACGGAGAGATCAAGTTTCCACACTTACCAACATGATCATTAGACTAGATTAAAACATTAGTAAGGTAGTGCTGTGAGGCTCCTTGGCAGTACCATCATCTTGTTTTATCCTTCAGCGTTCAGCATAAAGAAGGAAGTTTCTAGAAATCTGAAATATGTTAAAATCCAAGAATAAAAATAATCTGATTTTTTGCTGATACTGGACAAACACACGTGGTTTGAAACACCATCAACAATTCTTTACTGTTCATGAATTTAGGTACAGACTCTTTTATTCCAGAAGTCACTGAAGGAAGTCCATTAGTGAGGTGGAATCTTATGTGAACCAGGGTTTGATTATAGCCTCTGTACATCCCATCTGCAGTCAGGACCTTCCGCTCCATCCTGAAGCGTGTGGTCATGTTGGCATTGTCACATTGGAGTAGCTAGGCATTGGCTCTGGGTTTCCAGACCCCTCTAGAGAAGAAATCCTAACTATACTGCTTCTAGTCTTACTGGAAATTCTTAGAATCACAGCTTGTTCATTCTATGAATCAATATTGTCCTTGCGCTTCCTGAAAAATGCTCAAAGGAGTAACAATAAAATCGCACTATCAGACAGGAAGGAAAAAGATCCATGTTTTAGAGTAGCAGTTTAAATTCTATTATCTAGAGTCATAGAAGTTTCATGATTTTCTAATTAAATCATCTCATTATTCATGAGGTAACTAAAGTTTGCAACAGTTAAATGATTTACCTTCGATCTACAACTAGTTAGTGGAAGAGCCAGAATTAGACCCCATATCTTCTGATGTTCAATGCAGTGTTTATTTTACCATAACCAGAAACCTAGACATGGAAATAAGTTGTTCTAGCATCGATTTGAATCTTCTACCAACACATACTGTCCTCCCCCATGTGAAACTCCTTTCTGTACCTTTTGCCCCCAAAGCGAAGCAGACTTCTGAGGAGGCAGAGGGGTCACTAGAGGATCAAGCAAAGAGAATTAAAATTAGACTCTCAGGCCAAGTCCTTTCCTGGATCACTAATCCATAGCTTTGTTCTATGTCAATACTTATCTCTCATGGTCTCCACTAGCCCATGAAGGAAAGAATATGAAAGCACCAACTTCTATAATTTAGTCCCCAATTTTTCCTAGTAGAGATCAACCTTAATTGCCCAGATCAGCTGGAAACTTCTCCAAGTAAATATTTAATTCTACTTTGTCTGAGAAAACTTAGTTACCACATCATAACCTGAATATCATTCAGCAGGGGTCCTCCTGAGGCAAGCTGCTATTTGGTGTTTTCTAGACAATCTGATTCTCCTGGAGATTTAGAGAAAAGAGATTATAAGACTCTCATCAGCAAACATTCACTAAGTGTCTATAATATGCGAGGTACAGCACAGGTAAAACAGAACTCCTTACATTTACTTAGCACTTTTTAAAGTTTAAAAAGAATTTCAACATTTGGAATTCTCGTTTGAACTTTGATCCTCAAAGTCTGCGAAGTAGAGCAGACATCATTAGATCCCTTTCAGGAATGAGGAAACTCACCCGTGGAGAAAAGAGATTGTTTGCACAAATTTAGCTAACTAACGAGTGTTAGAGCTTGGCCTCAAAGCCGAACCTCTGACTATGATCCTTTGGAAGCATACCCACATGGTCCAGTCTCAAATATTTTTACTGTCAATGAAAACATCCAGTAACCAAACCTCTATTTGAAAATAGTAACTCAAGTTCTTTACAAGTGTTACTCAAATATCCTAAAGCATATCCTCAGCAATCCTTCCTTAAATATCCTTCCTCCCATCCCCTCTCCTCACATTCTTCAGCTCCTCCTGCCACTCTCTCCCAAACTCCCAGAAAAGTCTCCCCCAGCCTCAGCCAAGCTTTCGTCCCACCTATTCTTCTACTCTTACCTTTTTCTTCCCAATTCTGCATTACAACAGCCCAAACAACCAACGTAGCAAATTCCAAACCATTCCTAGGAAAAGGTGTCAGAGGAAGGAAGAAGCTAGAGGGACAACCTCAGAACTCTTGGTAGCAGACAGCAGGAGGGTAAAAGCTAACAAAACCCACATGTTCATTCATTCTTTCAACAAATATTTATTGATGCCGACGAGGTTTCAGGCACTGAGGATCCAGAGTAAGCAACACATATGAAAAGCCCTCTCCTCATGGAGCTTAACTTCCAATGGAGAAAGATAGACAATAAATAAAAAATACATAATTTGTTAGATTGTGATTAGGGCTATGGAGAAAAATAACCCAGGAAGGGAATTAGGGGGTGCTGAGGGTATGGAATTTCAAACAACATGCTAGTAAATTTTGTCCTGTCACATAACTCTATTACTGCCCCAAGGATCTCTGAAGCTCCCCATCATTCTTAGATTTGCCCCCATGAGACTGATCAGAACACACCCAATCAGTCTTCTACATTACTCTTCAGGTGTTGAAAGCCGGCTATCACCCTGCACCCCACCACAAGTCTCTTTTCCAAGCAGCCTCGAATCCTTAAATTTTTTCTCAAAGGGCCTGGTTTTAAAGCTGTTCATCATTCTGGTCACACTATTCTGTTTATGTTATGTACATTTTTTTACATGTTGTATCTAGAATAAATGTAACATTATCACTGTGACATGGTCAGGGCAGAACTGGCGGAAGCTAGCAACACTTCCTTTCTAAGCTCATGTGCCCTAAGGTTACATCGACTCTTTTGGTGGCTACTTCATACCCTTAACTCCTAGTGATCATGCCTCTAAAATTCCTAATTCTGTGCCATATGTGCTACTGCTAAGTCATGGCTTCTCCATCCTGTATTTGTGCACTTAGCATTTGAGAGCTGGTTGTGGGTCCTTAAATTCATCCCTATTCAGTTTCATCCTGCTAGATTCATTTTTTCTTACCAGACTGTGAGGATCTTTTTGGATCATCCAACATATCCACTATTCCTCCCAGCATTCTGTCATCAGAAAGAAAGATGAACCATCTTTATTCAACTCATGGAGTAAAATATTGAAGAAGGCAGTACCAAACCATCTTTCCAGATCCCTTCATCACCATCATTCAGATACCGTGTATCATTCCTTATTTTGTCCATAAAAACATGATAAAACCACTCAATCAATGCCTGGTAGACATATAAGCAATGTCGACCACACGTTTTTGTCTGATCAGTCTTTCAAAACAGAAAATCAAGTTGGTCTGACATACCCACTTTCTTGTGAACTGCCCTGTTTACTTTCTTTGAGGTGCTCACAAAGCAGCATCCTAATAGCCTGTTATATGATCTCGCCCAGAACCAGCACTGAGCTCTCCAACTACAGCTTGTGAAATACACTTCTTCCCTTTTTGAAAAATCAAAACTGCATTTGCCATCATTAATTTTCCAGCTGCTCTTCCCCTCTCCAGATTCCTCAGTAATTGATCACGACTCAGAGTTCTCATTTTCGGTGTTTCTCAATTTTTAGGAGAATTATGCAAGCCAGATGGCTTTAACTCATCCTAATTAACATATTCTACCATCTTGGGCTTTAACTGCCACTACCTTATATCCTTTCTATTCACTTCAGTCCTGAGATCACCTTCTTTGACTGAGAAGACAAGAATAATGTAGGAGTTGAGAATTTATATTTTTATATTATTTCATAATGTTATTAAACAAGTCCCTTACAGCAGGCTTGGCTTTTCCTTAACATTTTCTTGGTTCTAAAATATAACTAGAAATACTTTTCTATTGCCCATAATATTCCTCACTGTCTGAGTTTTGAACATGACTTAGGTCATTCTTTCCACTATGATTCCATTGTGATCCCCCCTCACATTCATCCTTGACTTTTGAAGAAACCCCTCACTGACCACTGCACTATTGATCAGTTTGTTCCTCCTTCTGAGCTGGATGGTCCTTCTGGTTCTTCTGTGGTCCCATATTCCACCACCACCACCCCTCACAATCACACACGTTGAAACATATATGCGGATCATTGAGTATTTGTTGAAGGAATGATGTGCAGGACTAACACACTGGACTAAAGAGAAGGTGGGGAGCTTCTTCAGCAGGAAGAACAAAGAAACAAGCAGAAACACTCAAAGGATACAGAGAAGAGAGTGACCAGAGCCGTTTGACTAAAGAAAAAGAGTTTCCACAGGAAGTGGTGGAGCATATGCTGCAGAAGTCATTGAGTCGTGATTGAATGCCAGGCTAAAGAATCTGGGTTTTATTCTGTTTGACCAGGGAAAAGACAAGCACGAATATGTGTTTTAGATTATATTGAGGTAATAAAGTCAATATGCATTTTTAAGTTGTATTGGGATATATTCTAAGAGATCACTTAACGTTAAGTGAGTCTCTGGCCTGGAATGCTCTAAATATTCACAGTGGAGTTGAGGTCATTTAGACAACCAGAAAAATAAATTTTTAAATCAAAATGAAATTTTAATTGTCAGATGAATAAATGTTGCTCAACTTATCTGAATGCCTTTACTATTGATCAGTTTATTCATCTTAATAATCTTTTAAAATATCAAACCTTTCTACCATTGGAGGGAAAGCAATTTAAGATGACCTTCCAGAGAAGTAAAATATAATTTATGAGATTGACTGTAATACTTTATCACTGCTACCATGGAAACCAACAGCAGTTCTCCTCCTCATTGTAACATAAACCTTATATAAATTAGGAATTCCTCCTTAAACTGGGTTCTTGTTCAGTACAATCATTGGCAACAAAATGTAATTCAAGAAGTCTGCCTGGCTTGTGAATACAAAATGTTGCATCAAAAAACAGCCTATAAACATGCATGTCATTAAAGCATTTATTTGCTTTAGTTTCAGGTACATAAATTCCTGGCGTTTCTGCTTGAAAAGTCCTGACAGCTGAAACAGCAGGAATTCATGAACCAGTAAGTTATTCTTAGAAAAGCCATTCAATGGGAAGTATACTAAATGGGCTCATATCTCAGATCTGAATAAAAAGAGGACACCACTTGCCAAATTGTCATTTTTCTGAGTTTTCTCTCACATGCGCCAAGCTACTATTCTGCAAAGAAGAAAGCAGATACTCGAGGATCAAGTTAAAATTCAGCAGCCTAAATCTGAGATGAGCAACTTGGGACTCTAGTTCTCTATGGGGTGCCAGCAAGCTGACTAAATTTTGAAGACTAAAGGCTGTTTATTAGTTAAGGAGTTGGAGTCTTAACTCATGTCAGTGAAGGCGGATAGACTGTACACATCAAGTGAGTCATGGAGATCAAAAGCACAAGGTCAAATTCATAATTTATGACTGCACTCATCTCCTCTAGATTGACAACATCTAGATAAAATGTGCATTGAACATTTTGAATTAATTATCTTGAACAAAATGTAAATAGCACTAGTTAGGTAGTAAATTTTATATTTAAGAGGAACTTCGATATACTTAGAGTATTCTTTTTCTGTTTTCACTTGCTATTGTAACATAATTCATCATATTAACTTTCATTACACCACTCCGTGGGCTCTGAAAATGCTAAAACAGATATTGATCTATATGGGTTCATTCTATTCACAGCAGAACTTTAAACCAAAAGCAGATTTTATGCTGCGACGTGAAGCATCTCCTCACAGACGTGGTGCAGGGGGAGGGGAGTTGGAATGTCAAAAGGTCACACTGGGCTTCAAGTTTACTTTGTAGGATTGAAATTAATGCTTTATGTATCACTGTGGAGGTAATACATGTGCTCTGTAGTATCAACTTCTTCCATATGGTGATACACAGAGAAAATGACAATATTTGTTCAAAACTTGGGGTAAAAAATGGGTTTGCTGATAACCACTGGAAGCTGATCTTGGCTTTACCTGGCTACCTTGAGGGCTGAGGGCATCAATACCCTGGCACAACATTGGGAACGCAATGACCCAAATGGGAAGCTCTGCTAGGGAATAATTGTGGTGTAACAAAATTCAGAGTACAGCCAGATGCTGAATGAGCACATGTTCTACCAATAGTTTTGTGGTAAAGTATCATAGCACTTAAGAAAGTGTTGTGTAATATCTTAGGAACCAAATCCAATCAAAATAAGAGATACGGAAGCCATTCAAAATACTATTTAGTCGTTAGTTACTGTTATTGGTGTGGGTAGTTCCTGCCCCTAAAAAGGCCTTTGGAAAATATGAATTCAAAAGGGCTAACCTCCGGGCCGGCCCTGCGGCTTAGCAGTTAAGTGCACGAGCTCTGCTGCTGGTGGCCCGGGTTCCGATCCGGGCGTGCACTGACACACCGCTTCTCCGGCCATGCTGAGGCCGCGTCCCACGTACAGCAACTAGAAGGATGTGCAGCTATGACATACAACTATCTACTGGGGCTTTGGAGGAAAAATAAATAAATAAAATTATAAAAAAAAAAAAAAGGGCTAACTTCCCATTGTATATGAGCACAGGAAACGGAAATTATTTACTCAGATACTCCCGACAGTGCTATTATTGAGTCAGTACTGTATTCCATATTGCTAAATCGTGTCAGAGGTTAGGTAGACCATGATCCTGTGAGCTGGAGTTGGTGTACCAGCTCCCGTTCAACTATCGATGCCATTTGTGACCCTGACCACCTCGCTGACTCTTAACTTGCTTTGTGCTTCTCACTCTGCATCTCAAAATAGGAAAGAATAAGACTTGCCCTTTCCCTTTTTCATGGGAATAGAATGAAGAGAAATGAGGAGGTAAAGGTGGAACTCTGGGCTGAAAGAGTAAGAACGCTCAGCAGTGAGACACTGACTGGTCTCACCTGGCGAGCAACCCCTGCAAGTCAGAACAAGACGGCCACCATAGTTCCAGTTTGCAGAAACAAGACTAGTTCTCTCCTCAAACACAGCACATTGGAGATCACTGATACAAGCAGAAGATACCCAAATTTCAGTGCATGGATGCTGTGGGGACAGCCTGCGTTGGCTGAGTTAATAGCCATCCTTTGTTGGCAATGCCTCTGCCTCCCAACGTGAGAATGAGACCTGGTACTTTATAAGCCAGTTTCACAAATTGACTTTAGGTGAAGAAAGTGGAGTGGACATTCAACAGCCTAATAAAATACATAAACCATAATCACATGATTCCTCTGTCTTATTCCTACCAGATATCTTCAGCACAATTGTATGAGACGCATATCCAGGAAAGCATTTTTTGGATTACATAACCTGCAAATATTGTGAGTAACTTCTTTATAACTAGATTATAAGTACAATTTTAAGTAAAGATCAAGAGGGTAGAATGGTGCTTTCTTAAGGCTTGACTTGGTAGTAGAGAAATGAAAGGAATAGGTTATCACCAACTACTTACATTAGTTATTACACCGAAAGAAGTAGTAAAAGGTGCCTAGTTTTACCAGAAAACAGATATAAAGACTATCCCTAACCTGTCTTTTCCAGCTTGGGTCATTTCCACAATATTTTATTTTTTCTAACCCTTGCTAACTTACCTATATACTTTCATAAAATGCTAGTCTATTATGGATGTGACCAAAAAGGCCAAAAGCAAAAGTTCCTCCACAGATTTATTCTACTCTTATACTCAAACATAACATAATATCCCAAATCATCATTTGTGGCCACTTTCCCGGCCCTGGCCCTGCTGTGGCACACACTAGGCTGTGATTATCTGGATCTCCCGGTTGTTCCTAGGTTTTCCCCCTCTGCTCACCAGTAGAGTGCTTTCAGAAACAGATGTCCATACTTCATAATCAGCAGCAGCAGCTCCTATTCTAATTATATGTAAGTAAAATGGAGTACTGAATTTGCCTAATTAACTCACCCGTGCTATTTTTAGATATCTCAGCCACAACTGCATTACAACTCTCAGACCTGGAGTATTCAAAGACTTACATCAGCTAACGTGGCTGTAAGTATTCTGGCTTTTCCTTCCCCATAAAGGATCATAGTCTTAATGACATACATCAATGCTCACAGTTTCCATCTATTTATGTATCTTGTTTATTAGACTTATTTTTCTGATTGTCACATAATCTGGAGGACTTTACCAAGCAATTCAGATAACGGCATGCCAAATCGCAGTTGTATGAAAAGAAATCTATGCCACGCTTTTTCAGGTGGCCTTCTGAGCCCGGCGGTAGGCTTGCTAAGCCATCCATCCAACCAGTGTTCACCTACAGCAGGGTTTCTCAACCTCAGCTCTCTTGGCATTTTGGCCTAAATTCTTTGGGGTGGGTGGAGTACGTCCTATACATTTTAGGATGTTTAGCAGCATGTGTGGCCTCTACCCCACTAGAGGCCAGTGGCACTCGCTCCCAGAGTTGTGACACAAAAATGTCTCCAAATTCCCAAATGTCCTTTGGGGAGAAAAATTGCCCTCTGTTGAAAACCACTGACCTAGAAAGTAAGCAAATTAAGGACTTTTTTGATTCCTAGAGCATTCATAGAAAAGTCTGAAAACATGGTAGCTTGTGGTGTTTCACCACCTTCTAGGCTGAGCCACCAGCTCCATCCCAAGGAGTCTCACATCAGATGTCTGTGTTTTCATCAGGAAAATGAACAAGGAGCAGTTAGAAGGCTCTCTGTGTCAGTTTGCCTGTTTTTTGTAAGTCAGCCTGGTCTAGTGGAGAAAGCCAGGACTTCAGCTCCATCCAGACCCTCGTGTATGCCATGGCCCTATGCTTAATGTTGCAGGCAACTTTCTCAATCTTCCTAGGCCTCCTTTTCCTCATCTGTAAACTATAATCATAATTCCTTTCTAAGAGTAATGTTGTGAGGATTATATCACATAGCATACATAAAGTGCCACATGCAGAGCGCCTGCCATGTAGGAGGTGCTCAATGTAGCTCCCCTCTCCAATCCTACCCTCAGGGACCTCTAAGAGTAAGAGCAAATGGTACCTGGCTTCAAAGGCAACAAGAGAAAAGAAGGCCTATTTCCCTTTGGTCTATGTTTTTCTAGGAAAATCCCATATATATTTAAAAACAGTGATTTGAATATACAAATATTTTGACTCTTTCACCCTCAAAGCTCCAAATGAGTTTGTTTGTACAGACATTATTAAATACATCATTTAAACACCATGAGAGCAAAGAACTATTTGTGATTTCCTAAGAATGTTTTTTTCATTTATTCTTCATTCAGTCAATCAGTATGTCAAAGCATGTATGGAGCCCATATTCTACCAAGAAATAAGAGTAGCTTGTGCTAGACCCAGGTATCCAGAGATGAAGGATGTAACTTGAGTCTTTAAGTCCAGTGGGAGGTGGATGCAGGGAGAGAAAACAATTGCGATGGACTTAAGTGCTGGGGTGGGGTTGTGGGAATTTGGAGGAAAGAGATTCTCCAAGCACAGGGTGAAGGAAAGGCTCCAGGGAAGAGAGACCTGAGCCACGTGGAAAGGAAATCAAGGAGGAGAGTGGTCGGGGGGGGTGGACAGGACCGTCATGGGCCTTTTATTTTTCCCTTGTTTTGTTTCACAAATGTCTCTAACGTCAGAAATGTTTGTGATATTTTCTGTCAGAATTCTAGATGACAATCCAATAACCAGAATTTCACAGCGGTTATTTACTGGATTAAATTCCTTGTTTTTCCTGTAAGTATTCATCTATCTTTCAATACATCTGTCTATAAATTGCAATGACATCTACACTAGCTTACAAAAAGGGCTTTAAAAAATCAAGCCCACTAAAATTTGTATTAGTCAAAACCTCTCCTGTATTTCCAGCCACAATTACCGGTGCTACTTCCTAGCCATGGCTCATGGTATATTTTAAGCCTACCAGTTGATTTCTTTTTGATCTCCTTTAATTTCCTTTAGTCCCAAAGCATGTTTCTATTTGCTGTGGTTGACCAAAGGTAGTATTCATTTTTTATCTCCTAACTACATTTAAATCTGTTAGACTGTCCCAGGAGTTCAGCTGCAACTACATTTTTAACAGAGGAAAACGTGCCTTCACTCAGCAAAAGTCTCTGAAAATTCCCAAATCTTTGTCCTACCAACAGAACTGTTCTCATAATTACATTTTCACTGTTTATCAATCATAGGAATGATTTATGAGCAGGAGATTATTATGTTCTTTTACAGTTGATCACATAGCATCATTATTTTTCCATTTGTCAAGAGGGACCACAGTATGATAAATTAATCATGTAGCTTAACACGCTCATGAGTTGTTTTCTTTCCCCAAATGCCCCCTACTATCACTTCTTAGATTTAATGCAGTTCCCGATGTGGCCCTTGAATATTGTAAATGATTAATGTTTCCCTTAAGAAGAAACTTTGGATGCATGATTCTGGAAATGATTGCAAATTTGAAGTTTAGGAGGAAAATTCCCACGAACTTCAAAATATATGCCCAATATATACTTTTGTTTCATCTCATTAAATTAAGCTGTTTAATATTTATTTCTAGGTTATATATCATACTTATGCATTCATAGTTTCTTTGACATCTGCTCCCTTATCCGTGCCATACACGTATCTAGAGACCATTTTGAAGAGGTAGTTATATTTATATTTTTCATCCTAATGTATTGATTTTAGCATGCAAGTTTCCAATTGTGGAAATAGTTCTTAAAGTGGCAAATTATATTGTTTCTAATTAATGTCTTCTTTGTGTAAAGGTCTATGGTTAATAACTACTTGGAAGCCCTTCCAGAGCAGATGTGCGCCCAAATGTCTCAACTCAACTGGATGTGAGTATGCATTTACGAACCAGTTTGTTATTTGCCCAGATTAAGGAAGGTAGCCCTGAAGTTAATTCACAATTACATGAAAAGCCCATCTATCTTCTTTCCAAAACCAAAATCTGATCATTTTACTTCCTGGTTTAAAAATCTTTTGAGAATTCCTACAGGTGTGAGGGTAAAGTTCAAGCTTCCCCCTAGAGCACCCAAAACTCCTCATTTTCTATCATTTATTCCATCTAGTCTCTTTCCCTGCCCCTCCTCCTCACATGCCTTCCTTCCAGATGCACCACACTACTGGCTTCTGCAATCAATTCCCTGAGAACATGTTGTTCCTTCAACTTGAAAAGTCTTGCTCCTTTATTATTTTAGCCAACTCCAATATTTCCTTCAAAAGTCAGCTTAAACACCACCTCCATGAGGCCATCCCTGACACACCACCCAGTTCCAGTGGCTGCCTCTGTGCTCCCATTACACCATGAACAGACTTCCACCACGCCACTCATTTTCTACACCGCACATCTGTCTCATGGTATAATCAGCACAGAACCCTTGGTTTACTTGTTTGTCCCCTACCTCTGTAAATACAGTGAGGACAGAAACCTACCTTATGATTTCATGCCCCAGCATTAGCACAATGATCAGCATATAGTAGGTGCTCAACAAACATTTGTTAAATGAATACGTAAATCATTTCCACTCTTCAACCAACATGTTTAAAACATTCATTTAAGTTACTTCATGGCTTCCCCACCACTACCCACCATTCTCTGTCACGTTCATCTTCACAGTCCCCTGAGACAGGCAGGATGGTCACAGGCAGCGATCTCCTGCCCTGTGAAAATGTTGGTTGAGTCACCATCCTCCAGAACTCTTCTCCTCATACCCATAAGGTGATAAAAGTTTAGTACCTTAGCTTTTGATCCTCTATGAACTCCCCTCAGAATTACTTGTTACAACACTACTAGGTGGCCTTGTGTTTACTTACTTTCATTTTTTTGTATTTATTTATATACCTGTTATCAAAAGACTTTTAAGATAATAGATGTTTTGTATAAGGGTGCCATTGTTAAAAATGGAAATAACGATCTGAAAAACATGAGCGTAAAACTCATTGAGAATAGATGACAAAAGTACTTAGAAACTAAACAGGCGCATACACACAGTGGGAAAGAAACAGGAAAGAATAAAGGCAGCAGAAAGAGAGCAGGGCCCAGGCCCGCCCTCCCGCTGCCCAAAATGGGCGTCAGCAACAGGGAGTTTGGGAACCACATGCACACACTGGGGTCCAGGATAGTCATCTTCGCTCCAGGCTCCCACAAACACTGGGGGAAAAGACAGACACCCAGCAAAAATGTGAAGTCAGCAAGATTGCCTGATCACAAATGAGAAAGGGCCTTTACACTAAGAGGGCAGAGAGCTGAGAGGTCAGACTGGAATGACCCAACCTCAGAGGCAGAGAAAAACCCGCCCTGGCCAGGCTCCTCCTCCTCGCTTGCTATCAAGTAGGACTATTGCTCACAACTCCCAAGTGTTATACTCATGAGATGTAAAAATACTTTTCCCATTCTATGTAACAATATTTGGACTTTCAAAAGAGTATTTATTATTTTTAATCACTGTATTTTAAGAGTGAAAAAAGTAGGGACTTCCTACAAGACCTCCAAGATGGCTTTAAAACAAGATTTAATAGGCAATGACAAAGAGATTTGTGATTTTGGTGTGAATGTGAGAAAGGTTCAGAGGCAGCAAAATAGCTATTGTCATATAAGGGAAAGATTGTAGGAAGCTGACTATAAAAAGAAGTTAGGAGACTTGGCAGAAAAGTCAACTCTGTCTCATCCCTTGGCACTGCCGGAATTGGTAATGTCACAGTGTTCCCGAAGGCATTCCGTGAGTCTGTGAGATGCCACTGTCCTGAGGTATTACCTGGCAGATTACCTAATCTCCCCACTAGTGCTTCTCCAGTGTCAACCTGCATCGTAAACAAAGAGAGGGCTTAAGACAGATGGCTGGACCTCAGTCCTAGAGTTTATGATTCAACAGATCTGGGTGGAGCCCGAGAATCTGCATTTCTAATAAGTTCCCAGGTGACACTGAGGCCATCCCAGCCACTCCCAGCAGCGCTGCACTCAGCATCAGCATCACTGAGACGTGGTAGAAAGAGCAGTCACTTTCCATCACGCAGAGCGGGATAGATACCCTGACTCCGCATTCAGTATTTGGAAGACAACTTTGGCCCGAGTTTCTCCTTCAGTGACATAGTGACAAAAATATCTACCTGATTTGTGGGAATGTGAGAACTTAACAATCTATGACACCATGGCTTAGTGTCTAGGCTGTAGATTCAGACAGAGCTGTGTTAGAAGGTTAATTCCACCACTTACTAGCTGTGTGACCAGAAGAAAAGTGAATTTCCAAGAGTCTCAGATCTCTCATATGTTAAATGGCAGGTAGTTATGCCAGCTTGGCAGGAGTCCTGTGTTGTGCACCTGATACTGTAAAAGCCCATAAATGGTAGTTACCACTATCGTGGTGGCAGTATCATGATAATTAATAGCATGGTATCCAGAACAGAGAGACACTCACTAAATGTTGGGCTGCCCTTTCCCTCAATTTTGTTAAGTTCTAACATGAATTGGAAGGGGAAAAGAAGTATAATGCTAATTATACTAATTCTTCAATAATTACAAGGGAAGCATTAAAGATTGGAATGAACTAAAGATAAATTGGAATGAAGCAAAAATAAAGTTCAGAACTGTTGTAGCAATAAGAAGTGCCTCTAGACATATGATTTGTGCAAAAACATTAAAAATATTTTTCCTCCATGCCTTTTTAGGGATTTGGAAGGCAATAGAATAAAATATCTTATGAATTCCACCTTTCTGTCGTGCAACTCACTCACAGTGCTGTAAGTATTCAGGGACTTCAGTAAATAAGGGGAAACTCAATAGATTTGGAAATTAAAAGAAAACGTCGACAAGGAATTTTAAAGTAGTGTTTTGTTCACAGCCTTGGTCTGAAACTGCAATACTAGAAAATGCACACATGGATTTATTGATTTTGATGGTGGGGCCGAGCCTTACGTGTAGCTGCCATTTAAGTCTCCAGCTGGTCTCCTTCTTTGAAAGCAATCATCATTTCTGTGCATTCTCTCAGCTGAACTGGTACCTAACCCCGTGATCACCAAGGAAATGAGATAATGCATGTGAAAGCGGTTAGCTACACAACAATTAGTTGTCACTGCCAATGACATTTACCACTTGATGTCTCTCAAAAAAAAATAATTTTATTCTAAAGGGAAGAACATCTAATGTATTCTGATTGGCCAAAGTTCTGATTGCTGATTACGTTTTTTATGGAGGTGGGAAGGCAGATGAATTTGTTAATTGGCACATTTGCACCGATGAGCTTAAAAACACAAGAATTTTACTTTTGTTTTAATCATAGTTTTCCATACACAGTGAGCACTTAGTAATGTTTGTTTGTTGGATGGGTGGTTGGAAAAGAAAAATCAGAGTATATCCATTTGTAGTGGTCTCACCACTTTTCTCCAACAAACTAGAAGGTAAGGCTATTGCCAGGTTGCACATTTACCAATGAGATTGCAGGTTAGCACAGTTAATGAGAAAAGAGGCTCCCTCACTTAGGAGATGCAAAAGTATATTCTTTTTCTCATGGATAATGAGAAAGGACACTGGAAAACTAAACAAGTTGCATCAACACCTTCTATTTTACAGCTCCGTGTAGCTTTTGAATCACTTTTATACCCATTATCTCATTTGTTAACGCCTGTGCAAGGCAGTTGGCTGCCGACCCCCTCTTTTTGCCATTTGTCTTGGAGGATTCCATTTCTAGACAAAGGAAATGTAAAACCACTGTCCCTTCACCAAATTTAAAATTTGTTTGTGGCCCCAGAAACTGCTCTGGTGTTGGTTCGAGCTTTGCTCTTGCTGGCCTTTCTCTTCTAAGGAACGTGCATTAAACAAGGTTCCTCTCCAAACCTTCTCTGACAATGAACAGGGTCCAAATTTGACATTATGTATGTGTGTATTGGGAAAGAACCACTTTCTAAAACAATCAGAATCCAAACCAAGTGCAGTTTCCTAGACCACATTATACACTCAACACCTCAAATTACTTATGGCAGCACTTCCTGAAGAGAACGTGTGGCTGTCCTTGGTGAGAAACTCCTGCCTTTTGTTCCACACCAGAACACGCCTCGCTTTGAGACTTCAAAGGAGGCTTATTAAATTACACCCGGATCAATGGCCTCTCCCAATGAGAACTGATTATTACAGCAGACACAAACCAACAGTGCTGACTCTCACCATGTCTTACAGGTTTCTGCCTAGAAATCAAATTGATTTTGTTCCAGAGAAGACATTTTCTTCATTAAAAAATTTAGGAGAACTGTAAGTAGCATTGTCTACTAGGAAAATATGATTGCTTCTTCAAAGATTGTAAATTTAAATGGCTAGTGAGACTGCTTTTCCACTAGTAGCAATCAAAATCCTGTAGACTACTGGATATTCAAAATCAATTAAGAAAACCAACATTATCCTAAAGTCAAAAACAAATTAAAATCGGACAGTGGGCTTAATATGGATTTGGCCCGCTCTAATTTCCCTGTCGATTTTCTTTGGGTGATTTCATATATATGTGTGTTTAGGAGCAAATGAATTTTCCATAGCTCCTTAAACAGAGATCATTATCTCTAATGGCTGCAGTATTGTTAATTCTCCACAAATGCTTGCTGAGTGAATAACTGACTGACTGCAATAATATTAATTAATTATAACTGAACGAAGGAACAAAGACACTTATTATCCCTTGAGGAATTATGACTTCTAGAGAAGAAGAAGCAAATATTAATGTCTAGAATAAGGATTAGGCTCATTGAAAAATATTCAGAGAGCTCATGTAACTTTTTCTGTTCAAATATGTTTTGTAGATCTAAGCCTTTTAAAAAGCATCTGTCTTGCTATTAATTCATCACTACCCACATAATTGTGTATGATTGGAAATTAAAATTAAGTATGTTATCTTACAAAAAGTGACGATTATGATAGAGAACTCCTCCTCCTGATCTGAGGCCTAAAAATGGAAATTAATTTCTTAATTAACCTCTTACCCATTCTTTATACCTTGTTTTGAAATCCAGAAAGGACTGGGAAAAATAACTCAATAAGAATAATTTGAAAAATAATTCACAAATAATTAAGATAATTCCATCTAACTAATGAGTACCATAAACCAAATCCACAAGTATTTATTAAGTGCCTGGTGTGCACAAGGCACTGTGTTAGAACTAAAAATATTATCATTTTATAGAAGAAAATTAAATGCAGCTCACTCAGAAGAGCTCGCTCACTTCTCACGGGGGCATTCCTGAGAAGACGGATATGAATTTGGGTTCCAGGGATGGAGAGGAGAAGCAGCACAGGACAAACAGGGGCGTGTTTAACATACAAACTTCGGGAAACGCTGGGATGGAGTTCACGTTCTGAAAAATATCCTGATCTTCCTTTTATCCTACACTTAAGCAGCTTCTCTGTTTCTTTCTCTCCCTCTCTCTCTCTCTCTGTCTCTCTCTGTCTCTCTCTCTCTCTCACACACACACACACACACTCCAAAAACAGAACCCAATTAAGAGACACTAGCTTGCTTTTTTTAAGACCACCAGTAATCCATTCCAATCCACTTAAACTAAGACAAATTCAGAAGTTAATATAATAACTTGAACAAGGCATTTATACGTCCTGAGTTCACAAACATATTAGATAATTTTCCGTTGCCTTCATGACAACAAACCCCTCCTGGGGTGGAAGAAGCACACTTAGGTAAGCACGCTAAAGTCTTTTCCCCTCAAAAGATCGTACCTTATTTTTCAATGTAACACTTTCCAGGACATTTTCTAGATGTGTGAAATCGTCATCTTGCTCTGTTGTCACTCTCTCTCTGATCCGTGCACACCTGTGGCTTTCTTTCTGCGCCATGACCCAGGTGTGCTCCTCCCATCTGGAGCACCAGATCAGAATTCCCAACTGACAGGACGTCTACACTTGGATGTCACGACAGCACCTCAAAAGCAACCTGTTAAAATTAGTTTATAGATGACCCTTGTCTCACTGCAGCTTCTTTCCCTGCACTTGCCAGCTTAGTATATCAACATCTTTCCTGGCAGCCAGGCTCAAAGACTGCTCCCTCTCCCTCTAACGCTCTTTACATTTCAGGTCCTATCAGACTGTAAGCCCTGCCAGTGCCCCCTTTAAACCTTCATCTGCTCTCTCCGGTCTAGAAGAGACCTCCTGCCAAGTCTCTGTCCCCTGACTCTCTGACTTTTCAGCCTATTTTTTATGCTTCTGATAGAATTATCATCCCATAACCAGAGCATATTAAACCATTGTCCTGCTTAATGTTCTCCCTCCTTGTTGCCTGCTGTTTAGCAAAGTCCTTGACACAGTTCTCCAATGTTAAAGTTCGGAAGAACCACAGAGCATACTGCCTTTAAATGCTTGTTACCAGGCTCCCTCCCCGAGGTTCTGGTGTGACAATTCTGGAGTGGACACCGAATGTGCTCTTTTTGTAAGCATCCTCCTTGATTCTGTTGCCTGGACCATACTCTGGGAAACACCGCCTTGGAAAGTATTTATGGCCCTCCCATTTTGTCTCCATGCTCCTTTCCAGGCTCCCTTCCTCTACATCTCCCCATACTTTCCATCCTCCACTCACACTGGACCGCTTGCTGACTTCTAAACGCGTCATTGTCTTCCAAGCATCTGTTTCTCTGATCCTGCTTACCCCGTACCTGAAAATCTACTCTTCTTTTATTCCATCTATGAAAATCATCAAGCTTTGTTCAAACACTTCCTAATTTCCCAGGCCATGTTCGACACCTCCTTCCTCTGTTTTTTATCTGAACTTCTGTAAAAGCACTTATTTCAATCTTTCATTGTTTATAATCTAGTTGTTTACTCTAATTGTAAGTTCTTTAAAGAAAGAGCTAAGTCTTAATTATTTGTAACTCCCACATATCAATCAGCAGCTCCAAAGCATCAAAAATAGATTAGATCTTTTTTTTGACTCAGGCAATTTCACATCTGTTTCACTTTTAACATCTTCTCTGGCTCAGAAGGATATTTTGAACTCTTAAAGATTCCTGATTCCTTCTGATCCTAACAAATCTCTTTTCCATATTCTGTAGAAACACTTCCCTATGATTCTTTCTGGATTGGATAGACTTATTATATTTAATTAAATTTAATTAAGTTCTCAATTTCTTTTAAAAAATAAAAATATATTAAAAATGTGTGAAATTATCCATTCAAGATTATCTGGGCATATATTATGTGGCCAATATTATCTTAGTTGGAATGCAAAATAAGTACAAGACATAGGTCTTGACCTCAGAAAGCTTATAATATAGTTAAATAAACAAGATATCACGTACATGAACCACATAGGAATCACAGAAGCAATGAATTGTCTAAGTGTACAAACAGTACCTAAAACAGAGGAAATTAATCAAAGTAGATATTGAAGCCAGGTTGGGAATGTGTTGGAGAGTGGCTGAAAGGAAATTCCAGATAGGAACTAGATGAGCAAAATGTCACATGTCTGAAAAGTGATAGAAAACATATCCCTTTGGCTGACTCACATTGCCTTGTTGTGTAACAAGTTATCAGGTTGGTTAACTTGAATCATATTTTCTGTTACGTCAAATGGGATGATATTAAGTGAGGAGTAATAACTATATCATTTATTTCCAATGTAATTGCTTTGGGTTTTCACTGTCACCAACAGGGACCTGTCTAACAATATGATAATGGAGCTACCACCCCACATTTTTAAAGACTTGAAGCCTCTACAAAAACTGTAAGTTCTTGCTCCTCCATCATCAGATTTAAATGGCCACATCTTGAGCTTCCAAAATAATAACATCCTGTTGCTTCTTTCCTCCTTCCTTCTACTTGTACAAAAGGAATCTGTCGTCCAATCCTCTTTTGTATCTCCACGAGAAGCAGTTTGAAAGTCTTAAACAACTTCAGTCTTTGTAAGTGAAATATAATAGTATGTTGATTATCATTTCAGTGGATGTACTTTACTTCGAATCACATTCATTTTTAAATGGGTATTTTACACATAAGAAGGATTTTAATTTGCGCATGCATTCTCAGACAGTTGTGAATATCATTGTTACCACCAAGCATATACTGAATGACAACAAAGCCTCATTTTTTACCATTCAATATGTATAAAGACCATTTCTGTGTTTGAAGCTACATATAGGTTCTTTTTGAAAACTAGGTTCATACGGAAAAATCTCATTCTACAGTTTTCACAAAGAATTAAATTTGCAATAGTTTTGTTACTAAACAGTCAGTAAAAAAAAAAAAAAAAAAAATTATGTAAGACTTACCTCCTTTCCCCTTTCTTACAACAATCTACTTGGTATCAGTGTACAGAACATGCTCTTTACTTTTCAATCAGTAAAAAAAAAAAATTATCTCACAAATATGAACATTCAGACAATTAATGTTGTTTAGTATTTTAAAATTTCAAACATATTAGGTTTCAAATGATGTCAAGAACTCTTCCAGTTAGCCTTTGAACGTCAACATACCTTTCCCATGAATAGCCATTGTTGATTAAAGTTTATTTGTTTTTACACAGAGAGCATACTATATTACCTGATCTCAGCCTACACCTTTCTTCATTTAATTCCAAAGACCAATCCTTAACATCACTTTTTATTTTTTGCTAAATAGTTTTCTATTTTAAATTAATGCAAGGTTTAGGTTCTCTCTCAGTAGATATTAGTGAGCATCCACTGATGAAAAAGACTTTGTTCCTGCTCTCAAGAAGCTGGAATATTAAAAAAAAATCAAAAAATACAAATAATACATTGTTTTTAAATATAAGAATAGACCTCAGGTTGTGGAAAAATCAATTCTTCCCTTCACTCACCACATACTGACTTCTGAAAGCCAAAGAGTTGAGTTACCACAACATGCCTCTCAAAAAAGTCAAAGTAGTAACTATATACTCCATGCTTTTCTTTCTTCATTTCATTTCTTTCTTTATTGTCTCATTTATTTTTTCTAAAGATTCATTTACACCTTTCTTTCACATTTATTGGCCACCAACTTACTCATAGCACTGTCTTAGGCATTCAGGATATAGTGGCTTCTGCTCTTTCGGAAGCTATAGGCTATTAATCAAGTAATCACTTGCTCCATGTAAAGCTAAAACTGTGATAAGTCCAAGAGAAAGCTAGAGAGCAAAAGAAAGCAGAAGGGGAAAAAACCTTTCAGAAAGGACTCAAGGGTTTCCTGCAGGAGGGGCCCTGTCATGATTTAGTAGTACAATTACTCCCCTAAGTTTCATTCCTGATTGCCAAAGAGCAAGGTGGTTGCTCTATGAAGGACTCAAGGGGCAAAAGAAAACCTAGAACTGTGTCAAGATTCTTATTCAGATTAGTCAAAAAGAAACTGAGAGGGAATCAAACATCTGTCAAAATAAACCTTAAAAGTAAAAGACTGGTTTTTTTAGATTGTCCACTCTCCATCTATGTTTCCTGAGAACAGGGCAGACTCCCTTAATTCACGCCATCCTAAAGAGCTCTTCAAAGAATCCATATTTGAAGAAGTTTCTGGATAAATGAGGAATATAGGGGTTATCACTGGAGCCCTCTAAGAACATCTAATGGGGCCTGGAGGAATTAATGGAATTATGCTTCCTACTGTTGTCTCAGAAAACGATTGTCCTGAATTGGAGCTCCTCTTACAGCTTCCATGGTTTTCTACCCTAAAAACACATAGGCCAGGAAGAAACGACTATATTTAAACCCATAAAACTCACTTCAGTGATATTCTCAGGTTGGAAATATCAGCTCCTTTCTGAAACTCTCCACTCACATGACATGGTTTATAAAATCAAACTACAGAGCCAATTTCATAATCACACAAGTCACCACTGCCATTTTTAAATCAAAGAAATGAATGAGAGTTCTATTAGAATGTAATTCTGCATATGAAGTGACAAAATCATCGCCAACTGATAGGAGGCATAAATGGAAATGGCAATTTTCTAAGATAGTTTACTGTAAAATTTTCATCCTAATTTGAGTTGGTAACGTAAGCTTTTGAAGCATGGTATTTAGGATATGACAAAGAATGGAATTATTAAAAAATTAAACCCTAAAAACATGAAACTTGTGTATATTTTCCAGAGACTTGGAAAGGATAGAGATTCCAAATATAAACACAGGAATGTTTCAACCCATGAAGAATCTTTCTTACATGTATGTATTTCTGAAAGAATGGAGAAGAAAGCATGGTGAAATGTTGCAGATGTTCTAGTGTAAACTATCTAATGTATCACTGCAATGTGTTTTTATGCAAGAAAAGTCTTTTATTGAGAACTTTTTAATTTTGTCACCTTTGGTCCCTGTTCAAATAGAGTTCAATATTATGATGTGCCGACATGAATGACACTTCTCTCTGGAAACACGCTGTTTATCCAATTGAGGCCCAATAAGAGATCAGGGTACCAGAATGCCACATATTACACAAGATGAAGTCACTGGCTAAATGGTACTCAGGAGACCTGGAAACATTAATTCACCTCACATGAATGAGCAGTCGGCTGCTCTAAGATTTGAGCCCTTAGGAAGAAAGGTGCTATATAAATTCCAGGTGTTGTTACTGTTACTAAGTGCACTACAAAATGGAGGTAATTAATCTTTATAGTAGTTTTTGATAAGTCACTTTAATATATTTGGCTAAAGTGCACTGTGTAAATTGTGTTAATATATGTGTTTATGACATGGTCATTTCTTTATCAACTGTGTAATCTATGTGTTCATAATTTCAAAAATTAACCATTGTTATCCACAACAATAGGGAGAATTCGATGTAAGATTACAAGTTGGGTGCAGCAAGTGGATGAAATGGTTGGTGTGAAGGTGCTCTTTTGGGAGAACATTTTGTTTATGTCTGTGCAGTAGGTGTGACTATTAAAAGACAAGTATTTGATGCATATCCACATGGTTTTCATAATTTCTCTTTCTGTGGCACCAATAGGTAAATATTTAATGAGGCTGTCATTTCCTTGTTGCAGGCAGAAAGTGAGATCTTCTTAGAATAGAGAAATTCAACCTTTTTAGAACTTGATGGAGAAGCTGCTACTTTAAATATGAACCTCAGGTTGAGGTCAAGAAGGACCCAACAATTAACAGAAAATGTGTTAACTTAGTTATTTTCCTACTAAGTGACCTGGTTATTCTTCTCTCATCTTCCTTGTCCACCACTGATTGAAACACCTTAACCTCATAACCCCATCCATTCCACCTGCCAACCATTGCCATGGCCATGGTGGGAAGAGAGGTTGAACCATTGAGAGACGCTCGCTGGCTCTATCTGAAGACAGTGGACATAATGAAATCCTGAAAGAATGAAGAGGTCAAGTCAAGTGTGTGCCAGGGACTCCAGGGAAGGAGAAGAAAACAAAAGAATTATGTGTCAAGTTCCTTTAATTGGATAGATGATACCAGGAAGCTAGATTGTAAGCTACTCAAGGGCAGGGATTGCCTCCAATTTCTCTCCCTACATACCCAGCACTAAATTATCCATCATTCATTTGCTCATCTAAGAAGTGGAGTACTTTGTTGAGTACTTCCCATGTGCCAGGCACTGTTTTAGATCTGAAAACACAGGAATGAATAGGAGAGAAAAGTGTATGCTCCATGGAGTTTCCATTTAGCTTTGAAAGCCAAAAAAGCAACAAAAAAACATATAAATAGTTAATAAAAGCTATGAAGAAAAGTATAGCAAGATAAAGGGGTAAAGAGTGGATGTCGATGGTTCACACAGAAGTCAGAGAGATGTGACATTTGAGCAGAACTGAATGGAGGGACGGTGCAGCCCTGGCAATATCTGGGGAAAGAATCTTCCAGGCAGAAGGAAAAGCAAAAGCACCACACTAAGAAGGGGTTGTCCCTCGCTTGTTTGAGGATTAGAAGAAGGCCAATGTATCTGGGTAGAGTGAGCGATGAAGGGAAGAAAGTGAGGTGGATCTGGGTGGTCAGGGGTCCAATCACGGGAGGACTTGAAGTCATGGCAAAGCTAAGCTTAGTATAACTTGCTAGTCTTGCAACTGAATGGGGAGATGACAAAAAAAGGATTAGAGGAAGAGAAATTAACTAAAAGAGATGGTAAAAGAAGATAAAAATGAAATGAGTTTTATGGGAGAAAATCCTAAACACACAGTTTTGGGGAATGGCAATAAGCCAAATGACCGCCCGAATTCAAATGCTTCCAGATTCCACACCCCTAGATCATAAATACATTGATCGCAAACAAACTTATATTTTCCTCTAGAAATTGTTTGAGTCCTTCCAGGCCCTGGTAAAAAATCTGTGTTTAAGGCAGCTGCTTCTCCTCCTAGCTCCAGTGAGACTGAATTTTCCGAGTCTCAGAGACCCTCCCTTCCTGCCAGTGTCAGGGAGAAGGAGGCTAGTTTAAGTGAGTTTACTTAAAACTAAGCACAAGACAGGAATGATTTTAGTGAGCTACTATAGGTCCTTTGCATCCCAACCCAAGCCCCTGAATGTTTGCTAGAGATCTATTTAACACTGTGTGACAATTTACTTTTTATAATACCCTAGAGAATAATCCAATGTGACGGGGAAAAATAGAGTCCTGGAGACTTCCCATTCTCATGTCCTTCCCTGACTCACCTCAGGCAAGCTATGGAATTTCTATGTCCTTTGGGTTCTTCATCTTTAAAAAGAAGAACACTGCCTAGAGTTATGTAATATTTAATGAAGAACTCTATAATTATATAACCACTACTAAGCAAAAGTAAACAGTCCTGGTGAAGTTGCATACCTAACAGAGCTGAAGCCCTGACGGGATTGCAACGGTAGTTTCTGTGTCATTGCTGTAAAGTGACTCTTTTTTCCCTTTGACTTTAGTTATTTCAAAAACTTTCGATACTGCTCCTATGTTCCCCATGTCCGAATATGTATGCCCTTGACTGACGGCATTTCTTCATTTGAGGACCTCTTGGCTAACAAAATCCTCAGAATCTTTGTCTGGGTATTCGCTTTCATAACCTGCTTTGGAAATCTTTTTGTCATTGGCATGAGATCTTTCATTAAAGCTGAAAATACGACTCATGCTACATCCATCAAAATCCTTTGTTGTAAGTATGTTTTCTGTCTAAATAGATTTAGGAAATCTATGAGCTGTGAATTAGATATATATTGGCCTTCAACAAATGACATTTAGTATGAATTATTTATACTGGGCAATTTTTTTCTAAGTATGAAAGTACTGTTCTCTTTGGTTGCTCTGTTCTAGATTGCATGAGTTTGCAGTGAGCTAGTACCCGCCCCTGGGAGTTATGTCTGGGAAATGGGGTAACAGGCAGCCAATGATCAAGGGATGGATTCTGGGGGACAGGTTCTGGATTATAAATCTAAGCTTTGCTTAACCTTCAATTACAATAATACCTATACTCCTCAAGCCCAGAAAATTATTCCCTTTATTAACTATGCAAGTAATACTTGTTTACTGCTTAAAAAACTAGCGCCCCCCCCCCAACAAAATTACCTCCCCACCACCATTTTTTTCTAATTATAAAACAAAGGTGTAGTGTGGTGCTTTAGAAATAGTAGTACACCGTTAGAAGTCCATTGGCTTCTAGGTACTATTGTAGGTGTTTACGTTAGTTCATTTAACACAGCGTGAAAGAAGTAGACCTGATCAGAAAACTAAAATAGAAATGCTGGAAACTACCCACATACGCTGTATTGATTCTTCAACAGGTGCAGACTGCCTCATGGGTGTTTATTTGCTCTTCGTTGGCTTTTCTGATATAAAATACCGAGGGCAGTACCAGAAGTACGCACTGCTGTGGATGGAGAGTTTACAGTGCCGCCTCATGGGCTTCCTGGCCATGCTGTCCATCGAAGTCTCCGTCCTGTTGCTGACATACCTGACTTTGGAGAAGTTCCTGGTCATTGTCTTTCCCTTCAGTAACATTCGCCCTGGAAAACGGCAGACCTCAGTCATCCTCGTTTGCATCTGGATTGTGGGATTTTTAATAGCTGTGATTCCATTTTGGAACGAAGATTATTTTGGAAACTTTTATGGAAAAAATGGAGTATGTTTCCCACTTTATTATGACCAAACAGAAGACATTGGAAGCAAAGGGTATTCTCTTGGAATTTTCCTAGGTAAATTATATTTTTCATTTCCTGGATAAGTGTAATTTTGATAGAAATACCATAAATTTCAGCAAAGGCATATTTGTCCATTTCAGAAACTAAACAAATATAGTCAAGACTGTGTCCTTTCTTAAAGAAAAGTTCTTGTTGTGTATTTATAGAAGTTTTTTTAAACTTTTTATTATAGAGGTTTAGTATGGAAAACAAAAACATACTGTCTGGATCTCTGGATGATCTTTTTATTATCTGTAAGACCCTTTGATTTCATGTTCCGACATTCAACTATGAGCTGGAAGAATTCTAGTTTAGTGCCTTGTCCTGTGACCCTACCAAGTTATTTGAACTCATTTTTTTTTACAATCTAGGTACGAGTTAAATAATAATAATAATAAAATTCTGGAAACTCTCTAGCATGAGAGTATCTGAATGGAACTACCAGGAAGGTTTTTTGCCTTTTATAAACGCAGCTCCAAAGTCAGCAATGTAAGGGTGCTTAATAAGACTTTGCTTTTCACTTTTCTTAATTCCCCCTAATTTTTAGAAAAGAAAAGCTTTCCTTCTCTGTTACAAATGAATGAGCAGTTTATCCCTTTATGGTTAGAAAACTTTTTTTTATTGTCTAACATGCATCTCTCTTGCTTAAAATGAAGGCCAGTCCCATGTCCTCTCTTTAACTAGAGCAGTATTATCATTTCAATTCCCCCTCTTGTCTTTGCCTCTCATCTAAGTAGTCAACAGTCTATCATCCTTTCTCTTTCATCAAAATCTGCCTCTGTCTTCTGTTTCTTCCAGTGTCTACCTACTGCTATCATCCTCATTTACAACCTTACTACCTCAACTCTGAATTATCACATTAGCCCTTACTGGTCTTTTGGCCTCTGTGGCCTTCTCTCTCCTATTTACCTGTTCAGTACCCGAGTACCAAAAGGACTGTGCGTGCCTCTGCTCAGAGACCTTCAATGACTCCCCGCTACTACCAAGATCAAGTTAAGCCCATCACAAAGTGGCCATAACCACCATTCCCAGCTGGTCTCCATCTATTCCTTCTCTTCTTCATCTGAAAAATAAAACACTTTATTTGCATCATTTTAATAACACTACCCTGTATTATAGCTATTTTTTCATGGATACGTCACTCCCAGGATATTGTAAGCCATTCCTAGCATAAGTGCACTTCATGGAGACCTTCCCTCTCTCTCTCTCTCTCTCCCTCTCACACACACACACATACACACACACACACACACCACATTCATTGATTCAACAGGATTTATTAAGCGCCTACTATAGGCCAAGCACTATTTTGGGTACTGGAAATACAACAGATCAGCCCTCACAGACCTGCAGCCAGAAAGGAGGATGAAGACAAGTAAACAAGTCTTTACGTCACAGGCTGACGCATCCCATGAAGGAGTACAGGATGTTCTAGGAGCCCCAGATCTGAGGACCAGGGAAGGCTTCCCAGTAGAAATGAATCCAAACTGGGGCCCAAAGGACGAGGAGGCATTAGCCAAGAGAAGGCAGAGATTGAGTTCCAGAAAAAGACATAGTGGATTTAGAGGCCCAAAGCCAGGGACTAGGCCCAGGTGAAGGGCAAAAGAAGCTCAGTGTGGCTGGATCTTTCAGTTAAAGCATGGGGTCAGCTAAAGGGGTTTTAGCATCTGTGATATATTCCAGGTAGATAAAGAGATAGCAATAGATAGAGTGCACACACATCACCTATATATACAGAGATAGCAGTACACACACGCACACACACATCACCTATATATGTGTGGCTTACCTATGAGAGAAGAAGTCCCAGAGCCCTTTGTTCTGTTTAAAGAATATAAGAAAATGCAGTTTTTTTAATTAATTTTTTATTTTAGAATAGATTTAGATTTAGAGAAAAATTGCAAGGATACTATAATTTCCTTCTACCCCTCACCCAGTTTCTCCTATTGTTAACATCTCACATTCCTATGGTGCTTTCAGAACGTACACTTTTGATCCTTTCTATAAATCTGTTTTCAGAATTTGCACCAATGGATAATCTTTAACAGTCATTTTATCTTATTCTTAACTAAACTTTCTGACAAGAAGCCTAAGATAAATGAATTTTATAAAATCCCATTGTATGGCTTTGCAATGAGAGTCCATGGAATATGAAATGTTTTGGATAAGAACAACAGAACACCTTAAATTTATAGTATTTTTCCTTAGATTTCACCAGTCTTACATACAGTCTAATTCAGATGAACATCTTTTCAACAATTTTGAAATTATATGCAAATTTTTTGTTCACTATAAGGAATAAGATGATCACTCAGGATTTTTATTATAGCAAAAATATAACCAAGTGTCTAAGGAGTCAGCATTATAGGATAGCAACATTCAGTGAGAATCTTCTGAACATATTTGACCCTAAAAGAGTAGTTCATGTAGTTGAATTTTTTATTTTTTCTTATTCCTTTTTTTCTAAAACAAGTCTAAACGGTTCTGAATTTTAGTTTAAATTACTGCAAGCAATCTGAAGAAAAATAAACAAACTTGTATTTTTGTTCTATGTATTATTTTTATTTGACCAAAAACAAGAGAAATAATGTTTCTAAAGCGATTATCTCCTTGACATTCTAAGGTTATCCTATTCATCTTTATAAGATAAAGGAGTACAGTCATATTTATTTTTTGAGATATACATATGATTACAGTTTTCCCTTAAAGTTCGAATTTGCAGAGAGCTAAAAATGAAAATAGCTTTTTTCCTGCTTTAAAGAAGCTAAAATTTATCTCATGATATACCTAGATCTGAATTTCAGAAGTCTATAATTCTTCATACAGGGTTTATGTATCTGAAATAGCTTTTTGATCTGGCAAACCCAATTCCTTTAGCTTATTCGAGCTTATAGCCTTGGATTCAAGGTTTTAGCTGATTACCACTGGGCTTATACAAAAGAATGCTTTTTGAAAGTACAGTGTAAGTGGCACCATACTGAACACCTAAGTAACACGATATTTTTACTGTTGATTTATACACTTGAGATGTTAAGAGGTGTGCTTTTCCCAACAGGTGTGAACTTGCTGGCTTTTCTCATCATTGTGTTTTCCTATATTATTATGTTCTATTCCATTCAAAAAACTGCCTTGCAGACTTCAGAAGTGAGGAATCACATTGGAAGAGAGGTGGCTGTTGCAAATCGTTTCTTTTTTATAGTGTTCTCTGATGCCATCTGCTGGATTCCTGTATTTGTAGTTAAAATTTTGTCCCTCTTCCCGGTGGAAATACCAGGTCAGTCCCTTCTACTATTCCCAAGTACATTGTGCCTTCTTATGCCCCTTGTTTGACGAAGCCAGAATACAGTGCCTTCCATATGGTAAATTCTTCATAAATACCTATAACTTCAATACAAAGAGCTATTATTTCCCTCAGTGTTTTATAATCAATATTCTAAGATAGAAACAGGGTCATGGTGCAAACCAGAAAAGAGTAATGAAAAAACAGGAACTAGAGAAAAACTAAGTCTTAGTTTGTTTTTCTACCTGAGGTAGACAGTGGTTCTTAGCCAAGAGTACACATAAAAAATCAAAATATACATGCCCAGATTCCACCCCAGGCTTCTGGATATAGTTTATAGGGGCTAAAGCCTATATATGGATGTTTTGGAAAAGATCCCCCTGTGATTCTGAGGCACACATCCCTGGTTAACAGCCATCAGTCTATTTCACAGTCCTAACCAAGTGGTTGTCACACTGGGCTCTGTAAGTGCTTCATCCAGAAGGCCAGGTTCCCCACCCACGCCCGTACTTCCTTAGTTAGGAATTTACTTGAAGCCCTTTCTGGGATCTAGAAATTATAGCCATCCTAGGGGCCAAGGCTTTAGCCCAACTCTCAGTGAAACAGAGTTTGGGGCCTTCTTCAATTCATTGATTCAGCCTATTGCAAACGTATTTAGGGAGTTCATCCAGGGCAGGAATCGTGTCTTATTCACATTGGTACCCCAGTGTCAAGCATGGAGTTGACGCCATCGGAAGCCCTTATAAAAGAAGGAATGTACAGCTAACAAACAGCTGCAACAATATATGTCCCTCTGGCTTGTACACAAAGTCATAGGAGACCTTGTCAAATGTTTCACGGCAAAATGGCACACAACATCCACAGCATCCCCTTAATCTATCAGCTTAGTCTCACAACAAGGCATAGATGTCCCTCGAGCCATGTGAGAGATGGAAGCGAAGATCAGGATGGAGATCAGGGCAGACTACTTGGGAGCCTTTGCTAAGTAGCGAGAGCAGAAGCCGTAAGAATATGTGTGAGATCAATCGGGGAGATCCAGTCGTGTGTGAGGAGCAGAGTTAACTAAATATTAATGGTTACAGGTGGGGAACTTGATGAACTGTCTCCAGTCTACTATAGCTTCCTAGATATCTCAGTTTTTACATCCTGACATTTCAGATTCAGCAGGACTAAAATGTCCTTTGGCCTCCATTGCTTGTGGAATAAAACTCAAATGCAGGAATTAGCATTAAAACACTTCTTACCTCCCACCCCACCCTCATATATTCTGTGATCCAGGCCCATTAGAATTACTGAGCTTTCTTTCGTGCACTTTTTTGATGTCTTGCCATTGCTGAAGCTGTTCTCTCCACCTGGAATATACTTTCAACCTCTAAGACTCTAGCCTACTAAACACCCCTTCTCATTCTCCAAGGTTAAGCCCAAATACTCCCTCTTTCATGGTCCAGACCTCTCTCCAACCACTCCCATCCAACTGAGCTACTTAAATGTCTATTACATTTTGTTTGCGCTTTGCTTATTAGCCTCATATCAGTGTTATTTTTTTAGTATACTCGTTGCTTCCTTCAGATTATAAGCTTCAGGAGGGTAGGGACAATGTCTTATTTATCTTTCCACAGTGCTTTTCACATAACATTATTTAATAAATGCTTTTTCAATTAAAGATGCTGAGCTGGTCCAAGACTGGTGGAACAGGTAGGGTTTGTCTCATCAACCTCCCCAGCTCCTCTTTCCATACCTTCTGATGTCCTTCCCCACACCAGAGACTTGCTACTCCTGGATGTGGGAGGAGGAGCATTGCATGGTGGAAGAAGGACTGAGTGAGGCAGGAGTCCTCGGTTCCTGTCCTAACCTTGTCCCTGACTTAGGCAGGTGGGAACTTAGGCAGGTGTCTTAAAAAATAGAAATTTATTTCTCACAGTTCTGGATGCTGGAAATCCAGGATAAAATGTCAGCAAATTTCTGCTGCGGTCTCTCTCTTTGGCTTGCAGATTGCCGCCTTCTCACTGGTCTTCACGTGGTCTTTCCCCTTTGTACGTAACCATAGTGTCTCTACGTATGTCCAAGGTTCATCTTCTTATAAGGACACCCATCAGATTGGAATAAGGCCCACCCTAATGGCCTCTTTTTAAGTTAATCACATCTTTAAAGGCTCTATTTCTAAACAAAGTCACACTCTGAGGTACTGGGGGATAGGACGTCAACATATGAATTTGAGGGGATATAATTCAGCCCATAACGCTCTCTAATTTATAATCAGGAGATGTCTGGTGATCAAAGGTATCTGATAGCAGCAGGAGTAATCATCAGCCTTGGAGAGTCTAAGACATTTCAGATCATGATAGGGAATTAGAACAGGAAAAAAAATGTCTTGTGAAAACACTATTGAGCCACACCTCAGTCCTTCTCTACATTTATAGTTCAATACTTTGAGGCTTGTCTTGAATGCCTCAGTGGACCTAGGAGAGAAGTCTTTATCACACTTGACTAAGACCCTTCATGCTTTCCTGACTTCCCATGGTGTTGTAGGAAATGCTGCACTCACTGACCTAAACCCATCCTGTCCCCACCCTCCAAGAACTCTGGGGTCTGCTCTACCATGGCATGTCACTGATAGTACAGCCCAAATGATAAGCCAGCTTTAGCCCTCCTGTCTCAGAACTCACCTGCTAACCTGACATTAGTGAGTCACCCTGAGACTGAATGGGAAAGTCTCATGCCTGCTCACAATTCCCTCTGGGGACACAACAGACAAAAACCAATTTACTTTGTTTTTATTCAATTATCAACTGTTCATATCATCTAATTTCTTTTAATTAAAGACAAGTAGTATAGTAATATAAAACTTTATTTAATAAATCTAAGATATGCTAAATATAGATATTTTTCTTCTGTATTCTTTCTAGTTAAAAAAAAAATAAAGACAAGAATGAGAAGAGGGGATGAGAAAAGAGGAAGACAAACATAGAAAAAGGAGACAGGAGAGATAAGAGGAAAGGAGGAGAGAGACAGGGGAGGAAAGGTCAGATAAGCAATGGAAGAAATGGAAAGAGAAAGAGAAGAACAGAAAGGATGGAAGGAACAAAGCAGGCAAAGAAGAACAAGTAACAGCAGCTACAGGATCAGGAAGTTACGGGGCGGGAGGGAGGAGAGGGCGACAAAGGAGAGTGAGAGAGAAAGTATCACTTGTCTTGCCATCCAGCTCTTCACCTGAGCTGGGAGTTCTCGGAAATTTTGAAGGTGTGGGAGGAGGCAGCTTGTGTGGTGGGGCTGGAGAACGTCAGTTATGAGTGGTGAAAAGCCGACTTCAGCCCAGCCCCCTGACTTCGATCAAGTAAGTCATCATCAGTCCCCTTTCACAGATAAGGCAGTTGAGGTCCAGGGAGCTTAGGTGACTGGCCCGCGGTCACATAGCTAAGAAGTGTCTGAACCTAGGAACAGGCTACATTGAAGGGGGAAAATACATTTCATTCTAACCAGACAGATGATGTCCTCAGAAAAGACACTAGCATCCCAAATTTCTCCTCACAAAGAACTTTCTGTGGCATCTTTCCCTTAATATTCTATTAGCATTTGTAAGGCTTCCCACAAAAGAAGTTCATTAAGTTTGGAGATGTATTCTTTTTTGCTCTTCAAATCTTCAGAATCTACTGTGAGTAGGATGTTGGAATCTGAGGGTGGGGCAATGAGGCTCTCAGGACTGAAGTTCAGACCAAGGTCAGATCTGACCCTGGACTAGAGGTTTCCTGAATAGTGATCTATTGAATAAGAATTTTTTCCTCATTTTCTTATTTTTCTATAAAGAAAGGCAATAAAAACAAGAAAAATACATTATATATCAATTTATATATTAAATATAAATATATATCAATATATAATAGTTATGAAGTGTTTTCCCATATTTCCTCTCATTTGGTTGCACAACCACCTACGAAGTAGTTACTCAAGTTCAGAAAAGTTAAATGGTAGGATTTTGAATTCATAGCTCCTATGCTTTTCCAATAAAAAGACTTTCAACAAGGTGAGAGGAAACTTAAATGAACTAGGTAGCCCTTTCAAAAAGAGCACTGAATATAAAGTGTTATGTGTACTTTGTGTCTATTTAAAATTTCAACTTCTATTTTTCACACTTTGTTTCCTTCTCCAGGCACAATCACTTCCTGGATAGTCATTTTTTTCCTTCCGGTAAACAGTGCCTTGAACCCAATCCTCTACACTCTCACAACCAGCTTTTTCAAGGACAAGTTGAAACAACTATTGCACAAACATTGGAGGAAATCTATTTTCAAAACTAAAAAAAAAAGTTTATCTACATCCATTGTGTGGACAGATGACTCGTCTTTACTTAAACTTGGGATTTTGAACAAAATAACCCTTGGGGACAGTATAGTGAAACCAATTTCCTAGCAATGGTTTTGGATCACTGGCCTTTCAATGGACTACCTAAAACAAGATACAGCATTTGGAAGATGATGTCTGCAACGCTTTTCACCTTTACCAACGGCAAACCTTTCTGCACGGAGGGCACAGCGGAATGACTTCTGGCACTGCATTCCAATGGCTGCTGTACTATTTATCAACTGTGCTAAGAACTGTACCTAAGGGTTCTTCTCTCCCTTACATGCCTGAAATGCACAAGTGAATCCATATGTAGTGGGCTGATAAGCAGTTGATCTCCAGCTCGTCAACACTACCAACCTACCACTGAATACCCACATGTTGGCACTGCATGGTCTGCTTTTAAATCCAGTTGCACTATCCATAAAATAAAAACCTTCATGACATCTAATTCCAGTGTGGCCATAGTAACATGAGCCTAACATCTCTTTCTTCGTTTTTTCAATGTCAAATGAAACCATCAGCATCCTGCTGAACTGATAGCAAAGGATGTCTGAGATGTTCACCCACCCCAAGTCCTGCCCTAGGGAGGCCGGTGGAGCAGCAACTTTGAAAGCAGAACTTCATAAGAGATTCAATGTCTAACATATGACCAGGGAAACATACTGGCAAAGCCTAGTACCATTCACCTTCTTGGCTTTTATTTAATGTCAAAAGAGCTGACATCTTAAACAAGATATTTTTCTTAAGGTTGCCCAGGTGCAAAGGAAATGTGGACAACTTAGCTGCCAAAAACTACATTTTAATATGTTTTTAAGTATAATTTCTTTAGAGCAGTATCCCTATTGTTGGCACGTTCTGCCTTCATGGAACTTACAGAGAAAAGGTGTTCAAGGGGATTTAAGAACAGGGGTTTGATTTGGGACCATTTGCTTACTCAGATAAATTCCTATTGTTTTTAACAAAAGGGCCAATAAGTTTGGATTTGTTTTGGTACAAGTGAAGGCCTCGACGTGCTTTTATACTGAAAGTTTATATGTGAAAGTATCAGGTAAATAAAATTATATTTTGCATTTGTCCATATATTATTTTAACAAAAGACCACAGATAGGGTTTATTGACTGTTACCCATGTTTTCCCTGATAGAGAATATAGTTAGGAAACACAGCACCTCAGTTAACAAGACACATCTTACATTTTTCTTTCTCTTCCCCACTTTTCCAAAGCATGAGGCAGTAACTTAATTTCTTTACTGTTCACTTCATTCTGAGTTCCTTTAAGAGATGAAATGTAAGCAGTCGACTGAGAACACCAGATCACCTCCTATCATATTAGATGGATTCCTTTTTATTCAGAAACATCCAGGAAAGAAAGAATCTCAGAGTTTGTGTGTCACAGCTAGTCCGGTAATTTACCTATTATTACTTAATATTGACTAAAACCATCATGTGATTTCCTTCATTTTGGTCAAGTGAGATATTTCTTACATCAGTGAAATCTTTCCATTAGGGTTCTACAAATAATGTACTAAAATAAAGTAGGCTGCCCTTTTTCCTTATGGTTTCAAACTTTTCTCCATCTTGTCTCTGCACTATGATTAATTGCTTCCCAACCTGTTTTCTATATTCACTGACATTTTATTAAATGTCTTTTACCAGTCCTTGATCATCATATGATTTATTTCCTAATATATCTTCCAACATTAGGAGCATAAATAAGGAATAGACCCTGAGCCTAGGGTATTTCAATCTTAGGACAAATGTGTGTCTCCCATTCTTGAAAAGCATCAAGCATGGCCCATGAACCAAGCCTCTGGGAACTGTGTTTGTGAATGTCTGTGCTCTTCCTATTGAGCCACGGACATGAGAATGCACAAGGTCAGATACATCAGGGAAGTTGGCAGCATATTTCATAGAAAAATGGAAGCTATATATTGGTCAGCAGCATGCCAAAAAATAGTATAACACTGAATTCTCATAGCTTATTGATTTACAATCTTATTCTGCACTGCTTATAAATAGAAAACCAGCAGAAATATGTTTGATTTTAGCAAATAGTAGTCTTTTATCTGGATTAAGTGAGGTCTTTTGTGTTAGATCAGACTTGTTTTCTAAAGCCAATATTTCTGTCTGGTTATGAAAATACCACCTTTGTACATGAACCATCCTCCATGACAATATAAACATCAATTAAACATCACTCCAGAGTTTAAGAGGCCATAGACTGTGCCATCTCTGAGTAGGAGAGGGTGAGGGCAAATTGCCTAGTCCACAACCCCACCATGCGTCTGTGTATGAGTGACACCTCATCTTGAAAAAAAAAAGAAAAGATATTCTAAAAAATCAACATGGGGCCTCAGATGAGTGTACAAAAAGAGGATACATGGTTTATTTGTGTTAGATAGCTGAGCTTGTTTAATCACTTTGTTTTATTCTTAAGGTTTATTTCTAATTAGAATTAAAATAGTTTATGCCCAATGCAGTTGCTGAAATAGCTTTTTGATGGCCAGGGGCTTTGAATGAAATTATACATATCTGAGCTTTTGTACACAGGTAGCGGTATCACCTTCCCCCACCCCGATCTTGCAGCCCTACTCTGCAGCTTCATTCACCTGGTCTCTGTAGCATCATGGAGCCGCAAAAGCAGACCCATCATCCCAATGTTTGTCTCTTAAGGATGCCTCTGGTGCCAGAACAAGTCAGTATTTGGTGATTTGCTGCATATATATTCATTCTACATTTTCAAGAATTTATCTCACTCTGAAGAAGGTGATTCTTCACTCTGCTTTACCATCCTCAAGTTCACAAGCAATGTAGAGATCCAGAGAGTGCATGTGATAGAAACAAGAAACGGTAAAGTGTCACCAATCATATCCACCCTATTGTTTTATAAATGCTCCCGGGGGTCTGAAGGAAATGTATCTTCCAAAATTAACAGGGAATACATGTAAGACATTCTTCTTTTTAGTCTTTGCAGTGTAGCATAAATGGGCGTATGGTTCTATTTAATAAGTAACCTTAGCAACTTTACTTGAAAAACAAAATATTGAAGATTAGTATTTGTGTTTTCTTATTCCTTCACCCTGGTGAATAAGAAAAAGTAAAAAAAAAGATCTCTCTTTATGTTTGTCTGTTTATATATTCATGTCTGATATCCTGTTTATGAAAGATAGAAGATGCATATTTAATAATGATAATGTTTATATATAACATATATGTGTATATATATATATATATGTATTTTTTTTGGTGAGGAAGATTGGCCTCTTTTTGCTTGAGGAAGAGTGGCCCTGAGCTAACATCTCTGTCCACCTTCCTCTATTTTGTATGTGGGTCACTGCCTCAGCATGGCTTGATGAGTGGTGTAGGTCCGCGCCCAAGATCCAAACCTGGGCCACCAAAGCAGAGTGCCCCGAACTTCACCACTGTGCCATTGGGCTGGCCTCAACGATAATGTTTATTTCTGAACCAGGAAAATGAAATGAAATTAGACTATTCTCCTTTTAAATGGCTTTTCAGTAGGAGGTCTCAAATTTCTTGAGAAATACTTCCTAAAGCCCCCTAAGCTGATTGAAGCTGATTGAAACCTATTACTCCATGTATTTCGTTAGAATAGTCTTCAGGGTATTTCTCCACATGACATATAAATTACAAATGAAAAAATAGAAAACAAGACCAAGTAACAAAACAGCATGGCCCCAGCACATGGTGACACCTCCTATCTCTAGGACTTGAGCAAACTCATAACCTATTTTGAGTTATAAACTCAGAACTTGTTTAAATACAAGAAGAAATTATTTCTGGACCCTCTGGGAACCAATAAAACTTTCACCTTTTTTACTGGTTCTCTGAATGCGTGGTGCTAGGGTGTTTGATTCAGCAATGGTTTTGTAATGGAAACCATATACTCTCCTGCTATAGACAACACATATTTAGGGCAAGGAGATACAGGGGCAAAAGGCAAGGGGCTGATGCCATAGTTCCAGTTCTGCCATCAACTACTCACAAGACCTCAGACAAATATTTTTAAATCTCTTCTATTCTCTGTAACTGAGTTTCCTTAAGATAATATCACATAAACTAATGTGTTGTCCCATTTCTGGGAAGATCTATAATTTGGATTAAACTGCTTGCTGAAAGCCCACGTGGATTAAAAATTGAAAAGTTTACATAAAGTTCAAGGATCATCCAATTCTCAGTTCCCCTGGGATATTACACACTTTTCAGGAAGAATCAGTGCACAGGTCACCAATGTTCAGAAATCCACTTCTTCCAGTGGAGGCTTACAGGGCCCCATTCTATTCCGGAAAGAATACTGAGGCAAAGCCTCAGACAATGAAGCTTTTCTAAGACATGGCAGATTACAGCAGTCCAGCAGTAAGTGCAACTTAAAAATTAGGTGACCTATTGCTAGCAAAATCTAGGAATGCAGAGATCAGAGTAATTAATAAGCAATCATTTTAACTACAAATCATAGACTGGACTCTTCACATAAGTGTATAAATAGGTCTACTATCACCTACATTTTCCTCTAAAACACACATAAACACACAGCCTTATACAGCACTTAGACTGGGTCTACTCCTGTGAAAAGCGGGGAGAGAGATAACAACATTTCTAATTTCCCCATAGAACCAGGATAGAACATGTAGTTATTGACCCAGGATGGATCTCTGTCTCAAACCTTGCACCATCAACCATGACCTCCCTCCCCTGTATCATCAACCTTTCCCACTCTCTGCCAGCTCTTTCTCCTGAGCTCACAAAGCTCAGATTTCTCACATCTAAACAGTCCTACCATCCTACACCTTCCTTTACCATGTGTCTTATTCTCACCTTCTTTTTATAGCTAAACATTTTGAAAGAATGGTCAACTCTTTGTCATCAGGGCTTTGGTTGTGGTCTCAATAACTGAATGCTCCACCCTTGCCGCTCCACTGAGGCTCTCATTAAGATCCCCACGATAACGCAGCAGACTTTTTCCTTTCTTTAACTACTTCACCTCTCTCAAGAATTTGTCACTGATGATCACTTCCTCCTTTTAACTCCTCTCTTGGAATGAAGGACACCACTCTTTCCTGTTCTACACTGCTTCACTGGCTCTTCCTTCTGAGACCTTTTTGAATTTCCTCTCCCTCCTTTTGTCCCATACACTTATAAATAAGTGTCTGGGGTTTTAGTCCTGGATCCCTGTTCTTTGCTCTCTAGAAACCCTTCCCTGGCTTCATCCTCTCTACGGCTGTCATAGCTAAGTAAATTAATATTTTTTAAACTCACTCTTTTTTTTCTGCCAAGGAAGATTCACGTTGAGCTAATACCTGTGCCAATCTTCCTCTATTTTTTAGTATGTGGGATGCCAGCGCAGGATGGCCACTAACAGAACCGTGTGGGTCTGTGCCTGGGAACTGAACCAGGGCTGCTGAAGCAGAGTGTGCTGAACTTAACCACTAGGCCACCGGGGCTGGCCCTAAACACACTTTTAAAAAATAAATACAAATAGAAGGAGCTTATTTTGATGGTTCTTACTAAATCTTGACACAATTTTAATCTCCTCCACCAATTATACAATAATTCTTGTTGAAATGTCTAACCTTGCTGATGAGAATCAGCTATTCTCTCAAACTCATCCAAAAATGATGCATTTTTACGTGTTTAACAAAATGGGTTCAAAACCCACCAAAATTATTTGTTTGAAGGATTTTTCAACAAGATAGAAAATTCCATGGTCTTAAACCACATAAGTGGCCCAGGCTGGAGAGGGGAGAAGAAGATTCTGGTAGCTCCATATATAAATTTCCTCTCAAGTCCCTTATTTTCAGTCCAGGATCTAAGCTTACATAAACTTCTTACTTTTCTTTATTTTTATTGGACCAGATCAGAATGTGCAGACACTTCCACTGAAAGTATGAGATCCTGAAGGTGATCTTAAGGATAAGTTTCACTGAAGAGTCACTGGATGGGGTGGGGTAGAAACCTCAGATCACACAATAGTCATTTTAGAGACTGAGACAGTGATATTAATTGATTTATCTTTCCTGTTTTTATGTAGCAGGCAATAGAAATCAAGTGTAGAGATCAAGTGCTGTATTGTTCTATTGGTTTTGACAGCAAAACTTTTTTGTCTTAGTCTTCCAATCTTCTGTGGCTAATGTTCTTCCTTTAAAATGCTTGGTTCTTCACTTGCTTTGAATTTTTCATTTCTACCTCTTTTGTATTATTGTTCAAACATCAAAAGAAAAGCCTCAAAGTTTTGTCCTGAATAGGGGATAACTCTAAACCCACACTGCACCGAGTTTGATTTAGATTCACAATCCTGTGTCTCCAGCCATAAGCCCCGCCCTTTGGTCTACAACCATGGATCACGGCCATCCTTACAGCCCTGCCCTGCTCTTTGTCAGCCGATAAGAAAACAATTGGACATAATGTATGACTCTAAAGTAATAAGATTTTCAAGAAAGTGATTCACTCTAGAAAGTATACATCTAAATTTCTGTTGCCATTCATTCATACATTTATTCAGTCCTTGTGCAGCTATCTGGAGCCAGACACAGTGCTTTCTGACAAGGTCATCTCTAAGAGCGGGTAATTCACATTCCAACAGAATGGCCTTGGCAAGACAACTGGGGAACTTCTTTAGAGTTACCTTCAGAGATTAAGTCCACGTGTGTACCAGTCTTATCACTTTTATTCACAGGACACTCCTCTTTATTACAATATCTTTTTTTCTCTACTCTTCTTCCTTATTCCTTATTTAAACGTTTTGCTGACATTTCTTGTTTTTTCTCTTTTGCTTTCTCACTACACACACACATATACACACATCCCTTTTTATCTCTCTCTAAATCTACTTCTTTGCCTCTTCATTTCTGTCCTACCTCTATCTTCCTATTGCACATACTCTCTCTCTCTCTCTCTCGCTCTCTCTCTCTCTCTCTCTCTCTCTCTCTTCATATGTAGGCAGTGTCTGGAGAGCGGATATAAGGCCAGAGTGAGACCAAAAGTGAGATGGACCCTTCCGTTGAGCACATCAGGAAGCGGACTGATTGATTAAGTTCATTTTTATGCTTTCAACTGGCTGTAAATGCCCTAAGTTGATGATATGAGTCTGTCTGACTACCATCGTACAGCAACAGAATAATAATAGAAACATCTTACGTCTGAACAGTGCTCTATAGATTGCCAAATGCTTTCACATAGACTTTAATTTGCTGGAGGTCAAGCATTATTCAAAGTGCATGCTTTTGCAGACACGTACATACACGTAAACACCTCACTATGTTGGAATTAACTTATTTGGCAACCCAACCTACTGGGAACATAACTAAGTTAAAAGAACAAACCCATAAATTTTTAAAGGCCTTTCAGGAACTAAAGACAAAACAGTTGACACAGATTCATAACTTAAAGCTCAGAAGTAGAATGGTGCATAGGAAAAAGCACAGAGCATCTCATTTAAGTCATTAATTCATTCACCAATATTTATTTAGTGCCCATTATGCCAGGCAATATTCTATGTGATAGAAATCAGTGGCAGGGAGACGAAGTCAAGATGGCGGTGTAGGCAGACTCTGAACTCACCTCCTCCCACGGACACAGCCAATTTACAACTACTGGTGGAAAAATTACCCCTGAGACAGAACTGAAAACTAGATGAGAGGAACTCCTGCAACAAAGTACATTCCTAATTGAGGTAGAAGAGGCAGAAGCTCCCTTCTGGAGAGGAAAAATGCCGCCTTCACTAGCTGCAGCGCCTCATGGCCGCCGGGAGCAGCCCACAGGTACGCAGCCTCCCTGGAGGAGCGGGGCCCTGAGCCGGGGAGCGCCCCAGCTGTGGGCATTTTGTGGACCCGGCACAATCCAGACGAGTGGCATAATATCTGACTTTGCCTGCTACTAAAACATTGGGGAGTACCTCCAGAAAAGCTGGTTCACAAAGAAATTAAAATCGGCTCTTATAGGGCCCACGCGCAAACTCACCCGTTTCAGAAAGCAACCTAAAATCACCAGAAAGAAAGGTGCACAGTGCTTTGGTGAAAAGAGACTCACCTGATGGGCCCTGAGTGCATCTTGGTGAGAGGTGAGACCTCTCCAGGGACTGGGACATTGGCGGCGGCCATTGTTGTGGCCTGGTGTGAGCGTGCTGACACAGACGCCATTGGAGTTCTCCCTGAGGCCTGCTAGCCCAGGGTCTGCCCCACCCGTTAGAGCACAGACTTAATCCAGCTCAGCCAGGGCAGGCAGCCCACCCTAGAAACTGGCCCCACCCAACAACAAACCCTCAGGCAACTTGTGGGCCTGCATAGATTGGTGACTGGATTCTCTGCAGCCTGGCAACTGAGCCCACTTCAGTGGGGCAGGGTGTGCACAAGGAGCAGGTGGATAGTGTGGGGCGGTGGTGGAGTGTGTGGGGTTCCCGCCGTGGAGAGACTGGGTCCACATCAGGAGGTCGGGGCTCGCACACGGGGCAGGAATGTGTTGACGTGTGTGGGGACCTGTGGTCGGCAGGGCTTGTCAACTGCAGAAGACTTGTGCTTCTCAAAGACCCACATAGAGGGTTTGCCCCACCTTCCAAAGCCTGTAACAATTGGGTGCTCCCATGCCTGAGGCCAGCCCCACCCAGCTGCAATCCTCAGAGAGCTGACAAGAGACCTAAAGCCTAGAGGCTTATAGCAATTGTAAGGCCCTGAGCCTAACAACCTGCCATACTGGGGGCCTACTCACTTAAAAGAAATATTGCAACACAAATGTGGTATTAGAACTTGCAGCCAACTGTGCTGGGGCTCCCCACACCTGATAAAGAGACTGAAGGGCCCACAGCAACTACAAGCAGCTGAGCATTACAACAGCTGACCAGGAGCATAACTCGGCCTCCCTGGGCACCTATAGGGAGAGCAAACAGGCCACAACAGAAGGACACACATAGCCCACATAGGGGTCACCCCCAGAACATTGAGAACAGAGGGAAGCACACTGCAGGCCCCCTAAGGCATCACTTGTATAAGGTCACCTATCCAAGAGCAGGAGATGTAGCTGACCTACCTAATACGTAGACACAAGCACAGGGAAAGAGGCAAAATGAGGAGGCAAAGGAATACATTCCAAGTAAGGGAACAGGACAAAACTCCAGAAAAGGAAATAAGTGAAACAGAAATGAGCAACCTACCCAACAGAGAGTTCAAACAAAGAGTGTTAAGGATGCTCACTGATCTGGGGAGAATAGAGGAACTTAGTGAGAATGTCAACAAAGAAATGGAAGATATAAAAAAGATTCTATCAGAAATGAAGAATATGATACTAGAAATGAGAAATTCACTAGAGGGACTCAAAAGCAGACTAGAGGATACAGAAGAACGGAACTGTGAGCTGGACGAAAGACTAGAGGAAATTACCCAAGCTGAACAGGTAAAAGAGAAAAGAATTAAAAAGAGTGAGACAGTCTAAGGGATCTCTGGGACAACATCAAGCACACTAACATCTGTGTTATAGGTGTCCCAGAAGGAGAAGAGTGAGACAAAGGGGCAGAGAATCTATTTAAAGAAATAATAGATGAAAATTTCCCTAACCTAAGGAAGGAAACAGACATCCAGGTACAGGAAGCACAGAGAATCTCAAACAAGATAAACCCAAAGAGGCCCACACCAAGACACATCATAATCAAAATGTCCAGAATTAAAGATAAAGAGAGAATCCTAAAAGCTGCAAGAGAAAGTCAAGTTACACACAAAGGAAACCCCATAAGGCTATCAGCTGTCTTCTCAGCAGAAACCTTACAGGCTAGAAGAGAGCGGCACGATATATTTAAAGTGCTAAAAGGAAAAAACTTACAGCCAAGAATACTCTACCCAGCAAGGTTATCATTCAAAATGGAAGAAGAGATAAAAAATTTCCCAGACAAGCAAAAATTCTAAGGAGTTTGTCACCAAGAAACCAGTACTACAAGAAATGTTAAAGTGTCTGATTTAAGGGGAAAAGAGAAGACCACAAATAGGAAAAATTATCTATTTCCATGATAAGAGAGCAATGGATACAAATGCACAAAAAAGATGTTAGATATGATATCAACAACATAAAGGAGGGAGGAGGGGAATTAAAGAATAGAGCTTTCAGACAGAGGTCAAACTAAAGAGACCATCAATTCTGTATAGAAAGAGAAAGGAACAGAGAAGGACTACTAAAACACTGAGAAAAAAGAAGAAAAAAAAAAAGTTAAAAAATGGCAGTAAGTACATACTTATCAATAGCTACTTTAAACATCAATGGACTAAATGCCCCAACTAAAAGGCATAGGGTGGCTGATTGGATAAAAAAACAAGACCCATATATATGCTGCATACAAGAGACACACTTCAGACCTAAAGGCACTCACAAACTGAAAGTGAAGGGATGGAAAAAGATACTCCACACAAATGGCAATGAAAAGAAAGCTGGGGTAGCAGTACTCATATCAGACAAAATACACTTTAAAACAAAATTGTAAAAAGAGACAAAGAAAGGCATTACATAATGATCCAGGGAACAATCCAACAAGAGGACATAACATTTGTAAATATCTACGCGCCTAATGTAGGTGCACCTAAATATATAAAGCAATTATTAACAGACATAAAAAGAGAAATAGACAGTAACACAATAATAGTAGGGAACTTTAACACTCCACTTACACCAACGGATAGATCATCCAAACAGAAGATCAATAAGGGAACATTGGCCTTAAATGACACACTAGAACAGATGGACCTAGTAGATATATACAGAGCATTCCATCCAGAAACTGAAACGTTCTTTTCAAATGCACATGGAACATTCTCCAGGATTGATCACATATTAGGCCACGAAACAAGTCTCCATAAATTTAAGAAGATTGATATAATACCAAGCATCTTTTCTGACCACAACAGTATGAAACTAGAAATCAACTATAGGAAGAAAATCAGAAAAGCCACAAATATGTGGAGATTAAACCAAATGCTACCAAACAACGACTGGGTCAATGAAGAAATCAAAGAAGAAATCAAAAAATACCTGGAGACAAATGAAAATGAAAATATGACATGCCAGAATTTATGGGATACAGCAAAAGCGGTTCTAAGAGGGAAGTTTATAGCAATACAGGCCTATCACAACCAACAAGAAAAATCTCAAATAAACAATCTAACAATGCACCTAAAGGAACTGGAAAAAGAAGAACAAACAAAGCCCAAAATCAGTAGAAGAAGAGAAATAATAAAAATCAGAGCAGAAATAAATGAAATAGAGACCAAAAAAACAATAGAAAAGGGCCGGCCCCGTGACTTAGCGGTTAAGTGCACACACTCCGCTACTGGCGGCCCAGGTTCGGATCCTGGGTGCGCACCGACGCACAACTTCTCCAGTCATGCTGAGGCCGGGTCCCACATACAGCAACTAGAAGGATGTGCAGCTATGACATACAACTACCTACTGGGGCTTTGGGGGGAAACAAATAAATAAATAAATAAAATCTTTAAAAAAAAATAGAAAAAATTAATAAAACCAAGAGCTGGTTCTTTGAAAAGATAAACAAAATTGACAAACCTTTACCTAGACTCACCAAGAAAAAAAGAGAGAAGGCACAAATAAGTAAAATCAGAAATGAAAGAGGAGAAATTACAACAGACACCTCAGAAATACAAAAGATTATAAGAGAATACTATGAAAAGCTATATGCCAACAAATTCGACAATCTGGAAGAAATGGATAAATTCTTAGAATCATACAACCTTCCAAAACTGGATCAAGAAGAAGTAGAGAATTTGAATAGACCAATCACCAGTAAGGAGATCGAAACAGTAATCAAAAACCTCCCCAAAAATAAAAGTCCAGGACCAGACGGCTTCCCTGGTGAATTCTACCAAACATTCAAAGAAGACTTAATACCTATCCTTCTCAAACTCTTCCAAAAAATTGACGAGTGGGGGAAGCTCCCTAACTCAATCTACGAAGTTGACATTACCCTGATACCAAAACCAGACAAGGACAACACAAAAAAGAAAATTACAGGCCAATATCACTGATGAACATCGATGCAAAAATCCTCAACAAAATACTAGCAAATCACATACAACAAATACGTTAAAAAGATTATACACTATGATCAAGTGGGATTTATTCCAGGTATGCAGGATTCACAAATCTATCAACGTGATACACCAAATTAATAAAATGAAGAATAAAAATCACATGATCATTTCAATAGATGCAGAGAAAGCATTTGACAAGATACAGCATCCATTTATGATAAAAACTCTGAATAAAATGGGGATAGAAGGAAAGTACCGCAACATAATAAAGGCCGTATATGATAAACCCACAGCTAATATCATCCTCAATGGTGAAAAACTGAAAGCTTTCCCTCTAAGAACAGGACCCAGACAAGGATGCCCACTCTCACCATTCCTATTTAATATAGTACTGGAAGTCCTAGCCAGAGCAATCAGGCAAGAGAAAGAAATAAAAGGGATCCAAACTGGAAAGGAAGAAGTGAAACTGTCACTATTTGCAAATGACAGGATTTTATATATAGAAAACCCTAAAGAATCCACCAAAAAACTTTTAGAAGTAATAAACGAATACGGTAAAGTTGCAGGATACAAAATCAACATACCAAAAATCAGTTGCATTTCTATACACTAACAACGAAGTAGCAGAAAGACAAATTAAGAATACCATCCCATTTACAATTGCAACAAAAAGAATAAAATACCTAGGAATAAACTTAACCAAAGGAGTGAAAGAGCAGTACATGGAAAACTATAAAACATTGCTGAAAGAAATTGAAGAAGACACAAAGAGATGGAAAGATATTCCATGCTCTTGGGTTGGAAGAATTAACATAGTTAAGATATCCATACTTCCTAAAGCAATCTATAGATTCAATGCAATCCCTATCAAAGTTCCAACAACATTTTTCACAGAAATAGAACAAAGAATCCTAAAATTTATATGGAACAACAAAAGACCCCAAATAGCTAAAGGAATCCTGAGAAAAAAGAGCAAAGCTGGAGGTATCATACTCCCTGATTTCAAAATATACTACAAAGCTATAGTAACCAAAACAGCATGGTACTGGCACAAAAACAGACACACAGATCAATGGAATAGAATTGAAAGCCCAGAAATAAACCCACATATCTATGGACAGCTAATCTTTGACAAAGGAGCCAAGAACATACAATGGAGAAAAGAAAGTCTCTTCAACAAATGGTGTTGGGAAAACTGGATAGCCATATGCAAAAAAATGAAAGTAGACCCTTACCTTACACCATACACAAAAATTAACTCCAAATGGATTAAAGACTTGAATGTAAGACCTGAAACTATGAAACTTCTAGAAGAAAACATAGGCAGTACGCTCTTCGACATCGGTCTTAGCAACATATTTTCAAGCACCATGTCTGACCGGGCAAGAGAAACAATAGAAAAAATGAATAAATGGGACTACATCAAACTAAAAAGCTTCTGCACAGCAAAGGAAACCATCAACAAAACGAAAAGACAACCTAACAATTGGGAGAAGATATTTGCAAACCATACATCTGATAAGGGCTTAATCTCCAAAATATATAAAGAACTCATGCATCTCAACAACAAAAAAATTTCCAACCCAATTAAAAAATGGGCAAAAGACCTGAACAGACATTTTTCCAGAGAAGATATACAGATGGCCAACAGAGACATGAAAAGATGTTCAAAATCACTAACTATCAGGGAAATGCAAATCAAAACTACAATGAGATATCACTTCATGCCCGTCAGAATGGCTATAATTAACAAGACAGGAAACAACATATGTTGGAGAGGATGTGGAGAGAAGGGAACTCTCATACACTGCAGGTGAGAGTGCCAACTGGTGCAGCCACTGTGGAAAACAGTAAGGAGATTCCTCAAAAAATCAAGGATAGAACTACCATATGATCCAGCTATTCCACCGCTGGGTATTTATCCAAAGAACTTGAAAACACCAATGCGTAAAGATACACGCACCCCTGTGTTCATTGCAGCGTTATTCACAATAGCCAAGACTTGGAAGCAACCTAAGTGCCCATCAAGGGACGAATGGATAAAGAAGATGTGGTATATATACACAATGGAATACTAGTCAGCCATAAGAAACGATGAAATCCAGCCATTTGTGACAACATGCATGGACATTGAGAGTATTATACAAAGTGAAATAAGTCAGAGGGAGAACGTCAAATACCATATGATTTCCTTCATTAAGTAGCAGATAATAACAATAATAAACAAACACATAGAGACAGAGATTGGATTGGTGGTTACCAGAGGGGAAGGGGGGAGGGAGGAGGGTGAAAGGGGTAATTTGGTACATGTGTGTGGTGATGGGTTGTAATTAGCATTTGGGTGGTGACCATGATGTAATCTATGCAGAAATAGAAGTATAAAGATGTACACTTGAAATTTATACAATGTTATAAACCAATGTTACTGCAATAAACAAAAAGTTAAAAAAAAAAAGAAATCAGTGTCAAAATATAGATTAAAAAAAAATAGTGCCTGTAGTAATGGAGCTTGCATTCTTGGGGAGTTTGCAAGTGGGTAGGGAGGAGAAACAATAATAAAGGAAAATGAGGAAAATCTATAGTGTACTAGAGAGTAAGAAGTTCTACAGAAAAAAATAAATGAATCAATCAGGAAGGTGGCAGCATTATCGCCAAAGAAGGGGAAATGGCAATGGAAGTCCTCAATAAATGGTGACATTTGAGTAAAATAGCCTAACGCTACCATTTCTCCTGTTTACTTATCTTTAAAATGGGAAAAATAATAATAACTATCTCACAAAATTACTGAAAGCTTTAAGTGAACAAATATATACAGTCATACATCGCTTAGCAATGGGGATATATTCTGAGAAGTGTGTCATTAGGCAATTTTGTCATTGTGTGCACATCATAGAGTGTACTTACACAACCCTAGATGGTATAGCCTACTACACACCTAGGCTGTATGGTACTAAGCTTATGGGACCACTGTCACATATGTTGTCCATCATTGACCAAAACATCATTATGTGGCACATGATTTTATTTCAGCACATAGCCTGAAATGCATTAATTACTCAACAAACAGTAGATATATCTTAACCTCATAAATTTCACTCATCACAGAGACCTTTATTTTCAGAACCCATTTTCTATAATTCACGTATAATTTTAGAAAGATTTAGTTTCTTTTTTCTAAACTTGGAGAAGGTTGTAAGAAAATATGTAAGAAAATATGAATATGTGTATATGTATGTATGAATTTGTGTGTGTGTGTGTGTGTGTGTCTTGGATGTCCATGTGGATTTCCACAACAAATTTAGACTTCTTGTGATCTATGAACTCCAAAGCCAAGAAATTTACCTAAAATTAATTCTAGGATGATGACAACTCTGAGATAACTGGAAGAACCAAACACAAACTTCTCTAGAACATATGTGTTCAACTCAGTCCACATAAACATCTCCAGAATGTTATATTCTCGTATCAGCCTTTATAGAATTTCCACAAGTAATGCCTCACAACAGATGAGCTCATAATCCAAAATTAATAAACCATGAGGAAATAATCCACCATAAGTGGGAGTCAACAAACACAAAAAGGGGATTAGAAGCAAAACTAAACAACAACAAAACTTTAAGTAATAGAATCATCTGATAAAATCTATAAAATACATTTTTAAAAATTATTCAAGAAGTAACAAAGAAATTGAAAATACAAAATGTACAAGGCCCTATTAAAAGTGTCTTTAATAACAGAACTTCTTGAATGAAAAATGCATTCATTAAAATTAAGAACTCAATGGATAGATTAAAGATCAGATTATATACAGCTGAAAAGAAAATTATTGAACTAAAATTTAGATATGAGGAAACCACAGAGAATGAAGACAGGGCTGTTAAAAAAAACCCCACAAAATATAATGGAGATTTAGGAGTCACAGAGGATAGTACAAGAAAGTCAAATGTACATTTAAAAGAAGTCCCAGTTTATGGGGATCTAATGTACAGCATGGTAACTATAGTTAATAATACTGTATTGAATAATTTGAAATTTTAAAAAAAAGTAAATCTTAAGCATTCTCACCACCAAAAAATAAAAGATAACTATGTTAGATGATGGATGCGTTAATTAACTTAATTGTGATGATCATTTTACCACGTATACACGTATGAAATCACCATGTCGTACACTTTAAATATATACAATTTTATTTGTCAACTATACCTCAATAAACTTGGGGGGAATTTTTTTTTAAATAAAATGAAATAAAAGGAGTCCCAGACAGAAAGAACAGAAAGGATGAAAGAGAAGCAACCTCAAACAAATAATAGCTCAGAATGTTTCAGAATTGATAAATGAGTTCTCATATCTAAGAATCACAGTGAGTCCTGCACAGGATAAAAAAAGTAAATTTATAGGTAAACACACTGTAACAAAACTGAAGAACACCAAAGACAAAGAAAGGCAAACAGAGAGAAAAAGAACAGCAATTAAGCTGACAGATGAACTCTCAATAGCAACAACAGATACCAGAAAATCACAAGATAATATTAAGTTATCTAAAGAACATAATAGCTAATTTAGAATTCTTCACTCAGCTAAACACTTATTTAACCTAAGGGTGAAATACAGGTGTTTTTAAGCAAACTAAGACGAAAAGAACTCACAAATCGTAGAACCACCCTGAAAAGAACCACTAAAGGATATATTTCAAGGAGAAGAAAATCATGCCCAAAAGAAAAGTGTAGGATTCAAAGCACAAGGATAAGCCAAAAAAGTCAGGTAAATCTAATAAATACTGGCTGTATAAAATGATAAAATAAAAAAAATATACGTTATGATGACTATTTAAGAGATGAAAGCTAGTTTGAACTAACAGATTGGATAAAATGGATTTTAAGATAGAAAGGAATTATCATACTTAAGTCCCTTAAGATATCTGCATTTCTTGAAAAAGGTTGTGAATATTGTGTAAGTTTAGACTTTGTTAAAATAAGTTTGCACATTAAAATTTAAGCTAACCACAAAAATAATAGAAATAGGATATATAACTTCCAATGTAGAAGTGAGAAAAAGATGAAACAATAGAAAGAGAGAGGAGGAAAGGGAGAAAGGTGGGGAGTGGAGTGGAGAGGGAGAGAAGATGTTAATTAAAAAGCAGGAGATAAAATAATAAATCCAAATATATGTGTAATCACCAATAATATTTACCAGGCAAATACAAACCAAAAAAAAGCTCATAAAACAATATTAATATCATTTAAAAATAGATCTTAAAGCAAAAATGTATTGTTAAGGGGAAGAAAAGAGCCATTACCTAATGATACAGAAACAATTCACCATAAAAATATAAGAATTCTGAATGTGTATTTGACTAACATCATAACTTTTAAAGTATATAAAAGGAAAAATGTTAGAATTACAAGTAAAAAGGACAAATCCATAAACTAATTCAAGATTTTGACATATTTTTTATATAACTGATAAATAAAGCAGGAAAAAATTTAATAAGGATGTAATTTGAACAATACAACTTAAAAGACTTGACCTATTAGACATTCATAGAACCATGCAACCCCCAAATTAGAGAAAGCGTCCTTTTCAACTGTATATGTAACAGTTACAAAAAAAGACCACTTGGCAACCTACAGAGTAAGATTCAGTAAATACGAAAGAATCAATATCATACTGACCAGTGCAGTATAAATTTAAAATCAATTACAAAAAATAACTTAGCAATCCTTATACATTTGGAAATTTTAAAACACAGGTATAAATAATTTATGAGTCAAAGATAGAATCATGATGAAAATCAGAAAATACTCTGAACTCAATAACAATGAACAGTGTATAAAAACACAGTCTTCCAAAACACACTCAAGAATAAATAGTTAACCTGATAGTTATCGTTAAATAATAACTTCTATAAAACTATTTATCATGAAATAAATTGAATAGATAGTTTAAAATCTACCCACAAGAACATTTCAAAACAAACAAAAATCACTAACCCAGAGAAATTTTCAGGCAAGTTTTATGAGTATCAGCTTCAAGTATCAGCTAATTCCAATATTAAACACATTGTTTTAGAAAATATAAAAGATATAAAGCTCTATAACCAACTTTATTAGTTTATAAGTTTTATCTGTATAACCTTATTATCAAAATAAAACATGCACAAGAAAGAAAAATTATAACCCAATCTTATTTATGAACATAGATGCAAAAATCCTAAACAACATATCAGCAAACCAAAACCAGTTATGCACATATGTTTTTAAAAATATTATAATCATATTTTCTAGGCATAAGATCAATATGTAAAGTCAAATTGAACTGTTAGAAAATATAATTAACAAAAAGATATAATGGCAGAAAATTACAAGATATATAAAAGTAACTTTCACAATGACATACAAGACCTTTCAGTAGAAATTAAAACTTTATTGAAAGTCATAAAAGATGCAATTCCAAACAAAATCCCAACCAGGACTTTTATGGAATTTGAAGGAAGACCAAAAAGTCAAAATCAAGTTAATCATTTGCAGGTTGAGTCTAAATTGAAAAGAAAAAATCAATACCTTTAGATCAACATAATAGAATGCATGCTTTCTATAACATCACATTCACAATGTTTAGGATATAATCCAAAAGTATAATTATCCAAAGAACAAGGAAATTATCCAAAGAACACAGAAAAGTGACTCATTCTCAAGAGAAAATATAATCAAAGGAAACCAACCACAAGGTGACTCAAATACTGAAATTAGCAGACAAGAATTTTAAAGACGCTGTTATAACATCAGACATGAAGAAAAATATGTTGGTAATGAATAAAAAGATAGGAAATCTCAGCAGAGAAATAGAAATTATAAAAAACAACCAAATGGAAATTCTAGAACTAAAAAATACAATATATTAGTGTCCTGTGGCTGCTATAACAATTATCACAAATTGGCTCGCTTAAAACAACAGAAGCTTATTCTCTCACAGTTCTGGAGGCCATGTCTCTGAAATCAAAGTGTCAGCAGGGCCATACTCCCCCTGCAGGCTCTAGAAGATAATTATTTTGTTGTCTTTCCAGCTCCTGGTGACTATTGGCTTTTCTTGACTTCTGGCCGCCTCACTCCAATCTCTGCCTCAGTGGTCACATTGCCTCTTCCTCTTCCGTCTGTCAAATCTCACCTGTGTGTCTCTTACAGAGATGCCTTAGGGCCCACCCAGATAATTCAGAGTGAACTCTTCATCTCAAGACTCTTAAGTTGTAACTTAATTACATCTGAAAAGATTGTTTTTCAAAATAAGGTGACATTCACAGTTTCCAAGGATTTGATGTGGATACCTTCTGGGAGGTCATTTTTCAGCCTATAACATACAACCTTTGAATTAAAAAAAAAAAAAAAAAAGAATGTACTAGATGAACCTGAACTAGAATGCAGAGTCAGCAAATTTGAAGACAGACAAATAGAAATCATTTAATAGGAAGAAAAGATAGAAAAAAAAGAATGGAAAGAATGGAAAAATATGAACAGAGCCTCAGGAACCTATGGGTCAATATCAAAGAGCTAACATATGTGTATTTGGAGTCCCAGAAGGAGAGGAAAGAGGAAATACAGCAAAAAAAAAAAATTAAGAAATAATGATGAAAATCTTCCAAAACTCTGTGAAAGAAATAAATTTATAGGTTCAAGAAGCTTGGCAAACCCCTACCAGGATTAATAAACCTAGGCAAGATTTTTGCATTTTATATGAAGTGGAACAATATTAATTCTTAGTAGACTGTGTGGGAATTGACTGGAAAGGGATATAAGGAAACTTTCTAGATTGATGGTAATGTTCTAATCTTGATAAAACTTTGGATTACAGAAGTGTATGCATTTGTCAATATTCAGCATACACAGATTTAAGATTTATACATTTTATTGTATGTATGTGTATTTTACCTCAAAAGAAAAAATGTAACTAATATTGAACTATAATTAATTTATGCACGCTGTAATTTTTAATAAAAAGTATACTGATGTGTGCATTTTAATTTGAAATGCATGAAAAATAAGATGAATTAATGGATGGATAGAGGGATGGACGGATGGATAGATATATGATAAAGCAAGTATACTAAAATGTTAATGAGAAAATCCAGATGATGTGAATATAGGAGTTCACTGTAAAATCCTTTTAATTTTTCTATATGTTTGAGACTTTTCACATTAGAATGTTGGAGGAAAATCAATGGGAAAAGGAAGGAATAATTAATACATAGCTCTGAGTCAATTGGTTATCCATATAGAAAAAAAAGATTGAATGAAATCCTTGCTTCATGCAATACATTAAAATAAATTCCAGGTGATTTAAGAAAACTAATGTGAAAAACAAAACTATAAAATTTATAGAATAAATATAGAATAAAACAGAATATTTTAATGAAATAAAGTAGGAAAGGATGTCTTAAGACACAAAGTTTTATGCCATAAATAAAGAGATTGATATGTTTGCCTATATTAAAATTAAAACTTCTGCATGCCAAAAAAAAAACACACACCATAAATAGAGGGAAATAATTAAGTTATGTAGGATTCCAGTTTCCAATTCTGCAAGGAGCTTGGAAGTTGCCATTCCATCCTAACAAGTAAAAACTGAACAGATTAAAAATTAACAACTCTTCTTGGATGCATAAGAGAGGAGAGGAAACAGGGCAAACAACTGACCCAAGACTGGGGAGACAAATAGGCACATACAGGGAGTCACAGCTTACCAGAGCAGAGATTCTCAAGCAGAAACCAATGCCAGGTACATCATGTCTGGCTCTCAAGAAAAAATGACAGGGCTTACCAAAAGGCAAAAAAGAACACAATTTGAAGAAATAAGAGCAAGCATCAGAATCAGAAATTTCAAAGATGTTGGAATTATCAGACCAAGAAGTTAAAACTATAATTAATATGCTGAGGGCTCTCACAGCTAAAGTAAATAGCATGCAAGAACACATGAACAATGTAAGCAGAGAGATAGAAATCCTAAGAAAAAAACAAAAATAAATGCTAGAGGTAAAAATCACTGTAACAGAAATGAAGAACAACTTTGACAGACTTATTAGTTAAGCCCATCACAGCTGAGGAAAGAATCTCTAAGCTAGAAGATAGATTAATAGAATCCTCAAAAACCAAAGAGCAAAGAGAGCAAAGATTGACAAAAACAGAACAGACTATCCAAGGACTGTGGGATCACTACAAAAGGTGTAACATACACATGATGGAAATACCAGAAGGAGAAAAGAGAAAGGACATAAGAAATATTTGAAAAAATAATGACTGAGAATTTCTACAAATTAATGTCAGACACCAAACCACAGATCTATGAATCCCAGAGAACACCAAGCAGGATAAATATCAAAAAAAAATACTAAATCTAGGCATGTCATTTTCAAACTACAGAAAATCAAAAATAAAGAAAAAACCCTGAAAGAAGTCAGGGGAAAAGAGATACCTTACCTGAAGAGGAGCAAAGATAAGAATTACATCTGACTTCTCCTCAGAAGCCATGCAAGCAAGAAGAGAGTGCAGTGAAATATTTAAAGCATTGAGAGGAAAAAGCCACCAACCTAGAATTCTTTACCCTGTGAAATTATTCTTCAAAAGCGAAGAACACTTTTTCAGACAAGAAAATAATTGAGAAAATTTGTTGCCAGTAGACTTGCCTTGAAAGAAATGTTAAAAGAAGTCTTTTAGAGAGAAGAAAATATTATTATAGGTCAGAAACTCAGATCTACATAAAGTAAGGAAGAGCATCAAAGAAGGAATAAGTAAAGATAAAATAAAAACTTTTTCTTTTTCTTAATTGATCTAATATATAACAGTTTGTTCAAAGTAATAATAGCAACAGTGTATTTGATTATGTATGCTTATGCATATATCATATATATATGCTTATATAAAAGTGAAATGAATGACTGCAACGATACAAGAAATGGAAGGGAGGAATTAGGATTTTTTTTTTATTATAAGGTGCACTACCCGTGAAGTGGTATAGTGTTATTTGAAGGTGGACTTGGATTAGTTATAAATGTATATTGCAAACTTTAGGGCAGCCACTAAGAAGAGTTAAAAAAAAAAAAAAAAGACACATAACTGGAATGCTATGAAAGGAGAGAAAATGGAATCATATAACATGCTCAGTTAAAACGACAAAAGCCAGGGGCAAGCCCCATGGTGTAGTGGTTAAGATCAGCATGCTCAGCTTTGGCGGTCTGGGTTTGCAGGTTCAGATCCCAGGCATGGACGTTACCACTTATCAGCCTCATTGTGGCGGCAACCCACATACAAAATAGAGGAAAACTGGCACAGATGTTAGCTCAGGGCTAATGTTCCTCAAGCAAAAAAAGAGGAAGATTGGCAACAGATGTTAGCTCAGAGCAAATCTTCCTCAGCGAAAAACAAAAACAAAAACAAAAAACCACACAATAGGCAGAAAAAGAGCGGAAGACAAAAATAGGAGCAAAGAGCAAGGGCAACAGATAGATAACAGTAATGTAATGAATATGAACGAATAATCAAACTATATCAGTAATCACTTTGAACATCAATGGTCTAAATGCACCAATTAAAAGACAGAGATTGTCAGAGTGGATCAAAAAACAAGACTCAATTGTATGTTGTCTATATGAAACTCACTTTAAATTTAAAGACACATAGGATTAAAAATAAACGGATGGAGGAAAATATACCATGCTAACACTAATCAAAAGAAAGCAAGAGCAGCTATTTAGTTTCAGGCAGAGAAAACTTCAAAGCAAGGAAAGTTATCATGGATAAAGAAGAGAATTACATAATGATAAATGGATCAATTCTCCAAGAACATGTAACAATCCTCAATGTATATGTGCCTAATAACAGAGCATCAAACTATGTGAGATAAAAACTAACAGAATTGCACAGAGAAATAGATGAATCCACTATTATAGTTGGAGACTTAAACATCCCTCTATTAGAAATGGACAGACCCAGCAGGCAAAAAAATCAGTAATGACATAGTTGAACTCAACAATACCACGAATCAACTGGATATAATTCACATCTATAGACTAGTTTATCCAACAATAGCAGGATACACATTTTTCTCAAGCTCACTTAGAACATTCACCAAGATAGACCACATTATAGGCCAGAAAACACACCTTAACAAATTTAAAATAATATAAATTGTACCATGTCTTCTCTCAGACCACAGTGGAATTAAACTAGAAATAAATAACAGAAAAATGACTGGAAGAAATGTCAAAGGACGAAATGTCAAAGAAGAAATCTCAAAAGAAATTAAAAACTATTGTGGAACTAAATTAAAATGAAAACACAACTTATCAAAATTTGTGGGTTGCAGCAAAAGCAGTGCTTAGAGGAAAATTTATAGCATTGAATGAATATATTAGAAAAGAAGAAATATCTAAAATCAATCATCTAAGTTTCCAACTTAGGAAACTAGAAAAAGAAGAGCCAATTAAAACAAAAGGAAGCAGAAGAAAAGAAATAATAAGAATTAGAGCAGAAATCAATACACTTGAAAACAGGAAATCAGTAGAGAAAATCAATGAAAGCAAAAGCTGGTTCTTTGTAAATATCAATAAAGTTGATAAACCTCTAGCCAGGTTAACAAAGAAAAACAAAAAAGAGAGAGACCAGAAATAACTAACATCAGAGAAGAGAGGGTGGTCATCACTACAGGTTATATGGACATTACAAGGATAATAAAGGAATACTTTGAATAGCTTTGTGTCCACAAATTTGATAACCTAGATGAAATTCCTTGAAAGGCACAATCTGCCAAAACTCACACAAGAAAAAATAGACAAGCTAAATAGGAATATATATATACATACAGAAAGTATCAGGCCTAGAGGGGCTTACTGATGAATTCTACTAAACACTTAAGGAAGAAATTATACAAATTCTCTACAATATCCTTCTGAGGATAGAAGCAGAGAGACTACTTCCTAACTCGTTCTATAAGGTCAGCATTACTCTAATACGAAAACCAGGCAAAGATATTACAAGAAAAGAAAAATATAGACCAACATCTCTTATAAACATAGAAGCAAAAATCCTCAACAAAACATTAGCAAATCAAATGCAACAATGTATAAAAAGAATTACACACCAAAACCAAGTGGGATTTATCCCAGGTATACAAAACTGCTTCAACATTCAAAAATCAATTCATGTAATCCACAACATGAATAGACTAAAAAACAAAAATCACATGATCATCTCAACAGATGCAGAAAAAGTATTTGACAAAATCCAACACCTGTTCATGATAAAAACTCTCAGTAAGCTAGGAACAGAGAGGAATTTCCTCAACTTGATAAAGACTATCTACAAAAAACCTACACTAACATCATACTTGGCAAGAAACCTGAAGCTTTCCACTAAGGTCAGGTAAAAGACAAGGGTATCCCCTCTCACCACTCCTTTTCAACATCATGCTAGATGTCCCAGCTAATGCAATAAGAAAAAAAAAGGAAATAAATTGTATGCAGATTGGGAAGGAAGAAATGAAACTGTCTTTGTTCATAGATGACATGATCGGCTATGTAGAAAATCCAAAAGAATCAACAAAAGAACTCCTAGAACTAATAAACAATTATAGAAATGTTGCAGGATACACGGTTGATATACAAAAGTCAATCACTTCCCTATATACTAGTAATAGACAAATGGAATTCAAAATTTAAAACACAATACCCTTTACATTAGCACCCAATAAAATGAAATACTAAGATATAAATCTAACAAAATACGTAAAGATGTATATGAGGAAAACTACAACACACTGATGAATTAAATCAAAAAAGAACTAAATAATTGGAGAGATAGTCCATGTTCCTGGGCAAGAAGACTCAATATTGTCAAGATATCAGTTCTTCCCAACTTGATCTATAAATTCAGTGTAACCCCAGTCAAATCCCAGCAAGTTATTTTGTGGATATTGACAAACTGATTCTAAAGTTTAGATGGAGAGGCAAAGACCCAGAATGGTCAACACCACATTGAAGGAGAAAAACAAATGTGGAAGACTGACACTACCCAACTCTTTTAAAATGGACCAAGGATTTGAACGAACAATTCACAGAAGAAGACCAAAAGGCCAATAAATATAAAAAATACCCAAAAAAGCTTACTCACCTTATTATTCAGATAAATGAAAATTAACACAAAAGTAAAATACTGGCTTACATCATTAGGTTAGAAAAAGTAAATCTGAATACACTGAGTTTTCAAAGATGTAGTGAAACAGAAAATCTTTTCATTGCTGGGTGGGAGTATAAATTGTCAAAAGCATTTTTGAGAGCAAGCACTCTCTAGTAAAGTTGTACATCTGCATAATAGGCATACCCTATTGGATACATCTCAGATGCCTCCCCATATTCTCTTGCACCACTGCTCCAACTCAGTGGCTATCCCTACAACCAATTCCATACCAGCCCATGAAACTCTACCATCTGGCACTGACCAGCTAGACTTCAGAAGTCTCTGGATCTTCCCATCACTTCCTACTCAGGAAAAAGCATGGGGGCACTGGAGGGTGAGAAGTCAGGGAGGGGGAATTGGGATCTGGCTTCTCCAGCAGCTACTGAAGAGGCCAGGTGATGTAATCTGAAAGTGCAGGTGATTTACTCCCCTTGGAATGAACTTTGTCCATAGGAGAAAGAAGAGAAATGGGAGCCAGCAGATCATTTTCCACTTTTCTTCCTCAAGTGGACTGTTCCTAGGAATAGTCTTCCCTATAGTCTATCCAGAGATACCCCATGTGACTAAATGGGTCCCTCTTCCCACCCGCCAGTTGTGTCTCTTCTTGGCTTGTTGTGAAGCGGTGGCATTCACATAAACCTTGCATTTGCTTCTCATCTTCCTTGCCTCACTTCCTGCTTCCCTCAGCCTCGCTGATCTAGGATTGGCTTCCTAATAAAGTGTTAGCATTGAAGCCTTGCCTCAGTCTCTGATTTTTTAGGGAATCCAGGCTAAGACATCCTACAACCCAGCATTTCAACTTATAGATGGTCACCCTAGAGAAATCCCTGCACATGTGCATAGAGAGACGGATACAAAGATGTTCAATGCAACACTGTAATAGCACAAAAGAGGAAACAACCTAACTGTCCTGCAATAGAAGAATGGATAAATAACCTATGGTTTATTCAATCAATCAATTTATGATGATCAATCAATCATTTAACAGCAGTTAAAATGATCTCATGTATCAAAATAGAGAAATGTCAAGAATATAATATTGACTGAAAAAATAAAGTTATGAAAGATTATGTACAGTATATCATTTATACAAAATTTTAAAACACACAAAACAATATATATCTGACACATGGGAATAATATTATCTAATTTTAAGAAGGGAATTACCTCTAGGAAAGAAGAGAGAAAAGAATTTTAATGTATCTTTAACAATTGTTCTAAAAAAAAAAGACCTGAAGCAAATATAACAAATGTGATGATCTGTTTAATTTTGCCAGTATGTACATTGTTATCTGTTATATTAGCTCATAAACTTTTCTGTGGTCCCTCCATCCTTTAGAATTAAAATGTAAATGGCTCAAGTCCTCATCCTACATATCATAGAGTAGAATGTCCAGAAGTCTCTTCAAGGTTTCTCTGAATTTTCAGGGGATTTACAACTGGATAAGTCGTTCCCTGTTCTGTGAGCATCTTTCCTTCCCTGATCCCCAGCTCTGCCTCCTCTAGCCCTGACTGCCTGGACCACAGGCCTCAGTCCTTTCTCAACACGGTGCTGCCACCAACATACTTGCATAGTAGAGGGATGCTGTAGGGAGGGCTGCATTATCCCTCAACTCCCTATATCATTACTAACACAGAGTTACCGTTTACAGACTTGTACTTATAGTTGAGGACAATGAAGACAGGCTACGGTTCGGTAACAAACTTAAAGTAGGTTCTAAACACTCATTCAGCCATTTCCATCTCTACCTTTAGGCCTACATCGCCTCCATCTTCTCGGGCTTTTCTCTTACACACACACACTCTCACACACGCTCTCCCTACTCTGACTGCCAACCTCCTACTTCCAACATCCTGTTAATTCCTTCTGCAGAAGAGTTTCAAGCTTGCTTTTGCTTATCCAAAAAGTGAATCTGCATTGCTAAACAAAGGACCTTCTATTCAGAGTCTCCACCCTTCAGGCGCACAAAAGAAAAGGAAAAGCTTTGGAATTATAGGTTTTCCTTTAGGATGGTCAAACTTTACGAAAGATAACTTCCCCCTACAAGTATTTTGGAAAACAGTATGGAAATTCACTTTACCTCTGTTCACAATAAATCTGCTAGTGGTGAGTCTTCCCCAGTCTCCCCTCCCACAAGTGACCCATCTGTGCCCACCTACACATATATACAAATGCCAAAAGTCCTGAAATCTGGTTCATTTGGCATAGGGGCAAATAATTTCATACACCTTAGTTGATACCAAAGAAATGTCTGTATTATTACAATCCAGTATTAGAAGGAGTGTCCATAAGGACGATGTCTTCTATGTGCATAGCCTTCCACAGTTTACAAGGAACTTTTACATAAAAAACAATCTGTAAAGAAGTACATAAGATCACACAAATAATTTTTAGCAGAACTGAAAATAAAATCCTGTTCTCTTGACTCCTAATACAATCCTTTCTACTCTACCAAGCTGTATCTAACTCTGTGTTACCAAGAAAAGATTACATTAGTATCAGGATACTATAGAAAGGATAAAGTGAAAAGAAATATAAAAGATTTTAGAAAGAGTTCATTTCAAAGTTTAAGGTTTGGTGGACAAGGTTTGGGATCTCCGGACATTCTCCATCCCCACCCCCATTCTCTTCCTTGCCATCTAAATGTACCAAAAGCCACATTAGAAAGTGTAGATTCTCAATAAACAAGAAAATGTACCCAGGAGTATAAAAAACCCTACCTAGAGGAAGACACTGAGATTCCTTAAGATTTTTTCACAACTCTATTACTTACCGAATAAAGCACCTTCCACGTAATCTTCAGTGAAACCAGACATTCTTAAAAGAGAGCATGTCTGACATCGTCTTCCTGGTGCTGAGAGTGAATGAGGCAGTGCAGAACACAAAGATTACAGTAGGTGAAGTAAAACCCTTGACTTTGATTCACAAGAGGGAGAAAATTTGCTCAGAGTATTGGATACATCAAAGAACAGACCTCGTTCCAGGCTCAGGACAGACTTCTTGATAGCTGAGCAAACAGCAGTTTTATTTGGCAGAATTTGCTTCAGAGAGTAAGAGAAAAGGGATTCAAAAAGCAAGAGTCAGGATCAAGTTCAAAACCCCTGATACAAATACTGCCGTCAAATTGAAGCACTCTGGAGAATTTAGAACACTAACCAAAATGTAAGCAATCCCTATCTAGCAAAAATGCCAGAATGTTATGAAGTCACCTGCAAAGCATATACAGGTGAGAAAGGCAGTCTCTGTTTGCATGAATACCAAAAGAAACAAAAATTCCATTAACTCAATGCAACTTTGAATCAGTAGATATTGAAGATTCAATTTAAGAGTTACTGATTTTAGAATAGCCTCTAGCAAAGGAGACAACGTCTGTCCTGGAGTGGATTGGGGAAGTAAAGCACAGCTTTCCTGGAATTCCACAGTAGCCAACTCACTTTGCCTGGCAGCTCTACTCTCTGGTTTGCAAGCCCCAACTCACTGCCGGGGCCCAACAGACCCACTCCCAGGCCAATTGTGGTGCTGGGAGAGCCACAGAGTGGTGGTTTGTTTTCTTTTCTTTTCAACGAAGTAATTAGTACTGCACTAACTGAATTATGGCAATATTGAAAGAAACAAATAAAAAGATGAAAATCATCCATAATCCCACCATTTTAATATAATGACTATTTTCATTTATTTATGTCTTTTCTGGCGCTTATTGTGTAAATATATGTGTTTCCTGTCATTGTAAACCCAGTGTACATACAATTGTATTGTGCTGTTTTTCTTTTGCATGACTATAAAATTTTTTCATGTTACACAATTTTCATAATTGTTATTTTTCTATGTAGAGATGCATGATCTTCCACTGAAGTATTAATCCTAATTGACCTAATCACTTCTCTGCTATGAAATGTTTTGCTTTTTTCCAACTTTGTTCAATCATTCAGAAAGCATGAAACACTTTTTATGTGCTAAACACTGTACTGAACAGTAGGGACATAAAGATAAATAAGAAATTGTCCCTGCTCTTGAGAAGTTCAGAGTGAAAGAGACATGTTCACTAAAGGGGTCCAAGCCTAATGCGATGAGTGCAGTGAAAGGATCAGAAGTCAAAAAGAAGTTTTTAGGAGTCTTGATTAGCATTCCCCAAAATGTTTAGGGAGAGCCATAAATGTTATGAGAAAAGGGGGTTCCAGAGTCAAGTAGGCTTTAGGAGAAATAGAACAAAACAAAGTTAAACGTAAGGTTTAACAAGTCTGTGCTCCTAAAGAGCCAGGGTGCACCGTGAATTTCCAGGAGGGCATGTGCTCTACAGCATCTCCCACATTTATCTGATCTCAAGATCCTTTACAAGGCAACCATTAGACAGAGGGTAGACACTGAGAAAAGCTGCTCTGGTGGTACATACCACAAGCAGGTGTCCAAACGGACTGAACTAATAAACGCAGCACCTCAGAGTCTCAGTTTTCCAGTTTCACCTGTAGCATTATCATTGAGAATGTTACAAATTAAATAGGTGTCAAATGTACCTCAGTACTGAATTGATTTGCTGCTAATGTTTCCTAAAGGTTTAAATTGTTTATGGGATCCCCCCAGCCATGAATGGATACTGTAATGGTTATGTGGCCATGGGGTGCCCAGATTAAACACTATTTCTGAGTGTGCTTGTGAGGGTGTTTCTGGGTGAGATTAGCAGTTGAATCAGTGGGCTCAGTAAAGTGGATTGCCCTCCCCATTGTGGTGGGCATCATCCAATCCACTGAAGGCCTGAATAGAAGAAAACATGGAGGAAATAGGAATTCGCCCTGTTTTTTCTTGCCTCTCTGCCTGAGCTGGGACATCTCATCTTATTTTCTCCTGTTCTGGGACTGGGATTTATACTATTAACTCCCCTGGTTCTCAGTCCTTTGGACTCAGACTGAATTACACCACTGGCCTTCCTGAGTCTCCAGCTTACAGTCAGCAGATCATGAGACTTGTCAGCCTCCATAATCCTGTGAGCCAATTCTGAACATATATATCTTCTATTGATTCTGTTTCTTTGGAGAACTCTGACTAATACAGATACTGTTATGGGTTGAACTATGTTCCCCCAAAAGATGTTGAGTTCTAACCTCCAGTACCTGTGAATGTGACCTTATTTGGAAACAGAGTCTTTGCAGATGTAATCAGGTTAAATTGAGGTCATTAGGATGAGTCCTTAATCCAATATGATTGGCATCCTTAGAAGAAGAGGAAAATTTGGACACAGACACAGAAGGATGACAACCATGTGAAGAAGGAGGCCAAGACTGGCGTTATGCTGCCAAAGCTAAGGAACACCTGGGTCTACCAGAACTTGGAAGAGATAAAGAAGGATCCTCGCCTAGACGCTTTTGGAGAGAGCATGGCCCTGCCAACACTTTGATTTCAGACTTTTAGCCTCCACAACTGTGCGAGAATAAATTTCTGTTGTTTTAAACCTCCCAGTTTGTGGTAATTTGATACAGCAGCCACAGGAAACTAATATAAATACCACACCACCAATGCTGGGAAATAGTGTAAAAGAGAGGAAGGCTACCTTTGGCTCCTTTCTCCTCCTTAGCCTGTTTCACACCACCCCTCATAACACTGCCTCCTTCCAAAACCCTGCAGGTGCCCAGTGTCTCTTCCCCTTCTGCCCTATAAAGACCTATTCTCGGGAAACTATCTGGAACTTACTTCACTGTATTATAAATTACTCCTCACACAGCTAAAATTATTACTGCAGCAAAGGCCATTTGTACCTTAACCAGGTTCTGCAGGTGACATGATTACAAAACGAAAGTGAGTATGGCCTGGAACCAAGCTGCCTGGGTAGAAACTATGGCTTCACCAGTTCTTAGCCCTTTACCTCCGCCACATCGCTTGAACTTTACTGTGTCTCAGTTTCCTCACCCCATAGGGTTTGGAGATTTGAAGATTAAAGGAATTAATATATTTCAACACTTAGAATAGTATCTGGAATATAGAAAGTGTCAATAAACATTGGCTATTATTTCATTCACAAGTGAGGACTGCCTAGGGTTCATCTTCTAGACATAGTCTTTTGGTTTGGTTTGGTTTAACTGGTGTGGCTAGGATGAGAAGATGACGGTATAAGAAGAATGGATACTTGGTTTTCTTTCTGACTCTGACACAAATATGTTGTAAAAAAAAACAAAAACAAAAAAACTCAACTTTTCCACCTACCAAGGGGGATGGCAAATATCCACCATGTGAATTCTACAGGAACACAACGCAGGTACAATATTGTGGAAAGAGGGCTATTTGAGAGCCAGGAAACCAAAGTTTTGGTTCTGGCTTTCCCTTTAAGTAGTAGTCTGCCTCCTTGCACCTTTTCTGAAAATTAGAGTGTTGGACTGTATGATATTCAACATTGCCTACAAGTCTCCTGCCTATGTTATAACATTATTACTCTAACAGAAGTGTTGAGTGTTAGAGAAGAAAGGCACTATATGATAAAATACATATTTTGGAAAAAAAAAAAACAAATCTTTGGTTAGGGCAAAATTTATCCCTTAAGAAAGTTAAAGAGTAACAACACCAATGTCAGATGTCAACTATCTTCAGAGACAGTTATTCTTTCTGCAAGATTCCCCTTCATATGAAACAAAGATAAAGAAAGAAAGCAAGCTTCTATAATTTTGACAATGGTGGCTAAGTCACACAAAGTAAATGTAAGCACTTGACTGGCCAAATGTACAAGTTCTTTGTCATAACCCCACTCTGTCTGTCCCACAGCACATGGAGCATTTGAACAGATAGTAATTAGCAAACACGGCAGATGCTAATTGGTGGCACGCGATCAGAACACCTTCCATCAGCTTACAAAGGGTAGACCCTCCTTTGTCCTTGAAGGCAGACTTGAACTTTCCATGTTGGGTTAGGGCCCTAGGATCTTGCTACTCAAAGTGTGGTCAGAGGACCAGCAGCATTACAGCATCTGAGAGTTTAATAAAAATGCAGGATCGGGCTGGCCTGGTGGCGCAAGCGGTTAAGTGAGCACGCTCTGCTGCAGCGGCCCGGGGTTCACCGGTTCGGATCCCAGGCGCGCACTGACGCACCGCTTGGCAAGCCATGCTGTGGCAGCATCCCATGTAAAGTGGAGGAAGATGGGCATGGATGCTAGCCCACGGCCAGTCTTCCTCAGCACAAAGAGGAGGATTGGCAGATGTTAGCTCAGGGCCGATCTTCCTCATAAAAAAAAAAAATGCAGGATCGTGGGCCTCACCTTAGACCCACGGAGCAGAAACTGCATTTTGACAAGTTCCCTGGAAAACTGACGTGCACACTAGGTCTGAGAAGCATTGTTCAAGGGCACACTAATGATAGGATCAGGGCTTATGCTCTTGGCAGTGGACTTAGGTTGAGCATAAAGCCTTCTCTTTATGACTCTTTTTTTTCTTATTTAGGTATAATTGACATAGAACTTTATATTAGTTTTAGGCCTACAACATAACGATTCAATATTATATATACTGAAAAATGATCACCACAATAACTCTCATTAACATCCATCACCACACATAGTTACAAAATTTTTTTATCTTGTGATAAAAACTTTTAATATCTACTCTCTTAGAAACTTTCAAATATACAATACAGTATTATTAACTATAGTCACAATGCTGTACATTACACCTGTGTAAGGCTTAGCCTCTTTTCTTTTGGACAGATGTGCCACCCACCCACATGGCCCTTTAAGGAAGGACTTGTGCCCCGGCTGCTGAGTGCAGTCGGCAGCCTTCAGCTCTCAGCCTCTTCAGGGATGGCCTCATCTCAGAGCCACTTCGCCCAAGGTCATGCTTTTCCAAGGGCAACTGGCATCCAATAACTGATGGAGGTGGGGGCCCAGCCATTTTGGCCCAGTGCAGTTCAATACATGACAGCTCTGATGGGTCCTCTCCAATCCAGAGCTCCCCGTGGTGTCAGCCCAAGCTGCTGGTCGTGCATCCCAGCTTACTTCTCCCTCTGCCTAATCTGCTTCCTCTCTCTCCCTTCCACAGGTGTTGATCCTGAGGGTACTCCCTAATAAACCTGCTGAACGCTCAACTCGTTCTCAGAATCTGCTTTCTGGAGATACCAACCTGTGACATACCATGAAGGAAATATGAAGTTGCCAGACCCTTGGGTAGAAATGGAACATAAATCTCGCACTGGGCATCAAAAGACCTAGTTCAAGTCCCAGATCAACCACAGAGAGGCAGTGTGATCTTGAACAAGCCTCTTACTGGCTTTCACCTCAAATGTTTGTAAGACGAGAATAGTTCCTCCCCATCTATCTCACAGGGTTGTCATCGTGAAGCCTTAATGATGAGATAATACGTGTCCTTGGAAAACACTCTACAGAGTGCAAGACATTAGATTATTTATTATTATTCAATAGATTCTGAAGTTGTTTTTTTCTTTGTCTGTTTCTTAGGTCCATCCTTCTCAGCATTAAACTATTCAGCTCACTCTAGAAAAATATTTCCCTGGGCTATTCTTATATCTGGCTGGAACAAACTCTTTAAGGCTCATAAAGAGATGTCAAAAATCAAGAACTCCGAGTGAATGTCAAAGTACTCTGCAAATTTATAAGAAACATTTCTAATAAAATAATTTATCACTACACACTCACACCCTAGCTACATGAAAACCTGTAGTCTTGGATATAAATGGACTAAGACACACAAGAGTCTGAGGTAGACACTTCGGAACGGATATAAAGGAGATATGTGAGCCCCAAGTCTTGTTAACATATAGGAAATCATAGGATAATAGTTTCTGGGAAGGGGGGTATATTGCTAATATTTCAGCCCATCTTGGCTAGAGAACTTTGTAAGTAATCTTCGGTTCATTTTTTTTTCTGCTTGTGAAGTTTCTTCATAATATTTAGAAGTCTCATCAGATAGTAACTCAATTGGAAATCAGAAAAATGATGGACATTGCAATTTGCAATGGAAGGAGAGACTGATATTGCTTGCCAAGATTGGACACAGTGGGGAGGGCAGCTCTTTGGTGAAAAGTGTGGATGGGAATCTCTCCCACTGAGAAGTTATGCCTACTGCCTCTGTCCACCGTGTCCCATCCTAGGTCGGTATGACAAAGGCATCCAGTGAACGGCATCTACCACTTTAGGTTGTGTCACTGCAAACACTTCATCTCAATCTCTCTCTCTCTCTCTTTCTTTTTCTGAGAAGGAAATAGTCTCAGATTAGTGTAACAGTTCACTTACCAGTAAATTGCTATCAAAGAAAAATTAGGGGCTATAATGAGGGCCTTAGCCCCTCTACACTTTTAGCAACACTCAGAGATCTTTGAGTTCCTCATTTTGATTGACTAAAAAATACATTATTAATTAAAAATTAAAACACTTTTGCTTTGCTAAGGGCAGTGATTTTTTTTTATCCCTTTTCCAGCGCTGATAAGGACAAAGCACATCTTATTTAAAAATCCACTGTTGAAAGTGGAGCCACTCCACCAAAACCAGCGAAAAAAGTAAACAAATTATCTTTGATTTTTCCAAAAACGTTGATAAATGATTAATAAGAAGATGAGGGTCAACTTGATAGTGAATAGAATAAAGCTTAGGCTAAACTGAAAGAGAAATGAAGAAAGCAGTATTCGTTTGAGTATCTCTTCTCTTCCCCTCTCTGTGTATCTCTCTCTTTTCTCTCCCCTCAGGTTCTGCCAACCTTTGTAAAGTTTCTCTCTCCTTGCAGGCCCTTGGTCTGCCAAACTCCTCATCCTAATTTTGTCATCCATGACTCAGTATCTTTATTTTGTCTCCATCTCCAGCCCAAGGCATGTACTCCTTCCCCTCTCATAACCCCAATAGTCGATGGCTTCTCATGCCCTCAGGTTTTAAGAGCAACTAGCTAATCCAGAGGCCAACCTAGTGTTACAGAAAGAGGCTGGGTGGGATGGGCTGCTCCCAGATACCATGTTAACATATGCATGTTAATAATAACCCCCTAAAGACAAGAGGTCCATGGGAACAATTTTTACCATTAGTGATTCTAACGGTGGAGATTTCAGACTTGACAGCTAAGAAAAGCCAGACTCCGGCCTGCTGGTGGAGAGCAGAGTGCAGCCAGAAGGACCGCCTTCACCCCAATCTGAGAAGGTTCCTCCCAGCCCTAATCTTTTGATGTAGAGGCTCTCTACCTGCTCATTTCCTTCCCTCAAAGTTCTGGGAACATTGATGCTATCTTGCCAAAAGCCTTTTTGATTTCCTTAATTCCCACTACTCTGGTGTATACTTGGCTTTAGAACAGAGAGGATTTCAGTGTCTGTCAATGATGATCTCCTCTGACCTGGCAATTCTGAAGGATCAACGAGCCAAAATGAGAAAATGAAAGGGGCAGTGCTCTACTCAGCAGAACAATTGTGTGTTGAAGTACTGCACCCAAAGGATAACTAGTAAATATAAGTACCCAAATACACTCACAGTATTTTAACTTTTATATTTAAAAAAACCATGAAGATTTTAAACTCCCTTAATGTATGCAAAAGAATCAATCTGCATTCCCTGAGATAGAAACTGTTTGAGAAGAGTGATATTACCAAGGGTATTTGGGAGGCTGATCAGCAGTGACATTAAGCAGCAGTCTCCCACGAGAAGCACAATTCCTATTTAGATGAGATGAGGAAGAACAGAAACTGAGGAAAGAGAACTCAAGGGAGGAGATAACAGTCCAGTAAGTGAAGAGGGACATATGGAGAAACCATAACGGTAAGTGGAAAAGTGCCAATGAGGAGTTCAACAAATACCACTGCAAACAACACACGCCCACCACTCACTTCCTATGCCTTTCAGGATGTGTAAACTGAGAGCTCTTGACCTCAGGGCACCTGAAGCATAAAACCCAACGTGGGTGAACCCTTTGTTTTGTTCTTATGAACTGGCAAATATAAGGCTCTTATCACTGATGTTCCCAAAAAGTCCTGACTATCCAAAGTGACTAAAAACAACAGTCATTCACTCATTCAGTGAAATGAATGAAGTGGAAAATGAGAGGATAGGGACGGGGGAGACAGATTTCACCAACTTCCACATATTCCGGAAGGATCTTTATGTCTGCTTTCCACTTGGATGTAACACACGGATGTGATTGAAAGAGATTTTTTTTTCTCTTGTTAACATATGCAGGTAGCTGTGTTTCACATGATTAATGTACAGGTATATGTTTTAAATCTGGTCAATTTTTCATGTTGTTTTTTTAAGTTTGTACCCTTTTACCAACCTCTCCCTATTTCCCCCATGCCCCAGCCCCTGGCAGCCACTTTTCTACTCTCTGTTTTTATGAGTTTGACTTTTTGTTTTAGATTCCACACATGAGTGATACCACACAGTATTTGTCTTTCTCTGTCTGGCTTATTTCACTCAGCATAATGCCTTCCAGGTTCATCCATGTTGTCACAAAATGGCAAGATTTCCTTCTTTCTCACGGCTGAATAATATTCCATTGTATATACACAACACATCTTTATTCATTTATCCTTGATGGACACAGGTAGTTTCCATATCTTCACTATTCCAAATAATGCTGTAATGAATGTGGAAGTGCAGATATCTCTTCAATATCCTATTTTCATTTCCTTTGGATATATACCCAAAAGTGGGATTGCTGGATCATACGGCAGTTCTACTTTAAATTTTTTGAGGAACGTCCATACTGCTTTCCATAGAGGCTGCACCAATTTACATTCCCACAAACAGTGCACAAGAGTTCCCTTTTCTCCACATCCTTGCCAACACTTATCTCTTGTCTTTTTGATGATGGCCATTCTAACAGGTGTGAGATGACATCTCATTGTGGTTTTGATTTGCATTTCCCTGACGATTAGTGATGTTGAGCACCTTTTCATGTACCTATCGTCCATTTGTATGTCTTCTTTGGAAAAATGTCTATTCAGTTCCTCTGCCCATTTCTTAATTGGATTGTTTGGTTTTTTGCTATTGAGTTGTATGAGTTCTTTACATATTTTGGATATTAACACCTTATCAGATATATAATTTGCAAATATTTTCTCCCATCCCACAGGCTGTCCTTTCATTTTGTTGATGGTTTCCTTTGATGTGCAGAAGCTTTTAATTTGATGTAGTCCCACTTGTTTATTTTTGCTTTTGTTGCTTTTGATTTTGGTGTCAAATCCAAAAGAATCATTACCAAAACCAATGTCGACGAGCTTACCCACCATGTTTTCTTCTAGGTCTATTCTGGCCATTTTGGTCAATTTTGCTATAATGAAACTTTGTTCCTGAAGGAGTTGTTCACTGAGTTGTCTCTGTATAAAGAAAACAACATTAAAGTGCAAGACTTAGAAAAACAAAAACAATAACTTGAATTTTTGCAAGATCAGAGTGCTATTCACTTTTGCTTAATATCAGATTGTCAAAATTAATAATCATCAACTGCAAGAAAGAAATAATTCAAATTTTTGTATTCTTGAGTAAAGATTCAATTTTTACAAGGTGGAGAATAAATTGTATGATATTTTAATAATCTTTTTTCTTGGATCTGGGTAATTTTTTTCTAATTAAGAAACAACAGTTTCAAGAAAAATTCAACTGTGTCAATGCACCTAATGGATACTATAAAATAAAGCCAGGTTGCTGATTTGGTCTCTCTTTCTTAATAACTGACTCAGAAAAGAGAAGTTTAATTTTCTAGAATGTAAGGTAGGAATATTTCCGTGTATTTGTCTATTAATCAAATATCTTAAATCCAAATGTATAATGTGCATAGATATCTGGGGTTAAGTAGTTTTTAAAATGAAGTACATTATTTCCCTGATCCAGCAGCTATTGCCGAATACTACAGGGACGCCTGTTATTGTGTTTGTAAGCACAACTATAATGGTTTGTGAAATATGATTTAAAAATCAATATCTAAAAGTATTTTAATGCATACTTGGGCATTATTCATCCTAGAGGCATGCACATCTCATTTTCTAGGCATACTCTGTCAAAATAAAAACTGTATTTTCGATTCTATTTGTCTGATTTGATTGTGCAAGAATAATACTTAGATTTAACCAAGTTAGAGGATGAACTAAATGATGAAAGAATATTAAACTTGAGTAGCTTAGCCAGAGATTTTCTATAGCTAGAACCTTCTTAGTCATATGTAATTACCAGAAATATTGACTAACAAAGAAATGAATAAAAACTAACTATAAGTTTCTTTTATCTTAATATTTCTGAAAAACTATAGAAAAAAGAGCAGTTATATTATTCATGAGTTCAATATTATTATCTCCTAATTATATAATACTTAATTTGTTTTATAAGTTATGTTTGGAGAAACAAGATGACTTAATATTGTAGGAATTATATCAATGAAGAATAATCACTAACTAATAAAACAACAAAATTTATAAAAAACATAAATTTTTTTTATTTTAAAGTCTCTAGCCATTTTCAAATATTGAAGGAGCAAACAAATATAAACATACTTTGTTTATATGAGGTTTGCAATTTTTCTTTCCATGATTAATTTTAGGAAAATTAAAACACATTTTTTGGAAAAAAAAGTTACTCTATAATTATGTATTACTCCAAAGTTTTTTAACACATGCTTTGATATGTAAATAGATTATAATCAGACTAATTAATGCATTAATCTAGCTCATAAAAAATCAGGCTACCTTTGATTAATCACTCATTACACTTTCATCTTTAGTTTATAGTTGAATTTAAAATTGATTTTTTCCCTGAGCAAAGAGGGATTGAAAATTTTATTTTTATTTATAATAATTAATTGTTCAACATTTCCAAATTCAACAAAATTATATATGTTGTTGGTTCTTTGTCACTTCAAAATCTATAATTTGGATATATTTTCAGTACATGCCTGAAAATTATACATTTGCAATCTATTGTGGTTTTAGTAGGCATTTACTTGTGACCTCAAATTGGAAGCTTTATCTATAAAATACTTAGAGCCTCTTACTACAGATCTTGGGAGGTGTTGGTTTGAAAAGACATTTACAGAAATACGTCACTTAGAAATACATAGTCTAGGGAAAAAAATTAACGAAATACATAAATATATCACAAGAAATGTGCAAGGTTTCATACCTGTAGGCAAACCTGATGATGCCGCTTCCAGACCGCCCCGGCCTGCTGGGTAGTAAAGGAGGTACTGTGTGCAAGAAAGAAACTGAGAACAATTCTGCCCAACGGTGCTAAAAAAACCTGGACTCACACACCTACAAATGTTCAACTCCTAAGTCCCGACCCAGATGGGATTCTCCCTCCCCTTGTCTATTCACATCCCTTAAGCTGAACTTTACCCTTCAATCCTCAAGGTCGCTGTTGAGTTTAGTTAAACCTGAATTTTACTTCAATAAATTGTTAAGGGAGACACAAGCTGTTGGATCTTTTCACACCGTGCACACATATAGAGATGGCATTGCCCTGATTTTCATCTCTCCAGGCCCTTGCTGCTGGCCCATCTCCACAGGAGCCCCTAGGCTGCCTAGTCATCAAGTATACATCTGATTTTATCAGCAGAGCTCCAGAGTTTGGTCTATCCATTTTTAACATTTCTGACAATTAATTTTTATCAGGTCTTGTAATTCAACGAGTCCTGGTTCTGAACATGCTGAGGGCTATGGGTGCAGATCACAAGGCGGGAACCTACCTAGATACGAAAACACTGCAGTTTCTTTTTAGAATATAAATATAGACATGGTTCTTCCAGCAGTCACATGTCTTTTAACCTGATAAAAGCAGAAACGTGCTAGCTGGAAATGAGAACTGAATCTGCAAAACTAGCTAAGATGATTCAAATCTGCCAGAAAATACTTCACCCTGACACCAAACCTATCCTGGGACAGCATTGCATTGATGCATTCATCAATATTGGAGCTCCTCTAATTTTATTTTATCACTAGAATGACAGCCTTTGAAAGAAGTAAAGTAATTGTTATTATAATAAATGGTCCCACTTATACAATTGCCAGACAATCTGGCAATAGTAGTTTTTTAAAGGCAAAAAGATGCAGAAATTCTAGTCTTTAGCTTGCCTACAAGATTTCTACTTGCCCACCTACACACTTATGTTATTTCCAGTCCTCCTACCCCCATCAATTCTCATATTCTATATAGCTGGCCCTGTATTTTCACGGTAAATATATTCACGGCTGTTCCACAAAATAAAATCCCATGAAAATTAAATAAAACAGTAATAGAAAGAGGAGACCAAGTTTATATCTTTTCAAATCACCGTTATTGTCCTTATATCTTATAAAAAGGAGAAACATTTATTCATCCATTTACTTGCAGATTGAAAAAGGGAATAAGATGTGCTCTCTTTTTCAAAGAGCTCATAATTTATGAAATTGGTTTAAAATTTTTGGGTCAGTGATCTCTTTAGATTTCAATGAGAACTAAAGACTCTTCTTAGGAACATGAACACATCCATATAAAATTTTGAATATAAATTTTAAGGAATTTATAACCATCTATAGCCCACCTATAAAACCTATGTGATGGACCAAATGTATCTGTTCCCCCCACCAAATTCATCTATTGAAGCCCTAAACCCACAATGTGATGGCATTTGGGGATGAGCACTTTGGGAGGTAATTACAGTTAGATTAGATCACAAGGGAAGGGCTCTCATGATGGGATTAGCAGCTTTATAAAAAAAGGAAGAAAGAAAGATATCTCTCTCTTTCCTCCCCCCGACCCCCACATGTGCACACATGGAAAGACCATGTGAGGACGTGTTGAGAAGGCAGCCACCTGCAAGTCAGGAAGAGAACCCTCGCCAGGAACCAAATTGGCCAGCTCCTTGATCTTGGACTTCCCAGCCTCCAGAAGTGTGAGCAATAAATTTCTGTTGTTTAAGCCACCCAGTGTAAGGTATTTTGTTATGGCAGCCTGAGTGGACTGATATAATCCAGGTTAAGGATATCCAATTGGCTATTTCTTTTCATTATCAATATTATCAGGTTCTACAACAAAAGAACCTTAGGGTTATGGGTAGATAATAGTGGCATCATTGTCATATATTTTGAATCTTCCTGTAATTCCTTATAAAAAGACTGCTTAACTGGTTAGCAAAACTGAAAACTTGTGGACATTTATAACAAAGCATCTGTGTAGCAAGAGGCAGAGGGGAGTAATGGGATATCTGACAGACCTGAGAAAGGAAAATCCCAATATAGCCAACAAGTATTCACTAGAAAGTGTGGCAGGCCAATTTGAGAATAGACACTGAAACAAAGAGGTTCTGCCCACTCCAATAGCCAGGAAGTACAAAGGGTGCTCTGTAAAGAAGTCTGAAGGGGCTGAAAGAGTTCAAAAGTAACCAGCCAGAGCTCCTAAGGGGAAACTGCCAAGAGGAGAATCAGAGGAGCAGAGGGACAATAGATATGAAAAAGAGAGGCAGTCCAAAGAAGTGAGAGAAAGGAACAACGCTGGAAAATATTATAAAGAAAGTTGTTAACTTGCAATGCTTCAAAGAAAGAATAAGAGAGGGAGTTTTATAAGTTAGAAAAGTATCCTGAACTCTATCTCCTTCCAATAATTCAGAAAAACTAATTTCACATAAAAATGAGCATCAGAGAAGCATTAAGGTCAAACTCCATATAAGGTTCTTGTAAGAAAAATAAAAGAATAAGGAGCAGAGAGAGCAACATCAGCATCATGGAGGAGTCAGCTGTTCCGTTGGTCTATCTCCCCCTAAGATACAACCAAAAAGGACATTCATTGACCAACAAAGGACACCCTCACAGCACAGTGGGACGTCTGAGAGATCCACACAGCCATATATCTGAAGGTGCCAGCGCTGGATCCCTGGGAGACAGTGTAAGGTGAGTGGATCTCCTCCCCTCTCCCCAGTGGTAGCGATCTAGGTTACAAGTCTGTGCACAGCAGCTGGCACGCAACTCTAGGAGGAAGTGGGGGAACCAGCAGGCCTCCGCATGAACACTTTTACTTTTGCAGTGCATCCCAGCCTGCAGGAACGCTCCACATCAAGGTGGCTCAGCCACAGCATGGGCACTCCCACCAAGCCCAGCAGCCCAGGCAGGATGCCAGTGAGTGCAGATTCATGTGCACAAAAGAGGGAACCCCCTCCTCCCCTCCCACCTGGTGCACCAGCTTGTCTGGTCGGTGAGGGCAGCGGATCCACACCAGAACACCTGTGCCTGCGTGTGTGATCTGCCAAGCAGCGGCGGCCAGCAGGCAGAAAAGCCCTATCGGTGTTACTTTCAGCTGAGGGGCACAACATCCAGCAGATGCAGAAGGTTCAGAAAACACAGCTCCTGTCCTCCCCCCCGCCACCCCTACCAGTGTTGGCAGGTGAAATCTGCTACCAGATACTACCACTATTCACTAGCAAAGGTCCACTTCAGCAAACACTAAGAAGAAATACATTAACACTCTAGATAAGAGGGAAAACGACAAGTGTCCAGAAACCAATCCTGAACTCACAGAAATTTACAGACTAAATGACAGAGAATTCAAAATAGTTAATATATAGAAACTCAAGAAGTTACAAGAAAACTCAGAAAGACAGTAAAATTAACTCAGGAATAAAATTAATGAGCAGAAGGAGCTCTTCACAAAAGAGATTGAAATTCTTTAAAAAAAGCAAATAAATGCTGGAGATGAGGAATGCAATGAATGAGATAAAAAGCAATCTACAATCCTTAAAAAACAGAACCGACATTATTGAAGACAGAATTTGTAATTTAGAGGACAGAAATACAGAAATGCTTCAGGTAGAGGAGGAGAGAGAACTGAGACTTAAAAAAAAAATGAAGAAGTTCTCTGAGAAATATCCGATTCAATTAGGAAATGCAACATAAGGATTATAGGTGTTCCAGAGGGAGAAAAGAGCAGAGAGTTTGTTCGAAGAAACAATAGCTGAGAACTTCCCAAACCTGGGGAAGAAACTGGAATTAGAAGTACATAAGGCTGGAAGAAGTCAAGATGGTGGCGTAGGCAGACTCAGAACTCACCTCCTCCCACGGACACAGCCAATTTACAACTACTCTTGGAAAAATTACCCCTGAGAGAGAACTGAAAACTGGATATGAGGACCTCCTGAAACAAATGACAATCCTAATTGAGGTGAAAGAGACAGAAATTCCCTTCTGGAGAGAAGAAATGCCACCTTCACAAGCCGCAGTGTTTCATGGTTGCCCAGGAGCAGCCCAAAGGTACGCAGCTCTCCCTGGAGTAGCGGGACCCTGTGCCGGGGAGTGCCCCCACTGTAGGCGTTTTTTGGACCCAGCACAATCGAGATGAGTGGCACAATATCTGACTTTGCTTGCTACTAAAACATTGGGGAGTACCTCCAGAAAAGCTGGCTCACAGAGAAATTAAAACTGGCTCTTAAAGGGCTCATGCACAAACTCACCCATTTCAGAAAGCAACCCACAATCAGCAGAAAGAAAGGTGCACAGCTCTTTGTGGAAAAGAGACTCACCTGATAGGCTCTGAGTGCATCTCAGTGAGAGGTGAGACCTCTCCAGGGACTGGGTCATTGGTGGAGGCCATTGCTGTGACCTGGTGTGGGCGTGCTGACACAGATGCCAGCAGACGCCATTGGAGTTCTCCCTGGGGCCTGCTAGCCCAGAGTCTGCCCTACCCACTAGAGCACCGAGTTAATCTAGCTCAGCCAGGGCAAGCAGCCCACCCTAGGGGCTGGCCCCACCCAACAACGAGCCCTCAGGCAACTTGTGGGCCTGCTAGGGGAGCTGCCTAGATTCTCCACAACCTGATGACTGGGTCTGCCTCTGTAGGGCAGGGTGTATGCAAGGAGGGAGTGGAGAGTGTGGGGCGGTGGTGAAGAGTGTGGGGCTTCCGCCTTGGAGAGACTAGGTCAACTTCAGGAGGTTGGGGCGCATGCATGGGGCAGGACTGTGTTGACTGTGTGCATGGACCTGTAGACAGTGGGGCCTGTCAGCTGCAGAAGACCGGTGTTTCTCAAAGAGCGACATAGAGGGTTGGCCCCACCTTCCAAAGCCTGAAACAATTGGGTGCTCTCATGCCTGAGGCGAGCCCCACCAGGCTGCAATCCTCAGAGAGTTGACAAGGGACCTAAAGGCTAGAGGCTTATATCAATTGTAAGACCCTGAGCCTAACAACCTGCCATACTGGGGGCCTACTCACTTAATAGAAATACGGCAACAGGATTGTGGTATTAGACCTTGCAGCCAACTGTGCTGGGACATCCCACACTCGATAAAGAGACTGAAGGGCCCACAACAACTACACACAGCTGAGCATTACAACAGCTGGCCAGGGGCATAGCTCAGCCTCCCTGGGCACCTACGGGAAGAACAACCCCACCACAACAGAAGGACACACGTAGCACACACAGGGGTCGCTCCTGGAATATTTGCAACTGGAGAGGAGAGGGAAGCACACTGCCAGGCCTCCTAAGGCATCACTTATATAAGGTCACCTCCACAAGAGCAGGAAATGTAGCCAACCTACCTAATACATAGACACAAGCACAGGGAAAGAGGCAAAATGAGGAGGCAAAGGAATATGTTCCAAGTAAGGGAACAAGACAAAACCCCAGAAAAGGAACTAAGTGAAACAGAAATGAGCAACTTACCGGACAGAGAGTTCAAACGAAGAGTGTTAAGGATGCTCACTGATCTTGGGAGAAGAATGGATGAACTCAGTGAGAATGTCAACAAAGAAATGGAAGATATAAAAAAGAACCAATCAGTGGATCAAGAAGATGTGGTATATATATACAATGAAATACTACTCAGCCATAAAAAAAGGCAAAATCATCCCATTTGCAACAACATGGATGGACCTGGAGGGTATTATGTTAAGTGAAATAATCCAGAAAGAGAATGACAAACACCACATGATGCCACTCATATGTGGAATATAAACCAACACATGGACAGAGAAAACTGTATTGTGGTTACCAGGGGCAATGGGGGTAGGGGGTGGGCACAAGGGGTGAAGGAAGACATGTATATGGTGATGGACAAACAAAAATGTACAACCAAAAATTTCACAATGTTATAAACTACTAAAACATCAATAAAAAAAAAAGAACCAATCAGAAATGAAGAATACAATACTGGAAATGAAAAATTCACTAGAGGGACTCAAAAGCAGAGTACAGGATACAGAAGAACAGATCTGCGAGCTGGACAAAAGACTAGAAGAAATCACCCAAGCTGAACAAATAAAAGAAAAAAGAATTAAAAAGAGTGAGGACAGTCTAAGGGACCTCTAGGACAACATCAAGTGCACTAACATCTGTGTTATAGGTGTCCCAGAAGGAAAAGAGTGAGACAAGGGGGCAGAGAATCTATTTGAAGAAATAATAGATGAAAACTTCCCTAACCTAAGGAAGGAAAGAGCCATCCGGGTACAGGAAGCACAGAAAGCACCAAACAAGATAAATCCAAAGAGGCCCACTCCAAGACACATCATAATTAAAATGTCAAGAATTAAAGATAAAGAGAGAATCCTAAAAGCTGCTAGAGAAAGACAAGTTACATACAAAGGAAACCCATAAGACTATCAGCTGACTTCTCAGCAGAAACCTTACAGGCTAGAAGAGAGTGGCATGATATATTTAAAGTGCTAAAAGGAAAAACCTACAGCCAAGAATACTCTACCCAGCAAGGTTATTATTCAAAATGGAAGGAGAGATAAAGAGTTTCCCAGACAAACAATTATTAAAGGAGTTTGTCACCAAGAAACCAGTACTACAAGAAATGATAAGGGGACATATTTAAGGGGAAAAGAGAAGATCACAAATAGGAAAAATTATCTATTTCCATGATAAGTGGGAAATGGATACAAATGCACAAAAAAGAGGTTAGATATGATATCAAAAACATAAAATGTGAGAGGAGGGGAGTTAAGGAGTAGAGCTTTCAGACAGAGGTCAAATTAAAGAGACTATCAACTTAATATAGACTGTTATATATGTAGGTTACTATATATGAACCTCATGGTAATCACAAACCAGAAACCTATAATAAATACACAAAAAACTAAGAGAAAGGAACCCAAACATAATACTACAGAAAACCATCAAACCACAAGAGAAGAGAGCAAGAGAAGAAAGGAACAGAGAAGAACTACTGAAACACCAAAAAAAAAAAGTTTAAAAATGGCAGTAAGTACATACTTATCAATAGCTACTTTAAATGTCAATGGACTAAATGCTCCAATTAAAAGGCATAGGGTGGCTGACTGGATAAAAAAACAAGACCCATATATATGCTGCATACAAGAGACACACTTCAGACCTAAAGACACTCACAAACTGAAAGTAAAGGGATGGAAAAAGATACTCCATGCTAATGGCAATGAAAAGAAAGCTGGAGTAGCAATACTCATATCAGACAAAATAGACTTTAAAACAAAAACTGTAAAAAGAGACAAAGAAGGGCAATACATAATGATCAAGGGAACAATCCAACAAGAGGACATAACACTTGTAAATACCTAAATATTTGCACCCAATGCAGGAGCACCTAAATATATAAAGCAGTTATTAACAGACATAAAAAGAGAAATAGAGAGTAACACAATAATAGTAGGGGACTTTAACACTCCACTTACACCAACGGATAGATCATCCAAACAGAAGATCAATAATGAAACATTGGCCTTAAATGACACACTAGAAGAGGTGGACCTAGTAGATATATACAGAACATTCCATCCAAAAACTGAAGAATACACATTCTTTTCAAATGCACATGGAACACTCTCCAGGATTGATCACATATTAGGCCACAAAACAAGTCTCCATAAATTTAAGAAGATTGAATTAATGCTAAGCATCTTTTCTGACCACAACGGTATGAAACTAGAAATCAACTATATGAAGAAAATAAGAAAAGCCACAAATATGTGGAGATTAAACAAAATGCTGCAGAGCAACGATTGGGTCAATGAAGAAATCAAAGGAGAAATCAAAAAATACTTGGAGACAAATGAAAATGAAAATACGACATGCCAGAATTTATGGGATATGGCAAAAGTGGTTTTAAAAGGGAAGTTTATAGCAATGCAGGCCTAGCTCAACAAACAAGAAAAATCTCAAATAAACAATCTAACAATGAATCTAAAGGAATTGGCAAAAGAAGAACAAACAAAGCTGCAAATCAGTAGAAGAAGGGAAATAATAAAAATCAGAGCAGAAATAAATGAAATAGAGACCAAAAAAAAATAGAAAAAATTAATAAAACCAATACACCACGTTAATAAAATGAAGAATAAAAATCACATGATCATCTCATTAGATGCAGAGAAAGCATTTGACAAGATACGGCATCCACTTATGATAAAAACTCTGAATAAAATGGGGATAGAAGGAAAGTACCGCAACATAATAAAGGCCATATATGACAAACCCACAGCTAATATCATCCTCAATGGTGAAAAACTGAAACCTATCCCTCTAAGAACAGGAACCAGACAAGGATGCCCACTCTCACCACTCCTATTTAACATGGTATTGGAAGTCCTAGCCAGAGCAATCAGGCAAGAAAAACAAATAAAAGAGATCCAAATTGGAAAGGAAGAAGTGAAACTGTCACTATTTGCAGATGACATGATTTTATATACAGAAAACCCTAAAGAATCCACCAAAAAACTTTTAGAAGTAATAAACAAATACAGTAAAGTTGCAGGATACAAAATCAACATACAAAAATCAGTTGCATTTCTATACACTAACAACAAAGTAGCATAAAGAGAAATTAATAATACAATCCCATTTACAATTGCAGCAAAAAGAATAAAATACCTAGGAATAAACTTAACCAAAGTGGTGAAAGATCTGTACACTGAAAACTATAAAACATTCCTGAAAGAAATTGAAGAAGACACAAAGAAATGGAAAGATATTCCGTGCTCTTGGATTGGAAGAATTAACATAATTAAGATGTCCATACTTCCTAAAGCCATCTATAGATTCAATGCAATCCCTATCAAAGTTCCAACAACATTTTTCACAGAAATAGAACAAAGAATCCTAAAATTTATATGGAACAATAAAAGAACCTGAATAGCTAAAGGAATCTTGAGAAAGAAGAACAAAGCTGGAGGTATCACACTCCCTGATTTCAAAATATACTACAAAGCTACAGTAACCAAAACAGCATGGTACTGGCACAAAAACAGACACACAGATCAATGGCATAGAATCAAAAGCCCAGAAATAAACCCACACATCTATGGACAGCTAATCTTTGACAAAGGAGCCAAGAACATACAATGCAGAAAAGAAAGTCTCTTCAACAAATGACGTTGGGAAAACTGGACAGCCACATGCAAAAGAATGAAGGTAGACCATTACCTTACACCATACACAAAAACTGACTCAAAATGGATTAAAAACTTGAATGTAAGACCTGAAACAATGAAAATTCTAGAAGAAAACATAGGCAGTACACTCTTCGACGTTGGTCTTAGCCACATATTTTCAAGCACCATGTCTGACCGCACAAGAGAAATGATAGAAAACATAAACAAATGAGACTACATCAAACTAAAAAGCTTCTGCACAGCAAAGGAAACCATTGACAAAATGAAAAGACAACCTAACAATTGGGAGAAGATATTTGCAAACCATACAACTGATAAGGGGTTAATCTCCAAAATATATAAAGAACTCATGCATCTCAACAACAAAAAAACTAACAACCCAATTAATAAATAGGCAAAATATCTGAACAGACATTTCTCCAAAGGAGATAAACAGATGGCCAACAGGCATATGAAAAGATGTTCAGCATCATTAATTATTAGGGAAATGTAAATCAAAACTACAATGAGATATCACCTCACGCCCGTCAGAATGGCTATAATTAACAAGACAGGAAACAACATGTGTTGGAGAGGATGTAGAGAGAAGGGAACTCTCATACACTGCTGGTGGGAGTGCAAACTGGTGCAGCCACTATGGAAAACAGTATGGAGATTCCTCAAAAATTAAAGATAGAACTACCATGTGATCCCAGCTGTTCCACTGCTGGATGTTTATCCAAAGAGCATGAAAAAACCAATGTGTAAAGATACATGTACCCCCCTGTTCATTGCAGTGTTATTCACAATAGCCAAGATGTGGAAGCAACATAAGTGCCCATCAAGGGAAGAATGGATAAAGAAGATGTGGTATTTGTACACAATGGAATACTACTCAGCCATAAGAAATGATGAAATCCAGCCATTTGTGACAACGTGGATGGACATTGAGGGTATTATGCAAAGTGAAATAAGTCAGAGGGAGAAGGTCAAATACTGTATGATCTCACTCAACAAACAAACACATAGAGACAGAGATTGGATTGGTGGTTACCAGAGGGGAAGGGGGGAGTGAGGAGGGTGAAAGGGATAATTAGGCACAAGTGATGGATTGTAATTAGTATTTGGGTGGTGAACATGAGAACATGATGTAATCCATGTAGAAATAAAAGTATAATGGTGTACACCTGAAATATATACAATGTTATAAACCAATGTTACCACAATAAACCAAAAAATAAAATGAAATGCATAAGGCCAATAGAACTCCTAATTATATCAAGGCAAAAGACCTTTTCCAACACATGTATTAGTAAAACTGGTAGAAGTCAATGACAAAGAAAAACTATTAAGGGCAGCAAGGTGGAAGAGAATAATCTACAAAGGAACCCCTATCAGGCTTTCAGTGGACTTCTCAGCAGAAACCTTACAGGTCAGGAGAGAGTGGAATGATATATTCAAAATACTCAAAGACAAAAACTTTCAGCCACGAATACTATATCCAGTGAAACTATCCTTCAGATATGATGGAGAAATAAAATCTTTCCCAGAGAAACAAAAGCTGAGAGAGTTCATTGCCACAAGACATCCCCCAGAAGAAATGATCAAGAATGCCTTCATAACTGAAACAAAAAAGAAAATGTTTACAAAGCCTTCAATAAGGAGATAAATAGACAGACAAAATTAGAAAATTGCAGCTCTCTATCAGAACAGGTTAGCAAACATTTAGTTATAACATTAAGACAAACGGAAGGAAAACATCAAAAATAACTACAAACACTTCATTTTAATCACAAACTCACAACACAAAATGGAATAATTAGTGGCAACAACAACTTAGACAGGGAACAGGAAAGGGATGGAACCAGCTTAGACTAATGGAGATAACAGGCTATCAGAAAATAAACTATCTTATCTACAAGATCTTTTATACAAACCTCATGGTAACCACTATAAAAAATCAGAACAAAGACACAAATGATAAATACAGAAAAAATGGAGAAAACTGTCATAGAAAAATCACCAAACTGAAATGGCAGTCAGAGATACATGGGAAGAGAAACAAGGGAAATATAGAACAACTGGAAAACAAGACATAAAATGGCAGTATTAAGCCCTCATTTGTGAATAATCACTCTAAATGTAAATGGATTTAATTCTCCAATCAAAAGACAGAGAATGGCTGGATTGCTTAAAAAACAAGAACCAACAACACGCTGCCTCCTGGAAACACATCTCAGCTCTAAAGACAAACATAGGCTCAGAGTGAAGGGATGGAAGATGATACTCCAAGCAAACAGCAAACAAAAGAAAGCACTTGTTGCCATACTTATATCAGACAAAGCAGACTTCAAGATAAAAAAGGCAATGAGAGACAAAAAGGATATAACACTTACAAAAATATATGCACCTAACACAGGAGCACCAAAGTACGTAAAACAACTATTAACAGACCTAAAGGGACAAATTAACAGGAACACAATAATAGTAGGGGACTCAACACCCCACTTACATCAATGGATAGATCATCCAGATAGAAAGTCAACAAGGAAATAGTGGAATTAAACAAAAAACTAGACCAGATGGACTTAACAGATATATAGAGAACATTCCATCCAAAAACAGCAGAATACCCACTTTTCTCAAGTGCATATGGGACATTCTAAAAGATAGACCACATGCTGGGAAACAGGGCAAGCCTCAATTAATTTAAGAAGATTGAAATCATATCAAGCATCTTTTCAGACCATAATGCTATGAAACTAGAAATCAACTAAAAGAGAAAAGCTGGAAAAGCCACAAATATGTGGAGACTAAACAACGTGTTACTGAACAACCATTGGATCAATGATGAAATCAAATGAGAAATCAAAAAATATCTGGAGACAAATGAAAATGAAAATACTTCATACCAACTCTTATGGGATGCAGCAAAAGTGGTTCTAAGAGGGAAATTCATAGCAACACATGCCTACCTCAACAAACAAGGGAAATTTCAAATAAGTAATCTTAAGTTGTACCTAACAGAACTAGAAAAAGAAGACCAAACAAAGCCCAAAGTCAGCAGAAGGAGGGAAATAATAAAAATTAGAGCAGAAATAAATGAAATTGAAACCAAAAAAACAATAGAAAGTATTGTGGAAGATCAAGATTTGGCCACCCTAAAATATATCTCTTTACCTTCATTATTTTCTGACAGACATTTGACCTCCCCCAAACTGCCTAAAGGAATTTAACTCTGGGTGTAGACAGACTGGCAGGGTCCTCGCTAAGCCCATTCTTAACAAAGTTCTGTTTACCAAATACTTACATTTGTAAACGTATCTCCCTCTGTGTAGTGGAAAGAGTGGGGTATGACTTTATCTGTGAAAACTGTTATCAGGACGGAAGAAGAACACTTAAATGTACATATTCTTGATTACTATAATTCCTGTCTCTCCAGCCACATTCTCTATAGGTGGCCCTGCAAAGCATTGTCTGACAAACATTTACATTTCCCTCTTCATGTAAACTGCCGCCTTCCCCTCTGAAATCCCAAAACACCACCCACCCCCAACATCATCCTTTGTCTTTAGCTGAAGATGGTATTTAAGATGAGAATCTCTGGATTGTGTTGAGAAACTCAGTTTCCCTGGTTTCTCCCATGTATACATGTTATTAAACTTGGTATTATTTTCTCCTGCTAACCTGTCTTGTTACTTATTTGGCCAGTCATAGGAACCTTAAGGGAAATGAAGAGGGGGATTTTCCCTCTTCCCCCACAGGATCAATGAAAGCAAGAGCTGGTTCTTTGAGAAAATAAATAAAATTGACAAACCCTTAGCCATACTCACTAAGATAAAAAGAGAGAAGGCTCAAATAATAAAATTAGAAATGAAAGAGGAGAAATACAACAGATACCACAGAAATACAAAGGATTATAAGAGAATACTATGAAAAACTATATGCCAACAAATTGGATAACCTAGACAAAATGGATAAATTCTTAGACTTATACAACCTTCCAAAACTGAATCAAGAAGAAATAGAGTATCTGAATAGACCAATCACAAGTAAAGAGGTTGAAACAGTAATCAAAAACCTCCCAAAAAACAAAAGTCCAGGACCAGATGGCTTCTCTGGAGAATTCTACCAAACATTCAAAGAAAATTTAACACCTATCCTTCTCAAACTATTCCACAAAATTGAAGATGGAAAGCTTCCTAATTCATTCTATGAGGCCAACATCACCCTGATTCCAAAACCAGATAAGGACAACACAAAGAAGAAAAATAACAGGCCAATATCACTGATGAACATAGATGCAAAGATTCTCAACAAAATATTGGCAAACTGAATACAGCAATACACTAAAAGGATCATACACCATGATCAAGTGGGATTTATACCAAGGATGTAGGGATGGTTCAACATCCACAAATCAATCAATGTGATAAACCACATTAACAAAATGAGGAATAAAAATCTTATGATCATATCAATAGATGCAGAGAAAGCATTTGACAAGATCCAGCATCTATTTGTGATAAAAACTCTCAATAAAATGGATATAGAAGGAAAGTACCTCAACATAATAAAGGCCATATATGAAACCCACAGCAATCATACTCAATGGTGAAAAACTGAAAGCCATCCCTCTGAGAACAGGAACGAGACAAGGGTGCGCACTCTCGCCACTTTTATTCAACACAGTACTGGAGGTTTTGGCCAGAGCAATTAGGCAAGAAAAAGAAATAAAAGGGATCCAAATTGGAAATGAAGAAGTGAAACTCCCCATTTGCAGATGACATGGTTCTATACATAAAAAACCCTAAAGAATCCATCAGAAAACTATTAGAAATAAACAACAACTATAGCAAAGTTGCATGGTACAAAATCAACTTACAAAAATCAGTTGCATTTTTGTACTCTAACAACAAACTAACAGAAAGAGAACTCAAGAACACAGTCCCATTTACAATCACAACAAAAAGAAAAAAATATCTAGGAATAAATTTAACCAAGGAGGTGAAAGACCTATATGTTGAAAACAATAAGACATTATTGAAAGAAATCAAAGATGACATAAAGAAATGGAAAGATATTCCATGCACACGGATTGGAAGACTAAACATAGTTAAAATGTCCATATTACCTAAAGCAATTTACAGATTCAATGCAATCCCAATCAGAATCCCAATGACATTCGTCACAGAAATGGAAAAAATAATTCTAAAATTTATATGGAACAACAAAAGACCCCAAATAGCCAAAGGAATCCTGAGAAAAAAGAACAAAGCTGGAGGCATCACAATCTCTGACTTCAAAATATACTATAAAGCTATAGTAAGCAAAACAGCATGGTATGGCACAAAAACAGACACACAGATCAATGGAATAGAATCGAAAGCCCAGAAATAAAACCACACATCTATGGACAGCTAATCTTTGACAAAGGAGCCAAGAACATACAATGGAGAAAGGAAAGTCTCTTCAACAAATGGTGTTGGGAAAACTGGACAGCCACATGCAAAAGAATTAAAGCAGACCATTGTCTTACACCATACAGAAAAATTAACTCAAAATGGATTAAAGACTTGAAGGTAAGACCTGAAAGCATAAAACTCCTAGAAGAAAATATAGGCCGTATACTCTTTGACATTGGTCTTACTGGCATCTTTTCAAATACCATGTCTACTCAGGCACGGGAAACAAAAGAAAAAATAAACAAATGGGACTACATCAGACTAAAGACCTTCTGCAAGGCAAAGGAAACCATGAACAAAACAAAAAGACAACCCACCAACCGGGAGAAAATATTTGCAAATCATATATCTGACGAACGGTAATCTCCAAAATATATAAAGAATTCACACAACTCAACAACAACAAAAACAAACAAGTTCAGACATTTTTCCAAAGAAGACATATACAGATGGCCAACAGGCACATGAAAAGATGTTCAACATCACTAATCATTAGGGAAATGCAAATCAAAACCACATCACCTGACACCTGTTAGAACAGCTATAATTACCAAGACAAAAAATAACAAATGTTGGAGAGGATATGGATAAAAGGGAACCCTCATACACTACTGGTAAGAATGCAAACCAGTGCAGCCATTTTGGAAAACAGTATGGAGATTTCTCAAAAAAATTAAAAATAGAAATACCATATGACCCAGCTATTCCACTACTGGGCATTTATCCAAAGAACTTGAAATCAACCATTCAAAGAGGCTTATGCACCCCTATGTGCATTGCAACATTATTCACAATAGCCAAGATGTGGAAGCAACCCAAGTGCCCATAATATGATGAATGGATAAAGATATGGTGTATATATATATAGTATGTGTGTATAGTGTACATATATGTGGTATATATATATAGTATGTGTGTATAGTGTATGTATATGCTGTGTGTGTGTGTGTATATATATATATATATATATATTACAATGAAATACTACACAGCCATAAAAAATGATAAAATTGTCCCATTTGCAACAACATAGATGGACCTTGAGGGTATTATGTTACGTGAAATAAGCCAGACAGAGAAAGAAAAACACTCCATGATTTCACTCATATATGGAAGATAAACAAACACATGGACAAAGAGAACAGATTAGTGGTTACCAGAAGGGAAGGGGGTTGGGAGGTGGGCAAAAGGGGTAAAGGGGCACATATATATGACGACAGATAAAAATTGGACTATTAGTGGTGAGCACAATGTAGTCTATACAGAAACTGATAAATAATAATGTACACCTGAAATTTCACAATGTTATAAACTGTTATGACCTCAATAAAATAATTTTAAAAAAAAGAATAAGGACCAAATAACATTTGTACAGATAACGAAAGCATGCCAGATAGACATGCCTCCAAAACAAACCAAAATTGTAACCTATTATTTCAAGACAAGCTAAAAATACTAAGATAATGATGTAAGAATAGTAAAAATAAAAATTAGAAAAATTCAGAAATAAGTCGACAAAATTGAGGAAGGAATTGGAAATTTCAAAAAAGTAATTTCAGAAATAAAAACTAAACTAGAAGGAACTCAAGAACAAATAAGCATAATAGATGATGCCTAAAATTAAACTTGAAAACCAGTAGGAAATAAAGAAAGTGTTTAAAAAAAAAAAGGAGGATTTAGAAAGATAATGACAAACTCTGAGGATAGGCAAAACAGAAACAACATACAGATAGTAGGAGTCTCTGGGTGGCGATAAGATGGAGTGAAGCACAGGGAGGGGGACAAGACAACAGAACAAAATCTAAAGATTATCGTTTAAGCGAACTTTCCAGAAATTAGTTTTAAAAAAGATTTAAAACTATATACTGAAATAGCACACTTGTGTACCTGAAACTATAACCGAAGAATGACCAACATTGAGACCTATTGTAAAATTACTAGACTTTAAGGAGAAAGAAAAAATTTCTTTGGGCATCTACAGAAAAAGAACTAATGACTTATAAGGGAATAAAAATTGGATTACCATCAAACTTTTCAAAAGCTCTGCTTTACGTCAGAAGAAAAGGGAGTGACATGTTAAGATACTCAAAGAAAAAGATTTGAGCCAAGGATTTTATATCCAACAAAACTGATTTTCAGATAGAAAGGGCACAGAAAAATGTTACTCATGCAAGAGATTAGGGAATATTGTTCTAGGAGCACTTCCTAAAGAATCTGTTAGAGAATAAGGTTAAGATAACTGAGATGACTGGAGAGATATTGCCAAATGACTGGTTGTGAACATCAAATTTATAAGTTCTTATAGAACTGAGACTAAGTGCTGTCTAAAGGAGAGAAAGTATAGTATTTAGAGCTTATATACTCCATCAACGTAGATATAGTACCTGTAAGCAATTTGCAGGGAGATTGGGGAGATCATACAGAAAAACATTCTAACTGTTTTCAGTAATCTTATTGGGGGGTAATGCTATTAGTATTAATACTCTGTTGTGTGTGTGTTTATAAATAAAAACAAATGATTAATTAGGGGATATTATAATTCTAATATTCCCTGTGTTGGTCCTTGAGAACCAGAATTCTCAGTGTATATAAAAGAAGATGTAGTTGTATTATGGAAGATTATTCCAAGTACTTATTCCAAGTACTTCCAAGTACTTGGTGGTACTTATAAGTACCACGAAGCCCTGTGGTACTGTATTCAATTGTAAATATTAGTACAATATTCATAAGATTTTGATCTTTAATATGTATATATTATTCCATATACATATAAGGTAGAATATATTGTAAATATCAGCACAATATTCACGATATTGATCTTTAATGTGTATATATTATTCCATATATATATATATAAAATGTAGAATATATATCATTCTAACTCTGTCTACCCAAAATCCCTAGAAACAATAACCAATCCAATAGCAATGAACATTCCCAGCATATAGACTATGGTCTTGAAATACTAGTTCTAAAATAAGCTAGATAAGCTTGGAGCATGTTGTCATAAAAAATAGCAAGGAACATTTCCAAGATCACTAAATCTTCTCATAAGGACTCAGGAACCAAACTGAAGATGCTCCCCTTCGTTAAAGATGGCACACTTTGAACTTTAATAACACTAATTGCAATGGATTGAAACATACTGTGTAGTAAAAAGTTAACGTTACCCTAGGAGACATCTGGTCTTTGCTCTCAACTCCCAGAGGGTGATCTCTAGGCCCTTGGAATGTACTGCATGATTAAAGTGTCTTTGCTTATCTGGAGACCCTGAGGCCCCTAATAATGTGATTTATGGTTTGGGCTTTGAGTCAAGCAATATCAGCTCGACCTCTGGAGGGGCTGGAGGCTATGGTCAGCCTTGCAGGAGGTCTATGTGAACAAGCCCCAACAAAACTCCAGACACCAAGGCTCAGGTGAGCTTCCCTGATTGGCAATACCCTGTGTGTATTGTCACACATTTTTGTTGGGAGAAGTTAGTGCTCTCCAGGACTCTATTGGGAGAGGACATACAGAAGATCTATGCACAGAAGTCTCCTAGACCCTGACACATGTGCCTCTGCCCTTAGCTGATTTTAATCTGGATCATTTGGAGGCAAAACACCATAATTGTGAGTGTAATAGCTTTCAGTGAGTTCAAGTTGAGTAAGGTACAATTCACATATTGGTTTTATACACATCTTCGTCTCTTTGCATCATAAGAGACCTAAGCAAATATCTTATTGAAGTTCACATATTTTATTAATTAGGATATAACCTAAGCTATAACACGATGACTCAAAAATTCCTTCTAGTGAATTATCAAACCTGAGAGTGGTCTTGGCGACCCCCAGACTTGCAATTGATATCATAAGTGACGGTTGTCTTGGAGACTCCCTAACTCTGCATCTATTAAACATGTTTAACAAACATTATAAATGTGTTTATAATGGTATTTAAAAAATTAGTCACCTTTGGAGGATGTTGTTGTTATTGTTAGTGCTGTCAAGTTGATTCTGACTCCGCGTACACCACAGAAGAACCCTGCCAGGACTTTCTGCCCCATCCTCTCACCTCTCACCTCTCAGCACTATACCAGACAATGCTCTACTGCTATTCATAGGGTTTTCATGGCCAATTTTTCAGAAGTGGGTGGCCAAGTCTTTCTTCATAGTCTGTCTTGATCTGGAAGCTCCACTGAAACCTGTCCACCATGGGTGACTCTGTTGGTATTTGAAATACTGGTGGCATAGATTTCAGCATCACAGTAACACACAGCCACCACAGTGTGACAATTGACAGATGGTTGGAGGATGCTAGGAAAAGCAATTATCTTGAAAACTAGTAAATAAAGGGAAAAAGCAAGCATTTATTCTGCCTCAATTATATGAACTGGACCACTGGATAACCAAATAAAAAATTAGGGGAAATGTGTCTTTTGAAAAGTAATACAAGTGAAAAATGAAGCAGAAATTGCTGAAATAGAGTCTCAACATTGTACAACCCTGAATGAACAGATTTAAGAACTAAGTATCAATAGCACCCGAAACCACAAAAAGAGAAACAACCAGATAATATATGCTTTCTGCTGAAAGAATCCTACCACCACCTTGCCAAAGGAGTCAAACCTGACCTAAGTCTGATCAACTATCTGGATCCAGCTACCAACGTGCAGGAGATAATGAGAACAGAGGAACTTGGTAAACTGCACAATGAGTGCTAAGCAGTTAACACAATCCAGACTGTGAGAAACTCTCTAGGTGAAGCAGCCCCCAGTTCTGCTACAGATTGTGAAGAAAATAAAGACATGGAAGAGGAATCTGTAGATTAACAGAGACTTAGAAAATCATAAAGTGGGCAAGTAAATTATAGTGTCTAAGGACGACATTTAGGTGATAAAACTATAAAGAAATGCAAGTAAATGCAAATAAAGTAATTATTATAAAAGTCAGGCTAGTGGTTACTTAGGAAGAGGTGAAGGAGTAGTAATTGCAACAGGCACATGCAGGGGAGTCCTGGGTGGCTAGAAAAGTTCTATTTGTTGATTTGCATGGCTGGGTGCAAGAGTTACAAGAGTATTCTCCTTATAATAATTTATTAAGCTACACTTTTGTGTGGTTTTCTTTACCTTTTGAAGTTGATTTTTGAATTCAAGTGCAAGGCTTATGTTTATCTCTACTAAATTATATCCAACTCATTTCTGTAGATTCTTAAAATGTATTTGGATTATTATCATGTTACCCAACATAATTGTTATCCCTCTTGGCTTTATGCTATCCAGAAATTCAGAGGCAAAGCATTTTCACCAACACGACTAATCGAAAAAGAAGTCGACAACCCAAATTCTATATCTTGATTGGGATGGTGCTTGCACAGGTGTGTACATTCATCAAAACTCATCAGACTGTACACTTTAAATGAGTGCCTGCCTCCTTCACATGGTTTTCTTTCTTTCTTTTTTTTTTTTTTTTTTTCCTTTCCTGCCAGAAAGATGGCTGGGACTCATTGTGACTCATCCTCAACCACGCAAACAACAACCTGAATATGAGGGAGCAACTCGCTGGGAGGGCTCTGAGCCCCTCATGAGCATTCGTGGTCCAGCCTGTTGCGACTGGGAACATTCACCTTCAACTCTCAGGTGAGAGAGAACCAAATTCCATTTCATTTTTAATCCACAGTATTGTGGGTGTCTTTGTCTTTATCCCCAGGGCTGCTTACCCAAATGCCTTCAGGTGCCAAGCAGGGAACAGAAGTACATGAAGAGCCAAGAGTAAGACAGTGGGACCTGTGGTGAGGTGGAGAGTACATACTGTCCTAAAAGCACTCAGATTTTTAAAAACAAATTTTTTTTCAACATACTGTACTGGAAACAAAATGTCTGTAGGGCCGAATTCCACCTGATGGCTATAATTGGCAACTCCTGCTTAATCGGAACGATTTGAATAAGGTTATTCTTCCAGCTACAAATTCACATGACTGTCTTATACACATTTCTTCTCTTTGTGCAGAAGTACATCATAAGAGACAGAAGCAAATGTCTTACTGAAGTTCACATATTTATTAAGTAGGATACAACCTAAGGTGCTATAACATGGAGACTCAAAACTTCAGTGGCTGAAACAAGAGTCTATTTCTCTCTGATATACAGTGTGGAGAGAGACAGGTGGCTGTTCTTCACGAGGTCATGCAGGGACTCAAGGATCCCCTGAGTGTTGTTCTCACTACTTGGGTGCAGTTTCCTTACCACCACCTGCCTGCAGGAAAGGGAAGGAGGACGTGGAGGGAAGTGACCCACAGGTAGGACACATCACTCCTGCTTGCATTCCATTGATCAGCACCTAGATACACGGCCACACCCAGCCACAGAGGAGTCTCTAGGTCACCGTGCTTCCAACTCGGGGGTTCTTTTAATAAAAAGAAGATGAGGAGAAAGATATTGGGGAACAATTAGGAGTCTCTGCTACCTATACATTAGTCTAATAAATTTCTGACCTATCAGTGTAACTTGGGGGATCCCAGAGGGTTAATCTGTCATGACTTATTCTTCAGTAATCTCTGCTGGATTTTGGTGATCATTATTTTCTATTAGGTGCTCATATCTAGACTTTGAACAACGTGGTCTAGATCCTCACTCAGAATCACTCACGATCAAGCTCATCAGTCCTACTTTGCAGAAACTACCTCTTTCTGATTACAGAAATTGGATTTAAATTTTATCTTTTCCCGTCTTCCTGCAGCACTCTCACTCCTTGAGATTCTTCAAAGGTTAGCATCTTGGTAACTTCCTTATAAGCCACTATAGTGTCGTGAAATATAATTCTTACAAGCCAAGAGACAGAAAAAGAAAAAAGTAAAGGACAGAAATGGAACCATTTCAACTAGTCTATTAAAGGAGAGAGTTAAGAAATTAAAAAGGAGAACTAAAATTCATTTTTGAGAGAAGCTTAGCTACACCAAGAAAACGCACTAGGTCATTTATTAAACAGATGGAAATGATTTCAGTGTCAATCTCCTTTATACACATGCATCCATTGTGTTTTGCTTTATTTTATTTTATTATCATTTGAAGGTAACTACAATTGCAAGCGTCAGCTTCTCTGAATAATCAGTACGAAGTCTTCCCAAAAAAAAGGCAAGGGCTATAATCCCAGTCTAAATTTTTGGATGTCTTCCCAGTTAAATGTCAAAACAGTAGCTTCCTTTGGGATAACTATTCTTCGTTATTCTACTGAAGAGCCTTTTTAGTGGTTTGTTCTGAATAATTATATATCATGCTTGACTTTGCTTCACATAATATGAAAATTTTTATTTTCTTATTCTCTATGGTAACAGCTAAGTTACTTCAAGCCTGTTTCTTTTCTTTCTTATATATGTATCTATTTTCCTGGAGGTGGAGGTGGAGAATCTTCAAAATACAAAGGCAGAGAAAGTATGAGCAATTTAGACGAACAGAAACATGTATCCCCTCCACACTTCACCTACACCGTCACCTTGCTTTTTCCTCAAACCATAGACATTTTCACACCCTGGGAATTTCCAGGTGCTGTTTGCTCAGCTCGGAATGCTCCTTCCTCCTCTCTCATTCTCAGACTACGGTTCCTCATTCGTGGTTCATTGTCAGCTCAAAACCCACCTCCATCGTGATGCTGCCCCTGATCATCCAGACAGAATCAAGTGTCTTGTCTCAGCTAGGAAATAGTTTCCCCAAATTAACTTTTTAGAGTATGCAATTGTAGCATTATTTTTGATTTTTTAAAATACTTTCATAAATTTTCACATTTATGCTACTTACAAAATTGTTCTCTTTCATCAAATTACCTACTTTTGTAGTCACTATCTGCCGGTATCTTCCCTTTCCTGAAATTTCACTATAAGGTAAGCTGATTTTCCCAGAACAGCAAGGAACTCCAGGCTAGCTGATTGAAAACACCGGGACCTGGCAGACAGCTTGGCAGGGAAAAATTTTGTCTCCTCCTCTCGTTCTGTCTTTGGTTGGCTTTTCATCCATAGTAGCAGGTCCCGTAAATATCCTAGGGACAGTGGATCACTGTCCCAATAACTCTCTGCTGTGTGTCGTGGAAAGGAGGAAGCCTGCTTGAGAAGGCTGCGAAGCCATGACCATGGGGCAGAGTTGACAGCTGATAGACAGCTTAGCCCATGCAACAATACACTTTCCACTTCCCAAGGACTGCTTCCCACACGCTACCATGTGTGGCCCAACTAGGTCAGTCCTTCTGCTCAAATTATTTTTTTCCGAATGTATTTAGAAAACTGTTATGTTCATCTGCTTTTACTTTTATTAGTAAAGAACACTTATTTAGGGATCTATCTGGCTGATGCTGATGATATTTGATCACATTCACAAAGTAGCTTGTTTATTTTTATTATCTCATTTCTTCCAACACATAACTCCTCAGGGAGGGCCACCATCTGCTCCCGCAAGAGGAATAGCTACATACTTCTTGTTGGTTTTCTCCAGACTTTAGACTCCAGGAAGATCAGCATTCCCCCAACCTTTTGGATACTCTAGATTTTTGTACAGAAATTTATATAAAAGAGAATTGTAATGCTGAGGTGTTAATTAGATATCAGAATCCTGTGAAAGATAAAAATGAGCCAAAAAGGAGGAACTGAAAAAGGAAAAAAAAAAAGGAAGATTTAGAAAAGATTTCAAAGAGTTTCAAAACCACTATAAATTATCTCCTCAGAGATAAAAAATTCTATAATAAATATTAAAATTATTCTGCTCTCGGGGCCGGCCCGGTGGCGCAAGCGGTTGAGTGCGCGCGCTCCGCTGCGGCGGCCCGGGGTTCGCTGGTTCGGATCCCGGGCGCGCACCGACGCACTGCTTGGTAAGCCATGCTGTGGCGGCGTCCCATATAAAGTGGAGGAAGATGGGCACCGATGTTAGCCCAGGGCCATCTTCCTCAGCAAAAAAAAAAGAGGAGGATTGGCGGATGTTAGCTCAGGGCTGATCTCCTCACAAAAAAAAAAAAAAAAAAAAAAAAAAAATTATTCTGCTCTCAAGTACTTAGATCACTTACTGTTAACATGTTAATATTGTGCTTTCCTAGATTGAGACTAACTTGTAAATTTCAGAGTTCAATTCATAGCTTATTAAAGTCTGGAATGTAACTCTCTAATATTCTTGCAACTATGTCCCAAAGCTCTAGAGCATACATGCTATATGGGCCGATTAATATCCAGATTTCATAATGTATATCAGCACTATAAACAATTATTATTGAATAAAATGATTTCCTTTTTGATGGTAAAATGACATTGAACATTTAACAAACACTCATTGAGGATCTACTGGGTCCCGGGTTCTGAGGGTGGGAAGAGGATGGGGAAGGGGGTGGGGTGAGGACGGATGTGGATGCAAGTGGCCGGGGGTGGGGGCGGGTAGAGTAAGAAAATTAACAAAGCACTGGCACCTGCTTTCAAAGGTGTTCACAATCCCATGAGGGATGGAAGAAAAGGTGGAGGAAAAGGAAAGTGCTTTTGATACACTTACAATTGTGTACTGACAATACAAATAAGTAGTCTCCAGTTTTCAAATTGCAGAGCCACTTTTTTATAAAGCCCAGAATCCAGGATTTTCCTGCACAGACTCAACTGAGGAGCTAAGGAAATCAGTGGCTATGTTTTTTTTTTTCCCTTAGGCCCTATAATTTTCCTACTTTCCAATCAAAAAGTAGATCAACTCCAAGTGTAAAAACAGGTTTAATTTGCTGCTGCTTAGAAAGCTTTTTTAGCTCAACAGTTCTTTGCACTTCTAAGGAAGCTTCACAACTCGAAAGACTGATAAGGTCAAGAACTTGGGACCCACAGCCAGGACATGGAGTTCCGTCCCAGCTCCAACACTTAGAAGCCATAAGGCCTTGAACGCATACCCTCACCTCTCCAGCTTCAGAGGAGAGAATGCAGGAAAGCACTTCGTGTACTATAAAGGTAGAAAGGAAGGTCAGTTAATGATGCTATTCTTCCGTGATGAGATGATGAAACTGGGCTTAGATAAGACCATTCACCAAAATCACACACCACACCAGGGATTGGAAAGCCCCAGAGAAATTCAAATTTTCAGTTCCTGATTGGGCTGCCCCTCTTGAACTGAGCTCTAATCCACACTGATAGTTTATCCTGTGAGTAACAGTCCAGCTTCACTTCCTGCCACGCCTCTCACCCTCGGCCACATCAGCCATTGCTAAAATATAACACACACTCCAGCGCCTCCATGACTGTCACCAAGGTTTTTCCTTAGGTCTTAGCACCCTAAACCTGGCACTTTGCTTACCTCCCTGGAGTAATGGGTAGCTTATTGTATTCTAATGACTGCCCCCTCTCAATAGGCTGGCAACTCCTTGAAGACAGAGATCATGCTTGATTCATTTTGTATCCCTGACAGAGTACCTGGTAAAGATGGGCATAGTTTATTGAACAAATGAATGTGTGCACGCACATAAACCATAATGTCTGCTCCCAAAACAGAATTGTGACATACTCCAGCTATGTGCTTATGTGGGTTTCCCCAGAGCACTATCACTCTCTAATATATTTCTCTAACAGCCTTATTGAGATTTAATTCACATACCCTGAAGTTCACTACAATTCAGTGGTTTTTCAGTATAGTCAGAGTTGTGCATCCATCACCACTATCAAATTGCAGAACATTCTCATCACCCCAACAAGAAATCTCTACCCATTTTTCCCCACTCCCTAGCAACCGCTAATCTACTACTGTCTCTATGGATTTTTAATTCATTTGTTACACTGTAAACATAGCGTCAAATACTAGAACGCCTCCCTCTGCATCACTGAAAAATAAAAGCTGAGGCAGCTTTGATTTAGTACAGAAGTATAGACTCAATCTCCCTGCTCTATGACCTTGGACAAGTTCAACTGTATTTAATTTCTTCATAAAATGAAGAAGTTGAGACAGTATGTGAGGGCACCTTCTGGTTAAAAAACAAACCAGCAAAAACAAAACAAAAAAACTCTCTGGGTATAATTCCAATACTCCACCCTAGGTAGCCTTTCCTGGGCTTTCTTAATAAATGTCTTTATATAATTAAGATTTCACACCAGAACTGCTGCCAGCCGCTGCACTTCCCGCGAAGGGCCCTAGAGATGTTTTCTCTTTTTCTTTTTGGTCGTCTATTTATTCCTGGGCTGGCAACAGAGAGAGAAACCGCGGAGCCCAGGAGCGGAGGCTCCGCGCGCCGCGCCCGCAGGAAGCCTCGCCCAGCGCGGGACCGCACCCTCCCGCGGCGCCCCTGGAGACGGCCGGCCGCGGCGCGCGCCACCGGCGCGGGAGGGGCGGCTAGCGGGGGCGGAGCCGGCGACTCCGGCAGCCAATCCCGGCGGCAGCGCGTCCCAGGGGACCGCGGCTGGCCCGGCGCGCAGGGGGCGGGGCTCCGCTTGACAGTGGCGGTCGCCGGGCAGCCAAGCCCGGGCGCAGGAGCGCAGCGCAGGGAGCGCGAGCGGCGCAGGCGGCGGCGCTGGGTCCCCGCCGGCTCCGGCTCTCCACGCGGCGAAGTAGCGTCCGGTGGCGGCGGCGGCGGTGGCAGCGTCCGGGCGATGCTGCGGGTCTCCTCGGGCGGCGGTGTCCTGGCCTCTTCCTAAAGGTACCCAGCCCCGCTCGCCCCCTCGCCCCGGGACACCGCAGCGCCCGGGAAGTGGCTCTGTGAAGCTCTCGGCTCCTTCGACCGGGTGGTGGGCGGGTGAGCGGGGTGGGTGGGGCTGGGCGGGGCTGCGCTGTCTGGGCGGCATTCCCCGTGAGGAAGAGGGTGGGGGCTGAGGGCTGTCTCCGGGCAGCAGCTGGCGGCATCCCCATCCTCCATCCTCCTGCCTCCATGTGGTTTGAAAGAGGTTCTGTTCCAGGAGAAAGTTTGATGCTGAGACTTGAGGAGCCAGACTCCTGGGGCCCTGAGGCCCGCACCTTGAAAGAGAGGCAGATCACCCTGCCCTGCCGGGGACGCCCGTGTCCTGAATATGGGCATGCAGGAAGCCATGCCACTTTCTGACCGGAGCAGCACTCCTGACACAAGTCCTTCCCTGAGGAAATTCCTCTGTGGGAATCCCCCTTGAGGAGGGGGCTTTCCCGAGACAGGGCATCCAGAGCCCCCACACTGTGGCTTTTCTTTGAAAAACAGTGCAGCAGGTAATCAACGTCCCCATGTTCTCTCCCCCTAGAATGGGCGCTACCAAGATCTATGCTCTAAGAGCTTCAAAAATTTAAGTCTACCTTAGCTTCTAATTAAAGATTCCCTATCACCAGTGTGTCCAAGGTGCAAATGATTACTTCTGTCAAATCTGGAATATTTTCTTACTGCCCCATGCTTCCAGTCGGCTTTCCCTGAGTGCTGGGGCAGTGCTGTGGAGGACATGGAAGAGAGTAGAAGTTATGGCCCAGCTCTCAGGATGAGAGGTGGGACAAAGAATACAGAACAAGGTATCCACTTGAAGTTAGGAGAAAGTTTCAACCTTCAAAACAAGATGGATTAGGTGGGGATTATTTGCTTTACAAAACTTCCTCTAATGCAGAAAAATAATTAGAGTTAGAATTGAGTTTTACACGAGATTGTAGGAACACGTCTATCATAAAGTAGCTCAGAGTAGAAGTAGTAATGTGGATATTGCATGCACTTGAAATTAGTAGATCTCAACAAGTATGTGTTGAATTCTGTTTAATTCTGATCAGTATGATACCTTTCTGATCACAAGTGGATTCTTACAGTTACTATATTAATTTCTTACCAAGACCTATTGATACTATAAGACAACTTCATAATACCAAGTTTTGTGTCTTGGAGACACCCTTAGCCAAAGACATCAACATCCTTTTCTGGTCCATATGGTTTACCCCCACACCAGGGAACATCACATCTATAAGAACATTTACATCAGAAAGAGAAGGAAACTTCCTTAGTCAGTGGTGACACAATAGTGTCCATGTATTGAGCACATATTACATGCCAGATAAATTATTAGATGTTTTACATATATTATTACTTTATATGTAAAGTAATTGCTCACAATCACTCTGATGAGGTATTATTACTTCCCCTATCTTAGAGTTTAAAGAGTTTACGTAATTTTCCCAAGATTATATGTCAAATAATTGATAGAGGTGGGATTCGAACCTGGATCTGTTTGACTCCCTGCCCATGCTCTTTACTACTACACTATGCTGTGTCTAAGCCCTTCTTGAGAGACAGTTGCCCATGTTATAATACAGTAGGAAATCCAAACATGACAACATATACTGTGTCTACTGGCCTCCTACATCAGATCCCTTTACAGAATATCTTCTCCCTCAGTATGCCAGTGCCCAGCAGGTATTCCCTTCACCAAAGGGCGACATTAGGGACTCCCCAGACTCCCCCCAACTCCCAGTCCCCAGCATGTAAGTCAGATAGAAATCTCCAGACGTATAAACTCCTCGCCCTTTCAGATAAGTTCATTCCAGAAGACAGGTAACCAAGTGTTTCCCTCGCTGGCACTTAAGGAGCAGTCTCTACCGTCTCAGTCATCAAGTCTATTTTAAGCCTGCACACGGAAGTATACCCCACCAGTTGGCAGCAACACATCCCCTGCAGAGTTCACACTGGCACACTCATCCTCCTGTACCAACTGTCGGAGGATGCCTGACACAGGCCAGCCTACTTAAAAGGAAAGACTAAGACGAAGTCGCTGGGGAAAATAGTATTAGTCCAGGGAATTCCTGGATTCTCCACTGCTGACCGGAAAGGAAATTGACTTAGGGCCCGAGAAGCAGGAAGCAGGCCTTCTCCATAGTGTGAAATGCCATGTATAGGTTGTAGCCTGTTGTTATCTCTATTGAAGACGTGTTCACCATATAGAAACCCTTTTACCTGTTGTCTTGGTGATAGATATGGCCACACACCTATTTCTGATTTGATTCCTCACGTTTACACTTAGGCAGTTGTCACTTGGCTGAACGGTATCAAAAACTGATGTCACAGTTTGTGACAAACAGTAAGTTTGGAAGCTGTGCCTAAAGAATTGTGTCTATTATTATAATCTACAGCCGTTGTTTTATCATTTCTCTTCCCTAGAGGTGTGTGTGTTTGTGTGTGTGTGTGTGTGTGTGTGTGTGTGTATTCTCTCCCTTGGTGGTGTTTTCAACTCACTCTGGTTCCAAAATGATTTGCAGTACTAAGCCTGAAAAGAAATGAATGCATTTTTGAGCTGTGACCATATGCTGCCTAGAAACATAGCCCTGTAGTTGGCATTTTACTCATTTTACTCCAGTGCTAAGAATCTCAAAGTCCTGTATGCATGCTTTGGGATTTCAAATGGCCTCTCCTGTCTAATTATTTCACTCTCTGCCCTATAGCAGTGGTAAGGTTTGAATTTAGAATACAGTCCCAGCACCTCCCCTCTAATATCTCTAAACTGCCAGAAACTGGAGCAGCACTAATTAAATTGGAAAAGTGGAACATGAGGTTTGCTCATTGTCACACTCTTGCACCAGAATGGAAAATGTGCCAAAAACATTTTTGGGGATAAAGAATGAAGTAGACTTCTTTAAAATGACTAGTGATCTACAAAACTATACCAAATGATTGACATCACACAGTTTGCCACACAAAGTTGGATTCGTGCATATACCTTATTAACTTAAAACTGTCCAGTATCAACAGACTTCCACTCTGCATTCTATTCTATTTATAAAACTTCTCGTTAAATAGCAGTCCATCTTTATTTCCATATTTCATCAAATCTAAAATGCCATTAGTTGTATAACATAGCATTATTTTTATGTTATACAAGAAGAAAGAGAGAATACTGCCACTTGTATTATGACGTGCCACTTGAACAGTGGTCTTCCATGACACCGCATGAATTGGTGACATTAGTCTCTCATTGCTTTCAAGTTTCCTTCATCTCTTCCGTAGGTTTTGGTACTTTTTCCTGCCGGTGCTTTCAGTAGCATTGAGTAGGATGTGTTAGGCAGTCAGTTTGCCTATATCTCAGTAACAAACTGTAACACAGATTCATCTTCTGTGTCTTTCTTCAGTCTGGTAAAGCACATGGATTTTGCTTTGCAAGGTAATATAGAAATGCCAAACAAAGACAAATGTTTCCTTTAGTAATATAACATTTACGCCCCATTGCTCTGTTTCTGTGCATACACAGTAACATCTTTCAGTGCCAAATCATAGGATAATCTGTTTGAAACCCATTTAAATGGCAATTAAAGAACACGTGCAGGGCCAACAATGCCCATAACTTAGTAGAAGTGATAACAAAATGAATAGCTGTGACCAACTTTATGCATATGCAGGGAAATGACAATTGTGTCGTGACTGCTGCCAAGTTGTCAGCAATTTTAAGATACCATCAATATTAAGACTCATCCTGATTTCAGAAGATGTTAATACATGAAAAAGAAAGAAACTTAGCAATGAAATATGCTAATCTGTACCCACTTAGTTCATGAACCCTAACCTGCCTGCCTTCTTGCATGTATTCATCCATTCATTCTTTCGTACAGTCATTCACTTTGTTTGACTCCAAGCTCCAGAAAGGCAAGGACATTTTCTGTCTTGTTCTCTACCGTATGCCAATCACAAGGATAGTCCAGGACACATAGTTAATCTGCTCAGTAAATATCTGTAGAATGAGTGAATGAATATTAACAATGCCATGGAAGGTGCTCAGACACATCAAGTAGTTCACTACTCTCCTGCTGGTTAGAAAACATATTCTCAAAATTATGACATTGACAGAAATGCCAAGCATAGAAAAGGGATGCAACCCAGCATGAAGTCCTTGATTTTATTTGCAGAGCCCAATTCAAAATATGTCATGCCATTATAAAACTACTTCAGGGTAGAAGAAATTCCATTATAGCTTTTATTGATCTTTGACCACTGAAGGAATTTATAATAACTTATATCTTCGTTCTTTTGTATGACCCAAAGTTACTAATTGCTTAAATTTTATGCTTAGTTCAATTTCATATACTTGTCCTATTGTATATTTGACATGTACCAGAATTAACAGGTAAATACCCTTTCCTTCAGTAGGCTCCTCTGAAGCAGAAACTCAGTGCTGGTGACCTTGTCTGAATGTACATCTCCAAGAAGATATATATCTTAGGCTTAAAAGCCTTGCCTTACAGTCCACTTTTTAACCTCCCAAAAAGGCCATCTTTACATTTTGACATTTGACAAAGAAAACGACAAAAAAGAGAAAACCTTGATGGGCAATACTCCATCTGTCAGTGCCTCTGTTTCCTTATTGCTCCCTGGTTAAGCAGAGTCATTTTTAAGCCAAGGACAAGATGTCAGATGAAGATGCCAGCAGAAAGAATGACATAGCAGCTAACTCTGAAGCAGTCTTGAGGATCAAAGTGAATTAGCATTGCCCAAATAACCCCACAATCTATGAACATAATAGCTGGACCTGCAAAGACACACCCAGATTCCAGTCCAGTGAGTTGTGGGGCCTCCGAAACACATATGTAACAAACTAAGGTCACTTACGGGTTTCTGAGATTCATTTAGTCTGCTTGCTCAGGGAAGGATAAATGATGTAGGAGGAGGGTCATTACTGCCTCTCCCCATGTACAGGTGAAGCAATGTGGCATGGTAGTGGGTACTGTGAAGGGTCCTGGCAGGTAGACAAGAGCTGGCTTTTTCATATAGAAGAAAATTATTATTAATTAAATCTTTTGGTTATGCAGTCATGCATTGCTTAATGATGGGGATACGTTCTGAGAAATGCGTCGTGAGGCGGTTTCACCATTGTGCAAACATCAGAGTGTGCTTACACAAACCTAGAGGGTATAACCTACTACACACCTAGCATGTGTGGTATGAGTCTTGTGGGACCACCGTCCTATATGCGGTCCATCATGGACCGAAACGTCGTCGTACACTAACAGAACTTACATATCATTACTTTTATTAAGTGTTGTTAACATGGGCCAGACAAATGGCAAATGACAAAAAAAAAGTTTAAAACTTGTTTTTACTGAACATAGAAGATAGAATGAAAGAAAAACAGAATAATCCCAGCTGCCAATTCCATGATTATGTGGGGTGTTTTAATGGTACCCAGGATTTGTTTTAATCAGGTATAGTAAGACATGCAGACGTGGAAATGACTGTCACAAAAGGAGAAGTTTATTATACTTATGGTCCCCTAGAAGCAGTGTGTCATGCAGGGCCATATGGGCAAGCAGTGTGGTCAGTCAGGAGGCAGAGGGAATAAGGGGAGAATGTGGACAAGAGCCTTTATTGTGGTTTCTACTGGAAGAACCAGAGAGGCAGGGTAAGCAGGTTTAGGATTCGCTACTTTGAATCATTTCAGAGGGCTCTGGGCCTTGGGGACTGTTCCTAGTTGTCTGGTACCTGGCCCTGAGGTGATTAGGGTGGGTGGAAAGGGACCCTGAGTGTGAGAGCGGCTTATGGAGGTGAGAGCCGCTTATGGAGGTTAGGAGCCGGTTAGGTTGGGAGTATGGACTCGGGATTAGTTGGTTTGCATATGGAAGGCAGGTCATTTATCTCTAGGAACTGGGTCACTTGGGAGGGGTAGTCCCTACAGGATCATCAAGGCCCTAAGACGTCAAAACATCAGAATACGGAAAATAAAAGACGTGATTGATACATGGAGATTTTTTTAAATAGTCAACTAATGAATTAGGTCCACGCGTGGAGTATTCAGCCAAATATGCAGAAATGCCTAGCTCAGGCCCTGACACATGGTGCTGATCCAGGAAACATTAATTACATCTGAGTCGTGGTGCCAGATGGTCCACCCATGCTCACAATCAGTCTTTGCTTGATACTGTAGTCAGGTGTGCAGTGTTTATCTTGAGAAAAAGAAAAAATGAGAAACCGCACACTCCCTAAAGGATCCCCAGATGAAAGATGAACCACCCAGGAAGAAGAGAAGGCAAAACACTTAAATCTTTAGAAACATAAATGAACCCTTAAGCAAATACATCTTCAGCTGTAAGACCTTAAAATCTACAAGGTAATTATATGTTTGGAGTAATTCTTATTTGCTGTAGATTTGGAATATCAATAAAAGTCAGGAAACGAAAGTTACAGGCAACTTTTTAAAAGGTTGTTTCTCAGAGTAAATTAGAGTTTCAAAGTGAATTGTGTGTTGCAAATGTTGTGCTCAGGAGTAGACTTCTAAATGTGAGTTACTCAAATCACATGAAACACTTTTCTTCTTGACTGCTTGTCACTATTGATGAGATGATCAGATGATATAGATACACATAAAGGAATGGTAGTGGAGAGAGTTGTATGAAGCTAACTAACAGGACATGTGGTGGTGACAAGTCTAGGCATAGAATGTTTAAAATGTACCTGTGCTAACACATGTCTACTGTGAGGATGCTGATAGAGGGTGAGGAGGAGTGGGATGGACATGGGGTTAGACTCAAGACGTTACTTCTAATGATGAATAGCTAGAGTGCATGAGGGTGGGAGTGTTAGGACTCATGGCTAAATAAATTAAATGAGTTGTTGCTGTGGTCAGCCTTGTGACTTTTCTTTATGTGGCTGGTTAATGATTATAATGTCTTTCAAGTCCTATGACTTTTCCTCGGAATCTTGACCGTGTGCGTTAAGAGATAATAATGAAACATAAGCAGAAGGGCAATCAATCTAATAATCTCTGAAGGTAATTCCTTCACAGTGAAAACTCTGCGATTGCCCTCTGCTTACAATTCCTTCCACTTTGTAATTTTGCAGACATCTGCTTTGCATTGTGTAGGAGCTTATCTAAGCTGATGGAAATTGTAGGAAGGTTTTCACTGGAGCACAGCTGCTCTCCTATTGTGTTTCCAAACTGACATCATAACTCTTTAATTAAAGTAGCAAGATTAACCTAAACTGGCCAGTGAGAGCATTTCTGCCTGGCTTATGTTGCTGACCTAGATTTGATGTTGGTCAGGACAGTCCTTGGGTTTATCCACACCGGTGAAGCATGTCTCCTCACCTGATATAGACTTTACAATCCAGGCTTTTATGGCCTTTTAACCTCTGATTCTGTACACGAATTAGGCCCATGTAAAAATGGAGTATTCAGTCAAATGAGATAATATGCAGAAACATTTGAATTGCCCAAAAATGTATTGGGCAATCACATCTACATGAGTGCTGCACTTTGCTTTCAGGTCTTTCTCAACATCAGTGATACTCATCAGTCTTTTGCTTGCAGGAGCCTTTTCTTTGTGTTGATTCTGTAAGTGACACCCCATAATGGGAGGGTGAGGGGAGAGGGGCAGCCTTCCTGAAGCTGTTCTAGGTATTTGTGTTCTGTTTTAGCTTCAACTTGATGAATTTGAATTGCACTCTTTCGGGAGTGGAGTGGAAAGAGGCGTACCCTTGCTTGTCTTTTCAGCCCTGGAGCCTAGAAAAGGGCCTGCAAATGTTAGGAGCTTAGTAATTATTTGCTGAATTAAAAGATATTGTTTGTCTGGTTGACACTGGAATTTCCACCTTCCTTTGGCTCAAAGATTCTTATTAATTATGAATAGAAATCCTTACAAAATACTTTATAATTTCATAGTTAAATCGTCCAGAATGAAGAATCAAGAACATCAAAACTGAAATTTTAACAAATAAAAGTCATGAAGATCAACTTGCCTTAACAAGTTAAAAAGTCTATTACAAATGACCGTTATTAAAATTCTATGATATTGGATTGAAAACTAGACAGATTAAAAATAATAATATAGAAATCTTAGATTTTGATTTAGATTATTTAGTGAACTTGAAACATATAAATAAGCAATACAGTTTTGAAGAAAGGATCAATTACTTAACAAAGCTTGCTAGAACAATAGAAGAACAGTTTGAAGAGAAAACAGTAAGAAAAATAATAACTATTTTGATCATAACCAAATATTACAATAAATTTCAGATAAGCCATAGTGTTAAATGTTGGAGAAAAAAAAGAAATACCATAATGGTGGATATATGTCATTATACATTTGTCCAAACCCACAGGATGCACACCACCAAGAGTGAGCCTTAATGTAAACTATGGGCTTTGGGTGATTATGACATGTCAGTGTGGGTCCATCAGTTGTAATAAATGTACCACTCTGGTCAGGAATGTTGATAGTGGGGAATGCTATGCATGTGTGGGAGTAGGGGGTATATGGGAAATCTCTGTGCCTTCCCCTCAATTCTGCTAACCTAAAACTGCTCTAAAAAAATAAAGTCTTAAAAAAAAAGAAAAAGGATGGGAGGGAGGGAAAACAAGCAAAGTAATGTACTCATCCCAGGTTTGAAGGCAATGAAGATTTTTCTGAGTATTCATGTCATCCTACAAAAGACAGATGTGTTGTAATATAGAAAACTGAAAGTCATTTAGATAATGAGATATAATAAAGCAATTCTAAAAGGCAAAAGACAGAATGAGAAAGAACATGACTAATGGAAACTTATCTAAAATATGTAAGGGGTTGATGTGAATATGGAATATTCATATCACATATGGAATTCATGAATATGGAATTCATATTCACATATGGAATATGTGACGTGAGTACTCAGATTCTAGTCCGTGGGGTTGAGGGAGATGAGCAGACGTTTTGGACATTGAAATACAAATGTTAGATCATCCCATGATAGGTCCAGAGCATAAAACTTACACATTAATTACCACCACTTAAAGGTATAGTTTGTGCTTTGACAAAAATCAAAAGTGATTTGGAAAGTTGGAATTCTATGTCCACTGACAACTTTTTCATTTGTTGTACTAGTAAAACAAAAATAACAATAACAATCCTGGAACCACTACTAAAGAAGGCACATCATAGGGACTTTATTCAGAAACCACTTGAGACGGAATTATATATCAAGATTCTCTTCTATTTAGATGTTTTTCCAGACAGTAGAAACATATTCAGCAAAAGACTTCAGTTTGGACGCTTTACAGACGCTAGTAGCACATTAGACAGTGTCTCTACCTTAGTTGTATCTCTTAAAAACACCCTTTTAACAGTACATAAGGTTTTGAAATTTGGTCTCAATCCTCATAAAATGTTCACTCAGCATTGTTTTTCTTATTTCTGTGGGAACTGGAGGTAGAAATTCTCTCTGTGAACAGGTGCTGCATGAGAACAGAGAATGACTCCTGACCGTCCAAACGATCAAAATAGAGATTGGGGTGTCCCTTGAGCAGTGGCTATGTTATGTTGGGTATGTTTTTGGAGTAGAAAGAGCTTTGACTCAGACTGACCTGGGCTTGCCACCCCCTTGTCCACAGAATGAGAAGTGAGTCAATGCGCTTTGAAGGCTAACTGTGTGGCTGGTACCAAGCTACAGGTTCATTACATTCTCTCCTTATCTCCTTTAATGTCCACAACAGCCTCCTATGCAATAGACCCTGTTATTATCTCTTTATTGCAGATTAGGAAACTGAAAAACAGAGGTTAGATATTTTGCCCAATGTCACCCTGAAATGAAAAGGCTAGGGAAAGAACCCAGAGTGTCTGACCCCAGAATTATGCATTTGAACACCTACATTATGCTCCCATGGGGTGTGCTTAACATCCCTCAGTCTTAGCTTCCTTGTCTGTAAAGGGGGACCATTCATTTCTACTGGGCAAGTTTGTTGTGAGTTTGCAAGAGAATATGTATCAAATATCTAGCACACTAATGGGCTGGTAGAGAGTACTTGCCTATTGTTATTGCTACTTTTGTTGCTTTGGGAAATGACTGTAATGTAACAGGCTAGCGAAAGTCCCAGGTATTTTTTGTCTCTCAGATTTAGCCCAGTCGTGCCCATTGCTATGGCAACCACACTATCCTAGCCATTCACCATTACACATCAATACAGGAGCTTCCTTACTGGCCTCTGTAAGTCCAGTCTGGAACCCTGTCTTCTCCACCGGGACCCATCTTTTCTTCCTTGCATGGAGTGACTAGGTGAGTGGGAAGCAGCAGAAGTGGAAATGGAAGCACTTTGAAAGGGAGCGGGGCAGAGCAGCGTTTTCTTTGCAGGAGTCTGGACCGACTCAGCAAAACAGTGGAATTAAATCCACCAAAAGTAGAACAGGAGGAAAGTTTCCACTCAACAATTTGGTGCCAAGAACTGGGGAATTATCATCTTCACTTGCTATCCTTTGAGTCCTGGATATGTTATCTTATCAAGTAAGAAGAAAACCATAAGCAACCTCTAGTTTACTCTCGAAGCAATAACTATATAGAAAGAGTGCATTTAATTATGGTTCCATAAGGTCTTAAGTATATAGCAGACCTTAAACACGCTTGTAAATATATTGTAACCAGTGAAACCTACATTGTATTTCTCCTGACTTTCCTTAAAGAGATCCTGGGTCATCCACTTCGGAGTTTTTAGAAATCAATTATGAAATTACTCTTTTATTCTCACAAGTCCAACACCATAGGTATGTGACACCTGATTAATGTATTTTTAAATATATTTTAATGTATTTAAAATACATTAAATACATGTTTAACGTTAATACATTTTTATGTATATTTTTATTATGGAAGTAGTATGTTTTCAATGTTGAAAAATTTAAAGATTTGGTTAAGCAAATAGAAGAAAATAAAAACCATCCATAATCCCACTTCCTAAATATAATTACTGTTTGTATTTTTGCATGTTTCCTCCCAGATTTCTTTTTTTCGCATATAGATTTATTTTTTGCAAAAATGGAATCATCTAATATACTGTCTTATAAGCTGCTTTTTGCATATAGCACAATTTATCCCAAATATCTCTCCATGATAGTAAATCATTACGTAGATTTTTAGACAAACTGAAAGTCATCAGACCTTGGTCCGTGTGTTTTGAGACACTGGAAAAGACTCCACTTAGCCCCAAGGCTGAGGACTTTGTCCGTCTGTCCATCTCTACACAAGACACACTCCCTGCCTCGTGGAGTTTTCAAGTAGCCCAAGCTTGGTTTCGCTTGCAAAGTGAGAGCTCTGCTTCTGGACGCCTGCCTTTGCCCGGTACTCTTGTCATCATGAGCCTCCCACTATTTTCATGATGTACCTCGGGGTCTAGGAGTCATGCTGGTTGGTCTATCATGGAAGACCAAACGAGCTTTTTCTGCCTTGCATCTTCTGAGAGATGAATGTCAGGAGACACACAAACCTGCCAACTGGCCTCTTAAAACCAAGGCCATCTGCCCATCAAAAGCTGCCATTCAGAATGCTGATACCCTCCCCATCTTATAATTTCCATTCCTACAGCTGGCTCTCAATTACTGCTTCCCCGAGAGCCAGGATGCCAAAGATAATTGAAACCCCAGATAATCACCAAACTTGATGATAGTTCAAATCTCCTCCCCATCCATCTTTCAACGAGAGCTGCTCACAAATGGACTGATTTGAGTTTCTCCCCTTTTTATTTCCCCTGATTAGCCCCTGATTCAGAGCCTAGTGAGCAATGAGGGAGCCAAAATTTGGTTGCCAGAGAGACAAGCAGAACCAGCCTGTCTTTATGATCCTGCAGTTTGAGTATATCAGTCTCTGAAACCTCCAGTGACTTCGCTATGCGAGGTGTTTCACACCAGTAGAATGAGGCACTGACTAATCTTTCTTAGTTCTTTATCCAGATATTTTACCCAGGAAAATATCTACCTAGGTTCTCCAAATCCCTTCGAAGCTCTTTACACTACCTTGATCTCCTCTTTCCTCAGTCTACATTTTACCTCCACCCTTCTGCAAAAACAAAACAAAACACATACATACACACACACGTATGTATATGTGTATTTATGTGTGTGTATTATACATTATACAACACATACACATTTTAAAAACTGAATCAGTCACCATTCTCTAGCCGCAGATGTTCTTTTACCTTCTCCAGCAAGGAGCACTGCGCCTGGCAATCACCAGTCACCAAGTGTGCTGCGTGTGCCGACATCCTGTCCTCCCTGGCCCGCGTGGGCAGTTGCTGCGCCTCTTTAGCCCTCTCTCCTGCACCTTAGCGTCTTCTTTCAGCATTTCCATTTCTCTTCTCCCCTCTCTTTCCTTTTGTACCATGCCTTTTTCTATTCCCCTGTTTCTATTCTATTTCTGTTTTTCGATTCTAAATTCCTAAATTTAGAAAATAGCACTATTCCTCCTCCTGAAACAGCATCACCTATTTAAAAGATTTTTGTTTCTTCAAGGAAGCCATTCGGGGCTTCACGACACTCTTGCAGCTAGTTGGGTTGTAACTGTAGGAAAGGGTTACTGCCCTCTGGTTACGTCATAGATGCTGAGAAGGGCCATTTTGATTTAGGCACCGCAGAGCACTTACTTCTGAGCTTCTTCTTCCCATCTTTGCTTTCTAAGTGGCTTATTTGTCAGCCATAGTAGTGATTCAGGCCCCATGGGACCACTCCAGCCCATTTGAATAAGCTGTCAGTAACATTAACTGCCTTCCTAGACACTGACGTGTGCCAGCACTTACTGGCTAGTGCAAATTGGATGAGTGCCTTTTGGGTGTTTTCAGTTTCTCCTCAGTGTTTGTTAAACAGTTGAGATGTTTATCAGAAATGTCAGTTGGACACAAATGCATTGTAGTGTGTACTTTTAATTGTATTTTTACTGACACTGTAGACCTTGATTTTTTTGTTGGATCATTCCTTAACACCTGACGGGAATACTGGAAGTGTTGAAAAGAAATTATATGTGAATTACCCCCATTTAGTAGAAGACAGTCAAAGCTGGCACAGCCTCCTGCTCTTTCAGCCAGGACTGAGTGGGAGGACTGCTGATTAGGAGGCAGAGAGAGGAGGAGCCCAGGATCTTCTGTCTTCCTCTCATCTCCCACCCAACGCTGTGCCCCAGGCGCACTGACCTAGTGAGGGGCCAACACCAGCTGGGCTCTAGATTAGAAAACAAGAAACACAATTCAGAGCTGACAAGGGCCCTGGGGAAAATGGCTGCAGCACTATTGATTTCGTTTGGATCCTGGATGAGAGTCAGGACGTTAGTGATTTCTCCTTTGAAATTTGTGTGAAACATGAGCCACAAGTATCTTGTCTTTTCTTTTTCTTTCTTTCTCTTTTCTTTTTTTTTCTTTTTGGAAGAGATTCTATAGCTTTGACCAAGTTCTTAAAGGAATCCATGGCTAAAAAGTGCTTAAGAACCACAGTTTTAGTTTTTCTCCCCAGTTTAAAATAGCCTCTTCTTTGCTGACTGTAAGTTTTATTCAAGTTGTCCTGGAAGAGAAGTTTGAGATGTTCTAGACCTCCAAGTTCAGCTGCTGGGTGGTGGGGGGCTTTTAAATCCAAACCCTTACCTTCCTGAGCACCCAGTGAATCCAAGAAATCCCAAAATTGGAGGGAGGCTGCTCTGGTGAGGCTGAACAGTGTGGAGGGTGACACTGTCCACTCCCAGCATGGTCTGAAGGCTGTGGAAAGATGCTGGGCTGCCGTTCGCCTTCTGTGGGCGGACCTTTATTATTTTGGCTCAGGTGGGCATAAATTCCCACAACTAGCTATAGCCTTGAACAGCTAAAGGTCAAATACACCTTCAGAATTGTAAATTGTAAAGTACACCCTACTAAGACAGTAGTTTGAAAATATATGACCTTTTGGATCATAACTGTAGTGAGAATCGATTATATTCATTTTGCTTTCTATGCAGGATATAAGTTCCTCGCGAGTATTGTTATTGGTCTGTGGAAAGAATGGGTGTTTGAATGACATATGTCAGTTAAACAGCATCTCCTTTTTAAAAATGAATGGTCTGAAATAATATACATCAAAATGAAACCAAGTCATAATCAAGTCCTGTTTCATATGCAGTTAGGTTTTGAGAGCGTAAGAACTGCCCTTTATTCTGTCACACACTGTGATGAATTGACCAAATACACATACAGGAAAAAGAAAAATATATGAAATCTTCATTTTTGGAAGTTTTCTATTAATTTTTTGTGTTTGTGTGTGAGGAAGATCAATCCTGTGCTAACATCTGCCAATCCTCCTCTTTTTTTGCTGAGGAAGACTGGCCCTGGGCTAACATCCGTGCCCACCTTCCTCCACTTTATATGGGACGCCACCACAGCATGGCTTGCCAAGCAGTGCATCGGTGCACGCCGGGGATCCAAACCGGCGAACCCCGGGCCGCTGCAGCGGAGCGCGCACACTTAACTGCTTGCGCCACCGGGCTGGCCCCTCTATTAATATTTTAATATCAGTATTATTATCAGTATTGTTGAGATAGCTCAACTCATTTAAAAATGGAGATTCTAAGTAACTTATTTTACACTATCTGATTGGCTAAATTCCCTTCTGCTCACTTTTGAACTATCAGATCTGCTCATGAGTTTTATCTGTGAACTTAAGTGAAGTTTTTGGATTTTTCTGGATGGATTTACTTATTTACAAAACTTTGCAAGGTGGTCTCTGTTTTACTTGAACATCTATTAAATAGAGGATATGCTTTACTGAGAGAAAATCTTCACTGAGGATTAACCAGCCAAAACAGAAGAAAGTGATGACTGACTGAAGTTAATCTAATTATGCCACTGTTGATCCCAAACCATTACTGCTTAGGTGCCGAGTAGATCCCTCTGTTTACAAATAGAGCACTTCCTCTGGCATCAGCAGTAGCTTAGTGTGCTGTTTGGAGGGCTTATTATGTCTGTCACTTACTGCTTCACAAGTACAATACAGCCTCATTTATCTACCATTATAGAGGAACGTGTTTCAAATAATGTTAGTTTTTCAGATAACTTGTCTCACTTTGTTGGGAATCTTTCTAAAATGAAGACACTTTCTGCTGTCTTCTGAAACAGAGAGTGCTAAAGTTAACCTTCCCTTTTCTGGATGGCTTGGGCCATTTGTGTGAACATGGAGATATACCTTTGGGGGCTGTAAACCTATGAATGTGAAACTGTTTGTCCATTAAGCTAAGTTACCCCAGATGTCTGTAGTTTTTTACTTGTTTGCTCTGATTTTTATGGACCTTTTCCCTCCACAGATTTTCATGGTCACTTTCTATAGCTATGGGAGTATTTTATATACACCTATTTCCTACAGTAACCTTGATGGCTCCATACCTTTATTATGCTGTAAAGAGTACTTTAAAAATGCGATTCTTTTAAAAATAGTGGGAGAGTTAGGATTGATGACATTTAATTCAGGGCAATGATGCTTTTGGTTTTAATTATTCTCGAAATGGGTTTAGGTTAAAGAATGCTTTTATTTATTTATTATTTATTTATTTTTGCATTTGATTTTATTTAAATGAAATAAAGAATAGCTTTTAGTTCATTACTGTGACATTGGTAAAATTCTAAAATAGACCTTACAATTTTTAAATTTTGAACTCTTTAAAAACTGTAAGTGGAAAGTCCTTTATCCAGCTTCATCTGAAGTCATTCAACTAATTGTACCTTGACCAAAAATTTTGGCTTCATTTATGTTGTATATGGTGTATTGTAAATAACACAAATGATAAAATAATTCAAATAATAAGGGCCTAAAGAGAAATAGAATGAGAGTTTTGAAAAACTCACATCACTATGCATGTAAATGTAACTTTTTGGTAAGTACAGAGATTTAAATATATTTAGAGTTATGTGTCTCCCAGATTTAAGGTATTGGCCACACACTACATGGCTTGATGACTTGGTTTCTCTGTATATCCCTACAAAAATAATCTTTCCTAGTACATGCTTAACAATCAAAAAAAGTAATTCTTATTTATTTTCAATTAATTTTTCGTGGAATGGAGACACTACCTCTATATTTCATTATACTTCCTCCAATATTTATTTCATAATGCTTTTTTCAGCATTAAAAGTAGATACATTTTAGCCTGTAAGAAATTCAACATCTATAGTTTGCTTGCTTAAAACTTCTGTAGAGTTGTGGTGGCAGTGGCTGTAAATAGCATAATAGGAGGCTATTTAATAATTAGATGAGAAAACATATTTCAGTTATATAGAAAAGGTCTGGTTACTACAGCAGCTTCTCCTTTTGTCTTAGAGCTGCATTTAATATATTTTTTTCCTTTTCAGTTCCAGACTAGAGTTGTTCATAGTCTTTTTTTCCCCACGAATGCCAGTAACCTGGAGATACGGCAGTTGATCAACAAAACTGATTTCTCTGCAATAGTAAATCAGGTAATTTAGGTCCCCACACCATTCTGGACCAGAATCTTTCTTTTCCTATTAACAAAATTTTTGTTTTCCTATTAAACTATCAGTCTATTTTATTCCAACAGGAAAATGTATAATCATCCAGTAGTTTGTATGCTCACTTTCCCTGCTGCTTACCAAAAGAATACTTCTACCCACCTTCCTCACTTAACAATGAGCTTGCTCTGGGGTTTATGGGGTTTATTGTGTGAAATCTCTGTCCGGGGGTGAGGAGAGGCAGACCCTCCCGACAGTGGTCACCAGCACGAGCATTTGATTTGGGGGCTGACTTTGAAGGCAGTTGAGCAATATGGATGTAGCACTATAGACAAATCTAGATTTGTCCCTGATTGCCCTCTTTTCTCTACAGTCTGGCCCTTGGATTTTGAGGTGTGGTGGACAGCAATGACGAGGTAGGAAATCAGACTGCTAAACAGAACCCTTCTTCTGGGCAGTATAACCTGGGTCAGACAACTCCAGGCACCTGCTCCTATGCGTAATAACTAATCTCACCCCCATCACCTAGACCAGGACCTGGCACATAGTGCTTAGTTTTCTCATCTGCAAAATGAAGATTATAATGCCTACGTCACAGGTTTGCTGGGGAGGGTAAGCAGGAGAGCATGTAAAGTGCCCAGAACTGTGCCTAGCACATAGTAGGCTCTTGTTATAAAAATAAAGTCAGAAGCTCATAACTAATTTAGCTATGTCCTATCTGAGGCAATTTGGTCTCTCAGCCTGGGGTGGTGATGGGAGACCAATAGTGGAAGCCCTGGCTTTAATATTTTTAAGTAGTCTCTAAACTGTCATGGATGCTTCAAGTGCCTTGGGTCTGAGTATTTTTAAAACAAATGTTCTTCAGAAAAAGTTGAAAGCAACAACGTAGATTTCAACATTGCAGATAGCTGGAGGAAAATCTCCTTCTTCTACATACGGCTCCCATATCCAGAAAAGTTCATTTAAACACCTGGTTGAAAATCTCTCTAAAACGTGTGAGAAGCTGACTGACCTTGTGGACCCATGGGCAGGTCACAGCTTGCCCAGGAAGGCAGCCTCTCTTCCCTTTGGGGGCTGAATGTAAAACTATAAGGCTCTAGATTTGAAAATTAGGGCCTCATCGCGATGCCGTTTAGCTCGTCCAGGTGGGTGCCTGGGTAATCGAGGTAAGCCATTTAGATGAAGTGAAAAATCAATAGGTCAGAGCAAGAACATGAGTTATGTGACTGCTCCGCGTGATCATTGTTGGTCAGGGAAGGGTACTTAGGGGACCTAAGTCCATTTTATCTGCTCTACTGATGGGGAATGATAATTTTATCACATATGACTTTTGATTATAATGTCTTAATGAGATCCACAGTGAGGGGGAGATGAATCTCAGAGGATGATTTGGAGGTGTTTATGTGTGTTTAAGTAGCATCTTAATGATTCTGAAAATTACCTAAGGAAGATGTAATCAGCCAGACCATGCTGGCTTTTCAACATCAGGCCATGTTTCTGCGTTTCTAATTTGATTACCTGGAAATTTGTGTCATTAAACGAAAAGGCATCCACATTTTATGTCTTGATAGGGAAAAAAAAAAGATTAATCATACTTTAGGAATTGATCTGACTCTACCCAGGAAATGATCTCTTCTCACTAATTTTGCATTCTAGCCTAAACCAGCCCTGTCTGTGCCTCTATAATTAGAAATATAATAGTCAAATCCAGGCACTGGGAAAAATGTCGGATTCATTTTCTCCACCCCCACATGTACTATATTTGTTTGGTTTATTGTCTTCTTGCTCGGTGAAGAAATTTTATTTAAATATGAGTGTCAGAAAATATAAAACCAAAAGATCCTCCAAGTTTACCATTTGGGGTATATTCTATTTTTATGCTAGTTAATCGTGTTTTGGGACATAAGGCACAGGAAAGGCTTCTCCGTAGTATTTATATAGTAACTTTCCAGCCCACAGAAGTATGTTGCATTTTTAACCCATATAACAAGCAAATACTTCCACCCTAAATGTGTGAAAGAAAAATACCTGGTGTGATTTCCTGTGCACGAAAATGTGTCTCAGAACACCAACATGAGGATTACAAGGCCTTAGAGTGCTGTAAAGTTGGTTTTCTGTTTAGATCTATATCAAATGGTAAGGTATTTAGAAGTTAACTGATGCAAAATAACATACTGTTTATTAGAAATAATTTAAAAGGCCCATAGCCTTATAATCTCTTTCAAATAATCTTTATTAGGCACTTTCCCACAAGCATACTATGGCCTGGTGAATGAATTTATGTTAGAGTGTTGCAGACAACTGCTTTCTTTACCATGGATCAAAGACAGCTTGTACAGTCATGTGCCACATAATAATGTTTCTGGTAAATGACAAACTGCATGTACAATGGTGGTCCCATAAGATTAGTACCATATAGCCTAGGTGTGTAGTAGGCTATACTCTCTAGGTTTGTGTAAGTACACTCTATGATGTTTGCACAAAGACGATATTGCCTAACGATGCATTTATCAGAACGTATCCCTGTCATTAAGTGACATTAAATGACACAGGACTCTAACTCTAGAAGAGTATAAGGTCCCCTGGACCTCACGGGCCACACTCTCAGAACCTGCTCCCATGCTAGACTCCACTCACCTCTCTACTACCACACACCAGGTAGGCCCAGAAATCAGCTGGTCAGACCATAGGTGTCAGGTGGGTGACCTTGCCTAAGGGAGGCAGTAGATGATACAAGAAAAATAGAAGGCAAAACTCTAGCCTTTGAATAGCTCAAGGCCATCGGAGAGGGGAGATGAACACATGAGAAACAATTAATGAACAAACTAAACGATATAAAATTAAGTACTCAATTGTGTGAGGTTCAAAGTTGTTTTCATGTTCTTAGATAACCAATCGAGAGGAAATGGACCTACGTAGGGCTGATTTTGTTAGACATAAGGAAGGTCAAATTTTGCTGGTGAGTTAAATATACACATTGATATGAAGGCAGGACCAGAGCTTGATACCTCTTGGTGCTGATTCATGGTTTTGTGTGTGTGTGGTTTTTTTTTTTTTTTTGAGGAAGATTGGCCCTACGCTAACATCTGTTGCCAATCTTCCTCTTTTTTTCTTTTTTCTCCCCAAAGCCCCAGTACATAGTTGTGTATCATAGTTGTAGAGTTGTAGCTCTTCTGTATGGGATGCCACTTCAGCATGGCTTGATGAGCAGTGAGTAGGTCTGTGCTCAGGATCCAAACCAGCGAAGCAGAATGCACGAACTTAACTGCTGTGCCTCCAGGCTGGTCGCCCTGATTCATGGTTTAACGTAGCACTTGACCCTAGGGTAGCCATCTCTGAACCACCCTAAATCATGTACTTGACCTTGTGGTAGTTTAGAAAAGACTGTTTGGCATCAGCCGAGAAGCAGTACTTCATCTGAGGTGAATCAGAGTAACCTATGTATAATGGGTGATCTCTTTACAAAAAACTACATGATAAGCATCAAGTTTGGTTTATAATCCTCCTAGGGGTGGTGTGGGAAAGGAAGAGAGAGAAAAACTAGTTCATTTGCATGTCATACTTCCCAGGAAAAATTTTGCTGATTGCAGCTTTATTATTTTTTTTAATTGTGGTAAGAGTACTTAACATGAGATGTACCCTTTTAACAAATTTTTAAATGTACAATACAGTATACTAGATCTCTAGAACTTATCTTTCTTAACTGAAAATTTATGCCAGTGACTAGTAACTCCCCATTTCCTCCTCCCCCAGCCCCTGGCGACCACCATTCTACTCTTTGATTCTATGAATTTGACTATTTTAGATACCTCATATAAGTGGAATCATGTAGTATTTGTTCTTCTGTGATTGGCTTATTTCACTTAGCATAATGTCGTCAAGGTTCATCCATATTGTCACATATTGAAGAATTTCCTTCATTTTTAAAGGTGAATAGTATTCCATTGTCTGTGTATACCATGTTTTCTTTATCCATTCATCTGTCAGTGGACACTTAGGTTGTTTCCACATTTGGCTGTTGTCAGTAGTGCCACAATGAACATGGGAGTGCCAGTATCTCTTCAAGATCCTGATTTCAATTCTTTTGGATAAATACCCAGAAATGGGATTGCTGGATCGTATGGTAGGTTTATTTAATTTTTTGAGAAACTACCATACTGTTTTCCATAGCAATTGCACCATTTTTCATTCCCACCAACAGAGTGCAAGGGTTCCAATTTCTCCATATCCTTGCCAACACTTCTCTCTTGTTTTTTTTTTTTTTGCTAATAGCCATCCTGACAGATGTGAAGTGATATCCATTGTGGTTTTGATTTGCATTTCCCTGATGATTAGTGACATTGAAAATTTTTTCATACACCTGTTAGCCATTTGTGTATATCTTTGGAGAAATGTCTATTCAAGTCCTTAGCCCATTTTTAAAGAGTTGTAGGAGTTCCTTACATATTTTGGAGATTAACCCTTATCAGATGTATGGTTTGCATATATTATCTCCCATTTCATAGGTTGCCTTTTTATTCTGTTGATTGTTTCCTTTGCAATGAAGAAACTTTAGTTTGATGTAGTCCCACTTGTTTATTTTTGTTCTTGTTGCCTGTCCTTTTGGTGTTATATTCATGAAATCATTGCCAAGACTAATGTCATGAAGCTTTTCCCCTATGTGTTCTTGTAGGAGTTCTATAGTTTCAGGTCTTTTTTATAAGTCTTTAATGCTTTTTGAGTTGATTTTTATGTGTGGTGTAAGATAAGGGCCCAATTCCTGCCTTTTGCATGAGGACACCCAGTTTTCCCAGTTGAAGTAACTATCCTGTCCCCATTGTGTATTCTTGACCCCCTTATCAAAGATCAGTCAACCATATACATATGGATATATTTCTGGGCTTTCTATTCTGTTCCATTGGTCTATATGTCTGTCTTTATATCAGTACTATACTATTTTTTTTTTAATAATTTTATTTATTTACTTTTCTTCCCCCCAAAGCCCCAGTAGATAGTTGCATGTCATAGCTGCACATCCTTCCAGTTGCTGCATGTGGGACGTGGGCTCAGCATGGCCGGAGAAGCGGTGTGTCGATGAGCGCCCGGGATCCAAACCCGGGCCGCCAGCAGCGGAGCGCACGCACCCAACCTCTAAGCCACAGGGCCGGCCCAGTACCATACTGTTTTGATTATTGTAGCTTTATAATATATTCTGAAATCAGGAAGTCTGATGCCTCCAGCTTTGTTCTTTTTCAAGATTGATGGCTATTCTTTGTGTTTTGTAGTTCCATAGAATGGTAGAATTTTTTTTATACTTCTGTAAAAAATGCCATTGGGATTTTGATAGGGATTGCATTGAATCTGTAGATCACTTTGGGTATAGTATGGACATTTTAACATTAATAAGTTTTCCAATCCATGAACATGGGATGTCTTTCCATTTATTTTGTGTCTTTAATTTCTTTCATCAATGTTTTGTAGTTTTCAAGTTTATTTCCTAGTATTTTATTCTTTTGGGTGCAATTTTAAATGGGGTTGTTTCCCTAATTTCCTTTTTAGATAGTTTGTTGTAAGTATATAGAAATGCAACTGATTTTTGTTTCCTACAACTTTACTAAATCCGTTTATTAGTTCTGAAAGATTTTTTATGGAATCCTTAGAGTCTTCTATATATAATGTCATGTCAATTGTCAAAACAGGGACAATTTTACTTCTTCTTTTCTGATTTGGATGCCTTTTATTTCTTTTTCTTGTCTAATTGCTCTGGCTAGGATGCCCAGTACTTTGTTGAATAGAAGTGATAAGAGTGGGCATCCTTGGCTTGTTCTTGATCTTAGAGGAAAAGCTTTCAGTTTTTCACCATTGAGTCTGATGTTATCTGTTTGTTTTTAATATATTGTCTTTATTATGTTGGAGTACTTTCCTTCTATTCCTAGTTTGTTGAGAATTTTTATCACGAAATTCAGTGTTGAATTTTGTCAGATGCTTTTTCTGCATTTATTGAGATGACCATGTGATTTTTACCCTTTGTTCTGTTAATGTGGTGTATCACATTAATTGATTTTCATATGTTGAACTATCCTTCCACCCCAGGGATAAATCTCACTTCACTGTGGTGTATGATCCTTCTGATGTTCTGTTGGCTTCAGGTTGCTAGTATTTTGTTGAGGATTTTTTCATCCATATCATCAGAGATATTGGTTTTAGGTTTATTTGCTGGTGGTGCCTTTGTCTTGCTTTAGTATCAGGGTAATCCTTACCTCATAAGATGAGTTTGGAAGTGTTCTCTCCTCTTCCACTGTTTGGAAGAGTTTGAGAAGGATTGGCATTAATTCTTCCTTAAATGTTTGGTAGAATTAACTAGTAAAGCCTTCTGGTCCTGAGCTTTTCTTTGCTGGGAGATTTTGATTACTGATTCAATCTCTATACTAATTAGAAGTCTGTTCAGACTTTCTATTTCTTCATGATTTAGTCTTGGTAGGTTGTATATTTCTCGAAATTTATCCATTTCTTCTAGGTTATCCAGTTTGTTGGTGCATAATTGTTCATAGTAGTCTCTTATGATCCTTTTCATTTCTGTGGCATCAGTTGTAATGACTCCTCTTTCGTTTTTTACTTTGTTTGAGTCTTCTTTTTATCTTAATTAGTCTAACTAAGAGTTTGTCAATTTTGTTTATCTTTTCAAAAAACTAACTAGAAGACTCAAAAATATGTGCAAATTAAACAACATGCTCTTGAACAACCATTGGGTCAAAGAGGAAATCAAAAAAGACATTAGAAAATACCTCAAGACAAATGAAAATGAAAACACAAAATACCAAAACTTATGAGATGCAGCAAAAACAGAACTAAGAGGAAAGTTTATTGTGATAAATGCTTACATTACAAAAGAAGAAAGATCTTAAATAAACAACCTATCTTTACACCTCAAGGAGCTAGAAAAAGAAGAACAAACTAAGCCTAAAGTTAGCAGAAAGAAGGAAATAACAAAGATTAGAGAAGAAATAAATGAAATAGAAAATAGAAAAACAATAGGGAAAATGAACAAAACTAAGAGTTGGTTTTTTTTGATTGCAGCTTTTCTTAACTCTAAAATTAAGAAAAGAAATGTGCTTGTGGTAACCAATTTAATTGAAACAGGTATCTATATCCACATAATTTGGGGCAAAAAAATGATTATGCAAGAAGAAAATGTGTATCAGGATCCTCGCAAGAATACTTTACCCTGCCTTTTTGCTTAGGAATATAGAAAATATTCATCCTGAAACCTGTCTAAGAGATATTTCAAGTTACCAGTAGGCTCTGCTGTCAATATCTGCCAAGAGAAAGCAGTGAAGCCTAATCACACTGTATTAAACCTCTTGGACCATTTGCTATAGAATTATTTTGATCAGTTAGTGTCTGCAGCAGGCATTTAGTGTTCACTTATTCTTTGCCAGAGAACACCAAGAAATGATGCTAGGAATCTGGTTTCTTGCTTTGATTCACCTTTTCTCCTTGTCTAAAGTACTCTTCAGTGGGGACAATAACCTAACACACTGAGTTCAGTGTAAACAGGAAATCTGGCAGCAATAACTGGACCAAGGGCTAACTTTGCAAAGCCAAGTTTTAATGAGTAATTTGCAAAGTAGTTAATCAGGAGGCCACTGTCCCAAGAAAATGGGGTAAGTGTACCCCACACTGACTTGGTGCCTTTCTTGGCTGCCTGAGGCAATGGTGTTTTATGGGCCTCCCCTCCTTATGACCAGTAAGCTTCTCTAAGTAACCTGCTGTTACCAGGACCTAAGGGAGAAAGTAGTGAACTCCAGAGTCTACTTCTTTACTTTTGAAAAACTGCAGCTTGTGAACCATTAATAACCCATCAGTGGATCAGAAAATCAATTTAGTGATTCAAAACCAGCTATTTCAAAAAAATTACATAGAATAGACTAGAAATATCAAAGTGCATCATGTATTGTAAGGTTAAATATTTTGCAAAAAAAATTTTTATACACATGTAAATACGTGTATACCTATGTTGGTACTGGGTCACAATATAATATGTATTTCTTACTATGCATCTTGATCAAGAAGCTCAAGAGCCATTACTTTATTTAATACTTTTTTGAAATATGGAAATATTATTTTTTCGATTACATTTTAGATGTAATGATACAAGGGATAGTTTATTTATTTATGCTTAGGAAAGAAAACTTCACTAGGGAAATAATGAATTGATTCAAAGTTGCTGTATTCAGACAACAGAAATGAATACGCTTATATGGTCCTCCAAAAAATATGACATTATGTGTAAACTGTTTGATATTTTACACTATTAATTTAAGTGTCCTGAAATATTTCAAAGCTATATTTATAACTATATTTTTGTAGATACCATTAAGGTGTATGCAAATCAATGATGATAATACAAATAATTTAAATATTTAAAAATTTTAAATAGCATTTCAAAATTTAGAATCTTAACACTAAAAAGAAAAAATAAAATCTAATAAAAAAGCACAAATCAGAGCAAGTCTACTGGTTCTTCCAAGCAGTAGAGAACACAAATGGGCTATTTGAAGGCTGTCACCACTATTTGTTTTTTCATATGTTGTCATAGAACCTCTATAAAGCCCTGTTACTTTGCATATTTGAGTAGTTTTCTTCACTATCCACAGTGGCACATTTATTTCCTAGGATTTTTTGGGGTGGAGTGGGGGGAATCATTTTGTTTTAAAGAATTATTATTTTTACTTACACTCTACAAAACAGAGAAGCAACATAGGAACACACACCCCAGAGCCAGACTGCTTGGGTTATATGATCTAGTGTTGGTTCTTTAACCTCTCTATGCTTCACTTTCCTCATTCATAAAATGGAGGAAATAGCAGTGTCTATGTGAAGGAGGATTAAATGAGTTAATACTTGTAAATCGGGCAAGTTAGGAAGTGCTCTCTAAGTGCTGTTATGATGGCACTTACTCAACCTTTGTTCATTCACTGAGCACCTAGAAGATCAAATCGTGGCCTAGGGATAAAAAGCAACCTCCAGTATCTAAAGAGTATTGGGCAGATCAAAGTCCTAGAAAGGTCAAGAGAAGACAGTGATGGAGAAAAGCTAAGTTCCAATTTGACGGTGGGGGAGGGTGAGCTGGGGTGGGCAGTGAAGGTGAAAATTAACTTTTCTTAAGTAAGTGCTATTTGACCACAGTTGAAACAACGTCCAGATGTTGACATTTATTTTGGATTTTCGCCTCCTTGGCCAAGCAGCCTAATTCCTGGCCTTTTCCTTTCTGACCACCTCATGTAAGCTTCTTGTTGCTGTTTCCCTAGTCTTGCTAGTCTCTGAGCGATCAGCCTCGATGGAGCTGTTAAAGGGCTGTGGTCAGGATGCAGGTGCAGCTGATCACATGGGACTCCAGGTGCAGGTGTGGTTCTGTCCCTGCTGAGCATATGCCTGTGGTTGATAGGCCTACCTATCAGAGGTGGAAGGAGGAATTACTGTTTACAGACTTTCTTACCACACCTTCCCAAGCCAACTGCTACCCTCGTGAAACACTTCAGATATTCTCTAATCACACTGGGTATGTGTGTGGCACAAATCTTCTCAAGTACGTTTAACCCATGAAAATGTAAGCCCTGGGTGGTTCTGATTTCCCTAGTAATTTGTCACGCTGTGTATGTACTAATAAAGTCAGTATTACAAAATGGAAATGGTGCATTGAGGCCCAGGGTTGAGAGTAAAGGAGCTCTTTCAGGGAAGTAGAAGTCTTATTTGTTAATCACTTGGTACTCCCCAACTATGAGGATCCAAATATGAATCAGACACTCTAAAGAGCTCAGGGTTGGATAGGGGAAACAGATGTGGTTGCAAATATTAGGAGCACACTAATAGAATTACAAACATCTTTCAGTGGTGGCTCAAAGGAGGGAGTGGTCAATTATGCTTGGGGTAGGTAGGCACTACTGGAGACCCACACATTATACCATGTTTCCACAGCGAGCAGCAGTACATTTTAACTAAGGACCTTCTGCATGTGGAACACAGTGCCCAGGGGCTGGTTTACACACCAAGATGGCACAGTGGGAAAGTAACCCATGTAGCCACATCTAGCCCAGTTCTGTACACACATGGCCCCATCTTAGCTCTGCTCGTGTCCCAACCATCAACATACCTATATTCACACCATTTCTGTTCCTATAGGGGGGTCTTAGAAGTTATATCCCTGTCTACTGAGATTGAAAATATGTTTATCTTATATAAAATGTACAGAAGGTGCTAAAGCAAGCAAGTGAAAAGTAACCCCCCACCCAAATGTTCAACATCACAGCAAAGCAGAAACTTGATTCATATATAACCCCAGAAAGTTAACAATGGAAAGGTACAGGGAAAGAAGTTTTGGGAAGGAGTATGGCTTTGAGTCAAATGACAGATGATTTGTATGTGAAGAATAAATGCAAAGCCATGAAACTAAAAATAAGCAAATCAATTTGACGCAAAAAGGGAAACATTATGATAAAGAATTCAAGTGATTGAATAAAATGGAAATTGATTTATTAGGTGTTGGAGATATAGCTGGAAGCTCAGCAGTCCCATCCGGGGAAAAAAAAGAAGAAGTTAACCTATTCTAAGTGACCCTCCTATTCCCAGTAAAAATAATATTGAAGGGGAAGGTAAGAAAGCCTTGATGAGAAAAATAAGGAGAGTTAACTATGCACAGAAGAGAAGTTTCCAGGTTGAGAACAAGAAACCAAGATGATTAAATCAATCCAGAATACTGTGTGTAAAATATGATCAAAATGATGAGAAGACTGTCTCCTCCAACTGTATCCTCAGCAAGGGAAATCCCAAGATGGGAGCAGTGGGGGTATGTGCAAATGATAGAAAATGACTGGTTTCAGGAGTTTGGGAAGGTGGCATGAAATAAAAAATAAAATAATGGCAACAACAACAAAAACCCGTAACCTATGGAAGCTAAAACAGAAGCAAGATTTAAGAATAAACTAAGAGACATCAGATGGCTTTTTTCAAGCCACACCAGGTATCTATGCAAGCCAGCCATCTTTTTCATGAGACAGGAAAAGGTTCCAGATCTAAAAACAAAACAAACAAAACAAGACAAAAACAAAAAAACAAAAAACTCCAAACCCTAAAAATTCAAAGACAAGGGCCCAGCTGAATCAAACCTGGAATGGAAACAGAGACCAGGAATGTCATAACTGGGATAAGAAAAGGAGGTGGTTACCAGAACGTGGACGGGTCTGGCAGCGGAAGTAACATTGGTCAAGGAGGCAGGATCCCTGAATCCTGCTCTCGTTGCTGCTCCCTCCCAGCTCTGTGGTCTTAGTGAGGGAGTTGCCCAATGTGTTTCTGTTTTCCTTGCTTGTGAAACAAGAGGATTGGAATAAATGAATTCTAAGATACTTACCACACTTAAAGATTTCCATAAGGATAAAAAGGATAGAAGAATATAAAGTGAATCCAGTTCTCACGACAAGTTCAAGGTGAATTCATCACTCAGGAAGTAAGAGTCAGGATTCTATCAGGTAGCCATTTACTTATTTGTCTTCTTTTTTTAGAATGCTATCCTACTCCTTATCTAGATTCACAAAAAACTCTGTTCTGTCCTTTCCTCAAAACCTTCCTGGAATGTCATATTGTTTTCATAAGACTTGCTCCCCAATTTCAATAAGAATAGGCATATTTTGAATCATTAAAGGCCACAATGTCCAAATTTTGTACATATTCTGCCTGATTTGCTCCTGCCTAGCTGCATCTTGAGGTGCTAGAGCCCTCAGTTTACTCTATTCTGTGAGTGCTACCTTCTTTGGAATATACTAGCCAAGGATTTAAACAGTGTCTGTTTAAAATTGCATTGTGCAGGGTGGGAGAAATAGATGAAGGCGGCCAAAAGGTACAAGCTTCCAGTTATAATATAAATAAGTCCTGGGCATGTAACGTACAGCGTGATGACTATAGTTATCGATGCTGTATTGTATATTTGGAAGACGCTAAGAGAGTAAATTTTAAAAGTTCTCATCACAAGGGAAAAATCTGTAACTATGTGATGTGATAGATGTTAACTAAACTTATTGTGATAATCATTTCACAATACAAGGTGTATATCAAATCATTATATTGTGCACCTTAAACTTATACAATGTTATATATCAGTTATATCTCAATAAAATTGAGGAAAAACAAGTTGCATTGTGCAGTAGAATATTCCTCGATAACTTCAGTTATATTTATAAATATCAAATGAGAAGGGTTAGCCACAAATTGCCTTGTTTCTACTGCAGGGTCAACTGCTTTTCCTCTTGTTCAGTGTAATTGGGCAATAACACACATCATAAACCAAAGAATGGAAAAGTCATTTCAGCCTGCCAATTAAACGTGGCATTGCACTGACTTTATATCCCTAGGGTGCTAATGTGGCCCTGAAGAGTCAGAAAAGTGGAACCACTCTCTTTCGTATGGATTCCAAAAAAATGGCAAGTTATTTAAGATTATTATTGAACCTTCCATGAAAATACACCTTCAATAAGATTGAATTAGAGGCTCTGTGGCCAGAAGGGGCAAGTCAATGAGAGTGGAGTTAGAGAAAGATGCTAGATGACAAGAGTCAGATGATAAGACTGAGCAGCACAGCAGCGGGGGAAGGGGTGTCCTGGTAAATTGTAGACAACAGTCTTGGTCAAGTTACATTTGAATTGCTGATGAGCTGCCACAGAGAAGATGCTGCAGAGATAACAGAGTTAAGATTCCACAGGATGAAGAGATCTGGGGTTGACAGTGGGATTGGGGACCTACAAACATAGGGTGGATGATAGAATTTTAATACAGGTAATCAATAAAAAGGGTGGGCAGTAGACCAACGGTGGAATCTATTTTTTAAAAATTATCACAAGCAAGAAAAAGCAAAGTCTTTAAGGCTATGTCGACACTAAACTTGCGAGTGAAGTTGAAGGGTGCAGAACATCTTTTAGTGTTCACTGCCATCCTACAACCTGGATTTCCCCAAGAAGTTTTTGAAGCGGATGCTCCGTCTGCATTCCAGGTACGATATTTTATGGTGGGTCCTGTTTACTCTGTATTTTGATTCCCTTGTAGGATATCCACCAGAGTAGATTCTGGGACTCCATTTGATCTTTAGACCGTTGAGTTCCTTTGGGATCTGCAATATGAGCTTTCTAATGAGTTTAGGCTTATAAACGACTTGTCTTGAAAGTGCAGTCGGAAAGATTATCGGCAAATCCTGGGAAGGGGAGTGTCAAGAAAATTCCAGGAGAGAGACTCAAGGATGAGGAGAGTCTCAGCTGGAAAAATCTACGCCAAGTTTGATGAGGATAAAGGTAGAATAAAGGCAGTTAACATTGTTCATAAGAAGCTAAATACTGACTTTAATTAAGACAAAAAAGATAAATTAAAGAAAAAACTTTTATTTAAAAATTCAGTAAAGCACTAGGGAAGAAAATAATGATTATCACAGAGTATATCAGAGGTTTCTGTTACAGGGGAGAAAAAAAAAAAAGGGCATTAGGCAGGAATAGCCATTTGGGTCAAAAGAGGCTTTTATGAAAATTAGCTTGAGAAAGTGACATTCATAATTGATGACATGAAAGATGGTAAAACATATCCTGCACTCCCTTGCCTTTTTATTTAATTACTCTGTATCCTCTGAGATATGTCAGGGCATTAGTGATTTTGCAACATTAGTTATCTGTCCAAGTTGAATATTGTAGATGAACATGTATGTGTGTGCATTACATCATAGAGCAGGAATGTGAGTCTGTAACTTCTAGTTCAGTTTTCAGATTCTTAGCCTGAGTTGCTTCTCATTAATAGAATTTGATATATATTAAACGACAACCAACTGATTATGTTCTAATCCTTGAGATTCAAACGAGGATATATTTTTTTTCCTCTTACTCCAGGAATAAATTGTTTTGTGCATTTCAAAAATTTCTCCTTTAATGGCATCCTAGAAAATCCAAGATGTTGGCAGAGTGAAAGCCCAGTTAAAGTTCTAACTCTGAAATAGACTCATTTTTCCCTTGCCAGTATGGGGACTCTACAGGGACCTTTTGTTGCCAGACAAATGGAAAATTCCTATTTTGGGAACCAACTCTATTTTTAAATAGTTTTCAGTCATTACTTAATCTAAGGCATAGCTTTTGATCTGCTACTCAAAGGATTAAACAAAATTCTGGGTTTCAAGTGAAAGGTCAACAAAAGCCACATATGCCTATGTTGAAAAGGCCAAGTCATGTGGGTAATACTGAGGCGTCTGATATACATTTGTGTGGGACTAGCCATTTATTTTAAGTTTCTTGGTAAATGTTTTCTTAAACACATTTTGACAGTTTGATTTATTAAATGGTACTGAAGTTCAGTTTGTTATCTTGTTTGCATTGAGGTCTTTATCTGTGCTAAATAAAGTGTGGATGTGGCTAAGACACAGTTTTCAAAGAATAATGTGTCAAATCATGACCATGATTGATGCCTGGACATATTTCCAAATATAACCCATACCTTTAGTTTAAGTGTAGTTTAACTGACTGCAGATTGAATAACAAATGGAACTGAGACACAGTGGAAACTTGAAGCTAAGTCAGATAAAGAGCACTATCATTACCCTTGAATGTGGAGCAGAGTGGAAGAGGAATCGGGGATCTTGATGTTGTGATAGCTACCCCTGAAATATGATGCTCTCAGCCTATGAAGAGACCTAGTCGTGTGTATGCACAATATTTAAATATATCTATTTAGAAAAGATTGTCTATTATATATGTATACACACATATATATCATAGGTCATAAGTATATATATACATATATAGGTTAGATAGTCCTTTCAAAAATATACATAGAATATATATAGAGAGAGAGCGTGTGTGTGTGCATGCATTCATGCATGTGTGTGTGAGTGTATTCTGTGGATGGATGTGTGCATGCACATATATGTATGTACACTTATATTTAGCGATATATCCCAGATGGCTGGAAATCGTTCTCAAATTGTTCCCCTGCTTTTCAAGTACATTCCTGAACAACATGGAAGTTGTAAATAGTTGTAAATGCCCCTAGGCTCATATAGCATATGGATGAGTGCCAGTTCTAGGTAGATAATGCCTGAACTGATTGATTAAAATATTTTTTTGCTTTCTCTTTAACAGTTTTTCTTTAAAAAATAAATAAATAAAAGCAATGGGAAGCTTTTCCAGGGATTTTTTGTATGTGAAATTAATTATTGGCCTGAGGACCTTAGGAAGTAGACATCATTATAGAACCCCAGGACCAAGCCACTATCCTGAGATTAGGTCTAACTTTGCAATGTAATTTCTACAGAAGCCCATGGTTCAAATTTGAGGTGTTCTGAACTAAATCTGGAATTTTCAGGTCATCATGGAATTGAACTTTATTTGATGAGAGAAACCCCTGTGCCTAGTGGGAACACAAGGTCTGAGACTCCAATATTTATGTGCATCAGGCTTTATCTTTGATATTATAATATAATGGCTATTTCTGAATGTGTATCTGTTCATCAAGAAAGCTTAGAAATTTGCCTCCCAATTAGATATATATATGGTATAATATCTATAATATCTAATTATGGTGTGGTAGGAGAGTAAGGATACATAATTTGGATGTAGTGAGTTATTCCTAAATATTGCCTTAAAACATGACTGTAAATGGATTAGAAGAAAAATTATTGACTTAGATAATGTAATTAGCCTTTGGGTTATTACTATTATTAATGCAATAAAATCTTATTAATTCACGCACAAATTTGGAGTTGGTAATTTAAGTGAAACTTTGGCATAAGTCTCCAATTCCTATATTTATAATAAGAGTAGAAATAAGTAATATGGACAAGATAGACCTGTGAGAGAGCAACATAATAAGTGCCTCTAAGTGCTAAGTGCCACATATGTGTTACCCAGCTTAACATCACAGGTAGCCTCTGAGGTAGATGATATCTATATTTTACCAATGAGAATCTGAGGCTTATGGTTTAAGTGACTAACCAAAGTCATGTATCTAAGGAAGTGGATTGAGGATTTGAACTTGGGTCCTGTGCTTTTTTGAGTATCCAGCATCTTTCTAAGTTCCTTAGGAATTTTCATTCTTTCATTCAATAGGTGTTTATTGAGCAACACCATGGGCTTAACAGTATGCCAAGCATTATTTTTGCAAGCAATATGCTTATTATCGTATTTACCAATCATGCCTATCTGGGCACTAGAGCAATTCTCTAGGACTTCAGTGTGCCAGCACTTCCCTAGACTGGCAGAGACTCTGTGTATACATTAGAAATATTCATATCCTAGTAATTGATACTCTTCCAAACCTCACATGTATCCCCAACTAGTCCAATTAGTGATATTTTGCTCCACTTAATTTTTTGTGTTCATGGAACTTCTTACTACTTACAGTCAGGATTCGTTGTAGGGCAGGATTAGTAACGTCCAGCCTTACTCAATAGTAGCCACCTCCTGATAGTGTTGTCAGCAAAGGCTCCTACTGAACCTACACTCTGAAAACGTTCTCCGATGTTGAGCTGACACTGGCACAAATGAAAACCAGATAGAACTTGAAGATAGAAATTCTTAGAATCTTTTCTGGGTATCAAGTAGGAGGAAGCAGCTGTGAATATGTCTTATTTTAAAAACTAAGAGCAAAGGTTTTCTTGTGTTTGTGCTGCCAGCTTCATGTTTCTGAAAATAGATGGCTCTTCTGGTGGTTGAGTTCATTAGAGAACGTAATGCTTCCTTCTCAGCTTCAACATCAGTGGGCTTTTAGGTTCCTAGAGGTGTCTAAAATATTTCTCTCTCTTATTTAGCAAGACATAAACATTATTGTTATTGAAATGCACGGGAAGGCCCGGCATAGTCCCTGCCATGTGCAAGGCAGTCTTGCTCTCTTCATCACCACTGTTATGTTAATCATGAGTTCTTGAAAGACTTCCTTTAATCTGTGAGATACACTGTGTTCTAAGTGCCCCTGTGAAATGTCCTTGAATGGAGTTAAGCAATTAAGCAGAGACAGAAGCTACATTGGCATAACTACACTTTAGCATATATATTTTAGAAAAAATAATAACTCAAGAGATGGAAGAGTTGAAGTATTTTTAAAGGTGTCTGGGGACTTGTTAGCAATGTATGCCCTCCCACTCTATTTTTATTACACGTTTCTGTCTTGGAAGAATGGTAGGGTTTTATGATACTGATTTCCCTAAGCCTATGATAAGCTAATGAGTTGTGTTTTCTCTCTCACTACTGATGAAACTTCTGCTCACAGCTAGGCCTCATCGGCTCTGTGCCATAATTTCATCTGTCCTCTTACCCGTTTTATAAAGCATGTCCTTTCATATCCCATGACCCAAATGGAAACAACTCCAATGGGAGCTTCACACGTGGTGAAATGAGGCACTGGTGTGCATGCTGGGAATCTACAATTTTGTCATGTGCTTGCTTGAAAATCAGATCTATTTAGAGTGATCCTTCTGTAGAAATAATTTGTGGAGAGAAAGGAGGGAGAGCAAACAAGGAGACAAAAAAAGGTAAACATCTCTAGTGTCCACTGAAGTTGGATACTATTCCCAGGGATTTCTCTAATTTTTACCTTGGTGAAGAAGAATGGGAAGTTGTGCATTTACCAGATGAATTACATCAGTATAAATGTGCAAACTGGAAAGTGCAGTCCAAAATATGTTTTGCTTCAGAATTGTGTTTTCCTTTTTCAGTTGTATCTGAACTGATCCATAATTTCCTCAGCCCTTCACTTTCCTTTGTGTGTTGAGTGAAGGTCATCTGGAAGCGTATGTTTCAGCTTACAGATCTATGTATTCTACCCGTCTAAAATTAGAATCTCACTTAATTTTAATACGTCCTATTTGCTAAGAAAAGAGTAGTAATTTAAGTGGTTGTCTTTGCCAAAAAAAGACCAATTCGAATGATTCCCTCGGTCTTGCCTTACAGTCCTTTGTCTTACACCTGCTGGAAATTAATTTTTACAGTCAGTCGTTTACTTAATTGAGTAAGTTAGTAGACTTTTAAAAAGTAATTTATCTAATAAAATCATAAACTAATGGCCCCTATGAAATGCTAAGTATGTCAGCAGTCTTTAAGCCTTTTGCAAAAGGAATTGTGGAAAGGGTTTAAATGAATGGATTGGATTTCATTTTAAAGTGCAATAAATGACATAAACAAATATGAAAAATTCATGTTGTAACATATTGAGTACCTTAGGTAAACAAAAATAGGAGTTAAATATTGGAGTATAGTAGTAAAATCTCAGAGCATGTTAGGTATGTTATTTTAGTGCATCCACTGGAGAGGAGTAAGTGTGTTTTAAAATGATACAAGGCCCATGATTTCAGGTATTTTATGTTAGCTGCAGTTTATAAAAATTATCAATTATTTCCCTCCTTGGGATTGTTTTCTTCCTTAATAAATGGAATATGTAGTTATGCATTATAAGAAGGAGTTAATATGACACAATTCAAATAGTAATTCCCCATGGGGAGAAAAATTCCAGAGATGTTCTTTGCTGGAAGAGGCCCTAGAGCAACATTGTCCAGTAGAAATATAATGTGAGCCATATGTGTCATTTAAAATTTTCCCATAGATTCATTAACACAAGTAGAAAGAGACAATTTTAATAATACATTTTCTTTAATACATCCAAAATATCATTTCAACATGTATTCAATATAAAAAAATTAATGGAATATTTTCTATTTTTTTTCCTACAAAATCATTGAAATCTGGTGTATATTTTACACTTACTTGCAGCAGATCTCAATTCAGACGAGCTACATTTCTTGTGCTCAGGAGCCACATGTGGCTAGTGGCCGCCATATTGGACAACACAAGGGCCACTCACGGAAGAAAACTGGAGAACAAGGCCAGGTGGGACCTGTGGAGCTGTGACTTGTCTAAAATGGGCCGAGCTGCTATAGGCTCAGCCAGGTCCTGCGATGGTCCTAGTGCTGCCAGCTTTTCTGATTTTTCCAGGGAGGCCAGAAATTCAGAGTCTTATGGGAAATTTCTTTATTTTTAAGTGTTGGTAACTAATTCAAAAATTTTAAAACATCATATGGGCCTGGCCTTCAGGTTGCCAGTTTGTGGCCTCTGTTCTCAGCATTTCAAATTTTAAACATGTAAGGTTTTCTAGCTCATCTAACATTCAGTATTAGTTTTGGTTAAGGGTAATAAAGGACCCTTGTTTTTCACAAACACAGGTGTGTTTGAACATATTTTTAAATGTATAGACTATATCCCGCATTAGAATCTATTCAGTGATTGCCCTTGCCACCTAAGTTAGTGCCTTTAAGGGAAGAAAATTGTATGTGTTCATAGAACCTGGAGCTGTGAAGTCTTTGGAATAAAGTGCTTCATTGCTCTGGCTGACTGCATTCTCCTCTTTTTAAACATTCATCCCACCCTTAACTATTTGTTCAATGTCTGTAAGCCATGGCAGATTGCAGGCCTCTCAAGGGCAGGCAGAATCTGTCTTGTTCCTCACTGTATCCCCAGCATCTGGCGTATGGCAGGCTTTGTGCAAGTATTTACTGAATGAATAAATAAGTAAATAAATAACTTAATACCCCCAAGGAGGAAGTGTTGGTGAGGATGTGGAAAAATTGGAAACCTTGTGCACTGCTGGTAGGGATGTAAAATGGTGCAGCCACTTTGGAAAACAGTATAGCAGTTCCTCAAAAAAATCAAAAATAGAATTATCATGTAATCTAGCAATTCCACTTCTGAGTATTTACCCCCCAAAATTGAAAGCAGGGACATGAAGAGATATTTGCACACCTGTGTTTATAGCAGCATTATTCAAGCTAGCCAAAAGGTGGAAGCAACCCAGTGGTCCATTAACAGATGATAGATAAACAAAATGTGATTTATATGTATAATGGAATATTATTCAGCCTTAAAAAAGACAGAAATCTTTAAATAAAATTGAGACCAAAAAAACAGTAGAAAGGATTAATGAAACAAAGAGTTGGTTCTTTGAGAAGATAAAAAAAACTGAGAAACCCTTAGCCAGACTTACTAAGAAAAAAAGAGAAAAGGCTCAAAAGTAAATAAAATTAGAAATGAAAGAGGAGAAATCACAATGGATACCACAGAAATACAGAGGATTATAAGAGAATACTGTGAGAAATTATATGCCAACAAATTGGACAATCTAGAAGAAATGGATAAATTCTTAGACTCATACAACCTCCCAAAACCGAACCAAGAAGAAATGGAGAATCTGAATAGACCAATCACAAATAAAGAGATTGAAATAGTAATCAAAAACCTCCCAAAAAATAAAAGTCCAGGACCAGATGGCTTCTCCGGTGAATTTTACCAAACATTCAAAGAAGATTTAATACCCATCCTTCTCCAACTATTCCAAAAAATAGAGGAAGATGGAACACTTCCTAAATCATTCTATGAGGCCAACATGACCCTGATACCAAAACCAGACAAAGACAATACGAAGAAGGAAAATTACAGACCAATATCACTGATGAACATAGATGCAAAAATCCTCAACAAAATATTGGCAAACCGAATACAGCAGTACATTAAAAAGATCATACACCATGATCAAGTGAGATTTATACCAGGGACGCAGGGATGGTTCAACGTCCGCAAATCAATCAACGTGATACATCACATCAACAAAACAAAGAATAAAAACCACATGGTCATCTCAATAGACACAGAGAAGGCATTTGACAAGATACAACATCCATTTATGATAAAAACTCTCAACAAAATGCATATAGAAGGAAAGTACCTCAACATAATAAAGGCTATTTATGACAAACCCACAGCCAACATCATACTCAACGGGGAAAGACTGAAAGCCATTCCTCTGAAAACAGGAATGAGGCAGGGCTGCCCACTGTCACCACTCCTATTCAACATAGTCCCGGAGGTTTTGGCCAGAGCAATTAGGCAAGAAAAAGGAATAAAAGGAATCCAAATAGGCAACAAAGAAGTGAAACTCTCACTATTTGCATTTGACATGATTTTATATATAGAAAACCCTAAAGAATCCCTTGGAAAACTATTAGAAATAATCAACAACTACAGCAAAGTCGCAGGGTGCAAAGTCGCAGGGCACAAAGTCAATCTACAAAAATCAGTTGCATTTCTGTATGCTAGTAATGAACTAACAGAGAGCTCAAAAAGATAATACCATTTACAATTGCATCAAAAAGAATAAAATATCTAGGAATAAATCTTACCAAGGAGGTGAAAGGCCTATACAATGAAAACTACAAGACATTATTGAAAGAAATCAATGATGACATATCCCATGCACATGGGTTGGAAGAATAAACATAGTTAAAACATCTATATTACCTAAAGCAATCTACAGATTTAATGCAATCCCAATCAGAATCCCAATGACATTCTTCATGGAAATAGAAAAAAGAATACTAAAATTCATATGGGGCAACAAAAGACCCCGAATAGCTAAAGCAATCCTAAGAAAAAAGAACAAAGCAGGAGCCATCACAATCCCTGACTTCAAAACATACTACAAAGCAATAGTAATCAAAACAGCACGGTACTGGTACAAAAACAGCCACACATATCAATGGAACAGAATTGAAAGCCCAGAAATAAAACCACACATATATGGACAGTTAATTTTCAACAAAGGAGCTAAGAACATACAATGGAGAAAGGAAAGTCTCTTCAATAAATGGTGTTGGGAAAACTGGACAGCCACATGCAAAAGAATGAAAGTGGACTGTGTGCTATTGCCATTTACAAAAATTAACTCAAAATGGATCAAAGACCTGAAGGTGAGACCTGAAACTATAAAACTCATAGAAGAAAATGTAGGCAACACACTATTTGACACTGGTCACAAAGGAATCTTTTTGGATGACATGCCTACCCAGACTAGGGAAACTAAAGAAAAAATAAACAAGTGGGACTTTATCAGATTAAAGAGCTTCTACAAGACAAACGAAACCAGAATCAAGATGAACAGACAACCCACCAGCTGGGAGAGAATATTTGCAAAACATAAATCTGACAAGGGGTTGATCTCCATAATATATAAAGAACTCACACAGCTGAACAACAAAAAAAACAAACAACTCGGTCAAAAAATGGGCAGAGGAAATGAACAGACACTTCTCCAAAGAAGATATACAGATGGCCAATAGGCACATGAAAAGATGTTCAACATCACTAATCATCAGGGAAATGCAAATCAAAACAACACTAAGATATCACCTCACGCCTCTTAGAATGGCTATAATCACCAAGACAAAAAACAACAAGTGTTGGAGAGGATGTGGAGAAACAGGAACCCTCATACACAGCTGGTGGGAATGCAAACTGATACAGCCTCTATGGAAAACGGTATGGAGATTCCTCAAAGAATTAAAAATAGAGATGCCCTATGATCTAGCTGTCCCACTACTGGGAGTATATTCAACGAACCTGAAATCAACAATCCAAAGAGGCTTATGCATCCCTATGTTCATTGCAGCATTATTCACTATAGCCAAGAAGTGGAAGCAACCCAAGTGTCCCTTGACTGATGATTGGATTAAGAAAATGTGGTATATACATACAATGGAATACTACTCAGCGATAAAAAAAGACAAAATCGTCCCATTTGCAACAACATGGATGGGCCTGGAGGGTATTATGTTAAGTGAAGTAAGCCAGAAGGAGAAAGACAAACACTGTATGATCTCACTCATATGTGGAATATAAACCAACATATGGACAGAGAAAACTGTATTGTGGTTACCAGGGGCAATGGGGGTGGGGGATGGGCACAAGGGGTGAAGGGAGACATATATATGGTGATGGACAAACAAAAAATGTACAACCCCAAAATTTCACAATGTTATAAACTATTAAAACATCAATTAAAAAAAAATGAAATTCTGTCACATGCTACAACATGGATGAAACTTGAAGACATTGTTAAGTGAAATAAGCCAATAACAAAAGGACAAATACTGTATGATTCCACTCATATGAGGTACCTAGAGTAGTCAAACTCATAGAGACAGAAAGTAGAATGGTGATTAACAGGGACTGGGAGGAGGGGGGAATGGGGAGTTAATGTTTAATAGGTATAGAGTTTCAGTTTTGCAAAATAAAAAGAGTTCTGTGGATGGATGGTGGTGATGGTTGCACAACATTGTGAATATACTTAGTGCCACTGAACAGCATGCTTAAAAATGGTTAAAATGGTAATTTATGTTATGTATATTTTAACACAATTGAAAATACATAATTTTTTAAAAACTCAGGAAAGTCAAATGACTTATCCAAAGTCACGATATTCTATTCTGGAGCTTTTTAAACTATCCCAGACCATTTGTAGTATTTTTTGAGGTAGCAAAACAGTAAAGGGAGGACTTAACGCTGGGAACCAGTAGACCGAGATCTTGATAAGTCACTTGACATGTTAGTACTTCACTTCTCACGCATGTGTAGGCCTGGCTCCTTTGAAACAACTTACCAGTAAGGTTAAGATGCTGAAATATGTATGAGAAAAGTATATGTACTAGATTAATCTGGGCTGAATTCATTATACTCTGGAGAATTAATGAATTATTGAGATAGAAGCTTCCTGGTAATGTAGCAAGTATGTAAGAACCTTGTTGAACTGATGCCCCAGCATGATCATTCCACAGTTCAGTTAAAATGGTTGACTGAAGAGAAAAGTTTGCCTCAGTCACTGAGCAACTTTATTTTGCTTTGTTGTTGTCTTTATGATGATGATTTTATTTAAAAGCAGTCTTCTGTGTGAGCTGAAATGCCCTTGGAGTCAGATTCTTCTTCTCTTCCTCTCAGAGTAAGAGAATCCCGTGTGCAATAGGATAGCTAGTCTCAAGATGCAGCCCCATGCCCTGAAGCACATCTTCAAGTGACCTTTACATAGTGGCTCAGGAGCTGTGTGAATGTCTATTGTTCAAAGTAGCCAGATTTCAGCAATTAGAGAAGAAGGCATAAGCATTTTAACATTTCCATTCTCTAGAGATTTGCTTTATTAGGAAAGCAAGCTGTCCGTATTCTGTCACATGCTGTGTTGAGTCTCATTGTCGAGGAGGACATTATCTTGAAACCAAGAAAGCAGACAAGATTCTATGCTAGTTCTAAATCATAGATGGCCCAGTGTATCCACCCTTTTATGTTTTAAAAATGAATACAGCTAAATACGTTGCAAGTTGCTACTTACAGATAAATTCTTCCCATTGTTCTGAGAGCTTTCAGTCACATCATGCACTAAAATAAATTCAAGATTGAGTGAAAGAGTTGAATGCAGGAAACAAAACCATAAAAATCAAGAAGAAAATATAGATGAAATGCAAATCTTAGTTTGGGGAAAGGCTGTTGAGGTATAAAAGCAATGAAAAAAATTGCAAATGAAACATTGATAAATTTAACTACATTGATAAATTTAACGGCAAACAATTTCTACACATCAAAAATATGATAAAATTTAAGCAACTTTAGGAAAATATTTGCAACAAATATGATAGGCAAAGGGTTAATATATAAATAAATCTTTCTAATCAGTTATAAAAAACTTTACCTTCCCAATAAAATAGTGGACAAGGGACATGATTAGGGACATTATTTTTCTGTACAAAAGAAGAAATGTAAGTGACTAAGAAGTGTGGAAAAAAAGCCATTCTCTATAGTAATTAAAGAAATACAAACTATGATAAGATAAAGACTGTTACTACTTATTAAATTGCCAATTTTTTTAACAAGATAATCCTCAATGCTGGTGTTCATAAACTGCTGGGAGGAGTATAAATTCATTTAGCCTTTCTGGAAAGTTATTTAGGAACAGGTACTAAGAGCTTTAAATGTGATCATATACATTTACTCAGAATCTGTCCTAAGGAAATTAGAAATACCAATAAAGACTTATGTATAAGGATGTTCACTGCAGCATTATTTCTAGTAGTGAAAAATTGAAGATAACTCAAATGAACAACAGGGAATAATTTATATAAATTATGGTTCATCAGTGATGACATTAGTGCTGACATTAAATATCAAGAGTCCAGGGACCTGCCCGGTGGCATAGTAGTTAAGTTTATGAACTCCACTTCAGCGGCCCGGGGTTCCTGGGTTCAGATCCTGGGCACAGACCTACACTCCGCTCATCAAGCAGTGCTGTGGTGGCATCCCACATACAAAATAAAGGAGGATTGGCATAGATGTTAGCTCAGTGACAATCTTTTTTTTTTTTTTTTAAAGATTTTATTTATTCCCCCCCAAAGCTCCAGTGGATAGTTGTTTGTCGTAGCTGCACATCCTTCTAGTTGCTGTATGTGGGACTCGGCCTCAGGATGAACGGAGAAGTGGTGCCTCGATGCGCACCCGGGATCCGAACCCGGGCCGCCAGCATCGCAGCGCGCGCACTTAACCACCAAGCCACAGGGCCGGCCCGATCAGTGACAATCTTCCTCGAGCAAAAAGAGGAAGATTGGCAACACATGTTAGGTCAGAGCCAATCTTCCACACACACACACACAAAAAAATCAGGAGTCCAAAGAATATTTATTAAAGTGTTCAATGTGAATTTTACACAATTATATAATGTGTAATTGTGTAAATGTGTACAGTGGTATACTATTGCATGTACCAAAATGCAACATGGTAAATATATGTTATGCATTGAGAAAAAATGAAATGAAAATCAGCAATATGTTAGAAACAGTTATCTCTGGATGACCATATTACAGATAATTTCAGTTTTCTTTATACTTTTCTGCCTGTTTCAAATTTTCGATAAAAATATATTATTTTTATGAATGGAAAAAAGTTTTAAAAACTGAATTTCTACCAAAACAGATTTATTATGAATAAGACTCTTCATCTTTCTCTGTAAACTTTTTCCTGGCGCCATCATTCACTTCATAGTTAGTGACTTCATGTGTCTCCCATATCCATCAAATTACCAAGTTCTATGAAGTCTTTCTCCTCAATGCTTCCTAGACTTGGGCCTGCTTTTTCCCTCCTACAGTCAGCCCTCTAGTTTGGTTTAGGTCCTCATTATTATTGCCCAGTGTAATGCTTTCTTCCACTCTCTGCTGCCCTGGGTTTTGAATCCTGATCCTAGGCCCTGCATCCACCACCCTCAGTGTCATGCCTTTAACCCAGCTTTCTCACGTTAGTCCTCAGACTCCCCTACACATGTCAACCAGACCATCCCCTCGTGCACCTGTGCTCTCACATCTCTGCGATGTTCCTTCTACTAGCAGAAGCCTTTGTTCATTCATTCATTCATTCAGCAGACATTTACTGAGTAAATTTCATATTCCAGGCAGTTGAGGGCACAAAAATGAATTAACACAAGTCTCTGACTTAGAGGGGCTCATAGTCGATTTGGGGAGAGAGACAAATAAACAACTAGTTATATTTTGTATGGTAAGTGCTAGCTGTGTTAAATATGTTATCCAGTGGTGGAACTGGGATTTGAACCCTGGTTGACCTTCCTCCAAAGCTATTTTGCTTCAAGGTAAGGAAAGATGAAAGCAATTGCAGTGGTCTGATATGACTGGCACCTGGGTATATGTTGGAGAGGAGCAGGAGATGAGGCTGCAGAATGGCCACGTATGCCAGGCTGAAGGGTTAAAACTGAATCCTCTTTATGACTGGAACAACAATGATTAATAACTCATACTCCGCACCACACTCTGTTCTAAGTGCTTTGCATATACTAACTCAGTTAATCCTCACAACAACTTTATGAGATAAAACAACTATCTTTTTATAGATAAAGAAACTGAGGCACGGAAAGATTAGGTGATTTGTACAATGTTATGTAGTAACTATTTGGCTCCAGAGTCTGAGCTCTTTACTACTGTGCTTTCATAATTTATTTTATGTGCTTGGTTTTGTCTCTGCAAATAAATTGTAAAACATGAAAGGTCAGAGACTATCTTAGGCATTTTTGTATCCCTAGTAGAACTCTGTACATCGACACTAGTAAATATGAGTTGGATTGGATTGAACTGAATTGAACATAGAGCTTTCAAGGTCTCTGAAATACTCCTACTTGCTTTGATAATTATCCAGACCTATGTTGTGGGAGAAGAGTGGAGGGGAAAACAAGGGACTGTTTATTCCATCATCTTAATTGAACATTGTATGTCCTTCAGAAGCAGATACCACATCTCTGTTGGCTGAGGGACACTACGTAGTCCCTACCTGGCAGAGTCAGAATCTCTTCAAGTTGGAAACTGTCATGGCAGTCGCCTTTTGTTGAACCTTCCACTGGTTTGAAACTGTAAATTGACTAAAAGGCTCTAAGAATATGATTCTGGAATGTGAGAGGTTCTTGCTTTTTAAACTCACTTATTCTAAGCCTGTAGCTTTTTGGAGGGAGAGAATAATCTGATCCTGCTGGATCAGATTCCAGCATCATAGAGTCATAAAGTGTAAGTTTAAGAGGGTTGCTGTGCAAATGTACTCTTGTTTCCAGTTTGATCCCAAAGATAGAGCAGTGTGTGTATAACGAGTCTCACATTTTACATGATGGGAATTGGTTGACTGACCTGTACAGCCACAATAGGAATGTCGCTAATGACTTGCATGCTTGTGTGCACAAAGGGTGCAGTATGTTAAGCCTTTTCTCTTCACTCCCACCCCCTCCCCCTCACTCACACATGCAGGAGGAGCAAGCTGCCGTGAGGTCATGTAAGGACACACAGCACTTCTCATTCCAACCATAGCATCGCATCGTGTTTGCTTTAATAGGGCGGGAGGGTGGAGGGGAGAGGGCAGGGGAGAGCGAGGACATCACACACTACCCTCTCATACCACGGCTTTGTCAGAGCTTTCCCCGTCACAGCCCTACCCCCATGCCCACAAATCAAAATCATCCTTAGCCTTTGAGGCAGGCTCAGCAAAGGCCTCTTTAATAACAATGATAGCAGCTAACATTAATTGAGCACGTTTACCAAGTGCAGGACTCTGTGTTCCAGAGGGAGATCAGTGCATGTAACCTTAGAGCAGTGCATTCGTTGTTCTCTTCTGCATTTACCAACTGCAGAAACTACGGTTCAGAGAAGTTTAGTGAATTGCCTGAGACGGAGGCGCCAAGACTCAGCTCTGAGCTGTGTTACGCCCAAGCCCAGCCTTTCAGCCTTGTGCTACACTTTCTTGGCCATGAAACGTCTGGCCTCCAAATTCTCCCTGCTTCCACCTCCAGCCAGAAATCACGTATCCTTCTTTATCTGTGCTGTATCTGTGTTTCTTTTATGGGACTTACCAGTTTTAACGTCCTGTTACCGTTATTTATATAAAGTGTTCACTTTTCTTACTAAACTGGGGGCATGAAGCAGAGCCCATTTCTTATTCCTTGGTGTCTTCTCCATGGCACCCAGTGTAATGTGTCACACCCTCAGACAAGAATAAGCAAGGTTGTTTCTGATCAGATCTGCCCCTTCTGAGCACCTGCACCTTGATAGGAGTTTGGAAATCTATAAAGTTACCCGTAGGAATTCTTCAGCTCAGATTTCCTAAAGAAAAGTAAAGATTTACCTGAGAAAGTTTAAATCATGGTTCTCCTAAAAAAAACAGGCAAATCATATCCACCTTCTAGTGCTTTCCCCTCAACACCCCCGCTCCTTGCTGTCTTAGCGCTGTTCAGAAATCGTTAGTGTCCCAGTCTGCTCAGAGCCTCTTCTTGTTTATGGCTCAGATTTGCTGATCCTTTTCTGCGCATCTTATTTGTTTAGTGGCGGAGCTGAAACCCCGTTGGATCCTCTGTGGCAGGCTGCAGAGATGCCTCCACCTCAAGTTGCTTCAAATTCAGACTTTAAATGATCCAGTCGCCATTAACTGTACTTTGAAGTTTTTGTATTACATAAATTTGTCCAGGTGGATTTCAAAACATTCTGGGAAATACCTGCTGCAGCTATTTATTACACCAGGAACGCACACTCATCTCTCTCTCTCTGTTTTTGTCTCTGTCTCCCTTTCTCTCTCCCTCTCTCTCTCTCTCTGCAAGGCTGCTTCTCTCTAATCTTGGTACTTGGGCTGTGACAAATGAGAAAGGTTTTAAGTTCGTATCCTGATCCAGTTTGGGCAGAAGAGAGCTGTTTTGAGAATGAACCCAACTCCATAATACCTCCCACGTTCCATCCTTAAACATCTCGCTGGATGTGTTACTCAAGATTTCTATGTTTTTTCTCTTTAACCATTGCATAATCACTGGTTTCTAAGCTGTCCCCACACAGTATTTTTTGTTTGTTTGTTTGTAATTATGCACAAATATTTGTCAATAAATGAGCCAGTGGGAGAAAAAAGGGAAGAAAGAAAGTAGTGTGTCCAGGTTCACTCGTACAATCAATGCCACCCCTTCTGCTCCAAGTACAGCCCCCAACAGGACATCCAGTTGTAGCACCACCATCACTATCCCTGGCGATTTCAGTAAATCTCAAGTGCTTATGCTTGTCCTGAGGTCAGTCTTGATGTCTGTGCTGCCTGCTGTGGAGCAAAATCCACAGCCAGCCCAGATGTTGCTGCCACCACTCCTGCCTCCCTCCATCAGTACAGCAAGGATCCTAGCAAATCCATAATGTTGTTTCTGCACCTTGATGCAGAGAGCCACATACCTTTTCCCTAAAAGGAAATGGATATGGTTCTCTCTGTGTTATACTTGTTTGAAGAGGCTGGAGACAAAGAAGTCTCCAAAGCCAGGCTGCTTGAGCCCCTTGAGCGATAAATTCTTGCTCTTGCCACCAGGACCTAAGGGAACTGAATACCTGCCACTCCCGTAAAGATGAGTTTCTGGCAGAGCTACTCAACCCTGCTGGTCCTGGTGCTCCACTCACTGCCGTGGCTGAAGACAAAGGTATTTGCCAATTGCTGAAGTCCAAGAAGACACAGAAAAGTGGCCCAATAGAATCAATGCTGACTTCGGCTGGCACCTCATTGGCATTGCACCTGCTAGTTCATCCAAGCTGCAATGGTTCATCAAGGGGCAAGAATAGATGTACCTTCCCTTAGAGTTGCTGTCTGTCATCAGAGCTCCAGTGGTGTGGCTTTCTTATTTCACTCACACAGCCTGAGAGCATCATCCTGATGGAGCCAACTGCCACCGTCTGCCTTGGAACAGATTCTAGAATAAGTGCCTTCATGGACGTAGACCAATATCCCCTGTGTCCAACTCTTGGTGTAGAGGCAGTTCCAGTGGTTCCATTGCCTCCTACCTTCCAGAGGCTTACTCTCTCAGGCACCTCTATCATTTCTTCCATCTAGTCTTGGTCAAGGTATTGTATCAGACAAATGTTAATAACTTTGATTCTGAAAAGGAAGGGACTGGGGTTCAGATCACTTTACTACAAAAAGACCTCTCTGCTTCCGAGTAAACTAGTCGGTGCAACTATATGTATGGTGGGAGGACTCTACTGGACTCCACCTAGGGACCTTAAGCTCCAAATATTGGCAGGTGTGGGGAGGGATGAAGCTCCTCCACTCACCGCCAGGGTCTGACCCCAGGCCTTGGGTCCACCAGATGTACAGTCATATAAATAATCACCTTACTGCTTATAAACAGAGGGGGAAATCTTACAGTAGTTGAGTGCCACAAGTTTCTAATTGAATGCCACTTTTGTTTCTATTCATCTCTTTTAATTTGGAAATTTGTTTATTATTAATATAAATTTCAAAGTAAATACTTGCAGAAAAAATATTTTTTAACTTTCCTGTATATATAAAAGACTTTTAATGTATAAAACTTTTTCCTGAAGAATGAACTATGCCATAATCTAGCACTTAGCATCTGGAGTTAATCAAGTAAATGGAAATTTAGATACCCCTGGGCAGTGTTTTCTACTCGGTGGATTGTGACCCACTGGTGGGGCATAATCATCATTTTTAATGACACAGATACATTGGGGTAGAGTAGAACAGAACAGTGCTTTACTGTTAGTAAGGCTAAGTATTGTTTCATACCCCTTTCATTTCAGCTATATGTTTATGTAAATCTCTGTGTGTGCATGTGTGTGTACACACATCACCTATTTACATGTGTCTTGTGTGTCCTGGGGCTCTGTATAAAAAGCATGTCTCATGATGGGCTGTGGTCAAGTAAAGGTTGAAAGTTGCCACTCAGGAGGCCCCTCACAGCCCCTCCTAAGCCACCTCCATCACTGCGGCCTGAGCCACCTTGGATTCTCCCATCCTTTCTCCAACTTCTAAATGCTTTTTTCTGGAGAGAAGTCAAGATGGTGGCGTAGGCAGACTCTGAACTCACCTCCTCACGCAGACACAGCCAGTTTACAACTACTCGTGGAAAAATTACCCCTGAGACAGAACTGAAAACTGGATAAGAGGAACTCCTGCAACAAAGGACAATCCTAATTGAGGTGGAAGAGGCAGAAACTCCCTTCTGGAGAGAAAAACGCCGCCTTCACAAGCCGCCAGCTTCACGGCCGCCCGGGAGCAGCCCACAGGTCCGCAGCCTCCCTGGAGGAACGGGGCCCTGAGCCGGGGAGCGCCCCCGCTGTGGGCATTTTGTGGACCCAGCACAATTGAGACAAGTGGCAGAATATCTGACTTTGCCTGCTACTAAAACATTGGGGAGTACCCCCAGAAAAGCTGGTTCACAAAGAAATTAAAACAGGCTCTTAAAGGGCCCGTGCGCAAACTCACCCGTTTCAGAAAGCATCCTAAAATCACCAGAAAGAAAGGTGCATAGTGCTTTGGTGAAAAGAGACTCACCTGATGGGCCCTGAGTGCATCTTGGTGAGAGGTGAGACCTCTCCAGGGACTGGGACATTGGCGGCGGCCATTGTTGTGGCCTGGTGTGGGCGTGCTGACACAGACGCCATTGGAGTCCTCCCTGGGGCCTGCTAGCCCAGGTCTGCGCCACACGCTAGAACATCGATTTAATCCAGCTCAGCCTGGGCGGGCAGCCCACCCTAGAGACTGGCCCCACCCAACAACAAGACCTCAGGCAACTTGTGGGCCTGCATATATTGGTGACTGGATTCTCTGCAGCCTGGCAACTGAGCCGACTTCGGTGGGGCAGGGCGTGCACAAGGAGCGGGTGGAGAGTGTGGGGCAGTGGTGGATTGTGTGGGGCTCCCACCGTGGAGAGACTGGGTCCATTTCGGGAGGTCGAGGCACACACGGGGCAGGACTGTGTTGACTGTGTGTGGATCTGTGGGCGGTAGGGCTTGTCAGCTGCAGAAGACTTGTGCTTCTCAAAGACCCACATAGGGGGTTTGCCCCACCTTCCAAAGTCTGAAACAATTGGGTGCTAGTGTGCCTGAGGCCAGCCCCGCCCAGCTGCAATCCTCAGAGAGCTGACAAGAGACCTAAAGGCTGGAGGCTTATAGCAATTGTAAGGCCCTGAGCCTAACAACCTGCCACGCTGGGGGCCTCCTCACTTAAAAGAAATACTGCAACACAAATGTGGTATTAGAACTTGCAGCCAACTGAGCTGGGGCTCCCCACACCTGATAAAGAGACTGAAGGGCCCACAACAACTACAAACAGCTGAGCATTACAACAGCTGACCAGGAGCATAACTCGGCCTACCTGGATGCATACAGGGAGAGCAAACAGGCCACAACAGAAGGACACACATAGCCCACATAGGGGTCACCCCTGGAACATTGAGAACTGAGGGAAGCACACTGCAGGACTCCTAAGGCATCACTTGTATAAGGTCACCTATCCAAGAGCAGGAGACGTAGCTGACCTACCTAATACGTAGACACAAGCACAGGGAAAGAGGCAAAATGAGGAGGCAAAGGAATACATTCCAAGTAAGGGAACAGGACAAAACTCCAGAAAAGGAACTAAGTGGAACAGAAATGAGCAACCTACCTGACAGGGAGTTCAAACTAAGAGTGTTAAGGATGCTCACTGATCTGGGGAGAAGAATAGATGAACTCAGTGAGAATGTCAACAAAGAAATGGAAGATATAAAAAAGAACCAATCAGAAATGAAGAATACAATACTGGCAATGAAAAATTCACTAAAGGGACTCAAAAGCAGAGTAGAGGATACAGAAGAATGGATCTGTGAGCTGGACAAAAGACTAGAAGAAATTACCCAAACTGAACAGGTAAAAGAGAAAATTAAAAAGAGTGAGGACAGTCTAAGGGATCTCTGGGACAACATCAAGCGCACTAATATCTGTGTTATAGGTGTCCCGGAAGGAGAAGAGTGAGACAAAGGGGCAGAGAATCTATTTCAAGAAATAATAGATGAAAACTTCCCTAACCTCAGGAAGGAGGCAGACATCCAGGTACAGGAAGCACAGAGAGCCCCAAACAAGATAAACGTGAAGAGGCCCACACCAAGACACATCATAATCAAAATGTCTAGAATTAAAGATAAAGAGAGAATCCTAAAAGCTGCCAGAGAAAGACAACTTACATACAAAGGAAACCCCATAAGGCTATCAGCTGACTTCTCAGCAGAAACCTTACAGGCTAGAAGAGAGTGGCCAGATATATTTCAAGTGCTAAAAGGAAAAAACTTACAGCCAAGAATACTCTACCCAGCAAGATTATCATTCAAAATGGAAGAAGAGATAAAAAATTTCCCAGACAAGCAAAAATTAAAGGAGTTTGTCACCAAGAAACCAGTGCTACAAGAAATGTTAAAGGGACTGATTTAAGGGGAAAAGAGGAGACCACAAATAGGAAAAATTATCTATTTCCATGATAAGAGGGCAATGGATACAAATGCACAAAAAAGATGTTAGATATGATATCAAAAACATAAAATGAGGGAGGAGGGGAGTTAAAAAGTAGAGCTTTCAGACAGAGGTCAAACTAAAGAGACCATCAATTCTGTGTAGACGGAGAAAGGAAAAGAGAAGGACTACTAAAACAGTGAGGAAAAAAAGTTAAGAAATGGCAGTAAGTACATACTTACCAATAGCTACTTTAAACATCAATGGACTAAATGCCCCAATTAAAAGGCATAGGGTGGATGATTGGATAAAAAAACAAGACCCATATATATGCTGCATACAAGAGACACACTTCAGACCTAAAGACACTCACAAACTGAAAGTGAAGGGATGGAAAAAGATACTCCACACAAATGGCAATGAAAAGAAAGCTGGGGTAGCAGTACTCAAATCAGACAAAATAGACTTTAAAACAAAATCTGTAAAAAGAGACAGGGGCATTACATAATGATCCAGGGAACAATCCAACAAGAGGATATAACACTTGTAAATATCCACGCACCCAATGTAGCTGCACCTAAATATATAAAGCAATTATTAACAGACGTAAAAAGAGAAATTGACGGTAACACAATAATAGTAGGGGACTTGAACACTCCACTTACACCAAGGGATAGATCATCCAAACAGAAGATCAATAAGGAAACATTGGCCTTAAATGACACACTAGAACAGATGGACCTAGTAGATATATACAGAGCATTCCATCCAAAAACCGAAGAATACACGTTCTTTTCAAATGCACATGGAACATTCTCCAGGATTGATCACGTATTAGGCCACAAAACAAGTCTCCATAAATTTAAGAAGATTGAAATAATACCAAGCATCTTTTCTGACCACAACGGTATGAAACTGGAAATCAACTACAGGAAGATAATCAGAAAAGCCACAAATACGTGGAGATTAAACACAATGCTACTGAGCAACGACTGGGTCAACGAAGAAATCAAAGAAGAAATCAAAAAATGCCTGGAGACAAATGAAAATGAAAATACGACATGCCAGAATTTATGGGATACAGCAAAAGCGGTTCTAAGAGGGAAGTTTATAGCAATACAGGCCTATCTCAACAAACAAGAAAAATCTCAAATAAACAATCTAACAGTGCACCTAAAGGAACTGGAAAAAGAAGAACAAAGCCCAAAATCAGTAGAAGAAGGGAAATAATAAAAATCAGAGCAGAAATAAATGAAATAGAGACTAAAAATACAATAGAAAAAATTAATAAAACCAAGAGCTGGTTCTTTGAAAAGATCAACAAAATTGACAAACCTTTAGCTAGACTCACCAAGAAAAAAAGAGAGAAGGCGCAAATAAGTAAAATCAGAAATGAAAGAGGAGAAATTACAACAGACACCTCAGAAATACAAAAGATGATAAGAGAATACTATGAAAAGCTATATGCCAACCAATTCGACAATCTGGAAGAAATGGATAAATTCTTAGAATCATACAACCTTCCAAAACTGGATCAAGAAGAAGTAGAGAATTTGAATAGACCAATCACCAGTAAGGAGATCGAAACAGTAATCAAAAACCTCCTCAAAAATAAAAGTCCAGGACCAGACGGCTTCCCTGGTGAATTCTACCAAACATTCAAAGAAGACTTAATACCTATCCTTCTCAAACTCTTCCAAAAAATTGAGGAGTGGGGGAAGCTCCCTAACTCATTTTACGAAGCCGACATTACCCTGATACCAAAACCAGACAAGGACAACACAAAAAAAGAAAATTACAGGCCAATATCACTGATGAACATCTATGCAAAATCCTCAACAAAATACTAGCAAATCGCATACAATACGTTAAAAAGATTATACACCATGATCAAGTGGGATTTATTCCAGGTATGCAGGGATGGTTCAACATTCGCAAATCAATCAACATAATACACCACATTAATAAAATGAAGAATAAAAATCACATGATTATCTCAATAGATGCAGAGAAAGCATTTGACAAGATACAGCATCCATTTATGATAAAAACTCTGAATAAAATGGGGATAGAAGGAAAGTACCTCAACATAAGAAAGGCCGTATATGATAAACCCACAGCTAATATCATCCTCAATGGTGAAAAACTGAAAGCTATCCCTCTAAGAACAGGAACCAGACAAGGATGCCCACTCCCACCACTCCTATTTAACATAGTACTGGAAGTCCTAGCCAGAGCAATCAGGCAAGAGAAAGAAATAAAAGGGATCCAAATTGGAAAGGAAGAAGTGAAACTGTCACTATTTGCAGATGACAGGATTTTATATATAGAAAACCCTAAAGAATCCACCAGAAAACTTTTAGAAGTAATAAACGAATACGGTAAAGTTGCAGGATACAAAATCAACATACAAAAATTAGTTGCATTTCTATACACTAACAACGAAGTAGCAGAAAGAGAAATTAAGAATACAATCCCATTTACAATTGCAACAAAAAGAATAAAATACCTAGGAATAAACTTAACCAAAGAGGTGAAAGATCTGTACACCGAAAACTATAAAACATTGCTGAAAGAAATTGAAGAAGACACAAAGAAATGGAAAGATATTCCATGCTCTTGGATTGGAAGAATTAACATAATTAAGATGTCCATACTTCCTAAAGCCATCTATAGATTCAATGCAATCCCTATCAAAGTTCCAACAACATTTTTCACAGAAATAGAACAAAGAATCCTAAAATTTATATGGAACAACAAAAGACCCCGAATAGCTAAAGGAATCCTGAGAAAAAAGAACAAAGCTGGAGGTATCACACTCCCTGATTTCAAAATATACTACAAAGCTATAGTAACCAAAACAGCATGGTACTGGCACAAAAACAGACACACAGATCAATGGAATAGAATTGAAAGCCCAGAAATAAACCCACACATCTATGGACAGCTAATCTTTGACAAAGGAACCAAGAACATACAATGGACAAAAGAAAGTCTCTTCAACAAATGGTTTTGGGAAAACTGGATAGCCATATGCAAAAAAATGAAAGTAGACCCTTACCTTACACCATACACAAAAATTAACTCAAAATGGATTAAAGACTTGAATGTAAGACCTGAAACTATGAAACTTCTAGAAGAAAACGTAGGCAGTATGGTCTTCGACATCGGTCTTAGCAACATATTTTCTTTTTTTTTTTTTTTTTTTGGCCACTGCAGCTTTATTATGGTATTAGGTTTTCCAGATTTGTATTTTTTTTTTAATTTTTTGTTTATTGCAGTAACATTGGTTTATAACATTGCAAAAATTTCAGGTGTACATCATTGTACTTCTATTTCTGCATGGACTACATCATGTTCACCACCAAAATACTAATTACAACCCATCACCACACACATGTACCGAATTATCCCTTTCACCCTCCTCCCTCCCCCCTTCCCCTCTGGTAACCACCAATCCAATCTCTGTCCCTATGTGTTTGTTTATTGTTGTTATTATCTACTACTTAATGAAGGAAATCATACGGTATTTGGCCTTCTCCCTCTGACTTATTTCACTTTGCATTATACCCTCAATGTCCATCCATGTTGTCACAAATGGCTGGATTTCGTCGTTTCTTATGGCTGAGTAGTATTCCATTGTGTATATATACCACAGCTTCTTTATCCATTCGTCCCTTGATGGGCACTTAGGTTTAGCAACATATTTTCAAGCACCATGTCTGACCGGGCAAGAGAAACAATAGAAAAAATAAACAAATGGGACTACATCAAACTAAAAACCTTCTGCACAGCAAAGGAAACCATCAACAAAATGAAAAGACAACCTAACAATTGGGAGAAGATATTTGCAAACCATACATCTGATAAGGGCTTAATCTCCAAAATATATAAAGAACTCATGCATCTCAACAACAAAAAAACTACCAACCCAATTAAAAAATTGGCAAAAGACCTGAACAGACACTTCTCCAAAGAAGATATACAGATGGCCAACGGACACATGAGAAGATGTTCAAAATCACTAACTATCAGGGAAATGCAAATCAAAACTACAATGAGATATCACCTCACGCCCGTCAGAATGGCTATAATTAACAAGACAGGAAACAACATGTGTTGGAGAGGATGTAGAGAGAAGGGAACTCTCATACACTGCTGGTGGGAGTGCAAACTGGTGCAGCCACTGTGGAAAACAGTATGGAGATTCCTCAAAAAATCAAGGATAGAACTACCATATGATCCAGCTATTCCTCCGCTGGGTATTTATCCAAAGAACTTCAAAACACCAATGCCTAAAGATACATGCACTCCTGTGTTCATTGCAGCGTTATTCACGATAGCCAAGACTTGGAAGCAACCTAAGTGCCCATCAAGGGACGAATGGATAAAGAAGCTGTGGTATATATACACAATGGAATACTACTCAGCCATAAGAAACGATGAAATCCAGCCATTTGTGACAACATGGATGGACATTGAGGGTATTATGCAAAGTGAAATAAGTCAGAGAGAGAAGGTCAAATACCGTATGATTTCCTTCATTAAGTAGTAGATAATAACAACAATAAACAAACACATAGAGACAGAGACTGGATTGGTGGTTACCAGAGGGGAAGGGGGGAGGGAGGAGGGTGAAAGGGATAATTCAGCACATGTGTGTGGTGATGGGTTGTAATTAGTATTTGGGTGGTGAACATGATGTAATCTATGCAGAAATAGAAGTATAATGATGTAGACCTGAAATTTATACAATGTTATAAACCAATGTTACTGCAATAAACAAAAATAAATAAATTTAAAAAAATGAAAATTTAAAAAAAAATGCTTTTTTCTTTCCTCAAAGCCAAATCATACATTCCTGACTGGTTGTACCATGTTTGAACCCTTGTTTTTTTAATTTTTGCACGATGACTGAAAGGAAAATCAGGAATAATGATCAGCAGACAGTAGATAAATGGCGTTTCATTGTTCCCACTTGAATAATGCCTGTTGCTATTTTAAAATGTTGTTCAGTTTAATGTAGTGTTTCTACTGTTCAAAATGCACGCCTGTACCAGCACATAATGCACATTTGTGCTTTGGTGACGGGCCCCGCCTGAGTACGTTTTGCAGGGTCAAATCTTTTGCAGATATCCATATGCCTACATATTAATTCAGGCAAGTCAATATGCAGAGCCCTTTAAAATGCTTAGGAATGTTGCAGAAAGGCTGTGGTAGCTACTGAATTCTTCCTGTGGGGGCTCAGTGGACTACAGCAGTTCAGAGGCACCAGTGAACAATCCATCAAATGTTTGTAAAATGAGCAATCAGTTAAGCTCCTACTAAGGGCCAGGCACTCAGTCATCTGATTCTACTGTCAGCTGCTGCCAGCTTGCACAAGGAAAGGCTATCGAGGCCTCCTCTTAGATGCCAACCCTCATTTCAGTGCCCGGAGCATTTGGAAACCATCACCATCAGATATGGCAATTCATTTCCTTAAGACAGAAATCGGAGTTGAAACGAGGTTAAATGAAAAGGAACACAACAGTGCCAGGTTTCCAGCCCTTTCTTGTGTGCATAAATATTGATAGATACTTGGCATAAAAGCTATATAGCTTTGTAATCCCTTGTGATAGTGGCAGGACTTTGAGTTGGCTGTGCATTGTTAATTCTCCATCTGCTTGTCTTTGGTCACTCAGCATATTTCTGTGTCCCAGGATGATAGCGTGACAAACCAGCACAGTCCAACAGGTGTAAGCAGGTGAAGATGAATCTCCTTGTGACCTGGATTTCTTGTCAAGTCTCTTGATCTGCTTAAAATATAAAAGGAAGACAATACATTTTGTGTGTGTGTGTGTGTGTGTGAGAGAGAGAGAGAGGAAGATCAGCCCTGAGCTAACATCTGTTGCCAATCCTTCTCTTTTTGCTGAGGAAGATTGGCCCTGAGCTAATGTCTGTGCCCGTCTTCCTCTATTTTATGCGGGACACCTGCCACAGCATGGCTTGATAAGTGGTGCATAGGTCTGTGCCCGGGCCCGGACCTGCAAACCCCGGGCCACCGAAGTGAAGCGCGTGAACTTAACCAGTACACCACGGGACCAGCCCCAAGACAATACATTTTTAAAGACATTCTTCATACCTTTGCTCGCGGAATTGAACAGAGCTAAGGATGGAAGAGGTGCAGGCTTTGTTTTTAATACATCAAAAGTACTATTTGTTTATCTAAAACTAAACTTTGGGGAAAACATCCCCAAAGCAAATTAATATGAGCGGCTTATTTTACAGGGGAAGGTCAGGCAGAAGGCTTGGGTGGTGTGCTGTCTCACCCAGGTGACCTTAGCCCAGTCACTGACCTCTCTGAGACACAATTTGTGCATGTGCAAAGTGTCTTACAAAGCAGCTGTGAGTGTACAGTGAGATGCACACACGAAAATGCTCTGAACCCAGAGCACCAGTCGTTCTGTTGTCTTTTTATTGCCTAGTTAATAGTATCCTATAACCCGCGTAATTTAACATAAAGCCATTCCACTTTTTCACTGTCTGTAACATGCTTCTCTGTGATTAATAGCATAGAACCATGTGTGTAAAATTGCATAGTGTGTTGTCAGCCCATCACTTGCTCATTTGAGACTTGGTAGTGCCTGTCACATAGGACAGCCTGTAAATTAGCTTTTCTAATCTTAGGCACCTATCAATTATTCACCAGCCTGCCTCCTGTTGTACGTTATCTTATAGAATTCACTGTGGCAATACAGCACCCTGTTTCTAAATTGTAATCTGAAACTGATACATTAATATTGGGTTTCTGTGGCTTTAGATTATTCTATATGTCAGCTGATTCTGAAAATGTTTTCTTCTTTTTCTCCTTCCCTTAGTTATGTGAAACTTTAGATGAAAGTGAAGAAACTAAGAGCTGGCTATCATTTTCTACTTTTCTGAATCAATTATGAGATCATACTTCTGATATATCAGTCATTTAACTTTTGAGAAAAAATATATGATAGAATTTCTGCTTAGATTTATTATATATACTATATTGTTTGCCGTGTTGACTGAAATAGTATAAAATGTATTTACTGCTCTTTTTTTTCCTCATTGCATAAGGGGGAAACTGTGTACAATATCAGGTTTCTGATATTTTCGTAGGTAAAACATAATCTATGATATTAAGCCCATCATTGAAAAAAGAAGTTGTGGACATAAAGAAATTCATCCATTTTATAATGTTTTTGTTTTCTTTTTTATCATGGGTGCAAGCAAAGGAAACAAAACTATGTTGAGGCAGGGACCACATAATGTCATTAATCTGCTCTCCTGACAGGATAGGTAATTATCCTTTTGAGCGCCTCACATAAAAGAGCTCATGGTTCCTGGAGAGAGTCTAGCCAGCTCAGAAAAGAACAGAGACTGCAGTTGTAACGTTAATAGTCTTAATAAGCATGTGTACGTAATCTTTGGGCTGGAAAAGTGCCCCTTGGTTCATGCTCAGCCTTCATTATATGCTGAGTGACTTCCACTTTGTAGTCATGAAAATTAGATGGTGGGTGATTTCTCATGAGAAAAGTAACATTTGTACAGAAATGTCAGAACAGCACAATTAGACACGCTCCATATTTATCATTGTGTCTAAAGATGGGCCCGTGAGTGCTGCCCATCAGTAATATTGCTGCTAAGTCGCAATAACAGACGCACAGGAACTGATGCAACCCAGGTGCGGGGATAGTAAATGAGCTATAATAAGGAGCTTTCACAGTCTGAATAATCAGGTATTGAAACTAGTGACATTTTAAGAAACAAGCTTTACAACCTAAGTGCCCATCAAGGGACGAATGGATAAAGAAGCTGTGGTATATATACACAATGGAATACTACTCAGCCATAAGAAACGATGAAATCCAGCGATTTGTGACAACATGGATGGACATTGAGGGTATTATGCAAAGTGAAATAAGTCAGAGGGAGAAGGTCAAATACCGTATGATTTCCTTCATTAAGTAGTAGATAATAACAACAATAAACAAACACATAGGGACAAAGATTGGGTTGGTGGTTACCAGAGGGGAAGAGGGGAGGGAGGAGGGTGAAAGGGATAATTCGGTACGTGTGTGTGGTGATGGGTTGAAATTAGTATTTTGGTGGTGAACATGATGTAATCTATGCAGAAATAGAAGTATAATGATGTACACCTGAAATTTTTGCAATGTTATAAACCAATGTTACTGCAATAAACAAAAAATTAAAAAAAAAAAAAAGAAACAAGCTTTAAGTAAATCAAGGCTCCAATAAAGGAAATTAATAATACCACAGTTAAGCACTATGGAACATTTTGCGCATAGTCTGACATCTTGAAAAGAGCAAATATATTCTAAAGCATCTTCAGTGCCGTTATATTACAGGACATTTTTGCTCTGCCCTTGGAGAGATTAGATTGTATTAAGTAAAATCTTCTGAAATGTTTCTACTTATTTTTTTATTAAGACTTTACTTTTTAGTGCAGTTTTAGGTTCACAGCAAAATTAAGAAGGTACAGAGATTTCCCATATACCCCTGCCCTCACACTTGCATAGCCTCTCCCATTATCAGCATCCCCATTTCTACTTATTTTCGTGAATTACTGGGTTTTATTTCTGACAATATTTGTCTATCCAAATCTTTCCAATTTTTGTTAAGTTTTTCATGTTAGGAAATATCCATTTGTTCAATAAACTTTTTTTAGCGTCTATTGTAATCTAAGCACTGTGTTAGGGCTAGGGATATTGACCCCAGCATGCAGCGTAGTGCTCGTTATATAGAAGACTCTTAATGTTTAGTGGATAGTTGCATAGAAGGTGAATAAAATGCATCTTTGAGAAATTTGACAAACATAATCTAATAGCTGGGTCATGAGATGGAGGAGAAAGACACGAGTTTAAAAATCACAATGAAGTGGAGATAATGGTTATGATAGACCTCAAAAAGTGCTATAAAAGTGAGTTGCGAATGAAAACATCTCCAGAAGATATTAAAGTCAAGAGATACTACATTTTCTTGGTATTTGCATCTATGAAAGTTTACCTCAAGGAGCATGCAAAGTTACAGAAAATTATATTTATAGGAAAAAAATTAAAATGAGGTATGTTCAATATGATTTTCCCCAAAACAACAGTAGAGTAAGCATTTGAATTTCTAAGCAAGGTCTTAATACTCAATATTTTTTAAAATAATGGACACAAGCACCATGTTTTATCAGCCATTTAGCCACTGCAAATTATATACCTTTTTACTACAGATTAAGCTTCCTACCACATGAAATTACATTTAATATGACATGGTTTATGCTTAGTTCTCACCTTTATCATTCTTGCATATTTTGCTACAGCTATTCAAAAGGTCAAATAATTCATGTGGCAGTAGAATTCAGATTAAGTCATGATATGCATCTTTAAGGGGTTTTGGAATACTTAGGATTTCTTGATGGCTTGTCTGAGAAAATCATATAGAGTGTATCTTATTTTTTGCCCCCTGTCTCATTTTCAGTTGTTCTGAAGCAGGCATACAAGTTAGAACCCTAGTATGGCTCTTTCAGTATTTGAAGACAAATCCTTTCTATGGAGGGGATTTCTTCTGTAGCAACTGTTTTACCTTAAACTCCAACAAAATGCATAGCCAACCAATATGACTTCATATGCCAATTTTATTATTTATGCTTTATTTGCAACAGCATTACTTCCTAGTGTTTTGCTGTTTTTATTGCAAATATCTAATATATTAATTTAAACAGGCCTGGGTTTGAGTTGGATCCCAGCTTACTGACTGTAACTTTGCACAATTTATCTTTCAAAACTCCAATATCCTCATCTGTAAAATGAAAACAATAAGGTTTTTGTGGGGAATAAAGGAACGAATCGGTCCTCATGAGATGCGTGGCACAGTGTCTTGCACATGGTATGCACTTAATAAATGTTAGTGACAGGACTTACACAGAGCAAGCCCCCTGAAGTCACACAAGTGCACAGCCTGCACGGCTCTCCGTGGTGGCCCTGGTTGGTTGTTATTGTTGTTATATCTATGGGAAAAAAGTGTTCTAAGTTCAAAACACTAGACTTATCTATAGACTTAGATTGTGACCTTGTTTTAAGTTGGAACTTTAAGTTAATAGAAAATTAGAAAAGCAAATGTTAGAGATGATCAAGAGTGGGAGAGGTCTCTCTGAGCTGGAGCAATTGGAAATATTCTCAAAGATTTGGTGCCTGAAGAATGAGCAGGAAGAAAGGGTATTCAAAGTAGGGAGAATGCTTTGTGCTCACTCAGGTAAAGGTTTAAATGGCGCTCAGTGCCAAGTGTGAAGAAAAAGTGCCTTCATGTAATTTTGACTGGAAGAAAATCAGAAGATAATCAGCCCCTTAGAATTACAAGTTACCGGCTCATTGTGAGGAAAGTCCAGGGATCTTCAGCTCTGAAAATCTCTTTATTCAGAGGGCACACATCTGAAATGACACTGTCAACCAGAGGAGCCACCCCCCCCCCCCGCAGCCCCTAGTCCTGACTGCAGCCCGCAAGGGGCTGTAGAGGCTCGACTCTGAGGCTCTGACAGTTGTGGGTAAGAACAGTGCCCCTGGGACAAGAGGATGCAGGGCTGTCTGACGGCTCACTGAACAGCCCTGGGAGCAAGAACTGCTTTCCCACCCTCCAAGCAGGACTCCACCCTCAGAATAAAGTAGACTTCATAGCTGCCTAACTAAGTAGCCCCATGGGGTTTCTGGGAGCTGAAAACCACAACAGAGCTTTCTCCTGACTGGATATGACTCTAAGACGAGAAGAAGAGATAATTTTAGACCATAAACTTTGACCTCGTGAATAGGAGGAAAATGGTATAAATAAAGAAAACTAAAGTGGAAGAAACTCATAACAAGCAGAAAAATGATAGGATTTAAACTACTGGATCCTAAAATCAGATGCAGTTGTTTAAATACCCTAAAAACTAATACTGGAAAGTTTAAATTTTAACCTAGCTATCATTGCTTATATTTATTCTATGTGTAATGCAAATAATTAGGAGCTGCTTAATATTATATGCTGTTTTGACATCTAGTGTTTATTTACATTTTGCTTTGTACAGACAGTACAGAATGCCCCGCATATCCTACTCTGATTGTATTAGTTTCCTACGGCTGCTGTAACAAATTACCACAAATTTAGTGGCTTAAAGCAACACACATCTATTCTCTTACATTTCTGGAGATCAGAAGTCTATAATGGGCCAGCATGGCTGCATTCCTTCTGGAGACTCTAGAGGAAGATCCTTTCCTTGCCTTTTCCAGCTTCTCGAGGCTGCCTGCATTTCTTGGCTCACAGCCCTGCACACTCTGACCTCTGCTTCCGTAGTCATGTCTCCCTCTCTGACTCTGATCCTGCTGTCTCCTTCTGATAAGGACCCTTGTGATTGTACTTAGGGCCCACCCAGATAATTCAAGATAATCTCCCCATCTCATGACCTTTAACTTAATCTCATCTGCAAAATCTATTTTGCCATGGAAGATAACGTATTCACAGGTTCCTGGGGTTAGGTTGTGGCCATCTTTGAGGGGCCATTATTCAGCTGACCACACTGAGGCTATGGAGTATGTTAGATCAAAAACCTAGACTGAAATCAATCAGTGGAGAAAATGACGAAATGTTGGAAGTGGAAACTTATACAAGGTCAGTTTGTTCCTGTACAGAATTCTATAGTTTAATACATTTTATATGTGAAAAGTGAAAATATATATTCAAGTACTATGTTCAGAAAGAGGGAGTTTCTCCCTTAACATTCTATAAATATTTTAATATGTAGTCCAGAGCGTCTTCATCACTCATTCTGCAGCATTTGACCCGTTATCCAGGGTAACTGAGGGTCCACTACCCACTGGGTGCTGCTGTAAACTCCGGGCAAACCACATTGCAGTCAGCTCATTTCCTCTCAGTGTACAGTGTGTCTTTGCCTTATATTTAGCATATAATTGGTTGTCAGTCCTGTCCCAGAGCAGTAACATGAACCCACACTTTAGCACAGCACATCCTTTAAAGTATAATAATGTTTTTCTGGCTTCCTCTTGTGGCTTATAGTAGCAAGATAACGTAGAGAGCAGTAGGAAGAACGTTCACAGTAGAGAGCTGCCCTGGAGTTGGGGGCTGAGTTAGCAGATAGCACCGTTGCTGCAGAGAAGGTCACTGGGGGGTTGACAGGTGACAGTGCCATGTACTGACAGTGCCTGAAGGAGCTGCCTGTGGCAAGGAGGTTGGAATTCAGCTGCCAAGGCAGAGTTCCTGCGTAGAGGCAGATGGAAGAGCTCACTGTAGAAGCTTCGCATCCTGGGGTGCGAAACCAAGGGCTTAAGGGTGGGGGCACCTGCTAAACGTGGAAGCTGGAAGTTTGGCATTTGATTAATGATGCTCAGCACAGATCCCATTTGCAGATCCCTAGAGGCATCTGGGGGCTCACATCCTCCTCACACTGGAAGTGTGTGTGCTACACCCAAGACTGACCTTTCTCCATCCACACCTCTGCACAACCACGTGAGCAGTGGAGAGAGTTGAGCTGCCCATGGCCTCCTCTCTCAGGAGACAGTGGGAAAACCACCCAGGTGTCATGTGCTCCCTAATGCATAAAGGGAGTTTGTTGATGCCTAATTAACATTCATATTTACTGAGTATTTACTAATGTGCCAGACACTACTATTAGCTCTTTATGTGAGTTACATCATTTAATCCTCAGAACTGTATATTGAAAGTGCTCCTATTATTTTACAGGAAATGAGCCCGGAGGGATTAAGTAACTTGCCCAAGGCTACACAGCTAGTGAATGGTGAAGTTGCCATTAAACCCAGGCAGCCAGGCACCGAAGTCTACGCTCTATCCTCTGTTGCTCTCCATGGAGATGAGGTGCTGAATGCTCTGGAGTGAAGATCTTTAAGAAAACTCTAATGATAATGTAGACATTATGAGGGCTTTACATATATTAATTCACTGAATCCTCAGAAAACCCCTGAGGTAGGTCCTGCGGTTATTATTGATGGAGAAACGAAAGCAGGGAAGAAGTTCAGCAGCTTGCCAAGCTCACACAGGTAGTAAGTAGTGCACCTGGAATTTGAAGCCAGGCAGCTGGCCTCTGTGCTCAAAACAGAAAATATGTTGTCATTGAGATACAAAAATGACACCCAACCTATAGGCTAAAGTGATGGACCTTACTAAGATTGTAGAAGGCATTGTAATTGGTACAATACAGAAATGAATCCAAGAAAGATAAAGCCTCTTTCCTTTCCTTAGAGTTTGCAGCCCGAGATAGATGGCTTAGATGCAGCCAATTTGGGAACTCAAAAGACAAAAAGGGTATTCTGGGTTCTGGCATGCCTTCTAAAGAGACAAGATGATGCCACACAACACCTCACAGCCTCTCCTTTTTGAATTTTATTTGTTACCTGTGTATATAATAGTACCTCTGTGGTCAGTGTGCTTGATTATACCACTTCCTGTAGGAAATAAAAGTCTAAGGAAATGTGAAAGGTGATGAGGGTGCTGTTTTAAACTGTGAATGAGGCAAGTTAGTTGGCAGTAGGAGGGAAGAGCCTCAGGCACAGGGACCCATGAATAACAATGCAGGGAGGCAGACAGGACCACGACAAGCCTGAATAGAGGGACTGGACTGTAGGGGCAGTGAAATGAAGGATGTGAAATAAATTTTGGATGGACAATAATAGTAAGTTCCTCAGAGGCCTTTAACAAAGGGAGTAAGAAATAATTATTAATTGGAGAAGTGAGAAAGTTAATTTAATGTACTAAAGATTCTCTACAACTCTGACTTCAGGGTTTACATTTTTGTTTATGAGAGACTCATACTTAAATCAACTCCATAATAAATAGATTATGGTGAGATTTGGCTTATTTTTAATTTATGATGACCAGACATGTGACCTGTGGGCCAGAAAGGTATTCATCTCAGAGAAGTGATGTATTAGTTTCCTACAGCTGCTGTAACAAAGAACCACCAATTTAGTGGCTTAAAACACTATAAATTTATTTTCTTACAGTTCTGTAGATCATAAGTGCAACATGGATCTCACTGAGCTAAGATCAAGGATGTAATTCTTTTCTGGAGACTCTAGAGGAGAATCCGTTTTCTTGCCTCTTCCACCTTTAGAAGCTGCCCGCTTTCCTTGGCTCATGGCCCCTTTATCCATCTTCAAAGCCAGGCTGAGTCCTTCTTATGCTGCCATCTGTCTAGTTCTCACTTTCATAATCACATCTTCCTCTTTCTTTCTCTTTTTTTTTTTGGTGAGGAAGATTAGCCCTGAGCTAACATCTGTTGCAAATCCTCCTCTTTTTGCTGAGAAAGATTGGCCCTGGGCTAATATCCATGGCCATCTTCCTCTACTTTATATGTGGGATGCCACCACAGCATGGCTTGATGAGCGGTGCGTAGGTCTGCGCCTGGGATCCAAATTTGCAAACCCTTGGCTGCCAAGGCAGAGCACACAAACTTAATCACTACACCACCAGGCCAGCCCCTCTTTCTTTCTCTTTTGATATCTGGATTCTAAAAATTTTGCAATTATACCATTCTCTTCCAAAATTATGTTACCTGTAGATGGCTGTGTTTCAGCTAGAGAGTTATGAGCGAGGCTGTAGTGATAAAGATGAAGAGGGAGAGTTGGCAAGCATATAGGCAGGAGTTAGAAACACAGGCAGGTTGATCGGTATAGAAAGGAAAGGCAGTAAGCAGGCAGTAAGTATGGAGCAATGAGAAGTATGTCCAGTGAGTCTGAATCTTTTATGGTACTGAAAATTGTGCTTGTCAAATAAATAAAGTTTAAATGCTCTAGAAAACATACATTGTCTTTATTATTCAGAGGAAATAATTTATTGTAAAATTATAGAGAAGTTGAACAGATATTTATTAACCTAGTGTTGATAGAGTAATATTGCCAAGACATTTCAGAAAAATATGAATTCTGTTTGACTTGTAGAAATTATAATTTCCATATTTACTTCTCATCTATCTATTGCACTCCACATTACAACTCTGTGAGAATATAATAATTGACCTGTATTAAACAGAAACATGATTCTGGCAGCCAAACAGGGTTCCGTAAAAATCAAGCAAAGTGGACAAAAAGAAGAGGTAGGCAGATTTTATTACATTTATTTTTATCCATTTCCCAGTGCTTCCTGATTTATTTTAAAACCCTGACTGTCACATGGGGCAAGAATTTATATTTATTGTTAAATAAACATATTGTTAGACCTGAATCCATAAAAGGAAAATCATGCTAATCTTGGTTCCAGTGTTATTTTAAAATCTTAATATTCTGGGTTGGTTTAGTAGCTTTAGGCTGTTTTTTTCAGGCTTTGAACTCGAATATAATTGCCGGCTCTTCTTAGCTTTTCTCACTTCCTGTATCCCGTTGAAGCTTGAAAGAGTGCCTTTTGTTGCAGGACGTTATTCTCATCTCTCCGCTATTCTTCTTTGATTCCATTCTTGCCTTTCTGCCTAAGCCATATGTTAGTCTTATACTTCCTCGAATGAATAACTCCTTTCAGCTCAATAGATAAAAGAAACCAAACAAAACTTCACCCTTGAAGTAAATTATTGGCCTAGTTTTTACACCAAGTCTCTTTTAAAATTCCATAATTGCTTTTTAATCAGGCGCGTTATTTAAATTCTAAATGTCAGCAAGCAGTATCAAAGGCCCATAGTTATATGCTTTTCAAAATAAAGTATTGCTGGGGCCTGTAGTTTTGCACATTCTGGTGAAAAGCATTAGTATTTCCTTTGTTTCTGCCTCAATCATTAGTGGTATAATGTACTTATTAGGGACAGGTTTCAACATGTGCCAGTCTGACAGGATTGAAGTACTATGCTGAGAATTCTGGGTCTGTGATCAATTAGTAATGTCTGCATGGTGCAGGATTTGGCAGCAGAAATATGTATGCCACATATTTTCCATCCTTGCTAAATCTAGATAAAGTCAACATAACAACTTTTTTATTTTTCTTTTTTTAAAGGAAGCAACTTACTGGAAAGAACTTGGGCTCTGAAATCAGATCTATCTGGGTCCAAATCTCACTGTACCTTTATCTAGTTGTATGACCCTGGGAAAGCTAGTTAACACTTCTACAATCTATGAAATGGGTATAATAACACTTGCATTACATGGTTATTGGAATAATTAATCAGAATAATACACGTAAAGCCCCTAGGCCCCAGTAGAGTCTCCGTTAATGATAGCTGTAGTGGTGATTTCCTATTTTATCTTCCCACACACTCACTCATCCAGCCACCATTCTTCCAAGACAAAGTCTTCATCAGGCCATGCGCCTCTAGTAGGGGGAAGGAATATCTCAAGCTAAGCCAATCCCATTATAGTCCTCCCAAGCTAAAGCCATAGATTCAGGGATAAGCTTATGACTCAAATCAGACCAAAGCAAGTCCTTCCTTGGGGAATTTTTGAACTTAAGCTGGGGAAAGAGAGATGTTTTCTCTCTGTTGCCTTGTGCTTGCAGAGCTGCGGATTTTCCTCCATGTGACAAGCCTGTCTATACAAGAGAGGAAGAAGTTACAGTGCAGCTTCTGAGTATCTAGTTCCAGTGACGGAGGCCCCTTGAGCAGCCCTGGATCCTCTCCTCCCAAAGCCTGAGTCTTTGGTCACCTTTTCCTCCAATTCATTAAGCTCCATCCCCCCACTCCCACCCATACGTGCACTGTAGGCCATAGACTTCTAATCCTCCCTAACTTTAAACTAGATCCAGACTCAAAACAGTTCTAATAGAGTAATTATTATTATGCCTATTTTTTAAGAAGTTTGATTTCTACAGATCTATTACTTAATTATATCATTGCTCCTGTCTTGACATTTTTCCTGTTTTCGTAGTACAAGGAGCCTCAAAATCCAAATGAAGTGGCTTTCAAAGGCTTTGCTTATAAGCGTATCATATTAAGTAATTGAGCTATAAATATTTACTGATGATTACATACTGGGAAAATTTGTTTCTTGTAGTGGCATAAGTAGATAAAATTTATTTCCTAAAATAGACATTATTGAGTGGTCTGTTAGAAAAATTGAGTACCAAATAAAACCACAATCATTATTTTAGAAGCTGTTTGGGCAAGTTAACTCTCCACAAAGAAAGCTACACTCCACCTCACAGACTGTGCCTACCATGCACTGGTCATGGAGAGGGCTCGGGGGGACCTCAGCCACATGCACCATCCTGGTGGGAGTTGGGCACAGAATGCACAGTATTCTCAGCCCATGGCATTTCATCTCTGTCACCTCACCCCTCCTGCTCCAGTGTCTGGCCATGGCTGGTCTCCCAGAAATGTTTGTTTGATTGATTAGAACAAATAGAGAGAAAACGCATTAAACTAATGCTTCTTTTCCCTAAATCTCACCCCAACAATTGTCCCTCCCTACCTTCAGGCTTTTTCTCTCTAAAAGCACCTTCCTTTCTACACTCAAAAATGCTCTTCTCAGCTCTTTTAAGAAGAAATTTCTCTTCACTTTGGTTTTCATTACAAATTAAGGAAAATGATTTTTCCTTAAGTATTGTAGAAAAATCAGATCCATTGCGTTCAACTTACTCCCCACACACACGCACAAATTACCCTTGTCCTTAAGAAATTGTGTATATTATTTTAGAAACTCGTACACATGAAATGATTGGAATATCACGAATTCACAAACTCTCATAATTAGGAAAACTGAAGAGGAGGCAGCCAAGGAGAGTCCTTTTAATTTCCCACTTTCCTCATCACAGTGCTAAGTGTGAATAGAGCAAACATTTGTTCATTAATTTGCAGTTTAAATGCCTATATAATCCTTACAGTCTGTTACACCAGTTCTACTTTTCGCTGATTTTTAGTTGTTTCACCTTGATTGATCTTTTATGTCTTATTCTTTATAAACTCTTCGTGAACCAAACTTGAATTATGTTTTTATAATTATCTCTTGGTTCCTAGATGTACACTAAATACTTAGTTGATACTTGATAACTGAATAGGGAATAACAGAGAAAATAATGTCTTTTAAAAGCTGGTAGTCTAGTGAGAAACACAAGATAATCTCAAAGAGGTCTGTAATTTCCCAAAGAGCATTCAAATGAATAATTTAATAAGGTTTCACTTTAAAGCTGAACTAGACTGCACTATGCAGTGTGGCTGAAATTGCTGTGCCTCAACACACACAAAGAAATACAATGTGTAGTACAAGCCTATTCAATGAGAAGAATATTCTGATTGGTCATATGTTCTGGTTAATACAATTTCAGAATTTGGGGAGGTACAGGAGGCTTTAATCCAAGTCCTTCATTTTGCAGATGAGAAAACTGAAGTCCAGAGAGCAGAGACCTCCCTGGGATCACACAGTTAACCAGCTGAGAGCTGTACCTCGAATCCTCAAACCCCCCATTCCTACTTTAACAAACAAGTAGGATAAAATAAAATAAACCTATCATGAAAGTTTTTGCCTAGTTTATCTTCTTGATGCTGCAGAGCTAAGCCATGGTGGAAAAAAACAGAATCACACTCAGAAAGTCTGGCTTTGAGTCCCAGCACTTCCTCTTAATGACTGTGTGACCTAAGGCATGGCTTTCAACCTCTCTGAGCCTCAGCTTTCTCCTCTGTGGGATGAGGACAACCACCTCCCAGAGTGGATTTGAGTATCAAATGAAACAACGTGTGTGAAAATACTTTGTAAATTTGTAAAGCTCCGTGGAAATGTGAGGTATTATTATTTTTGTCATTGGGATATTCTGTCACCTCAAGACCTTTGTTATGAACATCAGTTACGTGGAATTTCTGGGGTTAGAGAATGCCAGTTGAGGAAATTCAGGATACACCTGATGTTACTCTGCACTTACCCAGTGATGTGACGTGAAAATCTCCTGAAAAGTAAAGGCTGGTTTTAGAGTAAGCTTTCAAAAGATGTGTGATTAAAAAAAAAAGAAAGAAAGAAAAAAAAATGGCTCTCTAGCCATAGCAATAAAGAAAAACTGGAAAATGTCCTGATTAATGTCTTAGCCAGGTGTCACATTTTTCATTACTTCCTCTAAGAACAGGTCTATTTATTTTTCCATCTCAAACTGAACTTCTGTCTCTTTATCATGTTCCTGCTCAAATTTGGTGGCTCTGCATGAATATCAGTTAAGGCAAGTGGACATTTTGTTCCCCTCTCTCACCACTGAAAAATGGTGAGAAGATGTATTAACTACTGTTTGCAAAGGACTAGATTGGGCATATGGGAATGTTGCTGCAGTGGGGAAATTTAAATTGTCTCAAAAACAATAACAACAACTCATGACTGGGCTACCTCAGAGGAAAGTGTGTTGGGCAGCCTGTCTGTCTTCTTGTGTTCAGGTGACAGAAAGGGAACTACCACTAGCAGCTCAACTCAGTGGCTCCACGAATGGAATTTCCCCAGCTTTGAATGTGGAGAAAGTCCAACATCTAAAGACAATTGTCTAAGTGAAAATAGAAAGAATAAGAATTCTTGGGTGGGACACACGAGTCCCTTTTCCATCATTAAAGTTCACTTGTAAGTCTACACAAAGTTCACCCTGTTTTTCTGTAGTAAAATGGGAATAATGTATCATTTGAATCATTGAAACCCAGAGATAATCACCAAACTTATTTTAGCCATGGTTTCAAATTTCTTTTCAGAAAAAATGTTTTCTACTAAGGACAACCATTAATTGATTTTCATTTTACCTGCTTTTCTGCACTGAATACACTTGATTTTAAATAAAGTAAGATAAAGTAGGAAAGAAAAAGGCAACAAATACTGATAAAGCCCGTTTTCAATGTGTACATTACAACATATGTTTATAAGCTTAGAAATATTTAAGTACATATTTCGGTGGTCTGGTTATAGAAATAAAAAAAGATATGAGCTATAAGTAGTGAAAAGATGCTTCATATAACTTAGAAAAGAGATACTGTGTTTATAAAGTACTGCAGGATATTCCGTGTTTGACTATAGTTTCAGTTGCTCTGTTTTTGTGCAGATGCCCTCCTCCGTTCAGTCTAGTGATGTTGCCAAACTCCCTGGTCACCCTTCTCTTCATGTCTTACTAAGGCACCTGGTGGTAGCTAACTATGCTGACCTCCCTACTTTCTTCACTTGTTCTCTGGACACCATAACCTCCTGGTTTTCTCATACTTCCCTGGCTGCTCCTTTTCCATCTTCTTTGCTGGCTCCTCCTCTTTTGCCCAACCACTAATGCTGAGTGTCCCAAGACACTGGCTCCCAATCACCCTTCTCTTCATTATCTACACATATTACTGAGGTCATCTCCAATCCCATATGCTGATAATACCCAAACTATATCACTGGTCCTGACATCTCCCCTAAATATTCAACTCATCTTCTAAATGCCTTCGCTTGGAGGTCTTGGAGGCATTTCAGACTTAACCTGGCCAAAATAAAAATTAATTTTCTATCACATACATATCATATTCTCCCCCAGTTTTCCCACTTCAGTAGATAACACCATCATCCAACATCAAAACAAAAAATCTGAGGCTTGTCCTTGATTATTTTCTTACTTTCACCCTCCACATTCATTCCATCCTATCAACCCTGCCTCCAAAACAGATCCCAGTTTATCTACTCTTTTTCATTTCCATGATCAACTCTCCAGTGCACATCACCATTGTCTCTGATCCTATTGAAATAGCCTCCCAGATGTCTCCCTGTTCCCATTCTTGTCTCCCTCCAGTCACTCCTCTACACAGCAGCCACAGTGATCTTTTCAAAACATTAATAATATTTATCACACCCTCCTTTACCCATTGATAATTCCCCAGTGGAATCTCATCTCACCTGCAATAAAATCCAGACTCTGCCCTGGTTTACAAAGTCCCTACATCATCTGGGCCCTGCCTAGTTCTCCAATATCATTTTGTATCACTCTTCCCTTTTTTACACCCCAACTATACTAGTTTACTTTTTATTTCTCTAACACATCAAATATGTTTATACCATAGAGGCTTTTCATATGCTGCTTCTGAGCTGGAAGCGCTTACCCCTTATCTTTGAATGACTGGATCCTACTTAACCTTCATATCTCAGCCTAATTCACCTCCTCAGAGATGACACCCACTCTCTATCATGTCACTCTGCTTTAATTCTCTGCTATGTATTTGTTACTATCTGACATTTTCTTCATCTTTTTATTAATTTTTACTTTTTATTCTGTGTGTGGGCGCACACACACCAAACTGTAAGCTCTGAGATCAGGAACGTTGTTGGTCTTATTTGTCACGTTAACCTCAGTGCTTAGAACAATTCACATAGTAGATGCTCAAAAACCATATTTTGAACAAATGAATCAACGAATTCAAGCAACAGGAGAATCTGTTAAATAGGAAATTGATGACATTTTCTGTTTTACTTCATATTGACGTCTTGGCTGATCTAGCTAAATTCCTAAGGATTAATCAAGAAAATAAAATCAAAACTTACTGTCATTTGGCCAATTAAGTTCACTGAAACCTCTTTCTTATGCTTTTGCGATCAGGGCTACCATAAAGAAGAAACATAATGGCACTGTAAATCTGATAGATTTCTGATGAGATGCATGGAAGAAGTTAATGTGACTTGGAAACAGGATCCTTAAGACCTGACCTCTGAATTCTCATTCATTTGGTGAGATTGTAACCATAAACTTCAAGTAGTTTGGCAGAAACAAAATTTGTAATACTAGGAAGCACTCTATTGGATGCCCCAATTCTTTCCCCATTCTTTCTTCCTTTTTGCTGATACAAGATGAAATGAAAAGTCCAGCAGGCGTGGTACTGGGCCATTCTCAGTCAGAATCAACCATGTCACAGGTTCTCACCTGGGTGGCTGGAACTACCCTAATTTGCCTGACTCTCAGCTAAGCCACACTCCTCTCTTAAGGAGATTTCTGAGGCAAAGCCCATTGACCCATTTAGAGATCCAGGAGTGAGGAACTTTCTATTTATTTGTCATTAAAGCACTATTTATGGCATTCTAATCACATGGCGTTCTTAAGACTACAGTTATGGAGTTTTGTATGAGAAGAATATAGAACACTTCTTGTTTGATTTATCCTTTTGGGGTTTAGTATTGAAAGTATTGAAAATAGTTTTACTGAGTATTGAAAATATTTTTATATGGCCTGTAGCCAGTTCCCCGTTCTTCCTTTCTCATTTCACAATTGCAGAGTGCTACTGGTGTAGTTTCCCTCTGTTTTGAGCCCCACCCTTCCTGTTGCTAAGCAGATGAACTGGATTGCATAAATTGTCAATTACTCAGCAGTGACAATGAAAAGACAGGACAGCAATAGCCAGAAATGGGGACAGCTCCTTCTAGAACTTGGGATTTAGGGTCAGATGATTAAGAAAGAGTCAAAAGGCAGTAGGTGAAGTTGTCATAAATAAAAGTTTGATTTCTAGTTACCAACTGGGAGATTTTGGAAACAGGACAAAATACTCCTTCCCCTTGTCCTAATTTTCCTTACATATATTTTCAGAAAGATCTGAGCAAGCACCTTCTCCTTTAAGAGCTTTTATTTATTGAAGTGAGCTTTTTTTTCCCCGTTACAGAAGTAATTTCCTCTCATGACCAAAAGAAGAAGAAAGGAAATTATAGAAAGAAAAAATGACACATAATCTTACTACTTTATTTTTTTTTTTTAAAGATTTTATTTATTTATTTTTCCCCCAAAGCCCCAGTACATAGTTGTCTGTCATAACTGCACATCCTTCTAGTTGCTGTATGTGGGACGCGGCCTCAGCATGGCTGGAGGAGTGGTGCCTCGGTGCTCACCCGGGATCCGAACCCGGGCCGCCGGCAGCGGAGCGCATGCACTTAACCGCTAAGCCACGGGCCGGCCCAGAATCTTACTACTTTAATGCAAACCCTGTTAGCATTTGTGTATATTTCCTTCAGAGATTTGTACTCATTATATTAGATTTGTTTGTTTATGCCTCATTATAATTTGCATACTTTTATCCTTAGTTTTAGAATATTTATTGAGTAGCAGTTATTAATTTTAATATTTCAGGTTAGGTTGACTCTCAAATCTGAAGTCAGGTCTAAATCTGTATGTATTAAAGCAGCACATTTGCGTTCCTGACCTACAAAAAAAGGGCTAACCGCTTTTGACGATAAATCTTCACTCATCTCATTTATTCAACTTCTTTTTAATAAGGTTTAATATGGGCAGGTATTCACCAAACATTCGGCTCTCATCAGATCACCTATGGCTTCCCGTGGAAATTTTCCACAAACCAAGCACTGAATAGGATTGCAAAGCTTCCTTTTGGAGCCCCGCTGTTTACCGACTCCACTCACCTGTGTGGCTCTAATACACACGGTGTGGGCTCTGGCTCCCCAGAGAGAGGGCAACAGTGTGTATGGGCATAATTAGCACACCATCAGGTTGTAAGATCCAGGTATTTGGTTTTCTTTGATGAAGCATTCCCCTCCAGACACATTAGTGGTTTCCCAAAGAGCTCCTTTGCAAATAGCTGTAGAAACAGCAAATAATGAACTCAAAGAGGCATGCTGCAAATAGGACACCAGAGGGTGCTGGAGGGATGTTATAATGAGCCTCTGCTTTCCCCTTAGCTCTGCCATTAAAAAATAGATAAAATGAAGCTTTTTTAATAATGCACTACCTTGTCTTGAACACATTTATTGGAAGTCACACAACATAGCTTAAGGATGTGAGTCAAACATTTGTTATTTATCATTCTAATCTATGTTTTCTCAAAAGCAGGTCTTTTCTTCCCATGCTGAATTTAAGGAAAGAATTTTTAACAGTCTCTTCATAGCCAGTTTGTTTTTTTTCAAGGAAAGCACATTCTTACTCTTCCAAGTTGTGACTTTGCCCTCTCCCAAGAGACAATCATGAGTGTTAAACTGTTTAGTAGTTCTAATCTGCTAGGTATTAAAGAAATGAATTATTTCCAAACCTGCTTTTAGAACTATAGAATGTGGTCCTTTGATCAGTAAGTGCCTATTGGTGAATTTAAAATAAAACATATGAATGCATCAGGATAAAGTAGCACTGCTGAAAAAATATAAGTATGGGTAGTTAGAAAGTTATGGTGGCATTTGTTCATATATAAGTATGGGTAGTTAGAAAATTATACTGGCATTTATTCATAAACAACCATTTTAGTTTATCCAGAAAGTTTTATTTTTCAATATTAAGCTATTTTAAAAATCTAAACAAAGTACTTTTGTTCAACGTAATTTATTTTAAAAGAATGTATTTAGCGCCTAATATTTATGTGTCTGTGTGCCTAGAATTGTCTTTTAAACCATCCCTGCCCTCAATGACCTGGCAGTCTACTTGAAGAAACAAAAGATTTTCTCTTCAAGAAGAAGTTGTTATGTGACAACTTAAATAATCTAAGAGATAAATAGTACATGCCAAACATACAAGATTTTGCAAATGTGTATCGGATAAAATACTGTGTATTTAAAGGATGGAGCTACTATAAGACTAGAGGGTTAGGGGAGACGAAGAATGGGAGGAACTAGTTGGGCTTGAAGGATGGGTAGGATTTAATTAGGCAGAGAACAGGCGACAGCCGAGTAATAGCCTGGCCAGAAGGGAGAGCAGGCAAGAATGCATGTACAGCAGTATACCAACATCCCTTCATCCTTCCACAGGGAGGGCCCAATCCAAGCTTGTAAATGCCATTTGTGTTTATGTTATTTCTTTAATGTTATGGGTTGGAGATTTTTTGTTGTTATTTTTTGTTTGTTTGGGGTTTGTTTTGTTTATTCTTGTGGTGGTTCTTTTACCATAAAAAAAAAAAAAAATCCCAACAGTTTTTAAGATGACAAATCATTCCCCATCCCCAATATTGCTGATATTTTTTCAGCCTTTCCCAGCTCTGTTCCAGCCATATCACTGTGTGCCTCAGGAGGGTTAGGTGCTCAAGTCCTCAGTGTCCCATGGCACTTCACCCACGTGAATGCAACAGCTCTTATGCTGCTGTGTCCTAATACACCTGGGACTATGTCATCTCCCTCTAGGGACTGAATTCCCTAGGGAAGAATCGTGGCCTAATTTCATCTTTGTAGTCCTAATGCTCAATGCACATTAGGAACTCAATAAATATTTCTTTTGTAATTAAAAATATCTTTTTATTAGTGTAAGAGCAGTATAAATGCATTGTGGAAAATTAGAAAATACATATAGCAAAAATGTTTTTTTTGAAACACCATATTCTCACACAGTTTACTGTTAACACCTTAGTATCTATCCTTCCAAACTTTTTTCTATACATATCTGTATTAATCTATCTATCTTTCTATCTTTCCATCTATCTAGGTATTTTTAATGAGCTTATGCTATAATACACACTGTTTTATAGCCTATGATTTTTCACTTAAAAATCTCCACATTTCCACATAAATAAGTATTGATTTCTATATGATGATTATTATCAACAAACTTACTGCATAAAAATCTTTCTGGGGAAATGCTTGTTAAAATTCAGATTCCTAGGCCCCAGCTGGGATTTGCAGATTCAGAATCTCCAGGGTTCTGGGCTGTGGAATTTGTATTTTAGCAAGCTTCTAAATGTTCATATCCCAGTCCCTGATCTACCACATGATTTGGGGGTGAGGGGGCAGAACAGATTTCCACTGTATAGATACACTGCAATTTATTTAATCAATCTCAGATGTTCAATTTTTCCTTAGCATGAGCCAGGTGATAAACATCAATTAAGTGATGAGCATGACAAGTTGAGATGATAAACATTCTGAATCTCTCTAAATGTCAACAAACACAGATTTATTTATTAAGTACTAGTATAAAAAATTTAAAATCTGTGCTCAATATTAAGAGAGGGGGATGTTTGGTGTGATCCCAAAGCCACAGGACAGATCACCATAAAATGGACTGAACTAAAGTACCACAGTGCCCTTTCTTTCTCTTTCTTTCTTTCTTCATTTCTTCCTTTCTTTCCTTTCATTCATTGGCCACAGGGACATAAATCTGTGTGTGTGTGTGTGTGTGTGTCTGTAGCCAGATGACTCAGGTCCCCATATTTAGCCCTCTCTCCTCTGCATTATGTGGACACATGGACCAGTTTTACCTCTCGGAATCCTTTTGATGTCTGCTGACAGATTCTTTCTTAACACCGCTTATCCCACTGATTAAGTTATAATCAAACAACTCTGCCCCACTCATATTATTTCATCCTAATATGTGTTGATATAATTGGTCCAATTCTCCAAGTTCTTTGCTGCCCCAGGGAAAAAGTCTGCCCAGGATTTTTTCGTCTATTTCTCTCATTTCAATTATATTTTATAGTTCCTCCAGTTTCATGATGTAATGTCAATGGAATTAAACTTGAACAGCTTAGAATTAGGTAATTAATTACATGAAGCTTTAATTATAATTACTAATGATCCCCACCTACCTGGGTGACACCTGGTGGCAGTGAGTTTCACAGAGCTATGAAGGACAGATGGTAAGGCTCCATTTGTCCTGTCATGTATGAGATTAAGGTAATTAGGTTAAAAATGTTTTTCAAAGATCTCAAATAAAATAGGTCACATTTGTCCAAAAGGCTGTGTATGAACAGACACCTAGACACCATAAGGTTGATATTTTCTAATCTATTAGGCGTAATATTACTGATTCTGTGTCAACACAATAGATAGGGCTTATAAGTCCATTCATTTGTTCATTACATATTTATTGAGTCCTTATTAAGTACAGGCACCATGCTAGGCACTGAGATTCAATAGTGAACAGAGAGTCATAGTTCCTGCCCTCATGGAGTTTACAGTCTAAGGGATCAAAGACAAAAAACAGGCAATTCCTACAAACACAGTAGAAGAAATTAGCCCAGACTTAGAGTGTCAGGAAAGGCTTCTCTCCTAAGTGATGTCCAAAAGAATCTGAAGGACAAACAGGAACTGATGAAAGAGAGGGCAGGAGATGTCTAAGGCAAGGGAACAGCATCTACAAAAGTCAGTGAGACACCACGCCATGTTCAAGGAACTGAGAGAATCCACTGTGGCTGAACATGGAGCTTGACTAGAGCTGAAGCTGAGTAGTTAAGCCAGACCAGGTCCTTGGAAGCTCTGGTAAGGAGTTTGGACTTATTATAAGAACAATGGGGAGCCATTGAAGGTTTTTAAGAAGACTGTTATAATCAGATTTATGTTTTTAAAAGATCACTCTTGCAGAAATAGGAGGAATGGGTTGAAAAGGAGCAAGACGAAAGGCAAGGAGATCAGACGGTACCCTCTTGCAGTCATCCAGCTGAGAGATGCTGTTGGCCCAGGAAAGAAAGGACTCATTGATTTTTTTATATTCATCAAGTATTACTATTAATTTATAATATTACACTTGGCTCGTAACGTTGCACTTGGCTGATACTATTCCTACTAAAAGCCAGGCTCTGGTCTATTCAAACAGTCTCTGTCCTTATGGAACTTACATTCAGACACACAATAAACACATTTTAAAAATTAATACAATAGCAGCATTATTTACAATAGCTAAAAGGTGGAAACAACCTAAATGTCCATCAACAGACGAATGAATAAAGCAAATGTGAGATATACATACAACATAATATTATTCAGCCTTAAAAAGGAAGGAAATTCTGACACATGCTAGAATGTGGATGAACCTTGGAAACATTATGTAAAGTGAAATAAGCCAGAAACAAAAAGACAAATATTGTATGACTTCACATATATGAGATACCTAGAGTAGTCAAATTCATAGAGATGGAAAGAATAGAGCTTCCCAGGGGTTGAGGGTAGGGGCACATGGGTACAGAGTGTTTATTTGAGAAGATGAAAAAGTTCTTGAAATGGATACATAACATTGTGAATGTTCTTAGTGCCACAGAATTATATGGTTAAATGGTGAATTTTATGTCATGTATATTTTACCACAATTAAAAAAAAAAAAAACACCTCATTCCCTCCACAGCCAAACATTCTGTGAGGCTATGGGCTAAGAAATGCAAGAAAGAGTGGCCAAAAACTATGTTTCAGGTAGATTTTTTTCTGGGCAAAAAATTAATACAGATTCTGGTAAATTATATGAAGCAATAAACCAGATGATACAGTGGAGAGCAACTTGGAGGGGCAAGGGGAGGTTTCAGACTCTTTAGGTGAGGTGGTCAGAGAAGGATTCTCTGTAGAAGTGACATATAAGCTGAAACCTGAAAGACTCAGCCATGCACAGATCTGGTGAAGGAACATTCTAGGTAGAGAACAGCAGGGACAAGGCCCTAAGGTGTGATGAGCTTGGCAGAGAGAGAGTAAAGAACGATGTGGCTGGAGGGTAGCGAATGGAGAAGGGGTGGTAGGAAATAAATTCAGAGAATAAGGCAGGAGCCAAATTCCAAAGGCCTAGCAGGTCACGGAAAAGGAGGTGAGTTTTATTCTAATTGCTGTGGGAGGCACTGGAGGTTTTTAAACACAGCAGAGATATGATCCGATTTTCCTAACAAAAAGATCACCCTGCTGTGAGCTGAGAGACGATAAGAGGCAAAGGTGGAGGTGGGAGCTGTGGGGAGGCTGTCAACAGTAATCAGGTGAGAGAAGAGGCTGAGACACATAGCAGGGAGTGGATGTGAGAGCTGCTGAGGAGGCCGAGTCCACAGGACTTCGTGCTTGAATCGCTGCTGAAGGTGAAGTGTACGGTCCCCAGGTTCTAGCCTCAGCTCCTGGATAGACATGGGTACCGCCATGGTGGTCTGGTTGTTAAAGTCCTGTGTGCACACTGTTGAGGCCTGGGTTCAGTTTCTTATCAGGGAAGCAGTATTTGGAGGGAAATGTGTAGTAAAGAGTAAGAGTGTTGGCTTTGGGGTCAGGGAGGCTTGGGTTTGAGTGAGCACATTTACTAACTTTGGGAAAGATACTTAATCTCTTTAAGCCTCTAAAAATGAGGCTAATAGTATGAAATCTGGGTGTAATGGGACCCCTAGCAATGATTGATGTGCTTTTCTTCTGTGAGCCCTACCTCACCAGATGAAAACCATGGGTTCAAAAGTCAGTAAAACAAGGTCTGGCCGGAGGGATCGGTCAGACAGATCTCAGAAGACCCCTTGATTCCTGCACTTCCCTAAAGAAGCTGGCAAAGAAGAAAGTATTAACCTGCTGCCGGCAGCTAAGCCTTGGGGAAGCTGTGAACCCAAACTGGCAGACACAAAAGAGGTCAGCCTGCAAACGTCTAGGGCTGTCTGGTGGCAACAACAACAAAATGTTGTTAAGTAATGGGGGGGTGGGGGAGGTGGGATTTCATTCACAATATTAACAAAAGCTAAAAGGTACTTAGGAATAAATCTAAAAGATATTCAAGTCTTTATGGAGAAAATTACAAAACTTCACTGAAGAACATAAAATAAGATGCAAATCAAAGGTGAGATGTACCACATTTTTAGATGGTAAGATTCAATATCAGAGTCAGTTTTTACCAAGTTGATTTTAAAACTCAGTAAAATTTCAGACTCTCACTAGGTTCTCTGTGAGTGTGTGGGAGTATGGAATTTTACAAGCTGATCCTAAAATTCATATGGAAAGTACAAAAAAGAAAAATACCTAGTACATGTTTGAAGAAGACATCATCTGGAGAAACTTGCTCTGTCAGATATCAGAACTTATTTTAAAGCCGTACTGATTTAGTCAGAATAGTATTGGTGCAGGGAAAGACGCATAGACCGAACAAAGTAGAGACCCAGAAACAAATTGGGGCATATATATGTCAACATGAATAATCCATAATCAATCTATAAATCAAAATTTGGGGTGATTTTATTATGTGACAGGTCTGAGGATTATAGCCTGGGTGGCAGGGGGGCTTCCTTCCCCAAGGAAGGAAGCACACCCCAAGAAGTGGGGTGTACAGAGTGGTTATATACCATCTTGGAACAAAGAGCATATATCACATATGATAGGAATGTCCCTTTTACTACTGTCACAAGATCCTTAGCTAGTGCAGCAGGTCAGTGGTCACAAGGTGAGCACAGCAGGTCAGTAATTATTCCTTAGTTTCTAGGAAGAGATGCTTATCCTTAAGGAAATGCTGATATGGGGGGAAGCTACATCCCTATCTTTAAGGGCATCATTCTTGGCTTTGGGACATTGTAAATGTTTAAAGCAGATGTACAATGCAGGCTCAACAGGCCACATCAGGCCCTTTTGGAAAAACAAGGTTAGGCCAAATTAGTTTTAAACCAAATGGCTTCCTCATATACTCCAATATATCCTATTGTCTTTCATTTATTCATCTTATAGAAACTTGATATATGGCACTAGATATTGGCATTGCAGATAAGGTAGGGGAAATGATGGCTATTTACCTTATAACACATACAAAAATAAATTCCAGATGGATTAAAGACCTAAATGTGAACAACAAAAACATAAGAAAAATATCTTCAAAATCTCATGTTATAGAAGGATTTCTCAGACAAGGTACAGAAAGTACAACCACAGTTGATAAGCCTGACTACATTAAAATTAAGATTCCCTGTTCAACAGAAAATACTATCAACAAAATAAAATGATAAGCTACATAATGGGAGAACATATTTGCATTGGATCCAGAATATGTTTTAAAACTACAAATCAATAAGATATAGACACATAGCCTAATATAAAATTGGGCAAAAACAATGAACATAAAATGCACAGAAGAAATTTAATTGAGTGTGAAAAGAAGCTGAGGCTCCCTGGTTATGAGGATGTACTGCATAGGCCTTGCACATACCCATGCAATTGCTTGTGATGGACGTTTGTGGTAGTTTGAAGACTCACGATCTCTAGGAGTTCACAGGGTAACTGTGATTTGGAGCTAGATGCCAGGTTGATGCCTAACTCTTTCAACTTTGCCAAAGCTTAGAAGGTCAACAGCCAGGGTGATGTGGAATTCAGGTCTTAAGCCAAACCACACAAGGTTTTGGAGAAAGCAGAATTTGGATGAAGACTTAGTGAGACAGGGAGGTCTCAGGCTATACGCCTGAGCAACCCAGGGACATCACAGCTGGTGGACGAAAGGGACAGCAAGCCAGATTGTGAGCTGAAATTTGTGCGGAGTCAATCCTAATGCCTGTTAAGTGCAAGGCTGGAGCTCAAGGAACACTGAGCCCCACGGGGAAGGCTGCGACTCTGAAAATGATCTGGTACAAACCTCTGGCCATCTAGCCACCTCTGTCCTTGTTGCAGACTTTTCTCAGTCTTAACGAGTCAGCGGTATGTCTTGGGCGAGATTAATGACTCAAAGTCAGAATTGGCATCCTCACCCATTTCATACAGGGGCTTGTAGGTCTGCATGCCCCTACAAGGGGTTATTCCCTCATTCAACACATAATGATGGAGTGCCTCACATGTACTGGCCACTGTTCTGGTGCTTGGGATACATCAATGAAGAGATAAACAAAGATCCCTGTCCTCTTGGAGTTTATATTCTAGTGGGAAGGGGGACATTATAAATAATCAAAATAAATAAGTGAATTATTTATCTCAGGCTCCACCCAGACCTACTGAAAAAGGTATCTGTATTTTAATCAGTTCCTCTAGTGATTTATATGCACGTAAAAAGAAGCACTATGAGTCTAGGAATCATTGGCTTTTCTATTTGCAATTCCATATCCAATGATAACAATTAGATTGGCTTTCTGCCAGGTCAACGCCTAACCTGTTCTTGGTAACAGACAGTTATGACATCTCTCGGTGGTGGTGATGGGGAAGAGTACTTGTGAGAAGATATTATAGGCAACGCTTACCAAGCCATTCTGAATTTGAGACTGCTCCCTTTTCTATAAATGTGCTTATTTCTTATACTGAGTAACTAGTGGCTATAATTAAGGCAAGTTTAATGGTAGCAAGTGGTTTTGTTATTTTATGCACCTTGCTATTCTGAACCAATTTATTTTAGTTCTGGTACATCTGGTTATACTAAAAAATATTGACTCCTTTGCTAAATAAAGACATTCTCACTATTTTCTTCATTTTAACACAAAGAGGTAGGCAAGAAGTAAGAGCAGAAGATGAGCAGTCAGAATTGCCTGAAGTGCTTTCTGATCTCCACACCTCAGCTTCCACCATTGACACTTCCAGAAGGTTCTCTTCACGTCTCTCTGCCAATACAAGACATCTATTCTTTGATATCCGGTTCCTAGTTAGTCCTTTCCATTAATATTTTCGTGCTCATTCCAAAATGAAGTAATTATCTTTTACTTTCAACTCATATAGCATCTACTGTTACTGTCTCTGTGACTCATTTTGAAATGAATCATCTACTGATTTATGACAGCTCTTCCACACTTGCTTTGAACTGTCGTTTACGTTTTGTGAACTGTCACTGAAGTCTTGGATTGTTGTTTACATTCTCACACTTTTATATCATATTTTCCAGGATAGATTTTAGATTCCTTAAGGACAGGAACTATGTCTTATGTATCTTGAGGCACTTAATGCATTGCCTTGTACAAAACAGTCATTTGATAAATACTTGTAGATTTTAGTGTGCATTTGCTCTATACGTAAAGATTTTTCTTTTGAAAGGTCAAGAATCTAGTATATAAATTGTAAAATTTGGGGTTGACATCACACAGATATTTCCGTTTGCTATTGGAGTACAGCTTTAAGTAATATTTTAAGGGTTGGCGCTGAATCATATTTAGCTTGGAATGACATTTCTCAGGCTGCCAAGTAGAAGTCTTTGAGTATGTGCTGGTTTGTTCCCAGCATGTGAGATGACAGAAACTGGATTACTGTTTGAAGAGCAAGATAAGTGGCCTCCACCATTAGAAAACAATCAGAAAGGAATTTAGAATCCAAATTGAATGCCATTAATTTTTAGTATGGCGTTCCTTGTAGAATGTCGTCACCAAACATTGAAAGAAAGCTGTAAGCGAAGTCTAAATAGCACTGTCATAAAAGCAGAGAGAATATGAAAGCATATAGAGAATTTTTTTTCCTATAGTATAGTGGAAAAGCAGTACCCTACTGAACGTATTACAGTTCTCAAAGAAATTGTATGGATCACGACACTACAATGTCTACTCAGTTTATTCCTAACTAGGCAGTTTACCCAAGAAGAGGAGATTAGCAAGAACTCAGAAATTGAGAGATTATGCTAGAGCTAAGATAAAAGATGACTCCCCATGCAGTCTTTTTTTCTTCAAAAGATGCACATTCTTACTGTATCATTTTTCCTCTTTCCAAAAGCCTTCCCTTTATATTGATGAAAGGAAAAATGGGCTATCCCATTCTTCAATTTATTTTTAGTAGTTTAATGCATCATTCTATGCTACATTGGGCCAACTGGAATCTTGCTAGAAACTGAACTGCCAAACTTCTAAAAGTGGGATGAGCTGAAGTTGCCTACAGAATTGAATTTTTGGAAGATGGGAAAAGCAAAAAAAATCATTTCTAGACACTAAAAGCTCATTTTGGAAAACACGCAGTCTCCTTTGATTCCATGACTTTTTCAGGATTTTTACATTAACTGTAAAGTTTCTTATTCTAAAAATATATCCCCTGCTCATCTAACCCAGAGTAAACAGCAACTAGTGTTTTTATGAATTTGAACTGTAGAAGGGGAGCACCCATACTCAAATTTTCAGAAATCTTGTTGACTCTGTTTCCCAAACTCAGGCATACCTAAAGATAGAGAATGAACTTGGATAAAATGACAAGTGTCTAAGAAGTATCCTGTCACACCTAAATCAATCTTTGTGGTCATACATTTCCTTCTCAGAATGAATTTGTTTTTCCTTTCATTTATCTGTTTGGTTCTTCAAACTATAGATGCATTTATCCACATGTGAATACTGGGTGAAAGATGAAAAAGATGACTCTTGGTGCCTCTTTGTAAAATGTTTACTGTGAGCTTAACACAAGGAGAAAAATGAATGGCCATATTAAAGATGATTTAATAAAGTTAGCATAAACTCTTATATAAACCAAATTTTTAAAAATCTAAATCACTGATTATTTGGCTTAGGCAGCATTAGCTCTCTCTGAAATATCAAATCCATGGATCACATATTATTTGAGGGAGTTTTGCTAAATTGAACTAAATTTAGAGAAGATTGTCATTAAACCACAAGATATTTAAGCCACTTCTTATGTGGCAGAAGGTTTAAAAAAAACTTACTGACAGAGATTTCACAGTCTGTAGAAGACAGAGGGGACTCATTAGTGGAAGGAAGAATGAATTTTAAATACCTTCAAGGTTAATATCATTCTACAATAAATTATTTTTTAATATTTTCCTTGTACTCCCATTCCCCTAGAATTTAAAGAATCAAACAATTTTACTTTCTTAAAAATGTGAGCTAACACTAACTTGGGTGCTTTGAAGCACAGCCATTTGGGTGGAAAAACATCCTTTCTCTGAACATAAATAAAGTAGTGAAATAAGATGAAGAAAACAAGACAGACTTTATTAGAAAGACCATTTTAAACAGCAAGAATCTGCCTTCTCTCCACTACTGCCTGTTAATTAAACGCAGGGACCAAAGAAGGGAATTTCTTTTGAACCAACTGGCATGTTTGTAGTTCAGATTCTGGGATTATTCCGAGCCAGCTGACTTTGTCTTCATTCACTAAACATTTACTGAGGACCTTTTTAGACCAAACTCTATGCTGTCCCACAGGGGATAGGCTAGACACAGTTCCTGCTTTCATGCAGCTTACAGTTCAGTGGAATGTTCTTTTGGATGCCCTCTTAGTTCAAAGGGAAGGGTCACCCCAATGCCCAGTGATTCTTCACAATATTTTTTCTTTTTGACTCCTTGAAAATCCCCACCTTAAAAAGCTCTTTTTCTTTGAATTCACAGATACTGTTATCTTCAGGTCTTCTCTAATTTTAGTTACTGCTCTTTCTCTTTCCTTTTCATTTAAATGTTGCTGTTACTGGGTTCACTCTAGCCTTGCTTACTATTCTAAATGCTCTTTTTGGGGCAATCTTCTATTTTCTTTGGATTCAGCTGTCACCTAGATGCATACACTGATGACTCCTAAATCATCTCCATCGCTGACTCTCCTGAGCTCCAAACACCACATGGGTAGTTCCTGAATATTTCCACATCCTGTCTCTCAGGTACCTCAAAGTCAGCATAGCCCAAACTAAACTCATCCTGTTTTTTTCCAAATTTTTGCCTCCTTCTGTCTTACGTATCTTAAAAGCATTATGCATCACTCCAGCTAGAAATCTTGGGCTCCTTTTTGTTTTTTTTATTTTTGTTTTATTGCGGTAACATTGGTTTATAACGTTATATAAATTTCAGGTGTACGTCATTATGTTTTGATTTCTGTGTAGACTACATCCTGTTCACCACCCAAAGACTAATTACATTCCATCACCACACACATGTGCCTAATCATCCCTTTCGCCCTCCTCCCTCCCCCCTTCCCCTCTGGTAACCACCAATCTAACCTCTGTCTCTATGTGGTTGTTGGTTGTTGTTTTTATCTTCTACTTATGAGTGAGATCATAAGGTATTTGACACTCTCCCTCTGACTTGTTTTGCTTAGCATAATACCCTCAAGGTCCATCCATGTTGACACAAATGGCCGGATTTCATCATTTCTTATGGCTGAGTAGTATTCCATTGTGTATATATACCATATCTTCTTTATCTATTCATCCCTTGATGGGCACTTATGTTGCTTCAAAGTCTTGGCTATAGTGCTGCAATGAAAACAGGGGTGCATGTGTCTTGACACATTTATGTTTTCATGTTCTTTGGATAAATATACAGCAGTGGAATAGCTGGATCATATGGTAGTCCTATTCTTAATTTTTTGAGGAATCTCCATACTGTTTTCCATAGTGGCTGCACCATTTGGTACTCCACCAGCAGTGTATGAGCGTTCCTTTCTCTCCACATCCTCTCCAACACTTGTTTCCTGTCTTGTTAATTATAGCCATTCTGATGGGAGTGAGGTGATACCTCATTGTAGTTTTAATTTGCATTTCCCTGATAGTTAATGATGTTGAACATCTTTTCATGTGCCTGTTGGCCATCTGTATATCTTCTTTGAAGAAATGTCTGTTCGGATCTTTTGCCCATTTTTTAATTGGGTTGTTAGTTTTTGGCTGTTGAGATGTATGAGTTCTTTATGTATATTAGATATTAACCCCTTATCAGATATATGGTTTGAAAATATCTTCTCCCAAATGTTAGGTTGTCTTTTCATTTTGTTGATGGTTTCCTTTGCTGTGCAAAAGCATTTAAGTTTCATGTAGTCCAATTTGTTTATTTTTTCTATTGTTTCCCTTGCCCGTTCAGACATGGTACTTGAAAATATGCTGCTAAGATCGATGTTGAAGAGTATACTGCTTATGTTTTCTTCCAGAAGTTTCATGGTTTCAGGTCTTACATTCAAGTCTTTAATCCATTTTGAGTTAATTTTTGTGAGTTAGTTTTGTGAGTTTTGAGTTAATTCCTTTCTCCATTGTATGTTCTTGGCTCCCTTGTAGAAAATTAGCTGTGCATAGATGTGTGGGTTTATTTCTGGGCTTTTGATTCTGTTCCATTGATCTGTGTGTCTGTTTTTGTGCCAGTACCATGCTGTTTTGGTTACTATAGCTTTCTAGTATATTTTGAAATCAGGGAGTGTGGTTCTTTGTTCCAGCTTTGTTCTTTTTTCTCAGGATTCCTTTGGCTATTCAGGGTCTTTTGTTTTTCTATATAAATTTTAGGATTCTTTGTTCTATTTCTGTGAAAAATGTTGTTGGAACTTTGATAGGGATTCCATTTAATCTGTAGATTGCTTTAGGAAGTATGGAAATTTTAGCTATCTTAATTCTTCCAATCCAAGAGCACCAAATATCATTCCACTTCTCTGTGTCATCTTCTATTTCTTTCAACAATGTTTTATAGTTTTCAGTGTACAGATCTTTCACCTCTTTGGTTAAGTTATTCCTAGGTATTTTATTTTTTCTGTTGCAATTGTAAATGGGATTGTGTTCTTAATTTCTCTTTTTGCTACTTCATTGTTAGTGTATAGAAATGCAACTGATTTTTGTATATTGATTTTGTATCTTGCAACTTTACCATTTCATATATTATTTCTAAAAGTTTTTTGGTGGATTCTTTAGGGTTTTCTATATATAAAATCATGTCATCTGCAAATAGTGACAGTTTCACTTCTTCCTTTCCAATCCCTTTTATTTATTTTTCTTGCCTGATTGCTCTGGCTAGGACTTCCAATACTATGTTAAATAAGAATGGTGAAAGTGGACATCCTTGTCTGGTTCCTGTTCTTAGAGAGATAGCTTTCACTATTTCTCCATTGAGAATGATGTTAGCTGTGGGTTTGTCATATGTGGCCTACACCCATTTTATTCAGAGTTTTTATCATAAATGGATACTGTATCTTGTCAAATGCTTTCTCTGCATCTAATGAGATGATCATGTGATTTTTATTCTTCATTTTGTTAAGGTGGTGTATCACGTTGATTGCTTTGAGAATGTTAAAACATCCCTGCATCCCTGGAATAAATGCCACTTGATCATGGTATATGATCTTTTTAATGTATTTTTGTATTTGATTTACTAGTATTTTATTGAAAATTTTTGAAATCATCAATGTTCATCAGTGCTATTGGCCTGTAATTTTCTTTTTTCTGTTGTCCTTGTCTGGTTTTGGTATCAGGGTAATGTTGGCTTTGTAGAATGAGTTAGGAAGCTTCCCCTCCTCTTCAGTTTTTTGGAAGAGTTTGAGAAGGCTAGCTATTAAGTCTTCTTTGAATGTTTGGTAGAATTCACCAGGAAAGCCCTCTGGTCCTGGACTTTTATTTTTTGGGAGGTTTTTGATTACAGTTTCGATCTCCTTACTAGTGATTTGTCTATTCAAATTCTCTATTTCTTCTTGATTCAGTTTTGGAAGGTTGTATGATTCTAAGAATTTATTCACTTCTTCTAGATTATCCAATTTGTTGGCATATAGCTTTTCATAGTATTCTCTTATAATCTTTTGTATTTCTGAGGTGTCTATTATAATTCCTCCTCTTTCATTTCTGATTTTACTTATTTGAGCCTTCTCTCTTTTTTTCTTGGTGAGTCTAGCTAAAGGTTTGTCAATTTTGTTTATCTTTTCAAAGAACCAGCTCTTGGTTTCATTGACTTTTTTCTATTGATTTTTTAGTCTCAATTTTGTTTATTTCTGCTCTGATTTTTATTCCTTCTGCTGATTTGGGGCTTTGTTTGTTCTTCTTTTTCCAGTTCCTTTAGATGCACTGTTAGATTGTTTATTTGAGATTTCCCTTGTTTGTTGAGGTAGGCCTGTATTGCTATAAACTTCCCTCTTAGAACCGCTTTTGCTGTATCCCATAACTTCTTTTTTTTTTTTTTTTTTTGTTTGTTTGTTTATTTTATTTTTTCCCCCCAAAGCCCCAGTGGATAGTTGTGTGTCGTAGCTGCACATCCTTCTAGTTGCTGTATGTGGGACTCGGCCTCAGGATGAACAGAGAAGTGGTGCCTCGATGCGCACCCGGGATCCAAACCCGGGCCACCAGCATCGTAGCGCGCGCACTTAACCACCAAGCCACAGGGCCGGCCCTATCCCATAACTTCTTGCATGTCGTATTTTCATTTTCATTTGTCTCCAGGTATTTTTTAATTCTCCTTTGATTGCTTCCTTGACCCAATTGTTGTTCAGTAGCATTTTGTTTAATCTCCACATATTTGTTGCTTTTCTGATTTTCTTCCTGTAGTTGATTTCTAGTTTCATGCTGCTGTTGTCAGAATAGATGCTTGGTATTATTTCAGTCTTCTTAAATTTATTGAGACTTGTTTTGTGGCCTAATATGTGATCTGTCCTGGAGAATGTTCCATTTGAATTTGAAAAGAATGGTATTCTGCAGTTTTTGGATGGAATGTTCTGTATATATCTACTAAATCCATCTGGTCTAATGTGTCATTTAAGGCCAATGTTTCCTTATTGATCTTCTGTTTGGATGATCTATCCATTGGTGTAAGTGGAGTGTTAAAGTCCCCTACTATTATTGTGTTACTGTCTATTTCTCTTTTTACGTCTGTTAATAATTGCTTTATATAATTAGATGCTCCTATGTTGGGTACATAGATATTTACAAGTGTTATATCCTCTTCTTGGATCGTTCCCTTTATCATTATGTAGCGCCCTTCTTTGTCTCTTGTTACAATTTTTGTTTTAAAGTCTATTTTGTCTGAGGTAAGTATTGCTACCCCAGCTTTCTTTTCATTGCCATTTGCTTGGAGTATCTTTTTCCATCCCTTCGCTTTCAGTTTGTGAGTGTTTTTAGGGTCTGAAGTGTGTCTCTTGTATGCAGCATATATATGGGTCTTGTTTTTTCATCCAATCAGCCACCCTATGCCTTTTGATTGGAGCATTTAGTCCATTGACATTTAAAGTAGCTATTGATAAGTATATAATTACTGCCATTTTTTAACTTTTTTTCTGGGTGTTTTAGTAGTTCTTCTCTGTTCCTTTCTTCTTCTCTTGCTCTCGTCCCTTGTGGTTTGATGGCTTTCTTTAGTATTATGTTCGAGTTCCTTTCTCTTAATTTTTTGTGTATTTATTATAGGTTTCTGGTTTGTGATTACCACGAGGTTCATATATAATAACCTGTGTATATAGCAATGTATATTAAGTTGATGGTCTCTTTAGATTGACCTCTTTCTAAAAGCTCTACTATTTTACTCCCCTGCTCCCACAGTTTATGTTTTTGATATCATATCTAACCTCTTTTTTTGTGTGTATCATTACCCTCTTATCATGGAAATAGGTAATTTTAGTACTTTTGTCTTTTGACCTTCATATTATCTTCCTAGGTGGTTGATCTGCTACCTTTACTGTATTTTGCCTTTACCAGTGATTTTATTGCTTTTTTTTTTTTGATAATTTTCTTATTCCTATTTGTGGCCTTCTCTTTCCCACTTAAATAAGTCCCTTTAGCATCTCTTGTAAGACTGGTTTCTTGGTGAGAAGCACCTTTAATTTTTGCTTGTCTGGGAAACTTTTTATCTCTCCTTCCATTCTGAATGATAACCTTGCCAGGTAGAGTATCCTTGGCTGTTAGTTTTTTTCCTTTCAACACTCTAAATATATCATGCCACTCCCTTCTAGCCTGTAAGGTTTCTGCTGAGTAGTCAGCTGATAGCCTTATGGGGTTTCCTTTGTATGTAACTTGTCTTTCTCTTGCGGCTTTTAGGATTCTCTTTTTATCTTTAATTCTTGACATTTTAATTATAATGTGTCTTGGTGTGGGCCTCTTTGGGTTTATCTTGTTTGGTGCTCTCTGTGCTTCCTGTACCTGGATGTCTATTTCCTTCTTTAGGTTAGGAAAATTTTCAGCTATTGTTTCTTCACATAGATTCTCTGCCCCTTTGTCTCTCTCTTCTCCTTCTGGGACACCTATAACACAGACAGATGTTAGTGCACTTGATGTTGTCCCAGATGTTGGGGCTCCCCTCCCTTTCTCCCAGTGTGGCTTCCCCCAAGTCTGCCATTTGGTTCCCTATATCCTAATTATAAAATCTCTTTTCTGTTTATTATTTACATCTATATTGTCCTTATCTCAATCTTGGGCTCATCAGCTACATATTACCTTGCCACTGGGCATTCACTATTTCTCTAATGCCTCCCCACTGCTCCATGGTGTCATGGAAAGAACATAGATGTGTAGGTTGGGGAGATCTGAATGATAATCTTACAACAGGACTTTTGTAAGAATTCAATACATGGCACAATGCCTAACCCATAAGTAGTTTTACCTACTACTACCACTTATTTCTTCATGTTTTATTAAATTTATCTTTCTAAAATAGTGATAATAGGGGCTGGCCCGGTGGTGTAGAGGTTAAGTGTGTGTACTCTGCTGCAGCGGCCCAGGGTTTGCAGGTTCAGATCCCAGGCGCACACCAATGCACCACTTGTCAAGCCATGCTGTGGCAGCATCCTATATAAAGTAGAGGAAGATGGGCACAGATGTTAGCCCAGGGCCAATCTTCCTCGGGAAAAAGAGGAGGATTGGCATCAGATGTTAGCTCAGGGCTGGTCTTCCTCACAAAAAAAATAAATAAATAAAATAGTGGTATAATAATTTCATTCTATTTTTGAAAATTCTCCATTACATTATATCTTATACACTAAAATGTATTGCATGCATAGGCACACATATTCAAACACATCTCTTTTTACCAAAACAGGATCATATAAAGTATAAAATATAATATTTTATAAGCTGTGTTTCATTTAATAGATATTTATCAAACACCTACTTTGAGCTAGGATCCCTGAAAGATATCAGTAGCAACTGCTGTTTGTACCCTGCCCCACACCCCCATTGGCCCACCCCCGTGGATAGTCTCTGCACACTACACCTTCATATCTCAAGCGTACACCAAGGAATATCAACACTTTTCTCCCTCAGGCTTTTTCTGCTGCCTCAGAAGCTCACTTTGCTCAAACGCAAGCACATCCCAGAAGCAACCCTTAATTGGTGTAGACGGGAGCTGGTGGATGCAGTGTATAAATGTCCCACTCCCTGTCCTTCATTAGGACAGTTGGCAGGCACTCCTATATGGTTCCTCGTAAGATTCTCAGCAGGCTTGAGCCTCAGCTGCCTGCAGACTTAACTGCTCAACAATCATCCTTTATTGGTTTTAGCTCCTCCTCAGTCTCATTGTTCCCCACTCCCTCACTCCTGTATCCTGGAATCATCTCCCAAATAAACCTCCTGCACCCAAGTCTTTATCTCATGCCCTGCTTTTAGAGGAACCCAAACTGGGCCTTCATCAGTTAGAGATATAATTAAATTGTGGTGAGTGAGAAGAAGGATGAGTAAAAGATACCTGAGAGGACACAACCATGGAAAGGTTTGGGGGAAAGGATATTTATGTTGACAATTAATGGATGACTGTGAGTTGACCAAGGGAAAGGGGGAGTCCATGAACATCTTCCCATTTCAAGAAATACATATCTATATCATTATTAATGGCTGTGTAGTCTTCTATTATATGGGTGCTTGTTTTTAGCACCCTTCCAAGCAATGGAAAATATCATTCTTTTTATTCTTTAATAATCCAATTGTGAAAAATCTTGTTGTTTTATTTTCATTTATTTGATCATTATTAAAGTTAAACATTTTTTCCATGTATTTATTGGCTATTATTCATTCATCTTTAATGAATTACTTGTTCATGACTTTAGTTTACTCTTCTATGGAAGTTTATTCATATTCAATAAATATATTTTGAGTATCTAGTATTTTCCAGGAACAACATTAGCAACTGTGTTGTTAACCTTTATAATTTAAGAATATTAACTCTGTATCATATACATTATGAATATGTTTCCTATTTTGTTGTTGTCTTTTAACTTTGTTGATGGTGTTTTTATTGCCATACATAATTTTTTTAATGTACATAGTCAAATCTACCAATCTTTTTCTTTATAGAAAGTTCCCATCTTCATAGCCATACTTTGAAAATCTTTCTCTACCCCAAGATTGACTTTCCTTACCAATTTGAGATTTCAACTTTATCAAGTTCTGAATTCTTATTAATACTTGTGTCTGGGGCTGGCCCCGTGGCTTAGTGGTTAAGTGCGCGCGCTCTGCTGCTGGCGGCCCGGGTTCGGATCCCGGGTGCGCACCAATGCACCGCTTCTCCAGCCATGCTGAGGCCGCGTCCCACATACAGCAACTAGAAGGATGTGTAGCTATGACATACAACTATCTACTGGGGCTTTGGGGGGAAAAAATAAAATAAATAAAATCTTTAAAAAAAATAAAATAAAATAAAACCACAATAATTAAAGCGACATGGTAGCATAAGTAATCAGAAAGATGAATAAAACAGAATAGAAAGTCCAGAAACAGACACAAGTATTTTTTTTTTTTTAAGATTTTATTTATTTATTTTTCCCCCCCAAAGCCACCGTAGATAGTTGTATGTCATAGCTGCACATCCTTCTAGTTGCTGTATGTGGGACTCGGCCTCAGGATGGACGGAGAAGTGGTGCCTCGATGCACACCCGGGATCCGAACCCGGGCCACCAGCATCGCAGCGCGCGCACTTAACCACCAAGCCACAGGGCCGGCCCATTATTGTGGTTTTAAAACATATTTTCACATCTATGAATATAAGCCACTCATTATATATATAATATATATTATATATATATATAACATATATATGTAGTTGTAACTTTTTTTTTTAATTTTTTGTTTATTGCAGTAACATTGGTTTATGACATTGTAAAAATTTCAGGTGTACATCATTGTACTTCTATTTCTGCATAGATTACATCATGTTCACCACCAAAATACTAATTACAACCCATCACCACACACATGTACCGAATTACCCCTTTCACCCTCCTCCCTCCCCCCTTCCCCTCTGGTAACCACCAATCCAATCTCTGTCCCTATGTGTTTGTTTATTGTTGTTATTATCTACTACTTAATGAAGGAAATCATACGGTATTTGACCTTCTCCCTCTGACTTATTTCACTTGGCATTATACCCTCAATGTCCATCCATGTTGTCACAAATGGCTGGATTTCATCGTTTCTTATGGCTGACTAGTATTCCATTGTGTATATATACCACAGCTTCTTTATCCGTTCGTCCCTTGATGGGCAATTAGGTTGCTTCCAAGTCTTGGCTATTGTGAATAATGCTGCAATGAACACAGGGGTGCAAGTACCTTTACAAATTGGTGTTTTCAAGTTCTTTGGATAAATACCCAACAGTGGAATAGCTGGATCATATGGTAGTTCTATGCTTGATTTTTTTTTTTTTTTAAAGATTTTATTTATTTATTCTTCCCCCAAAGCCCCAGTAGATAGCCGTCTGTCATAGCTGCATATCATTCTAGTTGCTGTATGTGGGACGCGGCCTCAGCGTGGCCGGAGGAGCGGTGCGTCGGTGCTGCGTCGGTTCACACCCGGGATCCGAACCTGGGCCGCCGGCAGCCGAGCGCACTCACTTAACCGTTAAGCCACGGGGCCGGCCCTATGCTTGATTTTTTGAGGAATCTCCATACTGTTTTCCATAGTGGCTGCACCAGTTTGCACTCCCACCAGCAGTGTATGAGAGTTCCCTTCTCTCCACATCCTCTCCAACACATGTTGTTTCTGTTGTAACTTTTTATATTGATATAATTACAAACTTACAGAAGAGTTGCAAGAATATTACCAGGAACTCTCCTATACCTGTTACCTAGATTCACCAATTATTTACATTTTGCTGTATTTGCTTTATTATTCATATTATCATTATCTTGCTCTCCCTCCCTCCCTATTTCCCTGTTACACAACATACACACACATATTTAATTTTTTAGCTATTTGAGAGTCAGTTGCAGACACAACTGCAGTGCAAATACAGTATTTAACCTCAACGTGTATTTCCTAAGGCCAAGGATATTCTCCTATTTCTATAGTACATTTATCTAATTGGGAAAGTTAGAAAAATTTAACATTATCTCATCCACAGTCCATATTCAAATTTTGTCAATAGCCCCAGTAATGTCCTTTATAAGTATTTATACCACCACCACCATCACTACCCTCCTTCTCCTCCTCCTCCCCTCCCCCCAGCCCCCAAGTCCAGGATCCAATCCAGGATCACACATTGCATTTAGTTGTCTTGTCTCTTTATTCTCTTTTATTATGGAACAAGAGATCCTCATTCTTTGATATTTCCTTTGATATTCCTTGATATTTTAAAAGACTACAGGCCAATTGTAGAATGGTCTTCATTTGAGGTTTGTCTGATTTTTCTTCCTGATTAAATTCAAGTTGGGCATTTTGGGCAAGAATGTCATAGCAGTAATGTTGTGTCCTTCTCATAATACCATATCAGACATGATGTCCGTTTGTGCCAGGGAATGTTATAACACTGCTATGAAGAGTAAATGCAATAATGCATATAAAACTCTTAGGACAGTATCAGATCAAGCTCTCAATATATGTAAGCTAGTTTTAGAAATTGTAATAAGCTAATCTTTGAAGTCATGGCATAGATCCTGTATTTATCTTGTTAAATTTAAGTTTTGTTTTCATTATGGACTGTATTTGTGGAAAATTTATATCCCAACCAATTATTACTAATATGTAAAAATGCAATGAATTTTTCTATGTTTTTACTGTAATGAGCTTTCTTACTAAAATTAAATTCTGATGATTTTTCAATAATGGGTTTTACAGGTATAAATTCATATAATCTGCAAATAATGCAACTAGTTCTGTCTTTTTCTTGTTTTATTACATAGTCAGAATTCCTAGATAAAATTGTTGAATACTATAAGTTTCTGGTTTTATCAAGAATAACTATAGTGTTTAAGCATTTTATGTAAGGTGTTGGCTGGTTTTAGGTTATAATTTTATCATATTAATGATTTCTTCTTCTAATCCTAGCAAACTATAATTTTTTTAAATCAGGAAATGAATTATATTAAGTGCTTTTCAGCATCTATTGAAATAATCATGTGTTTTCTAGTTTTTGGAGATTAATTATAATAGATTGAAGTAAGTATTAAATTTTCTGAGGTTGGACTATCTTTCCATTATTGGAATAAAGTCTGTTTTGTTATAATTTTCTTTACACTAACTTGATTTACTAATATTTTATTTAGGATTTCTGCATCTATATTCTTAAGTGATAGGAATATAGTGGACTTTTGCTTTGCTAGTTTGTTAGTTTTTTGGCACTATATTTTTTTGCTCTTTGTATCAAGGATACATGAGTTTTATTAAATGAATTGGGAATCTTTCCGTCTTTTTCTAGTTTCTAGAATAATTTGAGTAATATAGAAGGATCTCTTCCTTAACATTTGCTTAAAAATAATTTGGTTCTAGTGGCTTTGAGGAAATTGGGTTTTATTTTTTAATCATTGCTACAATTTTTTCATAATTATTGGCATATTGAGATGTCAACATTTTTCTTGAGTCACTTTGGTAACAGCTTCTTATGAGATTGTCTATTTCTTACAAATTTTAAAATTTATTAACATAGAATGTTTCTATTGTTCTTCCTCATACATTTCCTTTGTTTTCCCTAAAGTAGTGTGTTTGTACTTTCTCTCAGGTTTAATCTTTACCTTTGGCAGAAGTTTTGAATTTTTATTGTCATTTTAAAGAGGGAATTCTTAGATTCATCAGCTCTGCAGTTTTCTAATTCATTAATTTCTGAGTTTATATGTCTTTTAAATCTTTCCCTGCCATTTGCTTTAGATTTGTTATTTCTCTGTCATCTTAAGTCATATATTTAATTCATTTTAATTTCTTCCAATTTAATAACAGAAATCTTAGTTTAAATTTTTTGCATTGTGTCCCATAGAGTCACAAATGTTTTGGAACTGGGGGCAGTTGTCAAAACTGTATAATTCAAACCTTTTGTTTTCCACGTTGGGAAAGAAAACAGTTAAAGGCGTGTTTCACAGCCAGCTAGTTGCAGAACAAAAGTAAGAATCAAACAATTTTCCTGACCCTATTTTTCCACTGCACCACTCCACCTGGTTTCTTAACCACAAAAGACAGAGAATGAAGTAAAGAGAGATGGTTTCTAGTGGGAATATGACCTGTCTGCCACTACAGCTTGGGAAACCCCTCTCAAATGGCCAAGACCTAAAGTAGCCGCTAAGTGCTTTCAGAGCAGACTCTTTTCCTTTCTCTGGGATAGAGGGTAGTTTGTGTTGACACAAGCTGAATAAACCTTCTGTTGATTCAGGTAGGGTGCAGGGCCTGCAGAGGGCAGCTTTAGAACCAGTTTCAGACCAGCGGAGCCGCACCTGTCCTAAAGGAGCAGCACATTCCTTCAACTGCCTGGCTGTAAACCAGACGTACCGGGTTAGAGAACCTCATTCTTCCTGCCCAGTGTTCCAGTCTAAACCACGCCCCTCCGCCTCGTGTGCCATTGTTCCATCACGACCTGATTGCATTTTTACCCCAGAGCCACGTTGGAGGAGGATTGCCATCTCCTTGAATTCTAGTTCTTGGAGCAGGGCCAACAAGCTTAGCAGTGGGGGTGGGGAGGGGAGAAGAACAAATGGAACAAGAGCAGCTGAATTAATAAACAGTCCAGCCTGTGCGTGATGGTGCTCCTCTCCCTGTTTCCTTCTTGCCCTGACTTGTGTTAGTGAGAGGTGGGGTGGGATGGGGCAGAAAACAAAGGAGTAGTGTAGACACGGATTCAAAAGTGAGTTTTCCTCCTTTTATTTACAAAGGGTTGTGAAAGTTAAATACTTTCATTTCACGTTGGATATTGGTGATCTCTTGTGGATGAAGATAAAAAAGATGGATTTGTGTGTATGTACATATCTGTGTACATAAATATGTATACACGCTCATGTATTTTACACACACAGTGGAAGAGTCTGACACTCTAGGGAATCTTGTGGTGGAGCATCTGTATGTAAAGTGATGAATGTTTTTGTCATGGGAATAATTTTACCCCTTCTTTAAGTGTCTACTTTGAGTTTTTTACATTTTATACAGAATAATGCTCAGTATAAGTTTTTATTTCTAGTTCTTGCACTGCATCAAGATAAGGGGTATTTTACTCTTATCACCTGCAGTTAACCTGTAAAAGCTAGTGCAGCTCACAGAGATGCCAAGTCAACTGATGTTTATTATGGGCCAACTCTGGGCCAAGCCCTGGTCCAAGGGGCTTTCGCAAGAGTTATCTTGTTTACTCTCCCACAGCCACTTCCTGTGTAGTTGATGCTATCATTCTTGCTTTAAAGATGACGACACAGAAGCTCAGAGAGGTTAACTGACTTACCCTAGATCACACAGCTAATAAATGCCAGAATCTAAAATCAAACCCAGATCTTCTGATTTCAAGTTTAATATTCTTCATCTGCCTGCCAGACCAAAGCAATGTCCTCAAGGTCTAGGAGAATGCCTTGTTTACCTTCATACTGTGCATTGTCAGCTGTTTCCCAGGAGATTATATGCTTTGCAACTTATTATCTTTTACTGATTTTTATTTTTATCAAAGCATTACATAAGCATTCTTTGAGAGGTCAGATAACAATGCTATAAGACCTTTAAAAACTAGCTATCCCCTGACCCACCCTACGTAATGAGTTTGTTGTTCCAGAATTATTCCTTGCAATTGGATGTAGAATTTGAAAGGGGAGGAAATAAGAAATTGCTTTTACTTAACAGGCACTATGTCCCAAGCAGTGTGAGCTGCACTTTCCATAGGGTGTCTTATTTAATCCTCAGAAGGACTGTAACTTATCCTGGGGCTCCAGCCTCTGTGCTAGTTCCACCTCACTGGGCTGCCTCCCTGTGCTATGAGAAATGCATTTATTATCAAGTGTCAAGAACATTAAAAAAAGTTTTATACGCCATGTGAAAATTGAGCTGATTATCAGAAGTTCATCCCTCTAGTCATATACTGATTGGTTACCCATAAGTAAAAAATGAAGCTAAAGAAATCTATACCAGCAATATTTTTTTTTACCAAATCTAGGTTATTCTTTCCTACTCTCATCCCTCTGAAAACTGATGTACTTCTTACAACTTTATTTCAATTTTTGTAGGTTTTTAGAAGCTACACAAGTCAGAAGTAGTATGTAATTTTAAGTAAATGTTCTTAATTTGGCTTCTAAAATATTGCATTTTACCCTGCCCGCAGAATGACACATAGATAACCCTTTGAACTTGTGAACAGACAGCACGGTCTGCTGCATTTGCGAAATTCAACACAAACTCTGGATCCTTTGCTGGCACAAACTACGTTTACTAATTTTTTGCTTATATTCATTTTTCTATTTAAATTGTTCATTAAATACATATGATGGAAATTTCATCTCTCCTCCTTTTTCTTATTCAAGGTATACCCTGGCTGTTCTTTATGGTAGCCAGACAGTTAATCTGGTCAGGTAGCATAATTCTCCTTGGTTCATTAAATCGTAAATTCCTTGAGCTCAGGAACTCTGCCCAATTCTTTTATTCCCACCTCCCTCCCCTGGACTTATATTTCTGATACATAAAAGAGTTCAATAAATGTGTGTTGCAAAAATGGAGTTGGAATTGTAGCAACTGTCTACCTTTGGTGAATATCCGGTTTGTACCTTCATGAGCCCGGTTGTGTTTTCAGAGGTGAGTGCTTCCAGAATGGGGTTGAGGTTTGCAGGGAGAGACAATTCACTGTGGCAGACAGGAGAGCGGTCCAATCTGCCTGCTCCTTCCTCTTGCTGTGTTTAAAGCCTTACCCTTCTTTGCTCCTGCCTCTTGCCTTGGAATGGGTCTGTTGTCATTGCCCAAATCTATTATGTATCACTTAGAATCTAGAAATGTCATTTAAATGGAATAGCACGAGATTTCTCTTCCTTTCTTCCTCTTTTTTTGTATAACTAAAAAAAAAAAAAGTGACTTTCTTGTGATTATTTTTTGCCCTCACTCGTTTTGAAACTTAACCAAAGTAGTTGTTTAGAGTCATGTTTGAGCCATTTATGAGTCAAGAAAATCAACTTTATGAGATTAGAGTCAAGTATTCGGCCTTATCCTTCAGCCTTTTACCTAAATGTTTCAGTTTGTCTTGAACTCTTCTTTTTTTTTTTCTAACTTCCTTTTGCTGATGTCAACTAGTTAGGTATTTGTGTTTGTGTGAGTAAAGTAAAACTCCTACAGCCCAAAACTGCTTTTAGAAGTTGCAAGGACTCAGAAGACACAATTCTCCTGGTGTCCACCTTTGCTCCTTGTTCTTAGCCCCAGGAGCCCGGCCTTCTATAGGAATGCACATGCCAGGGCAAAGCACAGGTGGCCCCAGCAAGTCAGGAGGATGAGCCTCTAGTTCCAAGCCCAGCAAACATTTATTGAGCACTTACTGTATGTCAGGCCCTGTGCTAGGCACTGGGGATACAAAGATGAGTAAGAAATGAGTTATGTTCCATCAAGGGAGCCTGATACATAAGCAGATGATTATAAAACAGCATAGGAAAGACAGTGGTTGTACAGAGTGAGGAAGGAGCACAGAGGGGCAACTAACTCAGCTGGAGAGAGCCAGAAATGGTTTCTTAATGGAGCCTGGGATACCGGGGGTGGGAGGAGGGGCAGTGTAGGGAGTGAGGGAAGGGAATTAAGGGGTGAGCAGAGGGTAAGAAACGGACTCAGAAGGAGGTGGCACCATGAACTCAGGCACTAACTGAGAAATGGCTGGGAGTGGGGAGTGTTCAGGACACGAGCTACATGGAGTTGAGGTTGCTGAACAATTGAGTACAAAGAAGGTAGTTGTAAGAGATGAATGTAAAGAAGCAAACTAGTGCCAGGTCATGGAGGAAATGCTTGGCTGTGCCAAGGTATTGAAATGGAGCCACCGTTGCCTTTCCACCCGCAGGCCATAGGGAGGCATTAAAACAATTTAAGCAGAAGAATGACCTCGCCATTAGCCTTTTAGATGGGGCCATTTGGCACCAACATTTAGGATATGTTTAAGGGCAGAACACTAGAGGCAGAGAGAAAGCTATTCTAGAATCTAGGCCAGAGTTAATGGAGACCTGCATTAGACCAGGGTGACAGGAACAGAGGAAGTGATGAATTCAAGGAGGTCAAAATTGGCAGCACCTGGTAAGCAGTCAGTGTGTGTAGTGGTGGTAAGAGGAGGGAATTTAGAATGATTCCCAAGTTAGAAACTTAAGCGGTCGAGAAAATGCAAGAGGGGTAGCAATTTAGAGATCATGATGATTTCAGTTCTGGATGTGTTGAGTTGTGGATGATCCTGTATATCCAGATGGAAATACCCATCAGGTAGTTGGATATATGAGCCCAAATCTGAAGGGTGGCATAGATTTGAGAATTAGGTGTATCTGAAGAGCACACATCCAGTATTTGAGAATGAGCACAGAGATTTTCCCCAGGATAAATTTTATCCCTCAATTAACAGTACCTGTTTAAAAGTCCCAGGCTGCTGAGACATATAGATAAAGACAAAGATATAGATATACACACATATACATATGTATGTGTGTGCATACATACTGTTCTCCTCCTCTGATACGGATTACTAAAATAATAAATATTCTGTGAAGCATTGCATCAGAAGAGGTGTTTGCAAGGAATATAGACAAAACAACATAAACCAAAAGCCACACACCTCTTCCAAAAAAAGAGCAGTGTATGTAGAAAATTACAGCTTTGAACCCATGTCAAGGAAGAGTGTTTGACAGCTACAGGATATAAGAAGATTCAAATGACTACCTTCTTTGGTTTGGGGAAAAAGAATGTTCACAGGAAGTCAGAACCCCTTATATCCTCTAGTATGGAATAAAGTCACCATTAATACATCACCACCCCACTCACTCTAACAATATATGTTTAATGTGTTTACCCAGCCTTTCCTTTTCCCCCTAGTAAGTATGAAACTGTACAAAATACTGCTTATTTTTAGATCTGGCATTCACCAAAGTCATTTTGATATTTCAAAGTAGAAGTTAAATTGTAGACGTTTTCTAGGGAAAAAGAAGCTTCATATGTATATCTGTAGAGTGTGATATACATTACCTTCCAAAATGACAACTCAAACAATACAGGGAACTCTTGTATTAAGTGATTTAAAGAATTTTATTTCTTATGGTTCCTCTCCTGGAATGGCAAAAAAATAAACATTTGTAACAGTTGGTAAATATTATATCATATTTGCAAGTCTGAATTACATTGAGAAGTACATGCTAGTTTTTCCAAAAGTCTAAAATTTTCCAAAATTCTTAAATGTGTCCTTACTGTAAACTGCATAAGAATTGTCTCTCAATGTATTAAAGGGGAGTTAGAAAAACCACAGTTAACTGCCTGGCCTTTGAGATCAACAGTAAGTAAAAATAAAGGCCTGACAAAAATATCAATATATAAAAGCTCAAGCCAAGATAACGTTTCATCTTTTGAGAATTTTAGAAGAATTATTGTGGAAAAATGGAAAACCACAAAATAGCTTTTATTAAATTACTAGTCAAACTTCTACGTCTCTGCAGAGACCAAAATGAAACCACAAGCAGTTATAGGTGGAAAAAAACTGACCTCCCCAATAGGATAGCATTTCCTAAAGGTGGTGTGATAGCTGATCCTTTGTGGAGAAACTTGTTCAACAACAAGAAAAATACAGGTTTGTGTATAACAGAGTAATTACTGATTTAGTGAGAACATTGTTGACTTTTGGCTATTTTCTGTCTACTTTGAGGACAATCTGTAGAAAAATAGAAATTATATTTTGACTTCACTTGCCCCTTTCCAACAGTTGGAAGCATAAAAATTATGTGCTGGAAAAGTAAAAATTCATTTCTTTATTTACCTGTATAAATTATAATTGTAAAAACAATTTATTAGGCTTGTATTGGACTCCTGAGCCCGATATAAATTATTTGAAATTACTTTTCTCTGGTCCACCTTCTTCAACACTGGTAAAAGTAGTTGATTTTGCATTGATCACATAGCATTGAGGCCTATCCTCTTGTAGGGGAGGGGGACCTAGAAAGCATGTGCAGGAATTTAAGGCACATCCTAAAGCTTGTTCTGGTTTCTCCTACTGTGGCCTGCCACATCGCCCAAAGTGGCCATTAACAAATGGCTTTGTGTGAAGGCAGCACTTCCCAAACTTTGTTTTGCAGAACATCAGGGCTGAAGGACCCTAATAGTTGTTACATAGAAAAAGGGGGAAAGAAAGTGCTGTATTCAACTAAGTTTGGAAAATGCCAGTTAAACAAAGTTAAGTAGGGCTGATTTTTTGCTGCAAGATTCAAGAGCCTTCAACACGGTCCCTCGCGTGGTGTATCTCCAAGAGAGGGCTGTTGTTTGCAGAATTTCCTAGATGTTTCTCACCTGGGCGCACCTCTGTAACTAGGACTTTCACAGACTCCTGTTTGAAAATGATGAGTTAAGGCACTGACTGGAGGAGTTCTGTGAAAATGTGACTGTGTGGCCCAGAGAAAGGAGCTAAACCAGAGGCCTCAACTGGTGCACACTTGTGGTTTCTTTGGCCTATACAATGTTTTTAAAAACCTGAAGCCAGAATTTACAAATCAGGGTATTTCAACACAAAAATCAAGGTTTCAAGCTTCTCTTGAAAAAGTCAGAGGATGAGGTAAATCTGGGCATTCCAGTCCTCCACAAGCACAGTCCACTGGGTCTTGGGAAGCCACTGCCCCTGAAGGGAGAGATGTTCACCCCAGTTTATCACCGTGTCTGCCGCCGCCCATTTTCGTTCACCACGACAGCCTCACTCATTTTTCTCACTTGAGTGGCTCCAGAAATACCCTGCTGGCCCCTCCCAGCCACGTGGTACCATTCATGTGGATGAAGTCATTTGGTTGGCTGAGAGCCGTGTCTGAGGTTGAATCTGGGTGGGTGGTGGATGGCAGGCAAAGCCTGGAATCTGGAACCAAATGTGCCAAAATGTTGACTGTGGTTGTCTTGATTGGTGAGGTTATAAAAGTTTTTCTACTTCCTTTTATTTACCTTTTGGTGCTTTCCAAATATTCCGCAACAAACATGTATTTCCTTTGTAATCAAAAAAGAGAATTAAAAAAAAAAACAGCTAAAAAGAATCTGAAATAGGGAATTCTTTTGAGATTTAGCTATGAAAATATCTGCCTTCCTTTAAATCGTAATAAAACCAGTGAGAAGTATGAATTTGGTGCAACAAACCAAAAATAGGTCTGCTTCCAGACTTATCTTAAGATCCTGTCTCTTAGCTATTCATCATAAATTAATAATATAAATTTATAGTTATATTTCATGGGGGTGGGTAGAAAGATGTTGGTTTGACTCATATGAAGTTTGGTTTCTGATACTTGGACCTTTCCTAGCTTCTAGAATATGATGTAAAATAAATCACCTTCTTATCTAGAAAATGATAAACCTAAATAAATAGAAGAATAGATGGGTAGATCTTTCTGAGATGATAGGGGAGCCTGGGAGAATTGAAGTGGAAAATTAAGGCCTACCTTACTGGTGAAGATAGTTCCAAGTTTTGATAGTTTCCTTAAAGCTGGCTAGGACTCAATAGTGAGTAAACAAACATGGCGCATTCTAAAATCTTGTATAAAACATAGACGTTTGGAATCCTGAGTTGGAATCTAATTCCTGGGCAGAGGAAAGAAAATCTAATTCCTGGGCAGAGGAAAGCTCCTTTCAACACCTGAGGGTAGAAGTACTGGAAGGACACCTCTTGAAATTCCTCATTTGATTCAGTTGCTTGCCCTGGTCATAGAAAATGGCCCAGGAATGAGTGTGATAGAAAATGGCCCAGGAATGCGTGTGGGGGCAAAGGAGATGCTTTGTGGATAAGGATCATGGACCAGGGAGAGAGAAGACAAAAACAAAAAGGAAGAATCAAAGGGGAAATTTTACTTTATAGATTTTGGTGTTGAAGGAAGAATAGGCTTTATTGTAATTAGTTACTCGATGCAGTTTCTTGGCCCCTCTTAATGTGTTTCCTCCTCTATAAAATGGAGATAATGGTGGTACCACACTCATGAGGATAAAGGAAATACTGCACGAGAAATGCTTAGCACAGGACATGACTGGGGGAATGCATGATAAATTACTATCATCAGCATTGGATTAAGAGAAAAAATTTTTATATTGATTTCCAGTTTTATTGGGAAGTGATAAGAGAATATCTCGTATAGAATAACAACATAAAACAAATCGGTATTTTGAGATTTGTTTTATGGCCTGGTATATGGTCCATTTTTTTAGACGTTCTAAATGAATTTGAGAAGACATTTTTTGTGGGTACAGAGTTCTCTGTCCTTAGATCAGGCTTTTTAATTGTGATATTTAAATCAGTATTCTTACAGATTTTTTGTTTGCTTAATATTGGTTTCTGAGAAACTCTGTTTTTACTCTTGTGTACATAAGAAGCAGCAGGATGTCAAGAAATGCTAGCCATATAAAGCTAAGTTGGCATTTAAATGGCCATGAGTTATAAAGTTTTTCCATTGACTACATCTGAATTGGCATATAATAGAGCTAGCTCAATGTATAAAATGACTAGGACATTTCAAATACTTTTCATTAAATGTGTGGTGTGGCCTCCAAAATTGGTGCAGCCTTAGATCCAGCTGCAAAGCCATTGAAGGTTTTCGTGCTGCCACTTACATCTAGAAGGTTCAAACAGGTTCAGATAGTCTGAAGAATATCAGCAGCATTAGAAACTGTGGGAAGACTCTTCAGACTAGCCCATTTTGTCCAGTTCTTTGGTGTCTAGCAAGGCTGCACCTAAGCCAGCTAAGATAACTGATGTTTATCCTGATCTTGAAGTTCTTTGGCCTAAAAGATTTCACAATTTTTCTTGGTAGCTTGTGAGGAAACTTCCTCTTAAGAAATGCCTTCTTTTTTCATTGCTACTTTTTACTCATTCATTCACTCTGTAATATTTATTGTTCATCTTCTCTGGGCAACTTAACTGTAATGATGAATGTGTTACCTGGGAATGTCATATAGACATTCTTTCAGACATTTTCAGAGTTCTACACTGTTTACATTAAAAACTAAAGACATAATTCAAGATAAGAAAATTCTTGTCTTAAGTGAAAGAGATTCACATAACTCATAGATATGTGTATATTTTTCACTCATTCTTGATGCAGATGATGGAATCAGAATTGTTTTTACTTTTATTTATTAGTTTTATTAGCTGAAGTCCAGAACATTTCTGAATCCTGGTCAAAGGCACTGGGGGAAGGTATAACACTGACTTTTTTTAAAAAAAGTTTTATTGAGGTATAATTGACATATAGTAAGCTGCACATATTTAAAATATACGATTTGATTAGTTTTGAGCTGTGAATCCATCACCCTCAACATTTCATCATGCCCCTTGGTAATCCTTCCCTCCTATGTCTCCACCCCTATCACCAGGCAACCACTGATCTGCTGTCTGTCACAGTAGTTAGTTTACATTTTCTAGAATTTTATATAAATGGAATCATACAGTATACATGCTTTCTGGTCTGACTTCTTTCACTTGGCATGATTGTTTTGATTTACCCATGTTGTAGCATGCATCAATAATCATCTTTTTATTGATAGGTAGTATTCTATTCTATAGATATACCACAGTTTATTCATTCACTTGTTGATGGAGGTTTTGTTTCCAGTATTTGGTTATTCTAAGTAAAACTACCATGAATATTAATGTACAAGTCCTTGTATAAACATATGCTTTCATAGCTCTTGGGTAAGTAGCTAGGAGTAGAATGGCTGGATCATATGGTATGTGTATGTTGGTATATGTATGTTTAGATTTTTCAGAAACTGCAAAACTGTTTCCAAAACGGTTTTACCATTTTACATTCCCACCAACAGTGTATGTGAATTCCAGTTCCTCCACATTTTCCCCAAAACTTGGTATGGTCAATCTTTTTAAATTTTAGCCATTCTGCTCTTCCCCTACTCCAAACAAAACCCCAAACATGTGGGAGAAAGCGAAGGCTGGATCTAGGAGCCAAAACCAACACAAGGAAATCTCATGGAAGCAACATAAAGACCTCTGATGCATTTCAGAAAGTCAGTTGCCCAGGTCCAGGATTGACAAAGCCTCCCTCATAGCAATGCATGGGTTGAAGTTTGGGGGTTTTGGTTGGTCAAACCATCAGACAGGGAGCAAATATGGCTGCTATAAAAGCTAAAGTAATCATGTATTGCATTAATAGATGCATGGTGTGTGTATCAAGATTAGAACTAGCCTTATGATTCCCTGGACTGGTCAGCACATCGGAGGTGTTCTGTCCAATTCTTAACAGCATTTTTGAGAGGGAAATGGGCTATCCAGAGGCAATTTGCTAAGATGAAGTGTCAAGATGCCACATCAAAGGTAGAATGCTAAGACCAGAAGTGGCCAGACTTATTGGGAGTCTAAAACAATAACTCAGGAAAGAGATAGTGAATGCTACCACTGGGCAGTGACAGCGGAGGTCTAGAAGAGGACACAGATGAAAAGATAGTTAAGGGTCTCATTTAACATGATATTGAGATCAGACATTCAAGAGCTCCGAGTTTGGAGGAGCCAGTTTTGTACGTGCTGAGTGCCCACCAGAAAATGTTTGGTATGCAATTGAATATACGGATCTAGAACACTGTGAAGAAGTTTGGGATGGGGTTTGGCCTTAGACATCATCAGTGCCCAGATGAAGGTTGCAATCATAGGTGAGAATGACTGATGAGTGCCTCAGTGCTCCCGCCATCTCAGGTACAGCAGTCACTCACCAACCTCGTTTTAGCAATCATATTTCTGAGGTTACAGTGTCTAGTATTTGGACAAAAAATTTCAAAAGCTTCAATTCTTTTATGAATGCAAATTTTAGTTCAATCCCTTAAACAGAAGAATAAGAAGAAAGACTATCAGTCCTTCCTCTAACAGACCTGGTGGGTGTGTCGGGGGTAGTGTAGAGAGGGAGGTGTGTTTATGTTGTACCCTCTCACCAAAGAGCTCCACAACAAGCCCAGAAAAATGTGCCCTTAAGCCCTACCTTAATCTGGGAAAAGGCCAGGCAGTTACACTGGCATTTTGCTGAGACTTGCAAAATTGAATACAGAGGAATGCAAGTGTAAATGAAGGTGGATTTCAAGCCAGTAAGAACTGGTTCTAAAGCTTTTTTTTTAAAAGGTACAGTCTGCATGACGTTAAGGACTTGTGTAAAAGTCTGCTTCACCAAATGCCTGTATCACAGACTCTGGAATAAATAAAGATGATTCAGGAGAAGGGTTTACTTACTGGAGCCAGATTTTTTTAAATATCTTTTTACATTTTGTTACGACTTACTAAACTGTTAGAAAAGTTTGGAGCCAGTTTTTTAATACAGATTTTTTTTTTAAGTAGGTGTCTTCCATATGTCTAATTTGTGGTGGTGTTTAAAAAATATGTAATAATATCAATTTACGGTTTTTCCTTCAGTCTCCTATTTTCTAGGATTGCTCAATCTCGTTTTTCCAATGTCTGTATTTTTGCATGGTGTAATGCCTTGGTGTGGGTATGGGACTGCTGTACTTGCCATTTTATGGACATTTGGTGTCGCGTCACATCTTAGTGCCTTTGCATCAGTTCCCCTCCTTTGCCTTGTAAACTCGCTCCTTCTCCTCTGAAAACCCTTCCCTTCCCATCCCCCTCTCCATCAAGAACAGTTGACCAAGTAGCTTTTTTGTGTCATCTCTGCACAGAGTGGTCCTCTGTGCTGCAATAACTAGTTTGTCGTAGGTCTGCTCGTTTCCTAGATGAAAAAGTTCTCGAGAGCAGAGACCTTGGACTTAACATGGTGCCAGACACATAGTAGATACTTGATAAATGGTCTTGCCAAAGAGGAGGAGCCAGAGAAGGAGAGAAGAAAATAGACTTTTAAGGAGGCCTGAAGAATCTGAGCAGAAGGGACCTGAGCCGTAGGAGGAAAAATAAGAAATAATAGTGTCATGGAAGTCAAGGGAGCAGAGAATTTTAAGAGAGAAAGCTCGTCATTAGTGTTACTTGCTATCTAGAGCCAATGAGATAAATATTGGAAATCTTCATTATATTTTTAGGAACTGAGAAAAGATTTCCTCAGCTATAACACACCTTAGATAACACTGCAGGTGTTACCAACACCAAGTAGAGATGGTTACCAACACCAAGCAGAGATGTGCTGGCAGTAAGAGGTGGTGACCTCTTGGAGAGATGCATCAATGGAGCTGCTTGACTTGGTGATATCTATCATTCTGACATTCTGTATGATTATTTTTTCCAAGTGGCAAACCTGCTGGATAATGGGTCCCCTCAGTTTAAGAACTGAGTAAAGAGTTCAAAAATAAGAAATATTTGCAGGATGTTCAGTACAGCAGAGTCATATTGAGATTCAGAAGTTAATTTGGTGAATCCTAACAGGCCTAAAATCTTCCTGGTGGATCATTTCTTGAAAGGTGATAATGAAAAACATGGTTATAGATGTAAATTTGTACAGTCCTAAACTTTCAGCTTTCTCACAAAAAGCAAAATAATACAGCAATGCTATTTAAAAACTACCAAAAATCACAAGGAACTCATGACTGCAAAGTGAGGAAATGTCTTTCTGTGGAATATCTGAACACTCTAAGAAGATAATGCCTTTCTACCAGAAAGAATAAAATGTTCATGACATGGTAACATCATTTAATACAAAATACACAACTTCTTGAAGGATAAGAAATTAGAATAATTCAAAAGAGATTAATATATTGGATTTTTAGGAGAATGGAGACCTTTAAAACATAATGGTTCTTAAAAAGTATAGGAATAGAAAATGTCCAATTATATATTTAAAATTACTTAATTATGCTATAAGTTTTGAGATTCCTCTTAGCCCAGAGACCAATATCATCAGTTTTTTGACTGCCTGAAAAAAAAGTGAAATTCCATTTTTGGCTGTTACTTTTATAAATAGGGAGGGATGGACTTAAACATTACAATCTATGAATATTCTCATTTAGACCAAACCAAGCTAAATTTTCTGTGGTTGATTATCATTCATGTTGTCAGCCAATTGAAATATTTTAAAAGGAAATTTTACTTTTTTCATGTTCACAGATTTAATACTAAATATTTAGTATTTAGTACTAAATATTTAATACAAAATAAATATTGTCCTTTATTCTCATTAGCCTAAAATTTTAATAATAGCAAATTTAGGTTGTTCCCACTCTTCTCTTTAAGGAAATTTATTAAATGAGCTAGATTCGTATCTGTTTATATTCCCTGTGAGGGGAGAATGAGTTGGGCAGGAGAGAGATTCATTTGAGCATATCAAGAACCCTCATGCCCTCTCTGACATCATGTAAGTTTTAGAGGATCTAGGGATTAGGGGTACCTCTATAGTAAGGAAGGGTTTTCTTTTTTTCCTAATTATAATTTAAATCTCAGGAAAATATAAAACTTTAATTAAGTGCATTTTGGTATGAAACCCTCAACGTGAATACTTTATTGTTAAAATAAAAATCTGAATTCTGCTTTTTCTCACTTTCATTCAATGAACCTTGAAGACCTACCAACAGCTCAGTGACATGGGGCAGGCCCAGGTAGGTCAGCTGGACCACTCCTCAGTCATATAGTGGATGCACTAGGAATCTGCTTAAAACCAACAACTGTCTTAGGAAAATACAGAAAGACTTTTCAATTCCTTTTAGATTTCATATACATTTAATGATGCAGCATGGTGTTGTAATTTAAAGCATGGACTTGAACCTGAGCTTTGGAGTCAGGTAAAACCTGTGTTCAAATCTTCTCCCCAACCCCCAGTTCCTAGACATTTGTCTCAGTGCCTCAGTGTGCTCATCTACAGAACAGGGTGATTAGAAAGAATCAATGAGATAATGCATATCAAAGGCTTAGCAAAGAACCTGGCCAGTATTAAGCATGTAATAAATGACGGCTATTATTATAATGCATTTCAGATGCATATGTACTTAACTCTGTGCTTCTGGCATTTTAGAGACAAAGGCAAAATTATATGTACACACTATGCAGCTGTACCTGTTGCCCACTGTGTGTGATAATGATGCCTTTCCTCAGAGACTCCTATTTCTTCTCAGACACACTCTTACTTAGGCTCATGAGAAATCTGTGAATTAGGAAAGAAACAGTCACTAAATAGCTCAGCCTTCTGCTTTGGTCTTCTATTGCTCTATTTCTCCCTGTTAGCATCCAGTATTTTGTGCTCTAGGATTCTACCCTGCTGTGTATTTGAAACTTAAACACTGTTCTTGAGATTTGGGTTATGGAAATTTTTTTTTCTATTATTAATTCATCATCTCAAACTATAAAAAAATACTTTTTATTTCTTTACTGAAAAAAATGTGTTTTCATTAAGGTAAGAGCGATTCAAGTAGTCTCATATGCTTTTAAAAATAGTTTTGTACAAACCACCCATTGTTTTGAAGCTTATGGTACATTTCAGTGTGACAAAATAGTTCTGAATCCTGTGAGGAAAACGGGGTAGGTATTTCTCAGAATTAGTGAAATAATTTAGTAATCTAATATGTGAATACGATTGCTGGGTTTATAATTATAATTGCTGGATTATAATGGCAACCCTAATTTGGACATACCTGTTAAAAAATGCTTTTGACTTAGAAAATCTGTTGTAGTTTGAAGACCTGTTGCTGAAAGGGCATAAGGAGTGTAGAGAATGAAATGTCTCTTGGCATGGAAGTGTATCTATCCTAAATTAGGTAAAAAAGACCCAACTCTTAAATTTTAATAAATAATAAATTTTAATAAAACCTACTTGGCATCCAGGAAACCAAAGTAAACAGTGATTTCTGAAACTACCCCTAAATCCTTGATAATGTTGTGTATCTACTGATTCCAGGCACTGGAAAGAGAAAAGGCAGATCTTCTCTTCTTTATCTTCTGACTCACACTGCAACCAGACAGAACACAGCGGGGTGTAAATGTCTGTGGTGCGGGGTGGGGGGGGGGCGCGGGGGGGGGGCGGCAGGGAGTTGGGGAGAAAGAGAGAAGGAGGGAGGAAGAGAGAGAGAGCAAAGACACAGAGGACACAGCTCTGGGGCATGGCTGGAGAGGATAAATTAGAGAGTTATGATTTCTGCCCAGTCAGTGAAAGAAAAGAGTGCAGAACATTTCCACATAAATAGAGCAAGGGGGAAGAGAACAAAGGACACAAAAATGTAAAATCCGGAAGAGAAAGAAAGAAAATATGTGATAGGTCAAGCAGGATTCTAGTAAATGCTGGTTTTTCTCAGACCACCAAACCCACTGACCGTTTTAGTTGAAAGCAAGGCGGAATCCCCAACGCGTAACGGCATTCACTTTTTTTTTAAAGTGGAGGCGGTCATTACTTGTAAGGTCATGGCTTGTTTGCTAGACCTCTGACTTCTCCGGCCGCCAGACAGCTGAACTTGTAGAGAAGCCATCTGTCAGGTAGAGCACAGGATGGGAGGGGTGGGTCAGGGAGCAGTGCTGGGTTCCCGGCACTGCTGCTTGACACACACCCACAGTGGGTTCCTTCCTGATCATCACCAACCATCTCTCATCTCCCTCTTCCAGCCAACTTCCAGTTGGCTGCCTACCAAATAAGGAATTTAATAAAGACGGATGTCTGTTCTGTATATGTAATTTGAAACAAACTGATATGAAGGAATGTAAAAATGTTTCCTGAAAACTTTTTTAAATCTATGAGAGTTTGGGAAATTATAAGAAAAATTAGACTTGCCATTTGCATAGGTATTCATTCTCAGTGGTGAATTGTGCTTGCTTTTTGGCATTGCACCAATAAAACAGAAGTTTCACACAGCAACCATTACACCCCTTCTGTTACCGTCTACAAGAGCATGGGCCCGTGTGCCACATCTGTTCAAATTCCCAGTCTTCTGCACCTAATGATTTTTTGGATCTCTCCTCCCCTGTGCTATTAACTGGTGAAAGGAGGGGCTACTTAGTAATTCTACACCTGTTTGCGACCACGCCTATCAACTTGCTAAGCTTCCCAAACAAGTGCAGAGTAAAGCAGGAGAATATCTGAATCTGGGGCGGAGACGGCGGTGGCTGCCGCTGGGTTTGGCTTTTGAGATTTTTATTAAAAGTCTCTAATGTATCTCCTACAATGGCAGTTGATGACAGCAATTTATATTCCAGAACGAAGAACAAACTGAATTCATCTCAAAATGATTACAAATCATCAAGACGGAGAAGTCTGCCACCTGAACTCCTTGTAGGACATGACATTAGGAGAAGACTTCAAAGAAACATTAAAAACTTGGAACCCATTCATCTGAGGCGCAGGAAAAAGAGGCCATCCATATTTCCAGGTAGGAATTGTTTAAATTTATGCCTGCCAGTTAAAAATAAAACAAGGACTATATTTCATTTGTTATGATCAGATGTGTTACATTTAAATTAACTTGGGACATGTGTAAGAGCTTAAAGTAGCCAAATAAACATATTTGAATGTAAAAAAATAGAATGGTTCTTCCAGCTGAAAGCACTCCATCTTCTTTCTTTTATTTTCTTTATTTATTGTAACATCTTTAAGAGTCTGTAAATAGGCAGCAATTTTATTACTTGTCAGGAACAGCAGGATCGTGAAATTGCTTTGCTTGCAATCCTGAAGAATTCCATGGTGCATTTCATTCTCTGGCGTATTTTCTTTATTTTGCAAGATTATTGGATTGTTGAGTGAAGCTGATGTTTGTGTGCACCAGAAATTAACACCATTAAATACTCGAATGCATGCTTCAAATTCCTGTCTTGCATCAGAGCCTAAAACCATTTGTAGTAAAGGGCTCAATTAAACCATGTGGATGGTGAAATGTATTAGAGCGCAGAAGACTCATGGATTTCAATCTTGATGAAAGGACTCTGATGTCTGCTTTAGATGTCCGTGCCTGGATATTACAGATGTGTAGACCATGTAAGATGCCCGTGACAGTGAACCCTAACTAAGGTATCACTGGAGAGTGATCACTGGAGAGTATGAATTATTTAGTCAACTTGATTTCAATACTATTTGCATTGGAATTTCCTGGAGAAACTGAAAGTGGCCTTTTTGTTGTGATTGATTGATTTACTGGAGTCTTTACAGAGGATAGATTAGACCCAACTGCTGAGGCTAATTCTATGATGATAGAAAACTAAAAAATAATTCAATCAAGTTTTACTTCATAAAAATGACATTGATTCCCCTAACAGCTGAGTCTTTATACTGCTTTAGGAGATAGCCAGGAGAGATTTAGAAATATGTGGACTCAAGGCCACAAGCAGAAAATTACATTTCTAAAGGAAGCTGTTGTTTTCATGAATTTCTTCTTGGTTTAGTGATGTTGCCCTGGTGTACAACTCCTCAGCAGAAAAAAGCAAAGCCCAGACTGGAATGGGCCAGGGGTGTAAGTGTGTGAATGTGTTGGGGTGAGAAGGAAAGGAATGATATGAAAAATGCTGCAAGGAAGAACATTGAAGTGTCTAAAGTATCTAAAAAATACCATCACTTTCTGCCTGTTCTCTTTGATCTGAAGGTACCAAGGAGCCCAGGCCTGCCTTGTTTTCCTGAAACTGCATGACATCAGGCTCTTTCTGTTGAGTTGGTTCACTAGCAGTTCTTCAGGAACCTTCTCCCAAACCTGTTCTTCACCTCTGCTTTGTCTTCTCTTCCTTTATCCTTTGGGTTAACATATCTGGATCCATGTATGTTACGATTCATCCTGCTTTTCTCTACCACCACTGACACAGCCCCATCCCATACTTCATGAAGGCTTCTCCTTCTTTCCAGACAACCGGATCCCAGGACAACCCCCCACCTCCTCCACTCACAATTCCCATTTTGCCCTCTCTTTCTATAAGGTCATGTAGCTCTGGTCTGTCAGCTACAGCCACAAAATTGTGAGAAGATCTCTTAGCGTGGACCTCACAAAGTTATCCTAAGATCTTGAATTGTCACAAGTTGACAGAGTGGAGTTGTGAAAAGAGCACTGAATTTGGGGGAGCTGAGTTCTAGTCTAGACTCTGTCCCTAAATGACTGTGTGTGTTCTCCAAACCACCTCACTGACCCCTGTGGACTTCAAGTACATTATTTGTTTCTGCCTATTTCTGCCCCTCTTCTCCTCCCTGGGGACAGTAACAGGAAATGGGCTTTTTTCATCCTTCTCCCAGCCTCTCTACCAGGATCTCCAATTGACAGGTTACAGAGTTACTTGCCCAAAGTTTGAACAATACTGGCTATTTGATTTTAAAGTTCCTTTCAACTAAACCATGACTCTTGTCATGCAGGTTGCACTAACTTCTTTTTACAATGGATGGCTTAGAAACGAACTGGACTGCAAATCCCACCACAGCCCCTAAACATCACCTGAAAACAGAAACATACATAGATTGTGCATACATTTTATACTGCTATGTAGTTGCACATAAAGAGCAGATATGATAGATGTGGGACCTGAGAGTCAAGGAAATTAAGATGCATCTCAAAATTAATAACTGGCAAAACTGGGGCTCAGACGTGGTTCTTTGGACTCTGGCATTGAAGCTGTTTCCACCCTATTACAGTGTACTCCATTGTCATCTGTTGTTGTCATTTGTCTGATGAGATTCAAGACTTGAGGACATGTCAGTGTTCCAGTATGCATTCACTCTGACCCTTACACAGGCACAGACAACTTTATCCTTCACCTCAAATCGCATGTTTTCAGACCTGTGCTGAATGATTGACTGATTGGGTGATCAATTCATTCATTCATTCATGAAATATTTATTTAGTTCTTGTACTGTGTTAAGGATAGACCTTCAAGAATCAAGCTGCATATTACTCTTCTGTTCTTATTGCCTCTTTCTCCCATAAGGACCATCTCACACTGCAGATACTTATCTACCCAAAAGGCAAATCTGTTTCATTCCCTTGCTTAAAATTCTTCAGTTGTTATCACTGCTCTTAGGATAAAGTCCAAACTCCTTAATGTGAAGTATGAGACTACATAATCTGCTCCTGTCTCCAGCCTCATCTCATAGCACACCTGCCCCTTACATTCCAACAAATTCAGCCAACTTTAGATCCCCGTGGCCCATCCCACTTGCTCTTTTAGGGAGGTGCTGTATACCCTACCTGCATAGTTTCACCTAACTAATTCCTACCTTAGCTTCAGGTGTCAGCCTGACATCCCTTTTTCTCAGTTTTCCTGACCCCCACTTCTGGGTTGGGTCCATTCTATGTCCCTCTCATAACACCTGGACTTTTCCCTATCACAGCACTTATCACACTGTATTGTAATTGTCTGTTTACTTGTCTGTATCTCCCACTAGCCAGTGAGCTAGGGACCATATCAGCGTTGTTAACCATTGTATCCCTAGTACCTGTCACAATGCCTAGCACATAGTATGCGCTCAATAAATATTTATTCAATTGACTCAAATTGCACTGAACTGAATTAGCTGTTGGTGTACCTTGTATGCTCTGCCTTCTTCCAGACTCTATTTATGCCATTCTCCCTCACCGCCCCCCCCCCAACACACACACACACTCCTGCATTCCTATTATGCCTTTCTTCCATTCTCCACCTGGGCTTCAAGGCCCAATGCAAGTCTTCTATCTTCTACAATCACTTGGTCTTCTTCCTCTGGCCTCTGAATCCTCCTTTATACCTCTCACCTCCTTGGCCTCAGTACGGCATAAGGCTATAAAAAAGAATACTTCCTAGGATTGTGTTCACTTTTCTTAGGTTGTGAATGAGTTCAGTGGACACATTGTCACTTTGTGGCAACTATTAAGTTTTTGTTTTTATAGAAACTCTTTGAAAACAGGGACTATATCTTATATGTCCTTGAATGGCCCAATTGTCTAGGAGAAAGAATTGCACGTGGTAGGTGTTCAGTCAATCTGGTGGTTAATTAACTAATTTGCTGTGAAGCTGTGTCCATCGTTTAGGGCCTGTTTCTACTTCTAGGAAAGAACTAGTTGGCAGATAGAGGCTGTCAAAGGGGAAGGCCTCTATGCTGGCTTTCATCACTATAAGAACTCCTATGGGTGGGGGTGGGGGTGGGGAGGAAATGCAGGTATCCCTTGTCTCAGTATGTAATTCATTCATTGAAAAATGTGTTGGATTCTACTATATGCCAGGAACTATTCTAGACCTTGGGAAGAGAGCAGAAAATAAGACAGTTTCTGATGTAGGCTGATGGGAAAGAATTTTTCTAGTAGGATCCCTTGCATATTGTACAACTCAGTAAATACCTCTTGAATAAAGGAATGAAGGAGCACCATACTCACAGCAATGAAACTTAAAAAAGAAAACCAATATGTTTAAGAATCATATTTATACAAAAACATCAAAAACTAACACTGTTTCTTCCTTTAAAGAAGCCTCATCAATAGAATGCTAGTTTGAGTTGCTTGGCTGAAGTTCTACAGTCTTGGATCTCACCAGGCCAGGTGTTAAGACTGTAGGTCTCTAGCAAGCAGCCAGCCTGGTTTCTCCCTCCTCCTGAAAGAACTCCAGCAGCTCCCTAGCAGTGGGCTCAGCTCAGTTAAAGAAACCAAAGGGAAGAGAGAGAAGTGGTCCTAACACATGCCACACCCATAGGCATGTCGGATTAAAATGAGCATCCCATCCTGCACCTGGAAGGAATTGGGGCTCAGGTGCCAGGTGTACTGGGTTGTTCATTCAGCACTCAAGCAAACAAGTTGGTCTGTTTAATCAGCTAGTTCTTAAAATATCCTACTGATTTTACAATCATCTGTTGTGAAAAGCAAGGATCCATCTGCCTTGAGGAAACAGGCAGTTCCGCGTACTTCCTTGTTGCTTAGTCAGAGGACAGGCGTGATGAGGACTGCTCACAGCCAAGAGGAGTAGGGAGCTCTGGCCAGGCCTCACATGGCAGATATACCAGCATGTAGGCTAACCTCAATTCTCATTTTTAACTCAGTTCTGTTCAAAAGGCAATTTTTTTTCAAATCCACAATCTAAAAAAAATGTTTTTTTAAATCATATTGTTTTTATAATCGAACAGATTTCGAACATTTCTAAAGTAAAATTACTTTTTTGTTTTTCTTGCTGCATGTGGGTTTTTATTGGAAACACAAGGTATTCTTTAGAACAATGGCAGCTGGATGCGTTCTGGCCTCCCTTCGGGTGGCCAGAAGGAGTCTATGAGGATGGGCAGTTTGTTCGAGTTCCCTCCTGAGAGCCTTCTTATCACAGACACAGTGAAGAACACTGTAATTAAGCATGCCTCCTCAAGTATTATGTTCTCTGTTAGAATTCTGTCATTCTGGAACCCTGCTGCCTTTAAGACCTTTCAGCAGGGCCTTCAAGGGACATGGAGAACTGAATCAGGGCCTCCTTAAAGACGTGCTATAAAAAGAGTACTTCCTGGGATGGTGTTCAGTTGTCGTGGGTTGTGAGTGGGTTCAGTGGTTCCACTTTGTGATGACAAGAGCCATGTATCATACACTTTGGTATTCCCCACAACACCCACCACAGAGCTTTGCATACGGTAGGTGCTTAAGAGGTGGTGAAATAGTCAGGCAAAGTGAGAGACGTGCAAGAATAAATGTATCACGACCACTCTGTGGGCCACACCCCTGCCCATCTGGTCCTGTAACTTCCTTCACCAGCTGCTTCCAGAGCAGGCCATGCTCAGGGGTCAAAGCAAAGGGATCCTGAAAGGCAAGAGTTTGAACTCTCCTCTCATGACAGGATTTTAGCCAAAGAATTTCACAAAGTACATATCTACCTCACAACTGGGTTCAAGTTCTTGTTTTTTTTTGTTTTAATTATTTATTTTTTTTCCCCCAAAGCCCCAGTAGATAGTTGTATGTCATAGCCGCACATCGTTCTAGTTGCTGTATGTGGGACACGGCCTCAGCCTGGCCAGAGAAGCGGTGCGTCGGTGCGCGCCCGGGATCCGAACCTGGGCCGCCAGCAGCGGAGCGCATGCACTTAACTGCTAAGACATGGGGCCGGCCCTGGGTTCAAGTTCTGATTCTCCCATCTTACTAAATGAGTAACCTGAGACAAGTCACTTGATCTCTCAGAACCTATTTCTTCATCTGTGAAATGGGGATGAAAACACCAGTTTCAAGGGTCGTGTTAAACTCAAATGAGATAATGCATGACTATGAAATGATATACAACTGGAATTGACTGTGTTCTCTTATTTGTGGTGGTATTAAAGGTTTTGTTTTTCATAATGAGTACTTTTTCTTTTAATGGGTGGGTAGTGGGTATAACTGTAACACTTTTGCAATTCTTCATGGTTGAAAAGTTATCCAAAGTTGCTAATCGGACCCTCTGCTAATGTAAATTCTATATAATGACACACCACTAATTCTAATTTTATCGTAAAAAGAGGATGACATGGAAACTCTTCTTCATATAAATATCCATGTATTTTCTCAATATGAATCATTAAACTTGAGAGCATTGTCATATAAACCCTCTGAAAATTGTTTGTTATTAGAAACATCAATGTCTGTGTCTTATAAACTTACTTGTAGCCTTGCTATGTTTAATATTTTTGCCTAATTTTGTCTATTTAATGCCTTGCTTTTGGAAATTCTGCCCTTAAGCTCTTCTTTGAACTAAAACTTGGAATAGGAAGGTAATTGGTTTGCACTTGTGGTTTTTAAAAGTAGCTTATATATAAGATTGTAAATGAATTCACTACTTGAAATTAATCTTTTTAAATATTAGGAGTGTTTAGACTTGAAAAACTTTTGAAAGTCAACATTTAACATTTGGATTTAAGGTATTTATGGCATTTATTACTCAAAAATACTGATGCAACAAAAACTGAGGTAGCCTGTTTATTTAAATAATCAAATTTATTTATTGGACAAGTTTATTCAAGGGGGTGAAATTTTTGTTCTTGTTTTGCTTTGTTTTGTTTTCTAAAAAGAAACAAAAACAAACTTTTAATGAGGATATTAGTGGTAACCCAGTTACTTTTAAGGAAAACAAAAATGCTGAGACTCTGATATTTATCTGCATAATTTATAAGCAAGGGAAAATATGTTTTCCCTTTATGCAGGGACTGATGGTGAGCCCAGCAGAAGCAGAAAGTTTAGATTTATAGCTCAACTTCAGGCTTTTCTCCTTGTCGTAAAAAAATAAAAATACAGGGTTTCGAATTCAGGACTTACTATATAAGTATATTGAAAAGTGGCTTAAACACTCCTGTTCTAAAAGCAGTTCATTTCCATTTGTTGATCTATATAGCAAACGTATAACTACAGATTTGAGAGCTCCTGCACACTTTTCTTCCCATTCTTAAAAAATGCTTTAAATATATATTCCCATCTAGACTATGAAAATATTATGTATTTTTGCATTCACATAATTTGACATTTACTCAATATACTTCAGTGATGATTTTTAAGCATTTTTAATTGTTTGCATAAATAATGTGCTTTTAACAAATATTTGTGGGGGAATGGCCATACAGTTACTCAGTTACATAAGAAATGACCATACCCCGACATTCTTTTGGGAATGTTTGCTTTCAAAATGTAATTAGAATACCTCCAGCTTTTCTTTAAAATCTAGAAAAATATAGATGTGGGGGTAGGAGTTTACAAAATGAGATTAAATGGGCAGTCATTTTTAGATGACATGCATGTAAAAACTCTCATTACAAGATAGTCAGAGTATTTTTCAGTCACAATCTTAAGACCTTTCCATCCTAAGTGGGATGGAGTTATTTTTTTTTTTTGTATGAGTTTTTTTTTTTTTTTTGTGGTGAACAACTGATTGTCAGATGTACCTTTGAACATCCTGGGAGTTCAGAGCACAGAGATGGAGGAACCACAAAGATGGTGTGTACTTTTGTCACTGGATCAGATTTACAATGGTGCTCCCTCAGCTATCAAATAGCGCACTTCTCTCCTACCCTGATACTTAAGAAAGACTAAAGTCACCTTAATGGATAATCAATACTGGATGACATTGTAGAGTAATTATGGGCAAGAAAGATACAATTTAAAGAAACATTTCTTAGTTTTAAGTATTGAAATAAGTGCCCAAGGGTAAATGGAAGATATACATGGGAAAGACTACAACAGCTGTTCAACAAAAATCTAAACAATCTTACTATCTATTAGGTACAAAATACCCTGCAAGGACTGGATGATGGTTAAGACATCGATACACAGTAATTTGTTCTTATATCTACTTTTTTACTAGGAGAGCAGGCTGCATTAATGTGGGCTTTCAAGCTTCTCTGGCAACCAATATTTAAGCCTCTCTGTTGCACTAGCTAAAGGCAATACTGATGCCATGTCATCTAGCACAGAAGCCCTAATTGGCAATGAAGCGTCTCCCTACAATGAAGTCCCAGGGGACCTTAATTGTCCTCCTCATCAGGGTTTCTTTGCTGGGGGTTTGTTACTTTTTGTAATTTGTGCCTTTTCTCTGCACCCTCTAAGAAACATCTAAGTGGGAAAGGGTCATAAGTCAAATATCCCTCCCCAAGGCCCAACTCAGGAAGGGTTTCCAGTCTTTTGATATTTTTGAACTCCTGTAAAACTAAGAGAATATTAGATTATAACTTAGGGCATTAATTCTCAATCAACTATGCAAATGTGAATTATTGGAGGAGGTTTTTCAGACTCCCTGGAGATTTGATTTAGTGATTCTAGGCTGGGGGCAGGCTTCTAACTGCATTGTGAAATTCTCTAACAGCATTGTGAAAGTTTCCCCCAAATAGAACATTTGTCCCATTCCCTGGTTGAGAACAACTGACTTAAAGGAAGTGGAAAATATCCTCAAAGATCAAAGTTATTCTTAAATTATTCCATGTTTCACTTGCAGAAGCAGGAGGCACCTATTCATGGCAGGGCCCCATCCCTGCCCCTTGTCATCTAGTCCCCTCCCACACACACACCCAGCCACCACCATCCTCAAAGGTCAGTGTGTTCTCAGGCAGGAGGAGAACCTGTCTTTTCTCTGCTAATAGTGCCTGGATTTGAGTTCCATTATGTACAGACTTCCTCCTGGTTGCCACTTACAATCTCTCAAGGCAAAATGGCAGAATGCAGAGGTCCGGACTACTCTTCTCCAGGTCTTTGTTCTAAGCCCCACTCAGAACCATAGGATAAAATCCTAGAACTCTCTCTGCCACCTCTCTGCCACAATTTTTTAAATGGTGCAGCGTCCTATGGATTAAATGTTTGTGACTCCTCCTAAATTCGTATGTTGAAACCACAATCCCGATTTGGTTGGTATTTGGAGATGGGAGCTGTGGGAGGCAATTAGGTCATGAGAGTGGAAACCTCATTAATGGGATTAGTGCCCTTATAAGAAGAGACACAAGAGAGTTGATCTCTCTCTCTGCCATGTGAAGTCACAGCAAGAAGGCAGCCATCTATAAGCCAGGAAATGGGCCCTCACCAGACATCAAATTGGCCAGCCCCTTAATCTTAGACTTCCCAGCCTCCAGAACTGTGAGAAATAAATATTTCCTGTCTAAGCTACCCAGTCTATGGTAATTTACTATAGCAGCCTAAACTACCTGAGCCACAATGCTTGTTAGAGGTAGCCAATTGGATGAATGAGAAACATTTTAAGTCCTTAAAAATAAAAGCTCTTAATCAATACAAGTAATATTATAAAATATAGCAATGTCCAATGAATAAAAGTTAATGAACATCATACATGATACTTGTACTGCACAGCAATTGCATTATTCAGAAATAAGATAAACTATAACTACTTATTTTCTTTTGTTATTGAATCACATCCATCCAAAATAAATAGCAGTTGAGCAACTTCTCAAAAGAAATATTGCTAAAATGTAACTACTTTTAATAAAGTTGCCACAAACCACTATATAATTATTTATTTATTTTTATTTATTTTTTTATTTTTTTTTAAGATTTTATTTATTTATTTTTCCCCCCAAAGCCCCAGTAGATAGCTGTATGCCATAGCTGCACATCCCTCTAGTTGCTGTATGTGGGATGCGGCCTCAGCATGGCCGGAGAAGCGGTGCGTCGGTGCGCGCCCAGGATCCGAACCCCGGGCCGCCAGCAGTGGAGCGCGCACACTTAACCGCTAAGCCACGGGGCCGGCCCTATATAATTATTTAAATCAAAGGCAATGCAGTTTTGGAAGACTGTAAACATCCCAAAGTTATGGCCTTGCACTTTGTCTTAATTTCTGCTAAATTAGAAAGGGCTGTGCTGTTTCAGATATACCCATACTGCTGAGTCCTTTAACAAAAAGCAGGTGACTAAAATCTGCATGCTTAACTAATATTTCTAATGATAGAAGCCATTTTATTGGCAATAAATCAGCTTCTGATTTCCACACCAAACACTCCCACATGCAGAGACATGGATGGGCAGAAAGAAAGGAAATGGTCCAGGATGATATCCTTCATAGACAACCTAGAATGCAAAAGCAAAATCTGCATCAATGGGTGATGGTTGGAGGTGAGAGAGTACCGAGAAAATCTATCAGGAATTTGTCTAACATGCTTAGCAGAAGGAACTTAAAAAAAAAATAACTAAAAAGAAAATGTGACACCCACATCCACAGTCACCTTCCACAGCAGGGAATATGTGAGGTGGTTTTTACTTTGAAAATTTTACTGCTATGGACAGGGCAAGATGACTTGCAGATATGAAACTGGGTTTGGTGTTTGCTTGTGGGAAGTGGGGAAGCTCCCTAAATGTGACCTTGAGGGTTAAGAGGGAGGGCAGCAGGAGTGTAATCATTGTTTATTTGGTAAGTAATGGTTCCCTATTTAAAATGTTCTTTTAAATTTCCAAACATTGAAAATCATGGTGAGTTAACACAAGATTGAATAAGGTGAGATAGGAAGAGTGGAAGGTTGCTGTTTCATCCTCTCCCCCACACGGCAACCATGGATTATATATCTCTACCCAACCACTGCCTCTGGGGTATTTATAGGAAAGTAGAGCAGTGGGGACAGGGGAAGGAAGACAGGTAGAGAAGAGAAAGAAGCCCCTAAGAGTCGACTGGCTTCTTCTTATTGTCACACTCCTCCTGAAAGGCTCCCTAGCTCAGTCTGCACGTTATTGCTTTAAAATAATATTAGGATCTAGCTCAATTGTATTTGGGCAGCAGAGGTAGAAATTACCAATATATGAAATTTTGATGTTCGGACAGAAGTCCAGCATTGCATGTTGCTTTCATTATGTTTGAAAATACAGTGTGTAGAAGTAGATGAAAAATTTACTCAAAAATCCACCACACTCTTTTAGGAGCTATAGTAGACTGGTATATTTTTGATTTTGCTTCTTTAGAGTGTGAACATTTGAGATTAACAAACACTATAAAATAGATTAATATGTAAAAGTTGTACACAAAATACAGATTAATCAGCTGACTGGAATTCTGCCCTTACCCTGGAGTGTTTATAAGCCCCTAATATCCTGCACTTAATGTACCACATTGCTGTATGCTACTCATTGCTAAATGGAGTGGTGAATAACATCTATTTAAATGTGGTATAATACTATTTCATATTTTAGGACTTAAAATAAATGTTATAAAATTTGAAATGCCATGTATTTCATCCAAAGTGGCAACATTTCCCCAATCAATTTTTAAGGAATATGATTAGGTGAGAAGTATACCTCACTTTCAAAATATTTTAATTTCATTGCTGGGAAAATAGGGATAAGTACACACGTTTTTAAGTCATACGGATTCATCAAGCTTGGATCTTGCCATTCTGGACATCAATGAGCTATTTTAGTTTGTCATCATCATTGTTGTTTTAAACTGTAATAGGGCATCTTAGAAAACCTGTGGCATTTCCTCAAAGATTTAATTTTTAATTTCCTCCTAATTATTAATCTTACAGATATGCCTTTGAGTCCTGGGGATTTACTATTCTTTTCAGAGCTCAAACTGCAAAAAGTCCCTGGTGGTTGTGCTGTTGAAGAACCTAGACAAGCAAATAAGTTGCTTGGCAGTGAGCATAGTGGAGAATGAGAATCATTGAATTGTGGATTTGAAAGAACTCAGAGAGCATCTTATTCACTGCACTCATTCTACAGAAGAAATACAGACCTACACAGTCAGCTTACGTTTAGGGTCTCCTCCTTCCCAGTCTAATCTTCACAAGGTCATCACAGAAACCTAGTTTAAGAACCTCTGGGGTCATTTTTTGTGAATATATAAAGTGAGGAGAAAATGACACCCACTGCTTTCCTTTCCACAGGGTCCCAGAGTCAAGCAATCTATGCACCAGCCTGTGTTTATTCAACCTCCATGTGTACACCATTCTGGACCAGCACTTTGGGGTTGGGGGTGGAGTACAGGTGAGGTTGGAAGATTTAAAAAGTACATGTCAGTCACAGTTGGGGAGACACTCAACTGGGGGGGTGAGCCTAGTCTAGTGCACGGCATCAAGATCTCAGCGGGTTTTATTTTTCATCTGTCCTTAAGAGACAAAAAGTCTGTTTCTTTGACTAAAGCAATCAAGTGAGAGAGAGAGAATTTCGGTTTAAGGTAACTTTAGTTCAAGAAAATGCACAGGAAACATGATTCTCCTCAGAGATCTGATCCAGGAGAAAACCTGGACCCTGTATAAACATTTCCTTTTTGGGGAAGAGGTCTAGGGATATGTTTCTTTTGAAAGATAAAGGTCTACTAAATTTTCATTGTCCTCACAGACCGAGATTTGTTGTTATTCCCATGTCACAAAGAGGAAACTGAGGCATATGGAAACTAATCTGTTAAACGTTAAGTGAACAAATTTGAGGCAGGATGAGATTTCACAACTTCTAAATTTCAAGCTCTCTTTTGCCAAATATTCTCTGAAATTTATTCCATTCTTGTGTTCTAAAAGTTATAACCCAAGGCACGTTTACAACCACATATTTTATTAATTGAATAAAAAAGGATATCTTTTTTTCCACACAGATTATAATAAAATCCATAATTAAAACCCAATAATAAGTCTCCTGATTAAAGGTGTAATGAAGGTAGACAGTAGACCTGGCCTGAATATGCTTGTGGGGCAGCTGTGTGCCTGCATCTGTCACTGAAAAGTGAATATTTCGCTCATTTGGAGGAAGTGTATTAATTTTTAAGGTTGTCAGGGCTCCATTTAGTTCCTGAAAAGTAGGTCACCCTATTGTTTTATGTGGTCCTAAGTTTAAAAAGTTGTCTGACAGAACATTCCACACTTCGAAAGGCATATGTAATAAATAATTATTGTTTTGGGAAAAGGATTCTAGGAAAGCTCAAAATAAAGCAAAATTTTTTAAAAAGCTAATTTCTTCTAAGCACAAGATTTGAAAATGCAGAATGGTTTTTTGTTTTGTTTTAAAGTAGTAGAAGGAAGTGAAGATCATATAACCCAAAAGTCAGCTGAGAGCACTTTGCTCTTAAAACTTAAATAAAGATTGATCAAGTTTCCATGCCAACACCTATAGAAAGTCCCAGGCCCAACTCCAAGATTTCTACAACTTTTCAGGGACACGTGTTCTTGTGCTTAAGTTTATGCTTCTGCTGATGTTTTCTTTGTTTGTTTGCTCTTTTTTTGCCATTTATGGATTTTCTTATTATCTTCTTATGCTTTCTCTACTTTGTACTGTGTGGATTCAGAAGTGAAGTTCAACTTCTTTCCTTGATTTCCACAATCTTAACCATAAAAGCCTCTGTGTGGGGGCCAGCCCAGTGGTGTAGTGGTTAAGTTTGTACTCTGCTTTGGCGGCCCGGGGTTCATAGGTTCAGATCCCGGGTGCAGACCTACACACTGCTCATCAAGCCATCTGTGGCAGTGTCTCACATACAAAAAATATGTAGCACAGATGTTAGCTCAGGGACAGTCTTCCTCAAGTGAAAAGAGGAAGATTGGCAACAGATGTCAGCTCAGGGTCAATCTTCCTCACCAGAAAAAAAAAAAAGAGAGAGAGAGAGAAAAGCCTCTGTGTGTATAGCAGATTCTACTGGATGTCTGGAGAGACCAGGAGAATCTAGGGTTCAGATATTCAATCAGCACAAGTGACTTTGATTTAATATTAGATGTCTCTGTTCTTTAAAAGCCCTAACAGCTACCTTACCATTTGAGGTTTCTCAACACTTACTCTACCAGTAATCTTCAACCTCTGGCCATCTTGGTGACTCCTTTCTCCTTTTCTTCTCCCCTCTGTCCTTTCAAATTCCTTTCCGCCACAATGTCCTCAGAATTTCGTTTTCTTCTCCCTCTATTGTATGGAGCAATTCTGATCTGTCCAGCTCCTACTCCCAAGCTCTTCTTCAGGCCTATCATTGCATATCCAAAACCAGTCAAGGTTCTCATCAAAATTGAAAAACCATCTGAGACCTAGTTCCGTTAAGCCTGTGGTCATGATAAGAGTACATGAGAACCATCTGCAGATCTTATAAAACTTAAATTCAGATGCTGATTCATCAAGTTTTTGATTGGCATAGGAATATCTACTTTTAATGGTCATTCTTGATTCTGATAGAGAGATGTTCAGCTTATTCTTTGATAAACTCTGTAGTCTAATAAGATTCATCTTCTACAGGAGGCAGTTGGAGTCTAGATAGCAGGGGTTTTTTTTCCCTTTCACATGTAGAGTAGACTTTATTCTAAATAAAGCCCTGGAATGACCCCACTATGATTGAAATTAAACATCTCCCCATCATCCTATTGCTCAGACCATCTTATGATGTAAGCCAAGATCACTTTTGTTAGAAGCCCCATCAATTAAAACTTTGGAGGCTCATTAGTAGGGGATAAGACTCATATTTCCTGTCTTAAGAGGATTTCTCTTGTCAGAAACATGTTTGTATTCATCTGAACAGGCTCAGCGACCCAGGTAGCTGAGTCACACAGAGGACAAAGCTTGCTCTGGGACAACTCAGGGGACTTTGCTTACCATCTTCCAATGGTGTGTAACAGAAGACCGTCTTAAAGGATCAGGAAGTAAGACCATCTTGGGCTAGCAGACTTCCACTTTTTATTTTATATCTTTAATACCCGGAGTAGTTTGTGATAAGTTCACATTAATTTGGGGCAGCATTCTTCAGTGACGGTAGCTTTGTTTTCAACTCAGTTTACAATATAACTATGTTCCTTTTAAAAGATAATTTAATTACAAAAATCAGAGACTGATCAGAGCATCCTTATAAAGTGTATAAATTATCCATACTATGAGTTAATAAATTATCTTATATAATGCATTTTAAATCCTTTGTTTTACAAAAATATGGTGCCCTTTTCAGGAAGATATCAACTCTATTGTGTAAAGAAATATATATCTATACTGTTCTTCCTAATAAGTTTACTGTCTTTTGTCGTTTTTATGTTGTCTTTCTACCTTAATTCTTAGCTCTTTAAATAGAAGAGATAAATTTTCTATTTTATTTATCTCCCTTAGACATTATCCAATGATCTCTGCCCACATTGAGTGCTCAGGAAAATGCTTATGCCCCACCCAGAGCTGTTTCATACTCTCCCCTCTTCCATTAGCAGTGTGTGAATCTCTGTAAATAATTCAGCTACCCTGGACACCCTAGAATATTCTCTGTAAAGTAGGATAAAAATAGTAGCTGATACCAAGAATCTCTGCTTTTTAAGGACCTCTCTGGAGTCTAGAACTGCATCCCCAAAGTAGTTCTGTCATCCACTGGCAGATTTTCTTCTATTAAATGTTGAAATATTCTATAACACCCTGCATTTTCTTTTTGATTGTGCCTCTCTCGTGTTTAAGCCCCTTTACTTTCAGAATCAAGCCTACACTCCTGAACATGCCATTAGAGACCCAGGAGCCTTACCATTCTGGCCCCATGCTCAGATGGAGGGCTTTATCCCTGCCCCTGGCCCTTTTACGTGCTGCTCCAGCCACCCTGAACCACTGCATGCTCTCTGGCCCTGCAGTCCTTTCATTGATGTGGGTCTTCACACAGGCTTCCTCATCTGTCCACCTTGCTTTGCTCTGACTGTCATATTCTATTTCAAGGCTGAGCCCAAATGTCACCTTATCTTTCAAACCGTCCCTTACACTCCCACCCCCAGATAATTTAGTTGTATCCCATCTTTGGTTCCATAGGTCTTTACATGTCTTGCTATTATAGTATTTAGTTCTGTACATATCTGTTGTTATCACCACCCTCCCTGCCCAGGCTTCAAGCCTTTTGAAGCCATAAACTGTGTATCCCATGAATGAATGAATGAATGAATGAATGAATGGGAGAGTGCTTTCCTTGTCTATCTTTAACTGCCTGGTCTGTCTTAGCCATCAGTAACATGCCAAAGCTAAATTATTTCCTAAGAAGCCGTAGTCTTCCTTAGTATTAGTTTTCCAGTGAAAGTAGTTTCCTCTCTTCTCTCCAAATCCCTCATCACCTGGACTCCTGTTATTTTACTCTTTCCTTAATATATCCCAGTTTGACAGGATTTTTTGCTTATATTACTAGCTACTTTAAATCCTTTGCAGATTTAAGTAAGTGATAAGTATAATACAGTATCCTCTGAGCATCATCTGAGCTAAATAAAGTCTTTTTCCATCAGAGGCAGCATCAATTTTTCCACTTCCCTTTCCCCACTTATTGTATCCTGGAGAAAGCCGATGTCAGCTCTTCATGTGTCCATCACGTTGCATAATGTTTTTGAGTCAGTATTCTTTATTAGTTTATTTTGCTTCTGCATACATGATTGGATACAATTATTTGACAGCTTCTTTTGGGCTAATACAGATTTACAAAATCAAAACTTTCTAATGCACTTCACTCTTGCCGGTATCATTATGTATGCTGCAATAGCGGGGAAAATAATTGTGGTTTGTGCAACAATATGGAAGAGTTATGTAGAAAGAGTGAAAAGAGATTCAACAAAAAGAGATAACCATAAACTCATCAGAGAATAAAGTGAATTTCCTAACATTATTAAAATATTGACAAGTATATGCCACTTTTGCATTACGTCATCAGTTATAGTCTTATTCCTAAGAAAGCTTAGTGAAAATGATGGTTCTTTGATTGTATGGAATGGATTGTTTACCTGATGAAGCAACATAACAAATATCTTAGGAATAACCAGCTTTACACCCAACAGCAAACTCCTTAGGGCAAGGACTTTATATGTTTGGCACAATTATGCTTATTGTACATCAGTGCTGTATAAATATTTAGTAACAGCTCCTCCCGTACCTATTCCTGGCAAGTCTAGCCTTCCTGACTTGTCATGTCCATAATCATATATGTATTTTCACATTAATTATTTGAGGTGTGGTGCCACTTTTAAGCTGGTTTCTTTGGGAGGGTGCCATCTTCTCTAGGCTCAGGATAACTGGAATATAGATAATTAGCTGTGAATATCAAACAGCACTCTATTTTTTTCTTTCCTTTAAAAATTTCTTCATTTTTAGAGATAGATGACTTACAGAGTGAGCTGTATTTTCTCCTAAAGGTTAAGCAATCACTTTTTTTGAAGTTACACTAACACTTGGGCTTCATCATCCAGGCTCTGTAACTAGCAACGTGTCTTTGGGCAGCTCAGTTTACCTCTCTGGAGTTCAGTTTGCTCATCTGAAGAAGATCCTCCTGGGCTGATTGCAAATGTTGTTTCTGGCCCCAAAGTTCTAGTGTACTGCCTATTTCCAGATGTAATAATTGTGCTTACTTACTCAGAAGAAATAAATTAGTTTGTTTTTAAGTCTGCCTTTCTAGTGAATCCAAAAAAGGTGCTACTACTTAAATATTAATCTGTTGTCTGATTTTTCTCTTTAAGAGGAATTTACCCAATATTCATTATTTAGAAGAAGAGAGTCATTGTAGCATCAGATTGGAATTCCAAAGTGCTTTCATAGAGAACAACGTAGCTATTTAATTATGTGAATTTTAAAAGAACAACAAAATTTAAAGTGATCAGAAAGAACAAAATCTCTTGGTTCTGGGGACAAAAGTCTACTAATTGTGTGAACTCTGTCCCTTGGTTTCTTTATCAGTAAAATAGGACTCTTATCTTTCTGTTTACCAGAGAACAAGAAATGAGACAAAGACATAAAGGTCCATTGCAGTTGTAGGAGTTTCAGTTGGAAATTTGCGTGTATAAAGATAACTGCTAGTTCAGTTCTTCAGGTTCTCTGACAGTGGGAGTCCCTTCGTCTTCATCCACTCACACTTTCTCTCCCAACCACTCTCGTGACTTTTGCCGAAATTTCCGTATGTCTGGCCACATTTGGAGCTACCATCTTTGTTCATGCAAAATGATATTTGTTGTTGTTGCAGCAACACTGATCAGCCCAGAGAAGGATTTAATCTGTTATTTGTTTCCATCAACAGCTTCTTCCAAAGGCCCAAGTTTATCTGTCAAAAGTGGACTAGAGGCCGGCCTGGTGGAGCAGTGGTTAAGTGCGCGTGCTCCGCATCAGTGGCTGGTGGTTTGCAGGTTTGGATCCCACGCACGCACCAACACACTGCTTGTCAAGCCTTTCTGAGGCGGCGTCCCATATAAAATAGAGGAAGATGGGCATGGATGTTACCCCAGGGCCAATCTTCCTCAGCAAAAAGAGGAGGATTGGCATTTGCTGTTAGCTCAGGGCTGGTCTTCCTCACAAAAGAAAAAAAAAAAGTGAACTAGTTCAGGCTTCATAAAAATGGTGTGCAAATCCTTTTAGTTTTACTCACCTTGTCTTGCTCTCCTATCTGGGAATTCCCAGTCTGCAGAATTTTTGTTTGTGCACACTGAGGTTTCTAAGGGTAACTCAGTTAAACTGGAAAGTTCTTTGGCCCAGGCCACCATCAGCATCATTTCCACCTGTAGTCACTTTAACTGTCATGAAGTTAAACTGTATGTAGTTGAGGGAAGTGAACCCCAGTTAGGTTTTCCTGTGGTTCCACTGAATCTTCACAGTTAGGTAACTTTCAATACCTAACAGTAAATATTGTGCTTCCCGTTACAATGATTTACACCTATGTTACTCTCATGTTTAAATTATTAGTATTATATATTAATGCATGGATACACCCAGAAGCATATAAGCCATTGACACTGTTTTAAGTACAATATGTCTTATTTGTCCCTCTGAGCACCTTTAAAAATGTATACTTCTTCCAAGGAGTTCCCAAATACTAATATTGACCTTTGCATCATTGACTAGGATCACCTTGCCTAATCCAGTCTTCATTTCTGTATTAGTAAATCTTGTAATTTTTATTGTTATGATCATTTTTCCACATTGATACTCCCCCCTGGCTGTGATTCATAGGAGAATCACACACCAGATCATTCATTCATTCATTCATTTCTACATACTTTTTGAGTACCTGCTACATGCCGGGCACTGGACTAGAGCTTGCTCATAAGCATTAAAGTCTGCTAATACTATTTCTCCCTTCAATTCTGTCAACATTTGCTTCCTATTTTTAGGAGCTCTGATGTTTGGAGCATATATAATTTTCATATCTTCTTGGTGAATTGACCTTTTTTATCATTATATAGTGTCCTTCTTTGTCTTTTGTGATAGTTTTTGACTTAAAGTTTATTTTATCTGATATTAGTTTATCTGATATTAGTATGCCAACCCTGCTCTCTTTGGTTACTATTTGGATGGAATATCTTTTTCCACCCTTTCATTTTAACCCACTTGTGTCCTTAGAGCCTTAGATCTAAAGTAAGTCTCTTGTAAAAAGTGTATAGTAGGATACTAGTCTTTTTAATTTATTATGCCAATCTACATCTTTTGATTGGGGATTTTAATCCATTTACATTTGAAGCAATTACTGATAGGGAAGGACTTACTATTGCAATTTTGTTATTTGTTTTCTGTAAGTCTTATAGCTTTTTGTCCCTCATTTCCTTCCTTATTGCCTTCCGTTGTGTTTAGTTGATTTTTTTGTAGTGACATGTTTTGATGTCCTTCTCATTTCCTTTTGTGTATATTCTATAGATATTTTCTTTGTGGTTACCATGAGGGTTACATAAAATATCCTAAAGTTATAACACTCTATTTTAAACTGATAACAACTTAACTTCAATTGGGTACAAAAACTCTACTCATTTACATCTCTGCCCCACCCCTCCATTTACAATATTGATGTAACAAATTGCATCTTTAAATATTGTTTACCCATTAACATAGATTTATAATTACAGGCATACCTCAGAGATGTTGCAGGTTTGGTTCCAGACCACCACAATAAAGTGAATATTGCAATAAAGTGAGTCACACAAATTTTTTGGTTTCCCAGTGCATATAAAAGTTATGTTTACACTATACTGTAGTCTATTAAGTGTGCAATAGCATTATGTCTAAAAAACAATGTACATACTGTAATTTAAAAATACTTTATTGCTAAAAAATGCTAATCATCATCTGAGCCTTCAGTGAGTCATAATCTTTTGGCTGGTGGAGAGTCTTGTAAAAAATGCAATCTGTGAAGTGCAATAAAGCAAAGCACAGTAAAACAAGGTATGCCTGTATTTTTTATGCTTTTGTCTTTTAAATCTTGTAAAAGAATGAATGGTGGAGTTATAAATCAAAATTACAATAATTCAAGTTTTTGTGTTTGTCATATATTGACATTTACCAGAGGACTTACATATTCATATGGTTTTAAGTTACTGTCTGGTGTCCCTTTGTTTCAACCTTAAGAACTCTCTTTAGCATTTCCTGTAGGACAGGTCTAGCGTTAACTCCCTTGGCTTACAAAAGCTGGGAATGTCTTAATTTCTCTCTCAATTTTGAAGAACAGTTTTGCTGATAACAGTCTTCTTGATTGACAGTTTTTTCTTTCCATACTTTAAATATATCGTCCCATTGTTTTCTAGCCTGCAAGATTTCTGCTGAGAAATCCACTGATAATCTTATTGAAGATCCCTTTGTACATGACAAGTCACTTTTCTCTTGATGCTTTCAAGATTCTCTCTGTCTCTGACTTTCTACAGTTTTATTATAATGTGTCTCAGTATGGGTCTCTTTGGGTTTGCCCTACTTAGAGTTATAGATTTTTGTGTGTATATATCCATGTCTTTCCTCAAATTTGGGATATTTTCACCTTTTTTTCCTTCAAATAAATTTTCTGCCCTGTTCTCCCTCTCTTCTCGTTCTGGGACTCCCATAATGCATATATTGATCTATTTGATGGTATCTCATAAGTCTTGTAGGCTCCTTTCACTTTCCTTTATTCTTTTTTCTTTTGTTCTTCACACTCATTAATTTCAAATGACCTATCTTCAAGTTTTCTGATTCTTTTTTCTGCCTGTTTGACTCTGTTGTTGAACCCCTCAAGTGCATTTTTAAGTTCAGTTATTGTTTTTCTCAGCTCCATAATTTCTATTTGGTTCTTTTTTATAATTTTGATCTCTTTGTTGATAGTCTCATTTTGTTCATGCGTTATTTTCCTGAATTCATTTTGTTGTGTGTCTGTGTTCTCCTTTATCTCATTTAGCATACTAAAGACAGTTGTTTGAAAGTCTTTGTTAAGTAAGTCCAAGGCCTGTGTTTCTTTAGTGTCAGTTTCTGGAGATTTATTTTGTTCCTTTGAATGGGCCCTTTCTTTGTATGCCCTATGATCTTTTGTTGAAAATTGGGCATTTGAAAAAACCATCTTTTCACTCAGTCTTTGTGAACTGACTTTATACAAAGGAAGATCTTCACTAATCAACCTGGCGTGAAGGCTCAACGTCTTCTCAGACTTTTTCTGGGGATATGTCTTTGCTGGGCCTCTGCATAGCTTTTTTTTCTTTAATTCTCCTGTATACACAGCTGCTTTTAAATCTCTTGATTTTCCTAAGTCTCATCCCTGCTCATTCTCAGGACCTTAGATGTTCTATTGTATTCCTCCACCTGTATTCAGGTGCCCATGAGTCTACAGTCCCCTGAAACTCTCACAGGCCACTGCACCCACCACTGCTTTCAGCAGCCTCCAACCTGATATCCAAAATACACCACCATTCCCATCAATGCTCTGAGTCAGATCAGACAGAAACCAATCCCTCAAACAAGCCAGAATGTTGCAATCAAGTTCCACTCTTTCCTTCTGTCCTGAGGGAGGGGCCAGGAATTGAGTGGCATCCTCCTGACCAGGTTGTGCTACACTGGGGAGAGGAGGAGCACAAACAAAAATGCCACAAAATGTCCTATTGTTTTGAGTGTGGCTTTTTCTTGGTTAGGCATTCACTTGGTTGCTGCAGCTTCTTAACTGGTTTCTAGAGTTCCTACAAAGCTACTTTGGTCCATATGTTGTTGTTCATTTGGTATTTCCGTGGGAGAACAAGGGCCTGGAGCTTCCTAGTTCATCATCTTGCTGATGTCACCCTTGCTCATAAGTAACTCATAATCCAGGGAGGAAGAAAGACACACAATAAGAATGACCTGAACAGTTTTATATTTTAGAAAAAATAACTCAAGGTTATACATCCTTGTACAAGAGAAAATAAACTTCAGAGCTACAGAAACCATTATAAATCTGTCTATTGGACTAGGTGAGAAATGGTAAGGCCCTGAACTAAGATAGAGGCATACATTCGAAAGATATTTAGGAGGTACAGTTTTAAGACTCAATAGCTTATTGGAAACTTGGGCCAGGGATATGAAGATGGAGAAGATATGGAATCAAGAAATAGACAAGTAGATTCCAATAACTCTGGTTTTAGGGAAGTTTCTTAGGCATTCTGAACTTCATTTCCTCATCTATAAAATAGGACAATCATGAAGGTTAAAAGAGATAACACATGTAAGTGCCTAGTGTATAGTAGGTAACTAATAAGACTTAGTTTTGTTTTTCCATCCCCCTAACTCTAACCAACATTACTAGATTATGCAGCTTAGTGGATGATGATACTACTAACTGAATATAGAATAGGAAAAGTACAAGCCAGTCTTTTAAATCTCTGGGTTTGTTGGTGTTTTTTTTTTTTAACGCCTGCTCTTCAGTAATAGTACACATTAGACGGGTTCTATATAAGGAACTATCTGCATTTATGTTTATCTTTCTCAAACAAGCTGTCCTGTCCTAAAATTATTATCTGATTCCCAGAATATTCCCCTAAAATTAGGCAGGAAGCAAGGTCACTTTTAGTGCACTGATTGGTTCCAGGTTATTCAGTAAATTTGGAGCAAAGTGATAAAAATGATTTTTGTCTCCTGGCTCTTGAGCCAATACTTTGTTATCAACTCTGAGGCTTTTTCAAAATTCTGTGAGAATCTTCTCCAAAGGGCTCTAATTTGACAGATTTACAGTTATGTAAATATATGTGTGCATTCATGATGACAGTTTAATGTTATGTTTAGAGATTATGAAAAGAAAATAGAAAAAGGAATTTCAGCTAGCCCTTTTTTCCCCTTAAGGCACTGACCTTTTTATAAAATTATGTTTCTATAGGCCAAGATTCAAATTGCTGTCCATACTGGAGAATGTAGGTTTTCATGCAATGACTATTTCGTACGGACTATATATCTAGTTTAACAAATCATAATGCAGTAGCTTGTAAAGGATGACAACAATTTTAAAACCTATTCTTGAGATATTTTAGAGTAATCAAGATAATGTGTTTAACCCTTGATAAATAACACTATAGTTATGATCTATGCATTATTTTAGAAGATGACAATTATGTATCCAGATATTCCATTCTGATAGAAAAAATGTGTTGCCTTATAAAATATGAAAGCTGAGAAGTTGGGATGATCCAGGCTTCTAGCTGGGGAGTGATGTAAGCAGTTAATGCAACTGTACCCCTGGGTTCTTTCCTCTAAGTCATACCTCACCTTCCCACACCATCAAAAAATGGAATTTTCCAGAGTCCTGCATTTGATTACTCATATTGTACATTTTGAATTATTTTCAAGAAAAACAAAAGCTATAAAAATATCAAGTAGCACCATCTAATTCTTTTCTCCTTATCCTATTGCTGTGATACATTTCCTCCTCATTTCTTATCTAGTGAAGTAGCAAAATACGTCAGCAAAATGTCACCTCCCATAGAGAAAGTAACAACCACATTTTTTTTGGTACTGAAGTTGATGAAACACTGATGGAATTTTTATTATAATTTATTGTTATGCATATAGAGATATTTTTGTTTGGCAAAGTCCTGATGGCTAGAAAGACACAAGTGTTCAGTGGGTGATGTCTATATCTTTTTCTTTTTCTTTTGTGAGAAAGATTAGCCCTGAGCTAATATCCATTGCCAATCCTCCTTCTTTTTGCTGAGGAAGATTGGCCCTGGGCTAACATCTGTGCCCATCTTCCTCTACTTTATATGTGGGACCCCTGCCACAGCACGGCTTGATGAGTGGTGCATAGATCTGCGCCCAGGATCTGAACCCACGAACCTCAGGCCGCCAATGTGGAGCACGTGAACTTAACCACTATGCCACCAGGCTGGCCCCCATCTATATCTATTTTAACAGTGACATTGTGTTATTCAGAGATTTGATTCAAGCAGATCATAGGCTGCATTTCTCAGAGATGACACATGGATGTGCATAGACAGATGGCAGTTTTGCCTCATAAAGCCTATCTCTTGAAAGGCCTGGCTCAGATGATAAGGTTGCCTCATGAAGTCCTGATGTAATTGAGGCATGTGCCCATCTAGGTGACTACTGACTTCCCAGACTCATCTCTGCTCTCCAGGCATACTGATCTCTAAGCAGTTACACCATTTTCTTTGCCATCTGTACCTCCTACACCACCATTCACGCACCTTCCCTCACCTGTGCGCTGTCCCCACTGGCTAGAATAGATTTCTTCCCTCCCTGCTCCACCAATGCCCTCCTTGTCTATAATTTCCAGGCTCCTTCAGAACTCAGCTTAGGCGTGAACTCTTCTCGGAAGCTGCCTTGACATCATGCTCACTTGGGTCCCTTTCTACGCACTCCAGCCAGGGAGCTCTGCAAATATGACATTCTAGTCACTTGCTTGTGTCCCACATTGGATAGTGGGCTCCTTGAGGATAAAAACCATCTAATTGGTCTTTTTATTAAAAATACTTGGAATACTGCCTGGCACCTAGGCAGGACTCAATAAACGTGTGTTGACAAAGTGGACAAATGAGTGAATGATTTCATCTTGGTCTGCAAATGAAATATTGACATGTGTACACAAGAACTATAGCTAACTCTCACCAAGTTCTTTTCCTGTGACAGGCACACTGTTGGGCTTTTTAGAAGCATTCACTCATCTAATCCTCTTAACAACTCTATGAGGTTGATATCTTTATTATCCCCTTTCTATGGATGAGAAAATCGAGAAACAGAGAGTTAAAATGACCAAGATCACACCATGTAGACAGACTTCAACCTTAGATTTGTTGAATCCTTTATGCTTAGCCTATACTTGAAGTTATATGGCTACTAATCATAAAAATGTGACAAAATTGTCAGCACTGAAAGAATAGCTACAAATCTGTCTTTTACTCTGCTGTTTGTACTAATACAGAAAAGAAAAAGAAAATCACCTAAAACCCTTAAGACAAATCTGAAAATATTTTGGTTCATTCTTTTCAATCTTTTTTTTCATTTAAAATGTATTATTATCTCCTGTATATATATAATTTTGATCTCAACACACTATATTTTATTCATATTTATGTTACTACCTTGTCTTCATAACCATAGTAGTTAATGGTGTGATAATATTCCATGTGAGTTGATATACTTAGCCAATTACCTGCTGACATTTGTTTCTCTCTAACAATACTATGATGAAAATATTTGTCTATATAGGGCATTTTTTTAATGACTTTTCCTTAGCTTTTCAGAAAGGGAATTTCAGCATGAAAGCCACACGGCCACCAATTATTTAACAGTAAAAGAATCAAGGGACCGGGCCGGCCCCGTGGCTTAGCGGTTAAGTGCGTGCGCTCCACTACTGGTGCCCCAGGTTCAGATCCCGGGCGCGCACCGACATACCGCTTCTCTGGCCATGCTGAGGCGGTGTCCCACATACAGCAACTAGAAGTATGTGCAACTATGACATACAACTATCTACTGGGGCTTTGGGGAGGAAAAGGGGAAAAAAGGAGGAAGATTGGCAATAGATGTTAGCTCAGGGCCAGTCTTCCTCAGCAAAAAGAGGAGGATTGGCATGGATGTTAGCTCAGGGCTGATTTTCCTCAAAAAAAAAACAATCAAGGGGCCCAGGCATTCAGCACTATTTCTGTGGTTTCTGGAGACCCTGGGTTTAAGAGAAAAGGCTAGTTGTGGTGGGGTCCTTGGGTTGACCCTCATTAACAGGGTCATCTGCCCTGTGGGGAAATACCCCAGATCCAACAACTCAGACAGGGTACAGGCTGAGGAAGGACCCATAGTCCACATTACATTATAATACAGAATAAAATCTGGTGAAAACTGGCAACCGTCATGGCTACAAATGAAGGTCAGGGGGAAATTGTCAAAAAGGGGCCATGTACATCATGAGAGGTCTGTATGGAAGAGAGAGAGCAGCCCCAGACTGCAAAATTTGCCTGCATTGTTTTGTTGGTCTGGGGGACTTCATGCTGAAAATTTCAGGAATTTAAAAAAAAAAAAAAATCGCAGCTAGTGTCAGCTATGTCTGTTTCCTGGCACAGGTGGCTCCAGAGCCATTTTAGGTCAATGTCTCAAGCCACGTTCTTGAAACATTTCAGAGAGGGGACTGTTGTCTAGGTGAGGATGGGGATCATTGCTATTTTTATAGATTATGCTCAACACTATATGTCAAGCACTGAGCAAGGTACTTCGCACATAAGAGATGCTGAGTAAATATTTGGTAAGTGAAGACATAGGTGTGGTGAAGAGCATATGCTTTAGAATCAGAAAGATTTGGGTTTGAAACTTGTATCTCTCACTTACTTGCTATCTGGCCCTGGACAAGTGACCTCACCTCCCAGAGCTCCAGCTTCCTCATGTAAAATGAGGACAATATGATTACACTACCTGGTGGTTTATGCATCACTTGGGTGTGTAATGATTAGTAGGAGGTAATCAGATGGGGGAAAATCCAGAGATTGCCTATGGCAGAACAGTGTGTTGGGTAAGAGAAATTAGAGAGGTAAGAAGTGGAAGAAAAGTATACAGGAAACATAACTTTACCCAAAAATGAGAGAGGTGCAGGAAAAATAGGAATAAGCTGTGGCAGGAACTTGCCAGAAATAGAATAGAAAGTGAAAGAACCAGTATTTCTAATCCTTACAAAACTGATTAGTTATTTCCCACTTGTTGGCATCTTACTCCCTTCTTTGGGTGGGTCATCTCATTTTTCTCATATTGGTTTCTTTTTTATGCCTAGGTGTGTTATAATTATAACTCACATGAATAAGAAACAGATTTTTATAACAGGGATTTTGAAGTATTGTGTTTTAGTAGATCCTGCCATTTTTTAGAACATGTGAAATTTATTAAGAAACTCTCATTTGGCCTCCAAAGCGCTTCCTAGAAATCTTTTTAGAAGATTAATTTGGCATAAAACAGAAATTACAATTTGGTAGGAATCCTAGAATCCTAATTTGTCCCTTGTTTTAAGGATTGTCTACTCCATTTAGGCATGTGTGAGTGTGTGTGTGTGTGTGTGTGTAATTCAGTAAAATATTGTTACATATTGCAGATGCTAGATGAGGACTCTTAAAAAACTAAAACTAAAAAAACAACAGTAACAATGACAACACTCTCAGCTCTTCCTATGCTGATCTACTCAAAGGCTCCTCCTTATTCTCCTGTTGTTTCATAATCAAGGATTGCTGACAACAGTGAGCCTCCTGTAGAGCGTTTCTTTCTGATTTTCCTAGCAGTCTTCCATCATTTAAACAGCACCTCCAGTATTATAAATTCTGAATGTTGACTAGGAAAAAACCTGTCAACTTCCATGTAGACCTCCAAGCTCTTCATCATCAGATCAGGATACCAATTTCCTTGATGCGCTCAAGGATGGATGTGCCTTATCCTTTAACTCATAACATGTATTTCCTTTGTTTTATTTGTGGTTTATATAGCTTTGGTGTTTTTTTTCCTTTAAATTAAAAAGAATAATTATGAAGCCCTTCAAAAAGAAACGAATAAAAAAATACCAGCAGATACCATGCACCTGCCCTCAAAATAAAACAGATGCTAATAATTTAAGAAATTAAACCCTGCATATACACCGAAATCTCCATCTCCATCGCTTCCCCATTCCTCCCTCCCAAGACATAACCACTGGTTCCTGACATTGGTGTACTTCATTCCTATGAAATGTTTTAGTAGTTTTACCACATGTGTTTATATCCGCAAAAATATGTCTTGCCATGAGCCCAAAGTCTTTTTTCCTGTCCTCACACTGGCCTTAGAGCTCAGGCTTCTAGGTTCCCAAGACCAGCCAATGCTCCCCAACCTTTTCTTCCAGGGCCACCATGTCACCTCATGTTCTCGTTGGTTTTCAGTTCCTGGGGTATTTCAGGAACCCCGTGATTTCCCCTTCTTCTTTGCAAACTTAGCTATGTAAGTTTTAAAAATTGTGTACTGTACTTTAGCCTGCACATCTCAGTGCTTTTAGCAGGAATGTTTTCATGTTATTTTCTCCCCAAGCCCGCAGAAACCAGAAGTTCTAACTTCATTTTCATAGACCAGTCATTTTCCTGTACTAATCCTTTCATGTCTGTGTTAATGTTTTGCTAGGACTCTGCATAATACCATGTTTTGGATCAGTGCATATCAGGACCCCGCTCTAGAATAGTGAGTCTCCCAGGCCTCAGTTTTCTTCTGACTGTAAGATTCTGTGATTGTTATGAACTGAAACATGAGCTGACAAGTATTTAGGACCTGACAGAAGTTCTTACAGTAATATTAACTGAGTTTTAGCATAATGCTGCATAAAATATTTTATAGAAATTTTATTGTAAAAATAAATGGTCTTTCTTTTAAGAATACTTCCTAAGATAAACAAACAAACACATGGATAAGGAGAACACATTAGTGGTTACTAGAGGAAAAGGGAGTGGGGGGAGGGGGAGGGGGGAAAGGGACACATTTGTATGGTGACAGATAGAAACTAGATTATTGGTGGTGGACACAATGCAATCTATACGGAAACTGAAATATAATAATTTACACCTGAAATTTACACAATGTTAAAAGCCTATATGACCTCAATAAAATAAAAAATGAATAAAAGAGGGGGAAGAAAAGAATACTTCCTAAAAGTGATCATAGATATTTTCTAAAAAAGACGTGTATGATCATGAAGTAAAATTACTTGTTTAATAAATGAATATGTTGGTTTTAGCAAATTACCTCAAAAGTTTCCATTCTTTTCCTTAATAATGAGTATTTTGTATTTCTTTCTTAACAAAGCTTCTTTTACCCTTATCCACTCCTTGGTGAAGACCACTGCCAAGTTTTTAATTATAAGTAACTTACTTTGTAGGTTGAGGGAGATGAATCCTGACTGATTGCTGGAAGGATAAAACTAGAAATCCTAGTTAAGTAAAGTTTCACCTGAAACATTCTGTTCCAACAGAGTCATTTTTCCTTTTAGAAAATCTGGCATGGGACTCTATCACCTGGGCCAGGTTACACCTATGTTTTCCAATGTCTCTAATGCTTTGCTACAATCTACATGTTGTTCGTTTAAAGGCCAGTAAACTTAAGGTATACAGTGTGGGCTTTTACCCAAACCCAACTGAGGAATAACAGTGAGTAATTTAAAATTCCTTCTGATTAAATGTGTCCTTGTGAGATTGCAGAGATAACGCGTTCCTTGAGCTCCACCACCCGGAACCACACACTGATGCGCAGTCACACGATTGTCAGTATAAGCTTCCCCCTAGGAGTTGCATAATGTACAGTTTACTCATACAGAGTTCCAGAACCACTGGCAACACCTTTGCCAGGTCTCATTCCTAACACTAAGGTTTGCACTCAGTTTCAAACTGTGATTGAAACTTTATTTTAAAACTATAACTGTATAGTTATATTTCCCCATTATAAAATGCTTTGGAATACATTTTATATCACTTGGGGGGGATAATCATAAGCTTAGCAAAAGTGATTATGATGGAAAATAAAGGGCCTGTTAAAAAGGCAGTATAGCGGCATAACCTTGGCAAAGGATTCTGGAAGTTTTAGGGAAACCTCAAGGTAGAAGTCTGTCGGTCCTGAGAGTCTGGGAGAAAGGCAAGCCTTTAAGGTCCCTTATCAAGCAGGAGTTGTAATTGGGGTTCTCTTTTGGAGTATGGATAAAGAATTGAGGTGACTTCCAGACCAAGCGACAGGAAATCTGGATTCCAATCCTGATTCTTCCTCAAAATACCGTCATATGACCTAGAAAAAGACATAGACCCTGTGGTCCACAGTTTTCTTTATCTGGAGGTCTGCTGAGGTTGGATGTGCTGACCTGGTGAGTTCTTTTCCATCTCTAAAGAGTGTATATACAGTAGATGCCTTTCCAAATATAGCCAATTTTAACTTTGTTTCCTGTAATACAGGTTTCCTGTAATACAGAATGCTGTGGAAGTCGGACACATATTTGCCTCCTTTATTTTCATAGACATACTCTTTTCACCTCATTGACTTACTCTGGGGACTGAGGAACCTGCCCCTCTGTTCACTGGAAGCCATTTTGTTTCTTCGCAATTCATTTCATCATATGTTTATGTTAGTTCAATGCTGACATTAACTTTTTTACCCCTCTCGTCTAGTTTAACTACCAGGGGCATCTATTTGCTGCTGTTTCAACCTTCCTGCCATGCCGTTGACCTGCTTCTAGGTCCATTTGTTCATTCATGTATTCATTCAACAAATATTAAGCATCTCCAATGTTACAAGCCCTCTGCAAGGCTGGTATTGAAGTTGCAAAGTGGACAAGAATGCAATCCCTAGTAATAATCACAGCTTGTGAACACTACTCCAGTGGAGGTCAACAAAGTGTCATGAGACCACACAGGAGGCAGCTCTTTGCTCTATTATGTTCCTGAAACAGAAGATCTCAAATCTCCTGACCCTTAAATCCACTGTTAGCCAATAAACCATATTCTAATCATAAATCTTAACTTGTTTTCATATTATTGAATGATTTCATTCTGCCTCATATTCTAGTCAGTCACTGAAATATAGTCACTTACTTCTATATTCTCCATCTAGTTTCTTCAGAAAATGATACTTACATTTATTTCTCTTTTCTCAAATGGATATCATAAGAAAAATGTCAATAAGTTGGCTACATTTGAAACCAGTCCACAAAGAAAAGTTGCTCTCTAGGACATTGTGCTTACTAGTAAAGACGTAACAAAAAGGAGAGATAAAAGTGTAATAGCCAACCAATTATATTTAGAGTTGGTTTACTCAAATGTATTTATGATCTTAATGGCCTACTCTAGAGGTATTTGAATGCCTAGTTGTGGGGGATAATCTGGAGATGTGAGATTTGTTTAGAGTGTTAGCTAGAAATCAAGGATGTGAGTTTGCGAAGAGGAAAAGCAGAAAAAGAAATCTGGATGGAGGTATGATGAAGGATGGCAATTAAATACTATTTTTTTCTGAAAAGAAGACAACCTCTTTACCAATGTATTTTAACTGGAAAAATAAGGGAGCGCTTAAATTTGAGCAAACCAATATCTATTGGTGAAAGGGAGTAATTGATGATTAACGTGTTTATTGATAGTTAAACACAGCGTAGAATTAGATTTAAACAGCTTAACCAAAGTAAAAGTAAGAAAGTATTTTAAGATAGAAAACACAGTGCCTGTAATGGAAGTTATACAGAAATGTGAAGTATATAAACTGAAGACTAATAGAATCATGTGTTAGAAGGAATAATGCGATAGAAGCCATGCATTAGAAGGAAGCTGGGTGGTGGCCTCACCTGTTCTTTCTTCTAACCCAAGAATGCCCTCTGTAATATCCCCGATACATCTATTGGATTGTTAAATGGTTTTTTGACCTCTTCTGGAAATTTTCAGAGACAAGGAGTTTCCTACTTTGAAAATCAGTCTGTTACATTAGTAAACAACTCTAATTGCTGGAACCTAATCCTCGTAGTATAACCAAATTCACCCTCCTGTGCCATCTGCCTGGTTCTGTGCTCTGAAGACACATGAAGTAAATCCAATCTTTCTTCATTGTGGCAGCCCTTTGTAAATACTTGGAGAAACTGGTCGTGTTCCTTCGAAGTTTCTCTTCTCAACCTAAATATCTCCCAATTTTCAAATCATTCTTCATAGTAGTTTGTTTCCATACTTTTCAATATCCTGGGCCTCAGTTTGTCAAGGTACCTTTTAAAATATGGTGCTGACACCTCCAGATGTGGTCTGAGCACTGCCAGAATGACAGATGGGCTCTTCATTCATTCAGCTCAAGATTATGTTTCCTTTTGAAGGGTGGTCCTATCATGTTATTGTTTATAGAAAGAGTTTATTATTTTTCTTCCCAACCTTTCTGAGCTTTGGGTATATCTATTCTGGTTTTTGTTTTTGTTTTTTTTAATTTACAAACACTAATTGAGCACCATGCTATTTCAGGCACAATGTCGGGCCCTGGGGATAAAAGATGAATAAGATTCTGGCTGGAGGATTTTTTGATGTTCTAGTGGAGTGACAGACACATAAAAAATAATTGCAGTATGACGTGTGATACATATGTGAACTCAGTGCTCTAAGAAAATAGGAAAGGGAATGAACTGCCTAGGGGGGAAACTGGTAAAGGCTAATCATTCATACATTCATTCAATAACTAAATGTTTACCAAGAACCTTCTATGTGTGAGGCACATAAATAGATACTCATTTGTATAATTATGAATCCTCCTAAGTATGGTATCAGGTCTATATTTTTCTAGATTACCTATGAAAGTGTAAGGAAAGGGCCGGCCCTGTGGCTTGGTGGTTAAGTGCGCGCACTGCAATGCTGGTGGCCCGGGTTCGGATCCCGGGTGCGCATCGAGGCACCACTTCTCCGTCCATCCTGAGGCCGAGTCCCACATACAGCAACTAGAAGGATGTGCAGCTATGACATACAACTATCTACTGGGGCTTTGGGGGGAAAAAATAAAATAAATAAAATCTTTAAAAAAAAAAAAAAAGTGTAAGGAAAGATTTTTGTGAACTTTCTTGCATCATTTCCTTGATCTTTTAATCTAGTAATATGAGAAGAGTTTAATATAGTGAATAACTATTGGTTCCTAACGATTACTGATTTCTTTTCAAAGTACTTAAAAATTGCTTATTTTATAATTAGCTCTTGAATTTGGACATAAAATAAAATTGATGGTATAGTTTTGCAGTTTCTACAATATGCTTTTCCCCTTTCTTTGGAATTTACCATTTCTTTCCTTTGTTGTAATTTCTCCAAGACTAATAACATCAGTTTAGTGATCACATCTACAGTTTTTTCAGGATGCTCATTATGATTTATTTGGGTGTAAAGACTTGAACTCAGAGTGGCGGGATGTTCTCTTACTATCTCAAACTAGGATTTCATTCCCTCTCACTCATGTTTGTTGTAATTTAAAAATAAAGTTCACTGATTGAGAAGATAGACACAAAATACTTGTGAGAAGTTGAGTACAGTTGTCCCTCGTATTTGCAGGGGATTGGTTCCAGAACCACTCCTCTACCCTCACCCCCCTCGGATTCCAAAATCAAAGAGGCTAAAGTCCATTATATAAAATGGCATAATATTTGCATATAACCTTCACACATCCTCCCATATACTTTAAATCATCTCTAAATTACTTATAATACCTGATACAATATAAATGCTATGTAAATAGTTATTATACTATATTTTTTAGGGAATGATGACAAGAAAAAAAGAGTCTCTACATGTTCAGTACAGACGCATCTCTCGTAGGCCTTTCCATCCGCAGTTGGTTGCATTCACAGATGCCAAACCGCAGATACAGAGGTCTGACTGTATTCAGACCACAGTCCTGAATCCGTCCCTCCTTCATTTATTTATAATATTTATGGATATTTGTGAGTGCAAGCTGCATTCCAGATGCTGGCTTTGGATGTACTTAAAACAAACATCTTTAGCTCAACAAATTGTTCCTTTGTACCCTTAACTTTGGTTCATTCTGGGCTTCTAGTCTTCCTGACATAGAATGCACACATTTGGGCTGCTTTAGTATTATTTCTTCATTAAGCTTTTGTATGTCTGCTTCTGAAATTCTAGCTCCCCAGAGAGGTCATTTTGCAATCACATGAGTACTTTATATGTCTTTGTTTTTATTTTTCATTAGGATCATTTGGGACATGGGTTCAGAATATTTTATTTTTAAGCGGATTCCTTTTAAACTCTCTGGCCAAAAAAAAAGGGTGCTCATCTTTTCTTTGAAATAGTAGTGAAGGATAAGAAAAGAATATAGAGCAACTTTAGGGAAATTGTTGGGGAAAAGCATTACAAGGTTAATGTGGAAAAGAATAGACAATAGTCTGGGAACAGCACTTGGTTGAGGCTAGTCTATGTAGGACAAGGAGTTGTGAGGGTAGCTCCCTATCTTAAATGTGCTTAATTTTTTTCCGTTTAGTGCTTAACTTATTTTTTGCATACATATTTTTTAACATAGTACATATTCACATGATATAAAACACAAAAAGTATAAAAACTATACAGTGAAAAGCCTTCCTCCCTTCTCTATACCCCATCCATCCAGTTCCCACCCTCTCCTACCCCATTCAGGTTACCACAATTATTGGTTTCTTTATGCATATACAAGTAAATATGAGTATAGATTATTTTACCTCTCTTTTACACAAAAGAGAGCATATTATAAAAATGGTTTTGCAACTCACTTTTTTACACTTAATATACCTTAGAGATTTTTCCATATCAGTACACAGAGAAGGTCTTTGCTGTTTCTTAAAGATATATGTATTCCATTGGTACATGTACTGTTATTTACTTACTGTCTACCCTACCGATGGACATTTATGTCGTTTCCAACATTTTGTTATGATAAACAGTGCTGCAGTGAATAACTTGGTATATATATATCATTCCAAATATGAGCCAGTATGTCTGTATAACCAGTTTCCAAAAGTAGAATTACATGTATTTGTAATTTGGGTAGAAGTTGCCTTATTAACCTTCATTTGGATCCACCAGTAACTTATGAGTATACCTGTTTTCCCATAATCTCACCAACAAAATGTCCAACTTAATTAATTGATTATTAGAGCTTATTATAAACACATTTTATAACCAAAAAAATTTTTTTAATTTCTCTAATGCCTACAGATATGACATTTATTCATAACCCCTGTGGGGAACACACCACTGTTTATCTCATTTTCCCTAATTTCAGAGCATAAATCGCCCCTCCTCATGTTCTAGGCCTCAACCTCATTTCTGTAAATCTATCAGAACTTAGCTCCTCAATTATTCTCTTGCTCTTCTGAATCTTCTGATGTCACTTTCTGTTTCTTCCCCTATCCCCATGAGAGTGCTCCCACTCCCATTATTAAAAATAAGTAAATGAGAAAACCCTCCATTGGCCCCATGTTTCCCTTAGCATCAATTTTCAGGATTTGGTCTATTGGTAGACCTTAAGAGGCCTGCTGGTGTGAAGAGATCTGATTCAGAGACTCTGCAGAGAATTGTGTTATGATGTAAAATAATGTATGTGAATTCCTACTCTTCTCTTGTAAATAATAAGCAAGTCACATCTGATCTTGTCCTATTCTTTGTCACAAATAAGTCCCCAAACTAGAGCTCCAGCACAGACATCTTTACAGTTCCAATACCCTTAATCCGATTGCATGCAAGACACAGATTCCCACAGTCCTATTGTCTCAAAGTCAACATGCTCAAAAGTGAACCCACTTTCCCACCTACATTGGTGTGTCTCCTGACACTCTCTCTCAGTGGGTGACATCGCTATTCACCTAATCACCCACACTAGAAATCAGGGAGTAGTTCTTGACTCATCTCTCTCCCTCACCTCCCCCAAATCTAATCAATGGCTTTCAGTTACCTCTTGAATATCCATTGACTCTGCACCCCCACTGCTACTGACCCAGTTCAAGTCCTCATCATTTCTTACCTGATCTTTTGCAACAGTCTTTTAACTCATGTCCCTGCCTCCATTCTTGTTTCCCTTAATCCATCATTCACCAGCGGAGTTCCCTGATGTGAAAATCTTACTCACCTTCTTAAAACTCTTCACATATATCTATCACCTACAGGACAAAACCCAAACTCCTTAACTCTTGGCAAAGGGCCGCTTATGGTCTGGTTCCTCCACCTCTCTAGTCTCCTCTTTTGCCAGTTTTTGTCCCCTAATTTTTATTCCAGTGACTCCAATTGATTTCACTTCCCTTCATTCTCCACACCACATCTCCTCTCAGTGGCTATAAAAGCTTTCATATATTGAACACATTGCATATCAAGTACTGAGCTATGGATATAGCTTTTTTTGTGCTAAGTCTTTGAAATCTGATGCATGTTTTACACAGCACGTCTCAAGTGCTCAATAGCCACGTGAGACTAGTGGCTACCATGTTGGATAGTACAGGTCCAGACTATGACCCAAGGAGGACACAAACCATGTCTGCGTCCCTGGCACAAAGCCCTGTGCCTGGCATGTAGTGGATACTCAATAGATGTGGAAGTAGAAAAATGGAAGGGAACAATCTGTGAATCACCATGCATATGTAACAAGGATCGTCTTTATTAAGGTGTTTTTCTCTTTTGCATTTTTTTATGTTCAAACATTCTCTGTTCTGCAAGGGGCATGTTTCTTTATAGAGGGTTAGGTTAGGTGCAGCAGAAATACAAAGTGAAAGAAGGAATTGGTATTTAGCTCTGTGACATCCAAAGCCAGGCTTTTTTTTTTTTTTAAGAAAGAAAAGCGATTTTTTGGATTTTTTTAGCTCCCATTAACATATCAAATTTTAGACCCTACAACTATCAGATGCACTAAAATCTGCTTAAAATTCAACATGTCCAAGAAAGCCCTTGATACCTACCTGAAAAGAAAAGGAATTTTGCATGTAGTATATATAACTATGTGTATAATACGTTTAGGATGTAAGAAGTTCACAAAAGACATATCATTATGCAAAGTGGTCAAATGATTTTAATGAAACTAAGACCTGGTTTTGTAGTGCTTATATAAAAGATATTGTGCTGCAGGGTTAGGAACAAAGATCATAATTTTAAAAAAATTAAACTTAAGAATAATAGAATACACTAATCATATTCTAGTTTTTTGCCCATCTACACAAGAGGTTTTTTAATATGTGGATTCTTTCTCCACCTTTGACCTCATTCAAAATATTCTAACATTCTGAAAAAGTGTTGTAAGATAATAAACACTGGAGAATGCTAGGTAGGAAGAGGAGGGTTCAGCGGTTACTGAGTGAAGACAAAGGGCTCATTTGTTGCTCTTTTAGTTACTAGAAAAGATCACGAAGGCCAGGGGGGATGCATGTGGTAAAAGAGGGCACCTGAACAAACAGCTATTGAATTTAGAGAATGCCTACAAGTCTGTTCTGGGCTGTGTTCCCAAGGCAGACTCAGAAGTTACCTGCCCTGCCAGGTAACTACTAATCTATCCCCTCGGAAGGCAACATTTTCTCCATGACTGTATGAGGTGCCTCTTGAAAGCTCCAAGTCTGATTTTTTTTCTACATACTAATTCGTACAGTCCTAAGTTTTGAATAATTATATTAAATAAGTAATTTTTGATGGTGGAATGAATCCATTGTTCCCCAAAACTGTGCTAATGGTCTCATATTAAGGAAAGACTTCACAGACATTTCAGTGTACATGCAACTAAGAAATGATGTCAGCCTCTAAATTCAGGCGATGGCTCCTGCGGGAGAATGCAAATTCAAGGTGAATTAGAAGATGTAATATGAGATGCCATCTGTGAAATAAGAAACTGAACACCTTATTTAAATTCTTGGTTTTTTCCTTAGACTTCTAATCAGAAATTTAAAAAAGAGGTGCTTGGCATAGCGTTCTGGAATAAACCACTGAGGCTCCTTTTGCCTTTCCATATGGTCTTATTATCTTGTATTTATGGAATGTATAAAATATGCCAGGTGCTACATCCTCCATCTTTTACCCCAGGCGTTTACCAGAATGTGAGCTTTTGATGTACATGGACCTGCCAGTCGCACACACTCAGTACCTGCCGAGTGGCAGGTCACCATCTTCCCGCTGTGAACTGTTTCCTCTGGTGAAGCTTCCGTCATCCCACTCAAAATCGCATGTTCTCCATATTCTGTTCCTACCAAAATGCCCTCAAGAAATAATCTGGAACTTTTACATAAAACTAGTAGAGCAAAGTGTCTTATCAGAGGCTTGAACAATTGAGACCTCTGTGTATGCATGTGTGTCTGTTTCTGATATGACAAGGAGTCTTTCTGTCTGTCCTCTTCATGGGATGAGGAGGCTGAATTCATTCAGGAGGAAGGATTAAGATTCATCAAGAACAATTGGCTGCTTTTTCTAAGAACTAAAAATATAGGATTTGGGGGAGAGGTTGAGGTCTTAAAGGCTGGGCTTTCTTTCCTGATGAGCTGCCAAAGGGAATGGAATTAATTTTTTGGTTTGGGTGAAGAGTGGAGTAGAAATAAATGGAAAGTGGTGCTATTGATCCGCTTGGGCAGGAAGGGGAAAGAGTTGCAGGTTCTGGGAGAGGTGGATGTCCGAGTGTGATTGGATCCATCCTGTGCGGCAGGACATCAGAGAGAATGGGTCTCGGGCTCCCTGAAAGACAGGCACTGGAGCTTTGACCTTGAGAGTTCGAGCAAGGGCAGTCTGAGATCAGCTTCAAGCAAAGGGGGTGGAGTTCCTCTGGGACCCCACCACTCCAGGCAGAAAGGGAGCAGGTCAGACTTGACTTCCGCATGGAGGAGCCATGCCAGACAGCAAAGCAGCTTTGGGCCCAACAGCAGCACGTGAGGGCAACAATGGGGTCCGAAGGCTACGTGGGAATTGTTCACTTTAAAATGGTTTATTTTATATATGTGAATTTCACTTCATTAAAAAAAAAAAAAGACTCGGTGGTGAGAATTTAACCCTTTTCAGGAACTGGAAGTCTGGCAAACCTTTAGTTGGAGCTGTCAATGCCCCGGGGGGTTCTTGAATTATCCAAGGGAGGAGAGGGGGAACACCGGAAACCAATAGGTGACAGTGGGAGAAGGAGCTGGTACTGGCTCTGATTTAATTGGAGGAAAAAAAGCAGCATTATGTTAACCTGACCCTCAAGTGTTTTGGAGCAATGCGTATCTATTATCCTATAAACAATATCGATGCCTGTCTACTGCTCACAGAAATAAAAACCTAAAACTGTTTTAATGGCATTCCAGGCTCTCTACATGAAGTTTCAGATCTTTCCCTGGAGTCTCATTTCCTGCCTCTTCCAGCCACCCTGGTTCCATTGCCATTCCCTGACATGATTTCTTCTTGGATATCTCTCTGCCTTTACTCCTGTGGTGATGATGGACAGATGTCAGTTTGGGATTTTTTTTTTTTTTTATGAGGAAGATTAGCCCTGAGCTAATATCTGTTGCCGATCCTCCTCTTTTTCCTGAGGAAGATTGGCCCTGAGCTAACAGCTTGCCCATCTCCCTCTATTTTATATGTGAGACGCCTGCCACAGCATGGCTTGATGAGCAGTGCACATGTCTGCACCTGGGATCCGAACCTCTGAACTCTGGGCTGCCGAAGCAAAGTGCATAAACTCAACTCAACCACTCCGCCACCAGGCTGGCGCCAGTTTGGGATTTTTAATGGGTTCCGTGTGTGGAGAAGAGCTTTTGAACAGCAGACCTGTTGTCTCTCTCTCTCCTTCCTATCTCACCATATCTTTACCACCCACCTCCCCTCAACCCAGAGAATTTCTGTGCAACATAAATATTTGATATCTTAGTAAAAAAATCTCATATTGCATCTTATCAAACAATTAAATACTTTGCCATTTCTTGGCTTGATATATTCATAATTTATTCATGCACAAGTTATTGAAGATATTCATTTGCCAGCAAATATTCAACAAATACACCAGGCACAGTGCTTGGTCCTAGGAATCCAAAGGTGAATAAGTCATGGACCTGAAAAAGCCCTTCAATCCTGAAAGAAACTAAGAGAACCAGTTTCCCAAGAAGGAAGGCTTGCCTTCAGTTGTGAAAGTTATTTGACTTTATGGATGCTTATTTACATCTGTTTGCAAGGGTTCCAGAGTACAAGTGATTTAAAGATATTTTGAAGATTTATTTGTGTTTACCTCATTGACAAAATCTTTGTTTGCTTAAAATACTGAACAATTCAAAATAATTCCTTGTCAGCTATTGTGCTTCCTTATGCCTTTTTTAGTCAATACAATAGCTAAAAGGCCACACACTCTGAAGCAGGATCACTCAAATTCCCCTTTTCCAGTCCACTGCACCTTTGATTATGAAGTGTGCAAAGCCTGAAACAGTATGTCATGGGAGACCTGATGTGGCCAAAATAGGACATTAAACAGCATATGGGTCATAACTTGAGAAAAGCTGGATATAGGCATGTGAACATGATTTTTTTTCTCTTCCAACATAGATGCCAAAGGAGGGAAGAACAATACATTGGACTTTGTCCAATTAGAATAAAAACTACATGAGAAAAACAAATGCCAGAACTTTGATTTCCCCAAGAGATTAAGTCGGGATGGGCAAAGATGATGGTGTCCCAGAAGACAGAGACATCTCCTGGGGAGGTGCTGAACACATCTCAAGTTAATATCTCCAGTCGTATATGAGTATTCTTCTCTTGGCTAGAATATTTTAGTAGATAACTTATTTTGAAAAATAGAGGCATTAAAAAAATGTGTCTATTTAAATTATATGATTTCTATGATATGACTTTAATTCATCTCCCGTGGGTTTTGCTCTTTTCTATAGTGATGTTTAATATGCTCTTCATGAGAAGGAAACACTTTCTTTTAGGTTCATTACCTGGACAATGGTAAACAGATGATGTGGAAACTTACCTGACACAATGAATTACACTCTGGAATGTAAATTACCCTCTCTCTGCGGCATTTTGTTTGTGACTTAACTATTGCCTATTTATCCTGATTTTCTCAGCCCCGAGAGTTTATGGGGAAGAATGTTTTACTTTAGTAAACTTTAGATTTAAAGTAAAGAAAAATCTTTACTTTAGATTTAGTTCTGATAAAAAAAAAATTTCCACATACTATATTGTTTGGCTAACTGTTTTTACCTTGAATTTTCTGCATCTGGATTATGTTTTATGGACGAATGGTTCCACCATTTTACTTTTGGAATATGTGGAATATTATTGGTTATGTTAAAGAGGCCTACCACTGTACTGGAACATGCATGAGTTATAGACAATAATAGTAGGAATAACATCTTCTATTTGTGTACCACATTATACATTCATATGCAGTGTCTTATTTAAGTATCAAGCTAAGTATAGGAGTCAGATAATACTACTATTCCCAATTTGCAAATGAAGAAACTGAGCTTTTGGGAGGTTATATAATATACTAAGAAACACACTTATAAATGGCAGAGCTGAGTTCAAACCAAATTCTTTTGACTCCAGAGTCAACATTAATTCTTTTTTCCTTAAAAATTATTAGTTTTTCTATTTCTCTGAGGCAGTACAGCTCTGGAATCAGGAGACCTGAGTTTGAATCCCAGTTCCACCAATTACTAAACATGTGGCCTGGACAAGGCACTTGACCTCTCAGTCTCGTAACCTGAGGCCATAACGTCCAGATGATGATTGACCTCCCTCTGGGGGTTATGAAGATTAAATCAGGTCATGTTTGTAAATCTTAAGCATACAGTAACCACTCAATAAATGTTTTAGTTATTTTTGTTATTATTCTCAGAACAATTCTTAAGAAAATATTTTAAGTGTTGATATGAGATTTCCACTCTTTAACCCTCAAATTTAAGAATGTCTGTCTGGCCCAGTTCTTCAACCTCTTTTTTTGTTTTTCTCACCACTAGTACTCTTTGGCAAAGATGCCTAACCATGTGTGAGCCCCCAAAACACAGGATTCCTGTTTGGTCCTTCTCTTACCAACCTAGCAATGATCTTGTCATTCCATTTATACCACACTGAGAGTCAGTCTTTTTCTTTTTCCATTTCTCTCGCAGCATGAATTTTCCCTGCTTATAATTCAACTTAATTGACAGGCACAGTTGGGGAATTTCTCAAGTAATAAGTCAAAAATGTTGACCTACTCTTCTGGAAGTAAAATTAGATGAATGTTAGAATTTCTCATTCTGTCCTCCTTGTGTCTTAATCTCTTTCATATTTTCTGTCTCTTCCTCTATCTGTGCTGTATTCAAGATAATTTCTTAAGATATATCTTCCAGTTCACCAATTCTTTCTTCCAGCTGTGTTGAATTTGTTGTTAAATCTATTTCTAACTTCAATTAGGATATCCTTTGATATTTCTGGTTCCCTGAACATATTTTCAAACTTGCCTTTTATTTTTTTAAACATAGTAAATATAGTTCTTTTGGAGTCTGTATTTACTAATTCCATTGTTATAACTGAAATTCTTGGGGGTCTATTTCTGCGTCTATTGTTTCTGTTGATTATTCATTATGATGTCTTGTGTATTTAGCTAGATAGCTAGTTAGTTTTTTTTACTCTGAACTCACTATTTTCCTTGAAATTTTATGTGTGACAGTTCTTTGAACCCAGGACAAAGATGCGTTCCTTCAGAGAGGTTTGGCATTTGTTTCTACCAGAACACTACCTGAGGGCACTGTCAGTCAAGGATCACTCACAATCAAATTTTGGACCTGAAATACTTTGGACTACCTAAGTAGTGTGAATTTGAGCTCCAAACTAACATGAGAACTGGCTTGTGAGTCCAGATTTTCAGCAATGATTCTTTTCTTCTCTGCTTAGTGCCTAGATTTGAAAGTATACTGTTTTTTGGGCATTCTCCTGTGGGTGTAGGTGTAGGTGTCATTTTCTATTCCCTTACACTGAAGGTGTAGCCCTTTGCAGTCTCAACTTTGTGTTGGAGGGAACATATTAGACTACTTCCCAGCTGGGGGCAATCTCTAGGCTTTTCACCTGCACCCTGTGTGGTCATGAAAATCAAAGGTAAAGTTCATGCCATGTAGCAAGTGCCCCCAGAGGGAAAGTCAGCTGCGGTGCTCTACTTAACTCTGAGTTCCTTCTCTTAAGTTTTAGGTCCAAGAATTTAAATGTTTTATCCAGAATGTTTAAGTTGTTTCCAGCAGGAGGGTCAGTCCATGTACCTATTCTCCGTATTACCCAAACCCAAAGCAGAAGTCCTTCCCCATGTTTTTACCAAGTCCATCTTTTGTTTCAAATTTGGTATGAATTTGGTAAAAATGGCAACTTGTAGAAAAAAATTTTGATCCAATAAAAATCAGGAAAATATGGTTAAGCAATCAACCTAAGTTATTCCTTTTAGAAGATTATACTGTCTATGCACCTGAGCTAACTCTACAATCACTATACGATAACTATCTAACAGGGATGGCAACCACACTGGCCCTCACTCAGAGGGCAGCTTCAGGCTGATTCCATGCAGGCTCACATTGTTGAAGCCACTATCACTCCAGAAGGCGTATAGGGCCCTCGACATCTGGCTTGGTAGAGTCCAGAACTGCCAAGTATCAGATTGAGAGTTGTCTACTCTAGAAGGGCAGGCAGACAGTGCGTAGGGATGGAAGTGGGGGGGGGGGTGTTAAGTAGATTCTTTGGGATTCAGTGGAGCATTATTTCAGAGAACAAGTTCAAACAGCAAAGGGCTAAATCTGCCAGCAAGTGTTCTCCCCAGAAAGCAACAAGAAAGATAGACCTGGGTTAATTAGGCTTCTCTGCAGCTCTCTAGGCTCTTGACAGAAGATCCTTTCACCTCGACCCTACTGCTCCCAAACACAACTTCCACCCCCATCCGGATGCAGCTTTATCCTCAGCCCTCTGCTCTCCTTCCCTAGCCTGAGAGCATTTATCAAGCAGAAAAATCTCTCTCTATAAATAGACATCCAGATCTTTCTCTGTGGAACAGTTTTCATAGCCTTTTGAGCAAGACAAAGACATATTTGGACCAGTGGGTTAAGGCAATAGTTCCAAGATTTTTTTTTATTTCCTGGACCAGTTAAATGTTTAGAAAATTGTAAGTACTTACAAAGAGTTTATTCAGTTTTTAGTTTTCTAAGTAAGAATATATTTTTTAAAACTACTGCAAACTAGTTTGTGCCATTTTATCAGTTTGCTGCTTAAGAAACCACCCCAAGTGCAATGGCTTAAAAGAGCACACGATTATTATTTGTCACGCTTCTGTAGCTCTTCCTGTCTGGGCCTGCTTGCCTGGGGCTGGGTGGTCCCAGATGCCCTCGTTCACATGTCTGGGCCCTCAGTGTGGGCAGCTAGGATGCATGAGGCCATTCTCCACTTGGGCTCTAATCCCAGGAGGGCAGCCTGGGCTTGTTCACCTGGTAGTCGAAGAGTTCTCCCCAGCGAGAGAGAAAGCCCCAGCACACAAGTCCAATTGCCCAAAGCAGGTCCCATTCGCAAGCCCAGTTCAAGAGGTGGAGAAATACCTTCCTCCTCTTGCTGGAAGGAGCTGCTAAGTCACATTGCAAAGCGACAAACAAACAGGGAAGAATTTGTGGCCATTTATGCTGCACTCTACTACAGTTATAATCATTTCATAGAAAAATAGCATCTTACCAAAAAAAGTTAGAATAAAAGTTCCTCAAATGTAACATATTTAGCTTTATGGAAAAAAAAAACCCATTATCCTTTTTAAAAATTACTATTATTAATACTATGGAGTGGTGAAAACTTCATTCACCTCAGCATTATTCTATAGAACAGTGTTTGGATCTGTGATGTTAGGAAACTGAATCTGGCAGCATTGCCTAGGATTAGAGAAAAAGATGGCGAGGCTAGCAGCAGGGAAGCCAGAAAGAATTCATATAAAAGATCATGAGAGAGATGAAGGAGGTGAGTGGCCACTGAAATAGTGAGGAAGTGGGGAAATGTGATAAATAGCTCAGAGAAGGATTTAGCACCAGGATAGGATGGTGTGTGTGTGTGTGTGTAAGTGACAGGATGGAGTCCTAATTCTGGGGCTTCCACTTTGGAATAATCCAAAAATTTGATAATCATCCATATTAGTTTTCTATTATTGCATGACAAATGTCACTTATCAATTTAAAACAACACCCACTTATTATCTCCCAGTTTTCTTGGGTGAGGAGTGAGGCCTGGGCCAAAGCTCAAGGTTTCATAGGCCAAAATCAAGGTTTTGGCTGAGCTGTGCTCTTCCCTGGAGACTCTAGGGATAAATCCATTTTCAGGGTCGTTCAGGTGGTTGGCAGAATCCAGGTCCTTGCAGCTGTGGGACTGAGGGTCCTGTTTCCTTGTTGGCTGTCACCTGGGTTCGTCCTAGCTCCTCAAGGCCTCCCACATTCCTTCTCACGTGGCCCCTCCATCTTCAAGCCAGCAATGGCACATCGAAGCTTCCTGATGCTTCCAATCTTCTGCTTTCTTCTTCTGCCACTAGCCTGAGAAAGCTCTCTGCTTTGAAGAGGTCATGTGATTAGATCAGGCACACCTAACCTAACCTTAATCTCCCTATTTTAAGGTCATTTCTTCTATATAACATAACATTACATAACACGATCCTTGGAGTGATATCTCATCAAATTCATGGGTTCTGGGGATTAGAGCAGGACAGTTTTTTTGGGGGGGGGCAATTTTAGAAATTCTGCCCATCACATCACATCTTGGAAAGAGAAAGTGATATAGTTAAGTAGACTTTTCATGAAAATGTAATTTTATTGTGAAATCACCATCACCTCACAGGATTATTGTTAGATGCGTATGATATTAAGAATAAGAAAACAGATTGTAAATATAAAGAGTTGGAATGAGAGCACATCCCCAGATTTGGACTCTGAAATCCACCTCCACTCCTTACGAGCTGGATGATCTTAGGCAGGTCAAAGGCGTCCAACAAACTTCCCTCTCCTCTTGGAGTTTTATTACTTGCTGCCACTAGGTGTCACTTTTACAGCTGGGGAGAAGATAAGCTCTCTGTGGTTGTTTCCTCTGCTGCCCGGGGGCTGATTTGGACTGAGATCTGTGTATCTGTGTTGTGGATTCCAGAATGTGGAGCTCCTCATCCCTGGGGGACTCGAAGCCTGGCGTGATCTTGAGGATTCCAACTCTTCCAAAGGTGTGAGCCACAGGTTCGCTTTGGGAAGGGGCTTATTATCAGTGCAGCTGGGGGTGGTGAGGAGAGGGGCCTTTGTTGTGCTTTGCACCTCCTTCACCAAGATCCCATGGCTGGTTGGTTTTGGAGGGGAAGTAAAGTCTTTTCTTACCTTGCCAGCCTCAGCGGTGTGGTTTGGCGCCATTGAGACAGGAGTGAATATTACCAGCCAAAGCAAAACCCAAAACATTTACGTTCGGGGTCGAAGGTGTAGTGGTGGAATTCTTTGTTGCAAAGGCATCTGTGAAACTTGGCTCTCAGGACCACGTTCACTGTTGTTCTTCACTGGCTCAGACAAATGAACTTTAGATACCCCTCGGAGCCCCCCGGTTTCCAGGTCAGGAACCTGGCACGTGGGGGCAGAGCTACCACAGGAGATTTGAGTCCAGGCCTCCTGCAGGTGGCTCATAGAATATAAATGACTTGCACAAGAAAACGCTTGCCGTGAGGAGCTCTCTCCTGCAGGATGTAGGACACAGGTTTAGAAAGTGACGACGCCTCTAAGTCTATGTTTATTATCTGTGGTGTTGAAGTGGCCTAAGATGTGGGGGAATGCTTATTTATGTGTGCTTGTTTAGCACTAGACCCTAATTATCAAAATTCTCTAGAAGTAACTGCATATATCTTTACAAACCAGTACCCCTGAGGAAAATATAGACTTCACAAGTTAAGAAGTATATTTTATTAATTCATATAATCTCGGTACAGAGATCACTGATGTTTCAGCAACTTAATGGTATATGGAATGCTTCAGTATTTTTTTAAAAAAACAGAAAAATTTAAAAGGTGGATTATAAGTGATTTTTTTTCTTACCATGTATTATGAGAAAGTTAGTCTTGAGAATTATTCCCTGAGGCTGGAGTCTGCAACCTTTTATGACCTTCTCAAAAGGGCATTAGAATATGAAGAAATAACAGGAAAACCAATTAGTTTTGTTTTTTGGAAAACATCTACCCAAGCAAATAATGCAATCACTAAACCGAATAGTCAAGGGCTGCAGAAGATATAAAGACGGTGCAGGCTTGCCCCAGCTATCTAAAGGGAGGCCAGGATCTGTGAATACCTCACGGCCCCCGGCCCTTCCCTCAGCTGGCTTGTTCTCTGGTAGGGGCCTATTTCTTGGGCGAGGACCTATTTGTCTTTGCCAGTGAGTCTTGGCTTGTGTCTAGAACATAAATCCAGGAAGTAGTGTAAAACCCTGTGATCTGTGAAGATGTCCATACATTTTTTTAACGTCATTTATAATCAGATCCTATTTCTTGTTTCGGCTCTGCCATGAGAGTCCTGAGTCGGTTGATTTTTTATATTAGAAGAATATTTGGTGATGAGAGAGATTTCCAGTACTTGTGGAAGATATAATCGTGATGTATGGCGTTTTCGAGTTTTTACCGTGTATTAATATAATCCTCATAATGACCGCTTGAGATAGATACTGTTATTAGTATAGAAAACCGAGGCACAGGGGGTTTAGTAACCTTCCCGGTCACATGCATGGCTAGGATGTGACAGGCCGTGGAACTCCGGACCCTGTCCTCTGGGGCATCTGGCCACCGTGCCTTTCAGGAAGCGTGTGCTGGCCTGAGTCGGTGCTTGGAGCCCCCTGTGCCCCCGGGGATGGTATGATGGGAACACGTCACAGGCTAGCAGTCCTAAAGGGAAGTCACTTGCCCTTCACATGTTTGAAACGTGCTTTCACTTTTGTGTCCTTTTCTACCACCCATTTCAAAGGAGGAACTGGTTTTTTAGAGCCTCAGTTTCCTAATTTGTAAAATAGGTTTAGTTTTTTCTGTGCTTAAAACATCTAAGGAGTGTGAATCTTAAACGAGATAATGTATAGTTATGTGCTCATTAAACTCTAATGCAATATCTCACACCAGGTATTGTTGTAATTATCTCTTACAATTCAGCCTTAATAAATAGATGAGGCCTAAATTATATTTTTCCTTGAAATTATCATGCCATTTTCTGATAAAAAATTACTTTTAGATTCTTTTTAAAATATCTAGATTGTATTTTGCTTCCTGACAGATATTTTCTGAGTTTGTGTCTCCTCTGGAAAGGGGGGGGAGGTACACCATTGAAAAACAGAAAACAATCCTGGAGAGCTTTCTCACTTGTCTCTAAGATGAGAAATGCATTTACTTGAGAATCTTTACTCCCAAGGCTGTGCTGACATCCTCATTCAGCCTAGAATTGGAGAGCATTTTGAGATAAATTCTTAATCATGTCAAATAAATTCTTTTAAGAGCAGAGGCCAGGGGAAAATATGCTTCCTGGCCTTAATGATTACCTTATTTGTACATGACAAAAGCTCTCCCCTGTAGGTTGCTTTTTCTCCCAGAATATTCTAGAATGTGAGTTACATGGTTGAGTTAGAACACTTTAAGAAGACAGTAAATTAAATCTTGTTGCCTGAACATTAGTGAGTGTCACGGCAGGGCCAGGACGGAGTGGCCTAGTTGCATAGATTAAGCTCGCTGAGTGACTGCACCTGGCAGAAACAGGAGGAATCAAGTGTCACTTCACAAATGGACAGCAGGCCGGGATGCGCCCCATCTTAGAGGCAGCCCAAATCCATGCAGTAAAAAGATAAAGAATGACAACCAATTGGGGTAGATCACCTTTCTTAAACTCAGTCACTCTTAAAAAGAAAAAGGAAAAATTAAAATTGTTTTAGTCTCTCAGAAAAGAGATGACATCTTCTACTCCAAAATACTCAGAGTTAGGTTTGTGTACAAAATATGTACTTAGCTGGTGGTATATTAAAGAGCTATTTTTGTGAGTTAGCATTTTCCTTTTCTTCCCAATAAAATAATTTTTTGAGCTATAACTTTTGTTCAGATTAATTTCTCAGATTTTGTAGTCTAACCAAAGTGATTTTATTTAGCCTTGTTAAAGTGCTGGGAATTTCAATGTGGCTCAATTCCTGCTTAAACTTTCCTCTGCTAACATCTTATATTAATCCAAAAATCCAAAATCATGTACCTCAAAATAATCAACACGCAGATTATTTATTTAAAACAAAGAGTTTCCTCTTTCAAATGCTTAGGATCTTATTTGTGCTTGTTGTAAAATTGCTTAAAAAATGGAATTGCAGAACTGCCCAAAGTGAATCTATATTATAGTTATTTACTGAATATATATAAATACGACTTCAATTTTGATATTGATATAAAATCAGTCAGTTCAGTTACGGCCTTCATATGAATATTCGCTGTATCGTTTTTCTCTCTCAATGAATCAGTCCCTTTGCACTTTACTGCCTTGTCCTTCCTCTGTCCCCGTGTTTCAGCCTACATCACTCCTCTAGGTGAACCATCTGATTGGTGGCCCACCGGCAGGCGCACCCCTGGAAATTAGCTGTTACATGCATCCCTTCTCTATCAAATTCAGTCTGTTTAGTGTCAGGGTACTCCTAGTTTGCAAGAAACTGTATATAGTATCTGCATGTTTAGTTATATTGCAAGCACTTGAGGGCAGAGATTTATTTTATACTTCTTTGGATTCCCATTTTTTGATAAAGATGTCTTAATGGTGTAAATTATCAAGTCTTTTCTTTTTTTTTTTATAATTTTTATTTATTTATTTATTTTCCCCCCAAAGCCCCAGTAGATAGTTGTATGTCATAGTTGCACATCCTTCTAGTTGCTGTATGTGGGACGCGGCCTCAGTATGGCCGGAGAAGCGGTGTGTCGGTGCGTGCCCGGGATCCAAACCCGGGCCGCCAGCAGCAGAGCACGCGCACTTAACCACTAAGCCACGGGGCCGGCCCTATCAAGTCTTTTTTTTTCTGACTCCTCTCTTGATTGAATTTTTTCATTCCTCTCAGGCTGACTGTAATGGCTTCTTCAGTGTAGCCGTTTATGGTAAGAATTTTCTCTCTTCATCTGTGTCGGCCTTTTTCTTCTCTTTTCCCAAATCCACACCAATGCCACTCATGGCAGGAAGAACTCAGAGATCAAATGGTATCTGCTACAAATGCCCATGATGCAGAAGCATGGCTGACTGTAGGAAGCCCTTTCGTGGCATGCAAAGATAAAAGGGAAAAAAACTTGAAAAAGGAAATTGACCTCTTAATGTCAGGAACTTTGTCTTTAAATTTCTTTACAAGCCTAGAATTAGTGATTCTCAACCTATAAGACCCAACTCCCCCTTTTATAACAAATATTTTGTCACATCTCTTTTACTATCCTGAAATGAAATTCAAAGATAATTCAAAGATCCTCACCTATCCGTATAACTTTTTTTAAAAATCTATATTGAATACTTGTGTCTGTATCTTATATCTGTAATAGAGAAGAGTAGGAAAGTGTTCCATGATAAACTACTCTGAATGTCAACACTTTCAGTACTCTGACACTGTTACACAGAGAGACATGCTGAAATAGTCAGATGCATGCAGCTGTCGCAGAGCCACCGTGAATGCACAGCCCCCAGGCAGACTGACACAGTGTGGGCCAGGCATGGCATTGCCTGCCTTCAGTGTTATGATTTCCAAATTAATGACCAATTCTTGTTAAAGCTCCAAACGCAACAAAGTATATTCTTTCCTCACCTTACATAGGATTTGCATTCCTTGAAAATTTAGCAGATATTTAACCTGTGCAAAAATACTTTGTTTATATGTACAGCAGTTGGATTCCAGACTTAGATCATTATATATGAGTTTTTCATCTACAAGGACATCAAGGGTAGCAATTGAAAGTCAGGTGGGACGTTAGACAATTCTTCATTGTGCAGGAGAGCCCCACGCATTGCAGGACATCAAGCAGTTCTGTCCCCTGCCCACGAAATATCAGCAGCATCCTTCCCCATCACTAGTATGATCAAAAACGCCTCCATAGTTCTTGAAAAAGCCCCCTAAAGGGTAGTATCACACTCATTAAGAAACACAAATATAGAACATTGAGGATGCCTGGTAATAAATCTGATTCTATTTTATTAAAGGGTGTAATTATTATAGAAAACTACATTATAGCCACTATCATATCGAACAATCACCATTTGTCTTACTACTAGACTCTAAGCCTATTGAGGGTCAAGACCATATCTTACTGTATCCAGAGGGTCCAACACAGTGTCTGACCGTTTATTGGTGCTCAGTAGCCGTCTGTTGAATGAATAAAGACTCTTGACCCTATTTTCAAAGGAACTGAAATCACTTTCACTTAGTAATACCTACCACTTTTATCAAACTTCATTGTTAAGATATTACTATTAAGTTATTAAATGCTAGATTGTACAAACCTAGAAAATAGCCAATGATCTGTGCCTAGTTGGAGAAGATTATCTTTCTTTGTTGAATTTTTTAAAAATAAGATGTAAGAAAAAAGACGCTAGCAACATTTACAGACTCCTTGGTGTTTTTCCCCTTTAAAAAAATTATACTCTTCCATTGTTATAAAACTATTGAGAGCTTCTTGAGTACAGTAGGGCAGAGAAAAACAATAAAGACAGTCTATCCTCAAGGACATTATTTTCCATTTGGAGAGATGGGCTACACATCTAGAACCATTGAAGCTAATAACCAAGTGCCATATGGAATAAGGATGCCATTAAATGCAGTAAGAGAGTAGGGAAGAGATGATCGTGAGTAGTCAGAAAGCTCATGGAATGGGAGGGCTTGAGCATCACCTTAAGTGATAGAATTTGAACTGGTGAAAAAGACAATATCCTAGGCAAAGGGAGAATGTAACAAAGGTTTGGAGCTGGCAATAAACATGATGAGTGTGGAAGGGAGACGTCAGGGGAGTGGCAGCGTGATGGTAGGGAGAGGATAGTGGTGGGGTTGGTGGGTAGAAGGAGAAGTTTGACTGTTGGGGAAAAATGTAAAGGAAGTTGGTTGGCAGAGTGGGGACCAGAATGATTATTTAGTTTTGGCCAGAATTACCTTAAAAGACCTGATGTTAACTATGTTTACATTTTAAAACAATATTCTCCTTAGAGAATTCTTTGTTTCATTTTACTTATTTGTGTTAGGAAAATAAAGTGTTCATGGCCATATTGTGGATTGAATGCTTAGTAGTCATGTTAAGCAAGTATCTAAAAGCAAGAATTAGAAAAGAGAAAATGTTATCTTTTGTTATTATTTTGTTTTATTATAGTTTATTATTTTTCTGTTCCCTTCATTCAGTTAACTAATGTTAGAATAGATGAGAACACAAAGTTAAAGGGAGCTGTGTGCTGGGCTATGCTTGAGTTTGGAATCAAAAGTCGCTTACAACTATGCCACCTTAGGTAACAACATAACCCTGATGAACCTCAGTTTTCCCATCTTTAAAATGGGGGTAATACCTCGTTCATAAACACACACACACAGGTCTTCGGATTAAGAGCAATAACATGTGAAATAGCCCATCTGTGGCACATAGAAGGCACTTAAATATTAGTTCTCTTATTAGATTAAAATAAGATATTCAACCCCTTTAAGGTTAGGTGCAATTTCTGTTGTCATGAAACTATTAAAGCTCATAAAAGTTACATCTCATCATCCAAGCAAGTATTTATTATCTGAGTGACCTTGGATTCCCTAAACTTCAGTTTTTTCATCTATAAAATAGAGATAATATACCAAGCTCATAGAGTTATTGTGAGAATTAAGTGAGATGATACATAAAAAGTACTTAGCATAGTTGCTGGCACATGGCAGTCTCTTGATAAATACCATTGTTAGTATAATCATGCTATTAATATCATTATGATGTATTGTACATGCTATACACATATACCATCTCTTTCTCTCTTTATTACAGTCCTCAGTGTTATGCATTTTTTTAATTTAGCTTTATTGAGGTATAATTGATGTCTAAAATTGTAAGATATTTAAAGTGTACATCGTGGTGATTTGATATATGTATACATTATGAAAAGATTCCCCCCAATCTAGTTAATTAACACATCTAGTGGTATGTATTATTAATATTCCTATTTTTATATGGGCGGGAGCTGAAGAATGGAAAAATTAAGTAATTTTCTCAGGGTCACCAATTGGTTAGTTGGTGAGGTTGGACTTGAACACAGATCTTCCCAGTTCCAAATTTGGCAGTTTCCACCTTGCCAGTGCTGCCTCAAGCCTTTGTAATGTGCCAGGATAATCCTTTCCTTCAAACCCCACTTAAAAAAATCATTCATAGAACAGTTTGCTATTTAATGGACAGAATAGCAAACATTTCTTGAGACCCCCAGAGCCTCAAGTAATGTTTTATATAGTGCTAGCCCTGCCTTTTCAATGATGAAGATAAAGATGGAGCAGATAACCCTATTCTTAGCAACTCCTCTTTGTTATCAAGGCATTTCTCCCAATGCCTTCATGCTGATGTAATGGGCTGTGGGAGTTGGGTGGGACATTTGACTGTTGGGATTTATTGAACACAGTTTACCTGTCAGTATTGATCACTACTACCTGAGATTGTAAACATGTTTGACTTGTCACCATCTATTTCATCGCAAAGTTTTAAAATCTGGTTTCCAACCAATGTTAGTCATTTCTTTGGTTCCATTTAGAGTGATAATATTCCTTATGAAAATAAATATTTTGGAGGTACAGCTAAAATATAAACAAACTTGAAAGTGGAGGTACTACAAACCGAGACATATGTTGGGTTGCAGAAGTTGCCGTTTGGCTCCATATGTAGTATTAGTATTGCTTTTGGCACATGGCAGAATTTTAGCAAGTTGGAAATAAAGTTTATGGGAACAGGCAAATGTTAAACATCTGCCAAAGTGAATTATGAAACAAAAATTGAATTTACTGAAAATGTTTGTGCTTTTCAATACCTGAAAATTGTAATACTCAGTATTTCTGAGCTATGTGAAAGGCCTAAAATCATGACATTACAACTCAAATTCTTCAGTGGCGTGGAAGTAGAAGGGTGTCCTGTCCCTCTTACTCTTTTGCATTCAAGGACAGGCCTATTTTTCAAAGTCTCTCTAAGGTCATCTGGTGATTTATTTTTTTTAACTGAATTGCTGTGATTGAAAGTATACAGGCTCATCTGCTGGAGCAGAGTCTGTGCCAAAGGCACCTTTGGCACAACAGCAGCAACATTCATGAGATTCTTGTGAGTTTCACTCTGTTCTTTGAATGCTGGCTCTTCTTGAAAGATCTATGGGCAGCCACAGGCACAGCCAGAATTAGGCACAGTCAGAATTCACCATCTGCCACTACTCTTGGGAGTATAAGAAGAAGATGATAATTTTTACTATTATTAATTATGCATCATTAGACATTTAATAAGACTCCACAGTCTTCTGCTGTTGGAACTCATGCTCTAAATTAGACATAAGAAACAGAAATGTCTATCTCCTTTTAGGAAAAAAAAAACAAAATTGAAAAGAACTGGGTTTTAGAAAACAATTTATAGTAAACTATACATAAAAAATTTTTTTCTCTTGTGCTAGGAGATACAATGGGTCAATAATATATTCAGGTTTAAGAAATGCAAAATAGTGTCTGGTCCTGATACTTTGACTAGAATTCGTATGTGAAGACAGAAGTTTAAATGTGGAACTTTACTATGAGGACTACCTATATTTCGTTCATTGGTAGTAGAATTAGATTAATAAAATTTCAGCTTTGGAAAAGGCCCCTGAAGTAGCCTAACCCTGTGCCCTCTGCAAGAAATTTCTCAATAATATCCTCATAGAGGGTGTGTCTGCTTCTGTTCAGACACCTCCAGTGACGGGAAACTCATTACCGCCAGAGGAAATTCATTCACTCAGCATATTTCTCGAGCACCTATTGTGTGCCTGTCTTCATGGAGCTTACTTCTAGTCAGAGGACTTAGCCAATAAACAATAACTTCAGCAAATAAGTAAATTATATATTAGAGTGCTCATTCATTCCATTTTCAGATGTCTCTTTTTGTCAGCAAGTTTTCCCTGTTATATTTTCTTCTATAGAATGATTGTTTAGTTATTTGAAGAAAGTGCTCATTGCCCTCTTAATTCACCTTATTTTCAAATTATACACTCTTAGTTGGTTAAGCAGTTACTTATATGCATTAGTTTGCTAGGGCTGCCATAACAAAGTACCACAGACTGGGTGGGGTAAACAACAGAAGATGGCTCAGAGTTCTGGAGGCTAAAAGTCCAAGATTGAGGTGTTGGCAAGATTGGTTTCTTTAAGGCCTCTCTTCTTGGCTTGCAGATGGCTATCTTCTCTCTGTGTCTTCACATGATCTTTTCTCTGTGTGTGTCTGTGTCCTAATCTCCTCTTCTTAAAGGACATTAGTTATATTTGATTAGGCTGCTAATGACCTCATTTTAGCTTAATTACTCTACTCTAAATACAGTTACATTCTGAGATACTAGGGGGTTAGGACTTCAACATATGAATTTGCGGGGGCCGCAATTCAGCCCATAAAATATATCCTTCTTATTTTTTGTTTGTTTGTTTGTTTATTGTTGTTGTTATCTACTATTTAATGAAGGAAATCATACGGTATTTGACCTTCTCCCTCTGACTTATTTCACTTTGCATAATACCCTCAATGTCCATCAATGTTGTCACAAATGGCTGGATTTCATCGTTTCTTATGGCTGAGTAGTATTCCATTGTGTATATATACCACATCTTCTTTATCCATTCGTCCCTTGATGGGCACTTAGGTTGCTTCCAAGTCTTGGCTATTGTGAATAACACTGCAATGAACACAGGGGTGCGTGTATCTTTACGCATTGGTGTTTTCAATTCTTTGGATAAATACCCAGCAGTGGAATAGCTGGATCATATGGTAGTTCTATCCTTGATTTTTTGAGGAATCTCCATACTGTTTTCCATAGTGGCTGCACCAGTTTGCACTCCCACCAGCAGTGTATGAGAGTTCCCTTCTCTCCACATCCTCTCCAACACATGTTGTTTCCTGTCTTGTTAATTATAGCCATTCTGACGGGCGTGAGGTGATAGCTCATTGTAGTTTTGATTTGCATTTCCCTGATTGTTAATGATTTTGAACATCTTCTCATGTGTCTGTTGGCCATCTGTATATCTTCTTTGGAGAAATGTCTGTTCAGGTCTTTTGCCCATTTTTTAATTGGGTTGTTAGTTTTTTTGTTGTTGAGATGCATCAGTTCTTTGTATATTTTGGAGATTAAGCCCTTATCAGATGTATGGTTTGCAAGTATCTTCTCCCAATTATTAGGTTGTCTTTTCGTTTTGTTGATGGTTTCCTTTGCTGTGCAGAAGGTTTTTAGTTTGATGTAGTCCCATTTGTTTATTTTTTCTATTGTTTCTCTTGCCCGGTCAGAGATGGTGCTTGAAAATATGTTGCTAAGACCGATGTCGAAGAGCGTACTACCTATGTTTTCTTCTAGTAGTTTCATAGTTTCAGGTCTTACATTCAAGTCTTTAATCCATTTTGAGTTAATTTTTGTGTATGGTGTAAGGTAAGGGTCTACTTTCATTTTTTTGCATGTGGCTATCCAGTTTTCCCAACACCATTTGTTGAAGAGACTTTCTTTTCTCCATTGTATGTTCTTGGCTCCTTTGTCAAAGATTAGCTGTCCATAGATGTGTGGGTAAAATATATCCTTCTTAAACTGCAACATGCAGAAGCAGCCAGATTACTCCACAGAAAGAATCAGGTAGGATGGTCACATCCCATGTTCCAGACGTCTAGATTACCTTTGACACCCTCAGCATTGTTGACTGACATTGAATTTGCTGTCAATGAGAAATGCCATCTTTTTTTTAATTGAGGTATAATTGACATACAACATTATATTAGTTTCAGGTATACGATGTAATGATTTGATACTAGTATACACGGTGAAATGATCACCACAATGTCTAGTCACTATCTGTAACCATAAAAAGTTACAAAAAAATTTTTTTTCTTATGATGAGAACTTTCAAGATTTACTCTCCTGGCAACCTTCAAATATGCACTACAATACCATGGACTATAGTCACCATGCTGCACACCACATCTTCATGACCTATTAATTTCACAACTGGAAGTCTGTACCTCCCGACCCTCTTCACCCATTTCACCCACCCCTCAACCCCCCTCCCCCCTGGCAACTACCACTCTGTTCTCTCTATCCGTGAGTTTTTGTTTTGTTTTATTTGTTCATTTGTTTAGTTTTTTAGATTCCACATATAAGTGAGATCATACAGTATTTGTCTTTCTCCGTCTGACTTATTTCACTTAGCGTAATACCCTCAAGATCCATCCATGTTGTTGCAAATGGCAAGATTTCGTTCTTTTTTATGGCTGAGTAGTATTACATTCTGTATATATGTATTACATCTTCTTTATCCATTCATCCATCCATGGATATTTAGGTTGTTTCCATATCTTGGCTATGGTAAATAATGCTGCAGTGAACATAGGAGTGCATATATCTTTTTGAATTAGTGTCTTCATTTTCTTTGGATGTATACCCAGAAGTGGAATTGATGGATCATATGGTAGTTCTATTTTTAACTTTTTGAGGAACCTCCATACTGTCTTCCATAGTGGCTGCACCAATTTAAATTCCTACCAACGGTGCACAAGAGTTCCCTTTCCTCCACATCCTCCCTAACACTTATTATTTCTTGTTTTTTTAATAATAGCCATCATAACAGGTATGAGGTGATATCTCATTGTGGTTTTGATTTGAGAAATGCCAAGTCTTTAAGTGACTTGTTTTTAAGCCACATCTTTCTCCATCCTTTGCATAGACTCTTCATTTGTTCAGTTTTTCATTCAGTAAATTTATCCTGAACACTTACTACATTGTAGGCACTGCATAGACACTGGGTATGCAGCAGGGAGCCATGCAGACATTGTCTCTGCCTCTTTTGGAGCTTAAAATATATCAGTGAAGGCTGTCAATAAACAAGTGAACAAACACATATATAATTATAGATTGATATGTGCTCTAAAGTGAATGAACATCTAAGAGGGGAGCCCGACTTTTGATAGCTTTTTTGGGGTAGCCAAAGTAGAGAGTTTGGCATTTTTCCTGAAATAACATATTATATTTTAGATTTGGTCGATATTCCACCCTGCGCCAGTCATTTACAGGAGACGTCTTGGCTGTCATTTGTTATATGCGGGGCCCCCACCCCCTTTACTTCATTCTCCAGTGTGATGAGTATGACACCTCTGGCTTCATCCAAATCATTAATTAAAGGATCTGAGAGATCAGAACAAGACCGTTGTTGTCATAGAACTAACAATAATATCCATTAGCTACACATAGCTACAGGTCTAGCCATCATATATAAAGCGGGACTCTAATTAGAAATATTAACAAGATTAAAGCTGCCCACTGCTAAGTTTTCTGTGTCACAGTCTGAGTCTTAAATGTTCCTCTGGTTGTGCCACATTTATCACAAAAGGCCTTTCAAGTTGTCTATCTGATGATTCTTAAAAGGTCAAGTCCATTTAAAGTGTTTTACTCATAATGTGGGGAAATGAAAGTTGTCTTTAATCTACACAGAAAGAACACCATTTGCAAACAGAGTGCCTGTGTTTTACAGTGCCGAGGCTCAAAGGCAATGTCCATCAGCTCGTTTTAAATGGACCCACCCTACCTATACAGGCCCACTCCAGAAGCCGGAGGCAGCAGAGGTCCAAGGCCAGAACTTAACCCAGGCCAGCTCCATGGTGCCCTCTCTTTTCTTACCTTGGGCATCCTTGGCTTTAACAGCCAGTTCTGCACTCGCAGCCCTGGTTCAACCTGGTCTCCCCATCAGACACAGTCCCTGTGTTTATCCTCAGCCATCACACTCAATATTTGGATAAAAGACACCCCAGATCTCTTGGCTCCCAGTCCACTGAACTGTCACTCTTTCTAGTCAGGATAGGGAGAGTTCAATCAAATTCAGAGAATTGGGGATTAAGCAAATCATCCTACAGACACATTAATTCAGACTATCACAGGGCTGCTGACCCCAAGGCAGTGTCGCCCTCGCATCTGTGGCAGCACACTGACAGCAGTAGAGAAGATGAAATGCTTTCAGAGACAGTGAACTCTGACCTTTAATTCAGCAGAGACCATAGCTTGTCAAGGCTCATGAGCAGAGAGATACTGCTGTAAGCACTTGTTAATATAGGTATTATTTGACATTAGTTTGCTTGCCGATTTGGCACATTATATGACACGACAGACATAGAGTAAGTTAAATTGCAGCAAAATTCATTCATTCATTTATTCATTCATTCAGTATTCCTTGAGCACCTATCTCCTGCCAGCACTGTTGCAGGTACTAGAATTACAGCAGGAATATAAGACATAACCGCTGCCCTTGTAGATCTTATATTTTGGTGGGGGTGGGAAACAGACTATGAACATGTAAATATGTATTATTTGGAAAGTGAAACATACTTTGAATAAAATAAAGCAAGGAAAGGAAGGCTCAGTGACAGGGGAATAAAATCTTACCTTATATATGATAGTCAGGGCAGATCTTGCTGATCACCAGAGACCTGAAGAAAAAGAAGCAGTGGACCATGTGGACCTTTAGGAACAGGGAGTTCAGGCGGAGGGAAGAGCAAGTGCAAAGGCCCTGGGGTTTGCCTGTTCAGGGAACAGCAGGGAGGCTGCTATAGGGGATTGGAGCTAGTGCTTATTCTTCGTTGCTGGTGTTTCAGAAAGTATAACAGAAGATCAGATTCTTCATTAGACTTGCCCTGTTTTGTTATTGCTGTTGTTTATGTTGTTAACTAAAAGTACATGAGAAAAGAGTATTTTTGTTCTACTAAGTCTATGTTCTTAATTGGCTAAGGAGTTAATCCCAGGGTGTTAGTGTGTGTTTGTATACATAGATATATACATGTTTAATGAAATTAGGAGAGCAGCTGAGACACACATTTTTATGCTTACATGTGAGAGTGTGCAAGTTAGTCATCTACCTGATTAAAAAAAAAAACCTTTGTGGTCTGTTATCTGTTACTAGCAAGCAGTCCTGCAGGTGCTATTATTTTCATCCTCTAAGTAAAGCACAGGAGTTGGGTAAGGACCAGAAGAGTTTGAAATCTGAATAAGAATGCTGATTCTTTACAGGTTTCCCCACACCTGTGTTTAACTACGGCAGGAGCTATCCCATTATGGCAGACAATTTAATAAGCCAAATCTGGGATGAGGCCAGTCTTCTTTTCAAGCACAGTCAGCCTTCCCTGACCTCCTAGTAGCCCATTTCTGGGCACTATGCATCCTGAGAAATGTTGGGAATTTTTTTCAGTTACAAAGCAAACACTTCTCATGCTTCCAGGTGTTTCCATGTGTCAGACTCTAAGAGGCCACCTGTGTCGGGAGCAGAATGTGGGCAGGTGATGCTGTGCCGGGCAAGCCTGGCTCAGCTTGTCCAGCTGGAGTGGTTCTAAGAGCCCAATGGGGCCGTGGCTGTCTGCCAGCATGCCAGTGACCGCAGAGGATAGCAGAACACTTGAGGTATAAGAAGAGCAAATGAATAAAACTATAACTGGTTCATAGTTAGACTCTCAAAATGCCAGCAACGTAACTTCAGTTGGTCCTGAGAGGAGCTTGCAATAGTAAGAACAGTGTTTGAGCTCATTTCTTGACCATAACCATCTTATCTAAATGCCTCAACTTCTCCGTATATGAAAATCAGACATTCTGGGCCTTCATGTGACATGAAGGTGTATTAATTAATTAATTCCTTCTTAGAAAGGAAAGTCACAGTGCAACATGGTGGTCTGTCTTGGCTAGAGCTGCTTCTCCTTGAATGACCAGCTAGGTCAGTGTGTCCCAGTAAAACTGAGTCTTGTCATTGACAGCTGTTTGCAGAGCATTATAAGATTTCCTGGATCACATCCTGCATCTGCCTTGTTGCTTCTCAGGGTTGAACATATGGCATTTAAGGAAATTTTGTGGTAATGGCAGATTTCAAAATTAATCTCTAGAATTTACATCTCTCTGATTGAATATTTTAGTAAAAACAGGCTATTCCATACTGTCATGTGATTTTTTTGTCTTTGGTTTGTATGAAACAATTGTTCTCTTTTCTATTGTTTCTGTGGATTTCTACAGAAAATCACTTAACAGATACACAGCAGAAGAGTATATTTTATGTACTTAATGTATTGAGAGGGATGCTATCATACCTATTGCTTGTGAGCTTACCCACAAAAATAAACCTCAGCTAGCATTGTTTAGAATCTGTTATGAGCCAGGCACCATGCTAGATTTGGTGATTCAGAGATGAGGGGCACAACCTTCCACTTCCTTCAAGGAGCTCACAGTTTAGTGGCGAGGCAGACACATAAACTAATAATTACAAGACCATGTTACAAGTGCTAGTGGAGCCCAGATGAGGAGCATTTTTTTTTGCCTGGGAAAGTCAATCAGAGCTTCTCAGAAGAATGGGTGAGGGTGAGAGTTGGGAAATAGGGAAGAAAAAGCAGAATGTGCAGTGTAGAGTATACCAGTATGTGGCAGCGTGATGTTTTGGGACTTGTAGACAGTTCCCTATGGCTGAAGCACAGGGTTGCATGCAGTTGGAGAAGTGGAAAGAGGTCTATTATGACAACCAAAGGTTGGGCTTTATCCCCAAAGTGATGGAGAACCATTGAACAATCTGGCAGCATATGGAAGACCACAAGGCCAATAAGAAGGCTACTGCATTGAGCCAGGCCAGGAATTACAAGTACCTGGATTAAGACAATGGTGGTGGTGGTGGTGGTGGGGGCTGGGGCCGGCCCCGTGGCTTAGCGGTTAAGTGCGCGCGCTCCGCTGCTGGCGGCCCAGGTTCGGATCCCGGGCGCACACCAACACACCGCTTCTCCGGCCATGCTGAGGCTGCATCCCACATACAGCAACTAGAAGGATGTGCAACTATGACACACAACTATCTACTGGGGCTTTGGTGGGAAAAATAAATAAGTAAAATCTTAAAAAAAAAAAAAAAAGACAGTGGTGGTGGGAATGAAGATGAGAAGTCTGATCCAAGAAATATTTAAGAAAGAATTGACAGAATTGCTGAGTCTTTGGATGTGGAGGATGAGAAAGAAGGGGATCCTTGACTTTCTAACTTGAGTGACTTAGTAAATGGTGGTGCCATTCAGGCAATAAAGGAGAAAGTTGAAGCGGGGGAAGGGAAGTGGTGAATTCAGATTGAGACATGTTGAATTCTAGGTTCCTGAGGTGTATCCAGGCAGAAATGGACAGTAAAATGTGAAGAGGTACATATGGATGTGGACCTCAGCAGTGAGATCTAAGGTATAGAAATAATTCAGGATAATCACATAATAGTGGAAGCTAAGGGTTTAGATGAAATATCCTAGGCAATAGGTATATATAAGAAGAAAAGGAGCTCAGGATGGAACTCTGAGTTATTCTCACAATTTCAGGGAGGGATAGAGGAGGAGCCCCTAAGAGACCAAACAGTCACAGAGATAGGAGGAGAACAGAGCAGACTGATATCACAGAAGCAAATAAATTCAAAGTGTCAAAAAAGAAGACTTGGCCAACAGTGCCAAATGCTGCCAAGAGGCCAAGTATAGTGAAGACTGGAAGGTTCCATGGGGTTTGGGCATTGGTGGTCACAGCACACTCATTCCCACTGAGCTGGAATGGCAGTAAATTGGAGAGTGAGTGGGATTAGGAAGGGTGGACAGAAAGTGTGTTTTTTTTAAGAAGCTTAGCTATAATGAGGAATGTAGTGTGTTGTTTGATCAGGCGCTGCCGAATCCATACAGTTGACTTCTCCCAGCCTGACTGACCAAGGACAGCAAGGAATTCCCTGCCCCTGCTATCATCATTCAAATCAACAGGCTCTTCACAGCGTTATTTTAAAGACTAAGGGTCAGAATTTTTACATTGAAAGTCAATCCTCATTAGACACCTGCCCTGGGACTTTCTAATATCTCCTGTTATTTCCAAGTAGAAAAAATGTCAGGATCTTCTTAGAGATGTTGTGTCCAGGACGCGAGCAGTCTTTAGTACAAGTAAAACCCTGCTTTGAATAGGATGGATGTGAAATAGCTCCAGTGAGAAATCTCTCCCTTAATGTGCAAGAAGCACAGGGTCAGTGTCCTGGCTCTCTACCTTAAGAGGTATTTGGCAGTGTGCAAAAGGGCTCTGGATTTCAGTCCATCCAGTTCTCCCACCAATGGAGACCTGGGGTAAGCCCCTTATAGCTTAGGCTTGAGTTTTTCATCTATGCAATGAGTGGATTTGGCTCAATGACTTATAAGACTTACTCCTCCCAGGTCCACTGGACTTTGATTCTGTCTTCAGAGCTTCTTGTTGTTTTCCCTTCCCCATACTTCCTGTGCTTCGCCTCTCCTACACGTATGGCTTCTGCAGTTTCCAGGTCTACCATACACTGCTGAGGAAGAGCCCCATCTACAGCTGACGTGGTCAGAGATTGTGTCAGAGAAATAAGAAATCAAACACCAAGAAAATGGGGACTATTTTCTTCCAGCTTACTTTCCCCTTGGCTCTCTGCCTCCTTTTGCTGCCACCTCACTCTCCGTCATGCTTCTCTTGGCCAAAATGGGAGTTTGTTCCAACAGATATCTGAGAGCCTGAAAATTATGACCAGCTTCTGCGTGGAAAATGCTAAAGACCCAAAGAAGCCAGACTAAAGTCACTAATGCACTCTGACTCCCTGCCATTGGTTAGAATATTTGCTCATTCATTCACTTTTCCCAAATAGTTGTTCATTCAATAATTGCTTACTGAGTGCCTACTATGTGCTATGTTTATTGTGTTCACCTGGGATCCTAGGGTGTAAACTAGGACTTAAGGAGTAAAACAGTGAACACAGTGAACATGGAGTCTGTGCTACTGGAATTGATAGTCCAAAGAGAGAGAAAAGCATATTGAAAACAATTACACAATAAATGCATAACTGAAAATTGTGATAAAGGCTATTAAAGAAAAGTAAAAGGAGCTATGAGAAATTTTAACAGTGAGTCTGGATTTAGACCAGGATATCAAGGGAAGGCTTCTCTGAGGAAGTGATGCTTAGACTGCTGGAAGGACTAACAGGATTTAGCCAAGGGAAGAGAATAGAGACAAACCTGTAGGCAGGTGGAGCAGCTCTGCTCACCCTGAGGAGAAGGAGAGCTAGGTGGCTAGAGAAGGTGAGACTGGAGAGGTGGGCAGGGCCAACCTTGCAAGACTTGGAAAACCAAGAAAGTATGAGGTCATGGAAGGAAAGAGAGTTTCAAGAAGAAGAGTGGGGTTCAGCAGCATCAAATGCTGATGAGATGCCCGTTTAAGTTAAGGACTGAGAAGTGCCCACTGGCTCACTGCAGGCTTTTGGTTGCCTTAGCAGCAATGTAGCCACAGGAGACAGACTGGGGTGGACTGAGAAGTGAGCAGCTAAAGGCAGTGTGTAAAGGCACTGAGCTGTGATGGGAAGTCAGGAAGATAAAGTAGAAAGTGGAAGGAAATCTGGGATAAAAGGAAGGTTTTTGTTTTGTTTGTTGTTTGCTTTTCAGATGAGAGGTATTGAGTCAATTTTAATAAAGGCAGCAAAGATCTCATAGAAAGAAAAAGGTTATGATACAAAAGACCAAGGGAGCAAGGTCCCAGGCAAGGAGGCAGAGATGGGGTCAGAAGAGGCATTTCCTCCATCCTAATGGGAGAGGGCGAGTGGGAAGGTGGCTTTGGGGATTTGGTGGCAGAAAAATGGGAGCATTCACATCTGCTGCCATCTCTGAGGCAAAGGCATCCCTGAGAATGGGATGGGTGGAGGGAAGCGGGAAGGCTATGGAGAGGAAAAGGCATGAAATGACCACTGCAGAGTGCGGAGCCCACCCTGGCCTAAGACAACCTGGTGGGGAGTCCTGGCTCTCTCTACCTGCCTGCAGGGTTTTCTTCTCTACTCACCACCCACCCCATTAAACCTACCGGCATTCTTAGATTATATAAGAAGAGTGTTTTGATTTTGTTTCCTGTGGTTTTCCAATGCCAAATTGCACCACTTTATATAATTTTCTGGAAACATGAGAGCAGTGCATTTTGCTCTGGTAATTTTTCCTCCCTATTTTATTTCTAATTAATTTCATGATCCTTGCCTCCATGTTCTTGCTTTTACCCTTTGAGTTTTACCCTTGAGTTTTGGCCTCATAATTTGAAAAGCACATGATTTTGTGTATGTCTTTTCTGGGGTTTTTGGAACTACATGTCACAGTTCAGTGTGCTTCCCATCCCATTTTTATAGAGCACGTTATGAAGTTAGAATCTTGCATGCAAGCCCACTTGCAGAAATATCCAAATACTTTGCCTTATGTATTTTTTGGTCTCTCTCTCTTTCTCCCTCCCCCCAATCCCCCTCATGATTAGGAAACTTCAGGCAACATTTGTTGCAATAACTAGAATGTCTGCTAGATCTTTCCTTTCCTCTCTCTCCCATTCCTGTTACACACCTGGTACTCACCAGGTCCCTGCTGCTTTCGCCTCCTGGCTTTGTATTATGTTTAGTTTGTACTCTGTGTTCTATCTTGTGCTCTACGGATCTTTGTCTCTTTGCTGTGGACACCCATGGTCTTTATCTTTCTTCCAATGACAATCTGAAGCAGGGGAGCCCCCTTGGTGGTACAAGTCATCTCGTTTGGGGTTCATAAGTCCATATCAAGTATGTTTAGAAATAAGGAAGCATGAGAAAGGGAAGTAACATGTGGTGAGTAGCTACCTGAGTTAGGTGCGTTCCTCCTGCTATCTTACATTAACCCTTCTAGTAATCCTGCCGCAGAGAGTGTTGGTCCCAGTTTATAGACAGATCAACGAATCTCAGAGAGATTCGATGACTTCTTGAGAGATACTTCAGGGCCAGGACTGAAAACCATCCTTCTTCCCTGCCTCAAGCTCATGGGGACTGCGAGTTACCACTGGGCATCATCTGGACACTCATGAAGTAGACACCCCACTTAAGGTATGGGCCTTGACTTGCTTCAGATATCGAACTACCTCTGGTGTGAGGGTGGCGCTCCTGACCATCAAGCATCTTCAGTCCCTGAGTCCAGATGGAAGGTTCCTCCACCACTAGGTGGAGATGTAGCTGCACAGCAAGTGGACACGATGCAAATGGAAAGTAGACCTAGTGACCAGCCTTCTAGAACTTCAAACTTTTTCTCTTTAAATAATTTCTTGAGGTGAAATTCACATAACATAAAATTAACCATTTTAAAGTGACAATTCTGGGTCGGCCCCGTGGCTTAGCGGTTAAGTGCGCGCGCTCTGCTGCTGGTGGCCGGGGTTTGGATCCCGGGCGCGCACCGACGCACCGCTTCTCTGGCCATGCTGAGGCCGCGTCCCACATACAGCAACTAGAAGGATGTGCAGCTATGACATACAACTATCGACTGGGGCTTTGGGGGAAAAAAATAAATAAATAAAATCTTTAAAGTGACAATTCAGTGGCATTTAGTACATTCACAGTGTTGTGAGAGCACAGCCTCTCTTGAGTTCCAAAATTTTTCCATCACTCCGAAGTAAAACCCCTTAACCATTAAGTAGATTCTCCCCATTCTCCCTCCCCGTACCCCCTGGCAATAGCCAATCTGCATTTTGTCTCTATGTATTTACCTATTTTGGATATTTCTTATAACTGGAATCATACAATATGTCTGGCTTCTTTCACTTAATGTTTTCAAGGGTCATCCATGTATTATGTATCAGCACTTCATTCTTTTTTTTATGGTTGAATAATATTCCATTGTATGGATATACCACAATTTGTTTATTTGTTCAACCATCTATGGACATTTGGGTTGTTTCTACCTTTTGGCTATTGTGAATAGTGCTGCTGTGAACATGGGCATACAGGTATTTGTTTGAGTCCCTGTTTTCAATTCTTTGGGGTATATACCAAGAGTGGAATTGTGGGGTCATATGGCAATTCTATATTTAACCTTTTGAGGAACTGCCAAACTTTTCCATAGTAGTTGAACCATTTTGAATTCCCACCAGCAATGTATGAAATTTTCAAACTTTTTTGACCATAACTCACAATAAGAAATATGTTGTACATTGCAACCCAGCATTCACATGTGTGTATATATTTATATAATATGTATGTATGTATAATATATATTTATATTTATAAAAGAGAAGTTTCATGAAACAGTGCTGACCCTTATTACTATATGACACACTCTGATGTGTTCCTTCCTGTTCTATTTTATTAGAAAAATATGCTGGTTTTGATCCACCAAATTAGTCCCACAACTCACACCAAAATGAAATCTTAAAATTAGATTAGCTGTAAAGATCAGAGTGCTATTCTAAGTGTATATAAGAATATAACATATCTCCTTTCCATTTGGATAGTCAAAGAATTTAGGATATCATTCATCAACTTATCAATACTTATCAATCAGTTTCGGAGGGGAGCTTATTTAACTTGTGAGGATGACATTTTATATATTATATTTTCAAACATGGATAATTTAGATCACATACCAAGGTGAGTTATATTGCATGCACTTGATAGAGTGTGAGATTTAATTAGCTGGTGTTCTATAGTCAAGCAACAAATTTTGGAGTTAGTATTATACCTATGGTTTCTAGGAAAAGCCCTGTGATACATGCTATTTTCATTTATTGAATGGCTCAATTCTTTAAATATCACTTGAATATTTCATAGTAAAGTAAGATACTGAAGAGTATAGTGGGGATGACAGAAAGAGCAAGCAATAGAAGGAGAGAAATCAAGAGAACTGGGGGAAAAGCATGAGAAGCTCTCAAATGTGCAGCTATTATATCTGAGCATCTTCAAGAATCACCTGAAACTGAGCTCTCCTGGAAGGCGTGGTGTCAGGAGCAGCAAAGACAAGTGGTTCAAGCACATGCTTTCAAGCAGGTCCATGGGTAGGACTGAGGGGGTCTATGGGCTTAGATGGGAAAAAATTACATTTTACTTCTCATTAACTTCTAACTGAAATATAGTGTTTTCTCCAATTACGAATACAGGCAACGTACATGGCATTAGCAATACCTGTGATTTAGCTGCCCATTAAAATCACAGATATTTTCATCACATTACAGTTGCTTTGGGAAAATTTCAATATTGTTTATGTTCATTATTTTATTTAAAAATTACTGTAATTATTAGGCTTGTCTCTGGATTATGTTATTTAATGTATTATTAAAGGAATGCATACATACAATACCACAATTTTGTGATTGTTAAAATAATTTGATAACTGTATTTCAAAATAACTGGATTTTATTTGTAATCCCATGGATTTTGTCTTACTCATGCAAACAGGTTATGAGAAGGAGCCCAGCTTTGCCAGACTGCCGAAGGGGTCCACAGAACAAAAGGAGTTAAGTCCCTCCTAGAGCTGCCTGGTCTAGTAAGGGAGCCACTAGCCACTTGCAGCTACTGAGCACGTGGAATGAGGCTAGTCCAAACTGAGATGTGGTCAAAATACATACCAGATTTCCAATATTTAGTGCAAAAAAGAATATTAAATGTCCCACTAATAATTTTATATTTATTACATGTTGAAATGATAATATTTGGGGTATATTGGGTTAAATAAAACATATTAAATTTAATTTCACCTGTTTATTTTTAGTTAGTATAAATGTAGGTACTAGAAAGTTTTAAATTGGTATGTGTGGCTTGCATTACATTTCTGTTGGGTATCACTGGCCTAGCGTCAGATCTGAGCTCCAATCTTGGCTCTATCTCACAACCAGCAATTGTCTTCATTATTGATATTATCATTATTCTGCCATGTCCTGGCTGTTGGATCCACATAAATTTCAGTTTCCTCCTCTGTAAGAGTAGATATAAAGCCAAAGGGGAGAGTATTGCTATGTTCATTCCAGATTCAGCCTTCTTCCAAATACATTTCTTACGATCAGAAATGCCCTGCCACACGGGCTGGCCCCATGGCTTAGCGGTTAAGTGCACGCGCTCCGCTACTGGCGGCCCGGGTTCGGATCCCGGGCGCGCACCGACGCACCGCTTCTCCGGCCATGCTGAGGCCGCGTCCCACATACAGCAACTAGAAGGATGTGCAACTGTGACATACAACTATCTACTGGGGCTTTGGGGGAAAAAAAAAAAGGAGGAGGATTGGCAACAGATGTTAGCTCAGAGCCGGTCTTCCTCAGCAAAAAGAGGAGGATTAGCATGGATGTTAGCTCAGGGCTGATCTTCCTCAAAAAATAAATAAATAAATAAATAAATAAATAAATAAATAAAAGAAATGCCCCACCATTTTATCTTATCTCAAAGTCCAGCAGAAGGCCCACATCCATGTCCCTTTTCCTTACTCTTTTGGTACCCATTTTTATGAGCACAAAATTTAAATTATATTTATGAAAGTGATACACAAAGATGAGGATATAAGAATTCATAGACAAAGTAAATTTTAAAAAAATTTTTTAAGGATTAAAAAAAAAAGGGAAAATTCCCTTGGAGAGCAAAGAAGATGGAAAATAAATCTTGAGGTAGGGTGGAGTAGTAGGCAGACTACAGTTGCCACCCATCCTGTATTTATCCAGAGAGGCCAAAGTGGCATTTGGATAAGACCCAAGCAAACCACCAGCACATTCCTAGAGTTGGAAACGGTCACTTAAATAGCAAGACAACCCCGGTGTGTCCCTAAACCCCAAACTAAAGTCCAGCAGGCTGTGTACAATAGCTGGGAAGGTGACAGTGTATTTCTTTAAGAGTAAAGGGCTGAGGAGGGACCTCCCAGCCTTTTGTTTGTCTGATCCTACACTGCTGGAGCCCTGAGCATCCCAACACTAGCACCTGGGAATACAAAGCCCTTTCATCTACAGAATCTCCTTTCAGATCATGAAACAACCTTCTGTAGACAGCAGATAGTATAGTGTCATGTGCACCTTATAAGTGAGAAGGGAATAGCTCACAGACAGAAATGGATCACTGTGGCCAGTAGCCGGTGGAGAAGGGGCTGACCAAGAGCTTGGGTTTCTCCATAGCTAACACCTTGAGGGTGAGAATCATGATCCTCTACCTCTGTTTCTCCAGGCTTCTCAGCGTGACCTCACCCACCCTGACTGTCTGCAAAGATCATTATTCTCACTTCTGGCTCCTAAACTGAGCTGTGCATTTGGAATTGCTCTCCCCACCAGCCTGTTAAGCTGCTCCCTTCCATCATTCAGACAGTTTCTAACAGCCCCACCCTCCTACACAAAGCCCTGTCTGTCTGCTCAAAGCAGGGTGGTGATTTCCCCACCCTTTCTAAAAACATGCCTTGCGAGACTTTCTCTATCCTCCAAAATATACTTGCCCCTTCACGGTTACATTTCTACTACGTTTGAACTGTGCTTGTGGGTGGAGAATGTGATGTATGTGTTTCTCTACTTCACTGTTGTCTGGCACAGACCACAGTCTTCTAAAGGCAGGAATCAGAGAGTCTGAACCACACAGCACCATGAACAGATGGTCATTTCAAAGATTTTGAAGGTTTAATCAATGATGCTTAGTGAGATAGACACTTCTTTTTAAAGCATTAGTTCCAAATGAAGAAATGCTCTATATATCATTAATTCCTTGTTCAACTCTTCTTCATCTCAGTGATAATAACCTGGCTTCATCTATGGTTTGTCTTTGATTTACAAGACTTGTCCAGCTGTCTGGTTTCTATCAGTTTTCTTCTAGGCCGAACAAAGCACTTTGATAATGCCTTATTAATTTCACAATAGATAACTCAATCATTTTCGTATTGATTTATCTTTCTAATTCCCAATGATTTTTTGGTTCTGTGTCATCTTCTCCTACTATCAATGTGTGCTTTATACTGAATACTTTTGATACTAGCTTTATCAAAACGTAATTGAGAAGGTGAATCTGTTGCCAAAGAATGCAGATAATGTATACCAAACACTTACATAAAATGATTTATTATCCAGTGTCTGCCTTGCTCATGCCGTGGCTCCCTCCGATAGTATGGAAAATCAAAGGTTTGCTGGCCCTGAGAGACGAGGCCGGTTGGTGATAAGAAGCTGTGTTCTTCATTTTGATCCTGATGCTATGATCCAAGATCATAGCATCAGGATCAAAATTAGGAGCAGAATAAAGAGCTTCCTGATTCCCAGTCCTTCAACCTTTCTTGGTAGGTAACTGTAAACATGTGATCATACCTAAAATAGGGAAAAAAACTTTAATATGTATAAAACTTAAATAGCAAGCTTCTGAAAAACTAATCAAAATTTCTAATTTACCCCAATTTCATTAATTTAAAATTATAGATTTAAATAACTATATATATTAAGTGGTACCTTTGAGGAAAAATTGATCTGCCCCTTATGACTTAAACTCTAACAGATATTTTTATAGATGAAATTGGTAATATTAGTGGGAATATTAGCTCTAGCCCTAAATTTAAATTTAAGCCCTAAAGCCTTAATTTTTATCATTAAACATTGGAAATATCTTACCACTCAACGATTTTAATTCAACTATGAGAATGCTTGTCTTTTGTTTTGTTAGATTATCATTCATATGGAGAAGAAACAATGTTTTCTTAGTTCTCCTTTAGATAGCAAATAGTGTTTGGGGAAGGGTGATGATTAATATAAATATAATTGTTTTTTATCCTAAGTGTTATCTATCTGTGCATTTTTGAAAAATAATAATGTGCAAAGCAAATGCCATTTTTTGCTTCTTCAGAAAGGACTTGATATTTTATAATTTTATAATCTCAACATTAATTGTTGGCTACTATTGTAGATAGTTATATTGGACCTGTTCTTATCTCAGTGTAAATAATTTCTCTGGTTGCTGGTGGTAGTATTTGAAAATAGGTGGTAATGTTATCAGTACTGTTGTGTGCTTTCATGATAAACGTCAGTGGAGGAAACCCTTCCACATTTTCGCTTTACATATATGTCTAGAAATACAATATTAAATACTATGTGTGCCTTGCATTTACTCTGCAGAAATTGAGGTCAAATCTTTATATTTATATGTGCAAAATATGTATGAATGACAACATTTCCTGGTTTTGGCTCTAGGTTAATAATATCCAAATATTCAGGCCCTACTTTGAGAAGTTAATGAGAAGAGTAAATTAGGTAAATATCGAGCTGATACTAAGCTGCCTAGAATCTCTACTAAGCTTTACCCTGGGAACCAAAAGTTAGAAGCATTAAAATATTAAATAACAGTTTTTTGTACATGCATATGTTGAGGCTGTCTTTACCTTGCAAAACTTCAGCCTAAGCCTGGTAGCCAGAAGAGGTGGCTGGAGGTTGGAGCCCTCTGTGATGGGCAGGGTCCCTCTCTCCACCTTTTCCTAACCTGACTGTGGAGTTAAGGGGGCATTTTATGCTGCATATTCTGGGTTCATTGCCAGCTATAGATCTGCTACTTAACAGTTGTCATCTACCTACATGCTCATTTAATCCTCATAACAGACCCGTGTGATAAGCACTACTTTATAAATGAGGAAACTGAGGCCATGAGATGTTCAACGATTTTGCCAGCAACACAGGTCCTACATGATAGAGCAGGGACTTTACTCTGGTATGCTGTATTGCTCCTCTTCTAATTAATATCCTTTGAATATTTGTTCTTGAAGTCGCCATTCAATTGTCTGGGGCAGTGTTGGGAGAGAGGCCCAATTTTCATTTCACCAGTTAGGAAGATGCTAGGGGCGGAGACCCAAGTTAACTGACGCCCTAGTCCCAATTCATTCTAATGATGTCTCAGGACAACTTTTAGGGAGGTGCCCCACAGGTGCCCAGCAGATGTGCCCCTTTGTCCAGCTTTGCCCATACAGGTCCTCTGAGATACAGCCTAACACATTGTCTCCACATCAAGCACTCAATAGGTGTTAGTTCTTCTGCCCGACTCTAAACTGGGAAAACGCCTTGGGTGACAATGGGTTTATGAAGGGGGCCTTCACTGTGTAGAGCAGCAAGGCGGATGGACTTGAGGCTTGCACCCACTCCCTGCTGCCACTTCTCAGTGTCATCCATTGTCTTCTCCTGCTTAAATCCTTCAAGGGCTTCCCATTGCATTAGAATGACATGCAATTCTTTTGTCATGGCCCGCAGTTCCTTATAAAACTCCTTTGCAGAGGAAGTGAGTAGGGAAGAAAACTGGGTTCTGCTACTATTTTTTAATGAAAACAATTTTAGGAGACATGATTTTCCTTGTTTATGTCTGAATCTGTGCAACAACAAGCTATGCCTTAATGAAGTTCTGTTGCATTCAAAAAATTGAAATGTATTTCAATTCATTTGGAAAAATTATTTGTACTGGATAGTAATGGAGTAAATGTTTTCAAAACTCGCAGCATCTATTTTTGTGAAGATTTGTATATGTGGGTTAGATTTTTTTTAAGGGAATGGTTATTGCATTTTATGTTTATGAAATCAACATTGTGTGGCATCACTTCATATTTTTTCTCTAATATTTCTTAGCGCGGGATAGATCAGCCTAAATTATGTGTCTAAAATAGATCAAAAGAGAAGTTTTTGATTTATCTCAACACTCTGTTCCTTGGGTTATCTCTAAAAGGCCTCTTATTCTACTGCTTAAAGAAAAACAAAACCCTTTCTCCGTAATTGTTACCATTGATCTCATCTGCTGTCTTTCTAACTCAATCCAGGCGATGCCTAATTTGATTTGGAACAGTTCTTATTAAGAAACGACGTATAATGGTAGAAATATAATGTATTTAGTGCTTTTTTGGAATTAGAAACTACTGATCAAAAATTGATAAGACAATTTTTATCTCACATTAAGTGGTTTTCCTTTGTTTCCTCAGGATGTTAGTGAAACATTTCTCTTCCGCCTAATACATTCTGTGCATGAATGTACATGTCACTCTGTGACAATAATTACACGTGTGTACCCACGTGCATCCATCCACAGGGAAAGGGGGAGGATTCCAATCCTAACCCAATCAACTCAATCAGATGCTTTAAAATCATTAGGTAATGGCTCTGGATGTTGGCAAACATCCAGATCGTTTGCCTAGCTTTGTTTTCACATTTTTTTTGAACACTAAAAAAATTGTCAAAAATGCTAGGAAAGGGAAAATTAAATATGAAGTAAAACACAAACTGATTGCATTACTGTTGCACATTTTTTTCATAGGCAACAGATAGCATTAGGCATGCATGACAAGTCTATTTATCATTCACTGGTTCACTCCATATGCGTTTTTTGCATGAGGACTTACTGTGTGCTAGGAGCTGTGGGGGATACACAACTGAGTGACACACAGCTCTTCTGGATGGAGAAATAAGACAGATGGTTATAATGGGAATCCACGTAGGGTGTGGGTAAATGCCATAGGTTTTAAGATACAATCCATGCACCCTTTACCACCCTCATTCCATTCTGCCACTCAGCCACCCAGGACATAGGTGACCACTTGGCCTCTGCCTTCTTGAAACACTCTGTTTTCTTAATTCCTACTGCACCACCCCAGGCTCCCACTACCCATTAGGTATGTTGATCACAAATAGGCACCCCTTCCTGTGGATTGAGTATTGGGCGCATGCCGCACCATGCCAGGGTAGACACACCGCTTTACAGCTTGAAGAGTGGAGTTAAACTAGACTTCCACCTTCACTTGCCCCACCCCCACCCCAGGTCCCGCGTCCTTGTACAGACCACAACCTGTACAACAAATCAAATTAAAGTGAAAGACAATGGCATTCTTCTTCAGGTTCCTTTGCAGAGAGGCTCCAACCCCCAGGGAACAATTCATCCCCCAGGCTAAAGCCAGAAAGGAAGGCAGTGAGTAGTCCTGGAGAGCCATTGGGCCTGAAGCACTTCTGTTAGTGATAAGGAGGGTCTTAGCATCTCTTCCCAAATTCTTGCTAAGGAAGTTGGTAACCATGATTCTCACCTTGCTTGTGATTTAAAAAAAAAAAAAAAAAAAAAGCTAGAATAAATAACTGAAGTTCTAAACTTTGCTAGACCTAAATTTTACCAGCTATAAGACTTTGACCTTATTTTATGCCTCTTTAAGCCTCCATTTTCTTCTCTGTAAAATGGCGCTATTAATAGTACCTAGCAGGTTTGGCATAAGGATTAAATATGATGAAATAGGTATTTTTAGCACAATATTAATGCTCAATAAATGCAGACAGTGTGATTAATTGTTGTCACTTGTCTCAGGTCACTTTCTCACTTTTTTCCACTCACTGATACCATTTCCTGAGGCCTCCCACTTTTCCTGTGTTACTGCAACTTTTCTTTCAGCCTCCAACATCTATACCTAATTCCTTGCTTAAAGTTGAATTGTATGTTCTCCTAAGATTTTTAAGGAAAGGTCCGTCGTTTTTACAGATATGAAAGCTGAAATAGTTTTAGGTCATCTTAAACCACAGCTTAAAGTCTCATAACAAGCCAGGGATGAATTCAGATTTTATTTTGTATTTTAAGTACCTCTGTCCAGGTGCCTGTTCTGACAGCATTTTTTCAGAAGCCCCCCCAGAGAGAGAGAGGAGACAAAAGGATACATGTTTTCTCCCAGCTTGCAGCAGGTGTCACTCTATTTGATTTGCAGACCTTTCAACAAAACAAAAGGCCTTTTCTGTTCTTTTACAATATATGCTCTCTTTAAAGGTGTTTGAATGGGAAAAAAGCATATACTGGACAAGATTTCAGGTTCTAACGGAAAGAAACTGGGCTCTTAGTTGCTGATTCTTTACAGGGAAAACTAGATGCCATTAAAAACAGTCTTTTCTAAACAGCATTTAAAATTTTATGATAGTTTCCTCTTGAAATATATACAAGAGTGGCATTCTCAGCAAATTAATATGTTTATAGTAGGATTGAAAACTTTTAAAAGCCAGTTAAGATCTCTTTTGTAAATTCAACAGAGAATCTCAGTATGCTTGAGTAACGAGATAGACTAGCATGTTTGCTTATTGCAGCTGTTTTAAATGTCTCCACCTTGCTATCCCCAAATAGTTACCATTGGTGTTCAAAAGTGATAGACCTCTAAATCATAAATGGTACAAAAATGTATTTAACTTAAATTAAAAAGTTCTATTCTGGAGTCCCTAAGGGTTCATAATAAATATCAATGTAGCTAAAATTTAATTGTTTACTATATACAAGATACTATGCTAAGCACTTTCATTCATAATGTCATTTAATCTTTCCAACAACTGAATGAGGTAGTACCACTATCATCTCCACTTACAGATGAGGAAACTAAGACTTAGTGAGGTGAATAGCTTGCCTTAGGTGTCATACCTAGTGAAGTCTGGAGCCAGGTAGGAATCTGGGGCCTGTCTTGAGAGTCTTTGTGCTCATGAACTTCTAGGCACCATGCAGCCTCCCTCTTCATTCATTGCCACCTGCAGTGGAGGAGGCACCGGAAAGGTGGGCATGGATATTAGTTTTTGTTTTCAGACATAATAGCTGTTTCGAGGTCCAACCTTTTGAGTCCTAGTTCACCTGGAATCTATGTATATTCAAAGTACAGGTGGCAAAACAAAATTAGCTCATCAAGTCTAATATGCATGTATATGAAAAAGAAGTCAATCTGATAAGAGACTTCATGAGAATAAAGTGCCATGAGTGGAGTTGGAAATCTTAGTGATGGAGTGCTTGCCTTTTGTGTAAGTATAAAGAGTTTGAAAAGCTCATTATATTGATAGCATCTTAGGGCATTTTAGGACATAGTCGTACAAGTTCTCTTCAGTGTTGAATTTTTAAAATTCTTCGTCTTAAAATAAAAGTATATTGTACTCTTTCCCTTCCATTTGTCAAATGAACTGTTAGTATGAGAAGTCCTATTTGTGTGTTGATTGGGGGGAGGGGATTGCCCAATATTTTTTATGTTAAATAGTTATTAATATGGTTTATTAATTCCTTTGGAAAACATTAGCCATAAATGTACTGGGAAAGGGGAAGGATTCCATGATTTATGAGAAGGTTGGCCAAATCCCACCTACTCAAATGTAGCCTGTCAAAATTAAAATAAAAATAGTCTTATTTAATCCCCTAGTTAAGCTAAATGATAACATGAAACAAGCTAACCAAAATCAGGACACCTGATACCAAGATTTCATGAAATAAAAAGCCATTGTACAACAAGGAATCTAATGCTTTTGTTTTTTATCCTTTTAATACAAATAAAATAGCCTTTATTGGGCTCGGTGCTTCTTAGAAATGAAAGGTTTGAGAAACAGATCCATTGTGAAGCCTGCCATTCCGCAAACAAGCCAGCTAAGCAGTTTGTACCGTCCCCTTCAGATGCACACGTTAGGGCTGGGGAGATGACAGCATTTCTAGGAGGGAGAAGCACAAAGTGCAGATTCCACTGTGCCCATGAAAGAAGGGGAAGAAAAAGCCCAGGCAAATGTCTTGTTGTTATTGAGCTTTCCTACTGCAACAAGGCTGACGGATGGGGCTTTTAAAAAACGTCACTGCAACAGATCCAGGGGTGCAGCTCTGCTTGCTGCAGCGCCATGCAGTTGTGTATATTTCAGAGACAGACACAAGGGGAAGTAGCAGCCAGTGCACACGCGGGCTGCTCACTGGAAGCATTGCTGAAGAGAGAGGATCCACAGAAGCTGGGAAATTCCTCCTCCAGCTGAGTCAGGGCTTGAGTGGTGGCTCAGGTTGAGACTGTGGGCAGGGGCGGGGGCGGCGCTCCCAGCCCATCCCTCAGCCCTGCGGCTGCCTTGGGGAGAGCCGTGTGGGCAGGGAGGCTGTCTGCACCGTGTCAGGGAGGCACGCCAAGAAACCCTCCCTCCCAGGGGAAAACGGGTCGCAGTTCAGGTGGGGACTTCTTTGGTACGGTACCTGGCTGGAGCAGAGCCTGTGGGCGGCCGGCAGCGGGCGTTTCTGGTTATGGCAGCCCAGAAATGAAAGCAGTCGCGGCCGCCGCCTCTGAGGGCTGCAGGGAGATCAGCACTCAGCAAATAAGAAGCAAGTCCTGGACCCGGAGGAGGAGGAGCGGCCGAGCATCTCTCTCCCGCTCCTGGTGTCCTTTAAATGAGGACTCCCTGCCAGCGCCAGAGGTAGATCTGCAGAGCCTTCCTCTCCGCTCCTGATCCCGCTTACATCACTAACCTGTGCCAGGCGCATCTCCACGCCCGGTACCTGCTCCTCCAGCGGCTCCCAGTCCAGTCGGAGGAGCCTCTTTGTATGCAGCCGACATGGCCAGCCAGCAGGATTCCGGCTTCTTTGAGATCAGTATCAAATATTTACTGAAATCCTGGAGTAATAGTGAGTAACAGAAAATAACCTTTGTTTGTTTGTTTGCTGGATGTTGCGTAAGGTTCGAGAAATAAAATCTCAACTGGACGCCTACGCTTATGAGCTGAGGAAGTTTTTTTGCTTCCATCTGCTATGAAAATCAAAATGTCAGAGACTGAACTAGCTTTCCTTAAGTGCAAAGGCTGCAATGGAATTAAAGTAGATTTTGTTTGATTAAATTTTCAAGTGAGATGGCCCTTCAGCTTTTGGCAGAGCACGGGATGGGGCATTCCTGGCTGCATTTCCTGCCTCGATGTTTATTTGATTTGTTCAGGCTTTATGTAAATATTTTGTGAAGTGTGGTTTAATCAAAGGGGTGTGGCAGGGTTTCAGAATACTTTATAATTGTTTTATTAGGGTATTGTCTAAAGAAAAAAGGTCCTTAATATTCCAGAACCTAAGACTCATCTTTTTTGTATATAGAGGCATTTGCAGATTTATTTGATCTCTCCCTTGTGTGTGTGTGCATGATGTTCAGAAAGCTGTTTAATAGTATTTGAATTTTTTAAAATCTTGCTGTTTGTTATAGTCCAAATAATGTGCTTTTTTGAAATGTAAACAAGTGAGGTTCTGACCCTCATCATTTGTTAGGATATCGGAATATTATGGCTTCTGAAGTTCCATTTCTGACCTACTTAAAGATTTTAGCAATAAGATATTTCGAAAAGACAACCTCTAAGTCATCATGAATGTGGAATCAAATTAAAATGAGGCCTTCAGGTAACCAGTGATGCCTTGTATTTTCTGAACACTTTAAAAACAAAGTCTTCTCTATTTTACCAACAGCCTTTGTACTTGCTTTGGATAAAAGACTGGCAGGTATTACAGATCCTTAATTGTTTGAAATTTTTAAAAAATTTCCAGGAAAAATTTTGATGTATTACGTGCATACTAATTAACCTACCTGTGCTGAAGGAGCTGGAGATTAATTATCTCCTACACAAATGACCTGTGGCCAAGATTGTTCTTATGTAAACAAAACCTGGGCTGGAGAACTTGTGCCGTAATTGCCTGAAAAAAGAGCTCAAGTACCTTCAGCTTAAGGTATTCAGGGATATGCATCTCTGGATGATATCCATAGAAACCATTTTTTCCAGGTCATTTTGCACCACTGTATACACTCTGGGGCTTTTCTGAAGCTGTTTTTCTACAAATGGGAAGCCATTTGGGAGTAATACTGTCACCCAAACAGCATTCCTTTATTTGTTATAGTCATAATTCATTTATTTTGGATTCGTTATTTGTGTAATACTTCATACTCAAAGGATGAATCTTCCTTTGTCTATCCACCCTTTGATTAATGAAAAGAGTCTGACATTACGGGGTTCTTTATGGAGGAGTTTTCCAATAACTAGAAAGACTGTCTGTGAGTTTGACATCAGTATGTGGTTTTGAGTCATCATTCTGAGTACTCCAAGACCAGATTATTTTCCTCCATCAGTTTTTGTCATTGCATCATTAGATAAAAAATTATGTTGTGACAATACTGAGGCCAGTAAGATTTCTTTTAAAATCTTTCTCCCTTTGTCTATTTTCACATTACTCTAGACAAAGTATATATTCTTTCCACCCTTCCTAAACTCTCTCCACTCTCCCTACACTCACATCAGAAAATGGTTCAAAATTACTCTTCATTTCTACTTTGTGAGTATCTGGGGCACAATTTTGAATTCTTTCAGTTCCTTCAGCAAATATTTATTCAACACCTACTGTGTGCTAGGGTATGGGACTACAAGGGTGAATATGACACCTGTCCTCTATCTTAATTTCTTTATTGCAGAAGAGTGAACTTGGTGAATGTTCCTTTGGGGGCCAGAATGTTTTTCAGTCTTTTCTTGAAAGAGGAAGAGGAAATATACTTTGTGCTTAGGGTTAAGTTTGTTGCAACACTAACCTGCTTATAATCTAGCATAGCCCTCAGTTTTACATATTTTCAGTAGCAAAGAGAGACGGGAATTTGTGTGGAAGGCAAAGAAGAAAACAGAAGCCTTAGGGCTTCAACCTCCTCAGCGTAACCTGGCTGGGAGGATGCACCACGGGGCAAGCCACTAATTGGCCCAGCATTACAGGTTTGAGAGGCGAGGGTGCCCACCCACCTGCCTGAATGGAGAATCAGGCCCCTAATTATATACTAGTGCTTATTTATAAAAGTGCAACAATTAAAAAGCAATAAAACAAACTCTATAACTATGGCTGACTGCTTTGCAAGGTGGTGGTAAGAGGAAAGATGATTCCATGAGCATTTCCAGGTTCAGGTTTCCATTTGTTTTTTTTAAATGGCACATTGTGAGGAAAAATGTGATTTTGTGTTTATTTGTCTCCTCTGAAGAATTAACAAGTCAATTAAATCAGTCATTGCCTGGGCAGATGTATTAGCTTTTTATTCAGTGTTCATTTAGACACTCTCTTCTTCATTGGCATGCCCACTCTGTCAGGCTGCCCTTCGTTTTAATGGGGTTGGGAATTAAAATGGCCTTGATGTCTGGAAATAAAATGTGTACGTGGGCCCGACTGTGGAGGCTTTCCTCATCTCCCTGGACACCCGTCCTGTTGCTCATTCCCCACTCTTGTCCAGGCCTACCCCGGCCATTCAGTGATTCTCACAGCTGCTGTCAGGCCATGGCCACCACAGGCCCTTCTCAGTCTAACCTGGAATACTCGTGGTCTCCTGACGATCTGCCTGACATAAAGCAGCCTGGAGAGGCTTCTGCCAGCATTTCAAAGACTACACCATAGCTCCTTCTTGCCCCTGAGTGTCTGTGACTGCCATCCAGGACCCTCTTTGAGCTCTTCATCCTCTCCTGTTGTTTTTCTGTTCTAGCTATATTTAATCTGCTCACCCTCCTGTGCATTTTACTAACTTGCTCTCCATGCCCATACGTATGTCAGCCCCCGCAATCTGGCATGCCCTCACCTAGAACACACAAGTTGCAGGACCGTATGGGGTTAGTTCAGATCTCTAGCGCTTGCACTTGTGTGGCCTTGGACACTTAACTACTCTCTGACTCAGTTTTCTCATCTGTAAAATGGAGGCAAAAAAATGAGTACTTCACAGGAGTAAATGAAGTATTAAGATATAAAGTAGTTAGCACATTATATATGCTCAATAAATGTTAAAATAATATTAATGGATTCCAATGCTCCCCTCTCTTCTAAACGCACTTAAAATCAGACTTAGACCATTTTTTCTTTTAGCAGTGACATCCTCAGTGGATTTATTCTATGAGTGGTCAACACTCACTACACCCCTAGAGAAGGGAACTGCATGAATATATGCCAAAACCAGTTGCTTGCTTTGAGCCACTTTTTTTTCTGGATTGCCTTTTTAACTTTACCCCTTTTGCCACCTCAGCTACTATTAGAATATTTCTACCTTCCCCAAGTGCATACCTTCCAGCAGCATGGGAGATGGCCTGGGAATATTCTCGGTGGCAGAAAGTCACCCTGGCCTTTCAGATTTCCTACAGAAAAGTTTAGAGCAGATAGTTGCAAGCTATTTCATGGGAAAGGAGGGCTGGCTTTATACTGATGTGTAGAGCTAGTGTGTAGGCTCTCTCGCCCATCTGAAACCTCTGACTGGCATTCCTCATGTTTCTGTTCACCCCATGATGTCCAATGGACACAGGGCCCAAGGAAGGAAAGTACACTCAGGATCCATTCAACGTCTTGATCTTCCCAGGGCAGTTTGCATCTTTCCTACAATATCTGGCAAATCTTGTAACCCCGTAGAGGGAAACTTTTGAATGCCTGTTAACTTTTTCAGATAACAAGAATTCCATTGACAAACTGCTCTGGGGAAGAGAACAAGTCCTTTGCTTGTTTTGGAAGGGTGCGCTGTAAAATGTCTAATGTTACTTTAGAAAAACTTGCATCATTTGGGAGAATTAGATGTGGCATTTTTCAGACATGTGGTAGTGAGTTAAGTTGTGATGATAAGGACAATATTTCTGTCCAACATACAAATGCTGGTTAGTATGGGGTTAGCTGTGGGGGGCAAAGAGAAGTCATGTGCAAGTGAGGATTGAAAATACCTCCGATCTGCTGCAGAGCAGTACTTATTGATCCCTATTTGTGTCACCAGTATACCTCAAAGACACTGAGAAAGGCTGAAGAAAAATCTCAAGATGTTCATATAAACATTTTTGTAGAGTTGGTTTAAAGAAGTAGAAAACTAAAGAGGTTAACCAAGTTGCCTAATTCGAGCAGAGTAGTCCAGCTCAAGGGCAAGCGCACTTACCTCAGTTCTTTTAACAGTAGGAAGTACCCAGCGCTGTTCCAGGCACCTAGAAGAGAGTTTCTCCAGTGTTCCTGTAGCTCGTGAGATGTTTAACAGTACACAAACTCTCTCGGGCCGCGGTCACTTCTGCCAAAGTAGTTTATAGTCCTAGTGAGAACAAAATCCAGGATCAACATCCACTCTCTTAAGAAGAAAGAGTCTATCCCTGGGTTTATGATGGAGACAAATTAGAGGTATTTTTTTGTTGTTGTTAAAATGCATGAACAATCCTAGAATAAAAATAACTGCCACATTGACTGTGAGCCCACTCTGTGTCAGATGTTATGTTTGGTAATTTATATGTAGGGCAGCCACATTATTATTTGTCCAAACTAGGACACTTCTGAGAGTGAAAGTTAATAATTGTGCTGGGACACTAGGCATAAACTGGGACTTTCCCCAAGCAAAGGAGGCCACTCTGTTTATTATCTTCACTCTTTCCAATAGCTCTGCAGGTTTACGTATTATCCACATTTTATAGATGAAAAAAAATGAGAGTTGATAAAGTGATTTGCTCAAAGCCAGGATGATAGTAAGTGCCATAAACCCCTCCCCTAATCCAGTTGATAATCACATTTTTTAAAACCACCCATAGTATGATCAAGGGGGCAAGAACTCTTTTGGGAACTTAGTGCTTTATAGATACTTTCATTCTTGTTGGCTGATGCCACTGCCAAGTCTTAGCCTCCTCCCTCCACGTGCGCATCTGAAGCTCCCTCTCGCTCTCTCTCAAGAACCAGTGCTGAAGAGCACCATCCCTTTAGCACAGTCTTGTTTGAAAGACCTAAGTACTGACAAGTGTTCACCATCATTAATACAAATAATACATAGGCAGTGCTGTGCCTATGGTCATTTGATTATACACACACAACACACACACACACACAAAGGATTATAGTAAAAAGGTACATTTCTTCTGTTAGGAATGCTTTATGTTGATTTTTTCCCTATTTTTGGAAATGTATGTAAATATATAATTTAAATGGCTTTAGTAAACAAAAATATATTAATGATCTTTACTTCTTTTAGAATGGTCATTTGCCTACCTTGCTGAGGTTTCTCTGATATTTTGTATTTCTCTTTAGGAAACAGTAGCAAACTCCTAATTATCTTCAGCAGTGAGAACAGGGAGAATATTTCCAGGAATAATGGAAATCTATCTATAATTCAGGTATCTCATTTTACCTGATAGCTCCGGTCTCAGCCACCATAAAACCCTCTACAGTACTGGCAGCCCAAAATGACTCCATTTCAGCTTCTTTGTCAACTTTTGCATGCTGCATGGTGAAGTTGCCAAGAAGAACTGAAACAGTCAGACAGGCAGACAGCAGTAGGCAAGAAGGAGAGATGACATGGATACTTTTACAATCTGGAAACAGCCCAGGATATTTGAGAAAGTTGCCAGTATTTAGATGTTTCAACTGATACAACACGCAAATATTCTCTTTATTTGAAAGACATTTGTTTCAAAACATTTTACTACCCATGACTGATTAGTTCACTGTTGGGTATACAGTTCAAGGAATTAAATGGGTTACATGTGTCCTGATCATCTTATTAATAACTTCTATATTTTAAGCCGTACGTGATATTCAGAATGAGCTGGGCTCACAATGAGTTTGGGCTGATGAGAAATGACATTTTACTGTGTTGGGGCTGTTCTATAGATTGACAGCCCCACACGTCAGCTTTTGTGCAGGTCCTTTGCTGGTACTAAGCCTTACATTTATTTAGTGCTTTGTAATTTGTTCAGCACCTTCAAACACATTACCTCATTTGATGAATGAGATGCATTGATTATCAATAAACTAGCTTCTTCTTAAATGTTCGGGTTTGGGATGATAAGACTTAATTCTCCCCAAGTTCAGCTTCTGTGGTATGAGATGCCCATATGGCATCAGGTAGGTATATTTTGTGAGGTTTTAGATCAGATTCAAATGAACAAATAATGGTCTTAGTCCATGGTCTTTACCATCGAATAGGACTTTTTTAATGCCATATAGCTCAGCATTTATCAATAAGATATACAGAGGTGAGTCTGTCCAAAAAACATATGTATTAAGATTTTCTGGATTTATATGTACCCTAGCATTTCTCTTAGTCCTCTTTTTTAAACACTTAAACATTTCTAATTTTCTACAGTGGGGTGCCTTCTGGGAATCACACATTGTTTGCACACTACCCCCATGAGGAAGGTTTAGCAGGCAACTCACTTCCTGGAAAGATGAGTTGCATTTGTGGAAACAATAGTACACAGCTTTATCTCATTTTTTTCTTACTAATCTTTCTCATATGATAGATCCCATTCATCATATTCTTTAAATATTGCTCCATTGTAGAACTGTTGACTATGTGCATAAGAGAATGCTCTCTCTTTGAACTGAAAAGTTGTATCTCCTAGGCTTGGAGGAGCAATGGGAATAGGCTTTTCCATAAGAACATCTTCACTTACTTTTCAATGCTGGATTATACTCAAAAACTTACTATCTTAGCATCAGCTTTTCTTGGTTATTGCTCCAAAATGCCTTGCCACTCAACAGTGTCAGAGAAGCAAGGCAAACACTATTCAGTACTTCTTTATTGAGCATCTTCTGTGCACTAGACACACTGCTCTGGGAGCTTCATAGCTGAATCAGACCTGGATCCCACCATCAAGGATCTCAGAGCTTTCCTTCTTCCTTCCTTGTTAGATTCAGAATTCAGGAATATTAATGCAGAAGTTCCCAGGATTTAAATAATCCTAGGGAGAGGATCCAATGATATTTCAGAGACAGTGTATGCCCTAGAGAATTTTATTTGGGAGGATGCATTTGACAGATTCTGTTGACTTGATGCATTTATGCTTGCACTGTGTCGAGAACTATTGGAAGCCTGGTGTTTGCAGACGAAGTCGGTAAGAACATTTTTAAATATTCCTCCTCGCAGGATGGCTGAAGGAGAAGAGGAAATGTAAATTATTTACTCTGGGACACTTGACTAGATGTCAGTATTTGGGGCAGCAAGCATTTCAGATAGGCATTCTTAACATTAGAAAAATGTGAAGAGTTGCCATGTTTATCAGAATTTTGACCTGGGACTAATTTAAAGCCAGTTAACCTTCATTTTGAGTGTTTCTTTCGCTCTTCAGAATATTTGGGAGATTAAAGAGAAGGGGGGTGTGTGTGTGTGTGTGTGTGAATTATATATTTCTATAAGTTAAGTTTAATGATCATATATCTCATCTATATTCTTAAACTTTTCTTCTTTTTCACAGAACATACAAGCACAAGCATTTAAATATTAGTCACCCAAAACTCCAGATGCTAAGCAGTGAAAGTTTGTATTCTGCCAGCATATCAGACTCTGTAATGAGTCTGATTTTGGTTTAATTCCTTTCTACTGTTTAGTCATTTGATGAGCTGCAGATGGAAATTTAAGCCAAAGCCATAACATTTCAGCTAATACTTTTGATGCTGCTGTAAGAATTTGTTGTCATGTCAATTTAAGGGAGTTGAAATCTTTTTTGAGCAGGCATTCAAATCTACATTAAGTGCTTTTATCAACTCTAATTTGATATACAACTCTGACTGCCTCTGCTGTTCCTTAGTCAATTGCAAAGTGTAAAGTAGTATAGCAGTGGAAGACAGCTCTGAAATTTCCAGGATTTTTCAGCTAATGCTGCAAGCACATATATTATGGAAATATACAATTAAATTTCCATTAAATTTTTATTCCTAAACTTGAGAAACACTGGGCTGACTTCTTTGAGTTTAGACTTAAACAGGTAAATATGTATTTTGGCAGCCATGAAAAGGATAGAGTATTAGATTAACTAGAGTAATACTTTAGTAAAATTCCATTTGAATGTTATATTTATGTAGGCAGGCTTCAGCAGATCAATAAAATGGTTTACTATGTAAGCGTCAAATCAATAAAATGCTTCAGTTATGCAAATATAAGAGTAGGTTTTTCTTCCCTGTTTTTCTGTTATTTTCCCATGTGTGACCTTGATTGTCTCCTTCCTTCACTTCCTTATGTGAAAGGAACAAACCTGACACTTTGTCTCCAGCTGTTTAATGTGAAGGGTTTTGAATACCTCCACTGAAAAATGAGGTTTAGGTAAACATCATCATGTTTGTCGGTTATTTCTCCTCCATCGTTTAAGCCAATTGTACAATGTTGAACTTGACTGATAAGTAGAGACTGGATCTCTGACTTCCTAAGCTTGATCAGTTTCTTGGACTAGCTTGCTTTTAAGTATTCAGAATAAGAAAAAGTTGTCACACTACACAGCCTAACAGGTTCTTTCCATTGTTATTTTTTACGGTAAACTGACTGTGTAGCTAACACAGTGAAATTGAACAGGGTTGCCTCTAATCTGAAGTGCTGACATTCTTGATCTGGAGAGACGGGCATTTCTTTCTGCACAGTGAGATACGGTGTTTATGGAAATTTCTGGCGTTCTGGAGGTTTTATAACATGATCATACAGTCAAACTATACTCTCCTAGGTTTCAGTAGATACCATGTTTCAGTGAAGCCATGTTGAAATAAAGACGGTCATAAGGATGAAAGATGCTATTAAAAAAATCTGCCTGTAACCTTGTTGGGTTTGTTATAATGTTCACCTTTACTTAATGCCTGCAGCTAGGTAGAAAGCTTGGTGATGCCTTTAAAGAATTTTAAAACTAAAAAAGTTGCTTTAGGTGAATAGATTGCCTATGACATTTGCAAATCATAAGCAGTTAGTTTAAAATTTACAAGTTAGAGTACCAATTAGAAGACAAATTGCAGTTTTTCTTTGAAAGGAACAACAAAAACTCTGCTTTTCAGTGTTTAGTTTTTGAAAACCACATTTGTAACAAATCTCCCCTAAAAATGAAGCCTTGTAATTGAATGACAACATAGTCTTAGCTATAGTATCATTTGTACTATGTCAGCACCTCCCAATTAACCTTCTACTTTTCTAATGAGAATTTTAGCTTCCTCAGGGAGTTTAGAGAGAACCACTGGCCCTGTGTTGGGCCACATTGGGTGTTTGGTTTCACTTCCCTCATGATTTCATGATGGTGGCCCTGAGTCTGTTCTCGTCTTTTCTTCCAGGTTGAGGGTGCACGACAACCTGTTCTCTTTCTGTTTTATTTGACTGAATACAATCGCAAGAAAATAAGAGACACTTTAGTCTTGCCTTCTGATTTTGCATTCCATTTACTAATAAACCCCCAATCCTTATCATTATGGGAAAGCTAATCCTAGTTTATGCCAATTGAGCTATCAATTTTGAAGGTGATTGAAAACCTGGCCCATTTTTAACTAAAAAAAAAACACTTTTTTTTAACTGACAATTTTAAGTGCTTGAAATTTAAGAAAGGGCAAAATTATGAATGAGAATGAAGATTCTACCACATTTTAAATATCCAAAAATCTGTTTTACCTTCTTTTCTTTTTATTTTTTCTTAGCTTCTTTTCTTTCCTTTATTAACCATTTTATTAGCCATTTCAATGTTTATTACCATTTTCTTAGAGTGACAAAGGAATTGAAATTCAAATTATCTTTTGCGATTAGTCAACCACTTTCCTTAAAAAAGGAAAAAAGAGGGGCCAGCCCGGTGGTGTAGTGGTTAAGTTCACGCATTCTGCTTCCACAGCCTGGGGTTTTTGGGTTCAGGTCCTGGGCATGGACCTACGCACCGCTTGTCAAGACACGCTGTGGCAGGCGTCTTGTGTATAAAGTGGAGGAAGATTGGCACAGATGTTAGCCCAGGGCCAATCTTCTTCAGCAAAAAAAAAAAGAGAGAGAGAGAAGAAATATAAATTGGAAATGATTGAGTAGGATTCTGAAGATCAGTGACTTTCATTTCTAAATCCTAAATCCCTCTTGTTGCTAATTATAATACAGTGACATACCTGCTGTTCACAGTAGTATATAATGGTATGCTAATACATAGAACTAATTTTTGCCGTCTAGTATGTTGAAATATATGTCATTTTAGGATGCTTTTGCTATAAATAATAGAATAATTTCATAACAGTTGAAAGAATAAACACTTTTAATTAGCTTGCCTAACCCACAGCCTGGAGATGGGAGGTCCCAGGTGGGTTTAGAAGCTCAAGGACCCAGACCATCCAATCTTTAGAGTTGTCACTGCATAGTCACAAGACGGCCACCTCAGTTCCGAACATCTTTGCTTTACTTAAGAGTCAGGAAGGAAGGAGGCCCAGGTGGGCAAGAGGAGAAGATTTTGCCAAAGACCCCAGCAGACTTCCTCTTGCATTCCTCTGATTGGAATTGGGTCACACACCAATCACTGGCAAAGCTGAACGGAATTACCATGTTGGCTTAGACAAATGATAATGCATGTCCTGGCAATGGGGTAGGTTTACCTTCTGTAAAACGAAAGACTTCTACCTGCTACCTGAACAAAATAGAGATTCTTTTACCAAGGGAGAAGAGTAGGCAACCAATAGTAACCACCATAAAATGTAAACTGTACAATGATAGATGACTATTACTAACTCACCACCTGTTGTTATATAACATTGCATTAAATGCAATAATAGTAGCTGATATTTATAAGCCCTATGAAGTATCAGGTGCTGTATTAAATGCTTTATATGCATCATTTCCTCTAATCTTCACCGTTACTCTATTTTACACATACCATTCGTAAGTGACAGAGCCAGACTCAAACTTAGACTCTAGGATAAACACTAGGCTATACTATATCTCATTACTGTTTGCAAGATAAAGATATTGGTTAATAGTATATGAAATTTATGAACCTCAGGTAGGAGCAGAAGTATAGATATGTACTCACTAGTAGGTTCCCACAGTGGTATTTGTCAAAAAGCAGTAGCAAAGAGTTTTGAGAGTACTTAAAATAAAATTTCTGCATTTCTTTGCCTCCAGTTGCAGAAAAAGGAGCATTTTCTGATGTTTTCTTTCTTATGCCCATTCAATAAGAAATTGTCTGTATTTGTTGTTTTTTTTAAAAAGCACGCTGTAAGGAAGTAGTAAGTTCTAGATCAGAAACTTGAGCCCTTTAAGATTGTACCCAGTTCTCAGTGGAGAGAGAAAAAAACAAAGGAATATATTAGGTTTATTGAAATCTTTCATTAGATTAGTATTAACAAATGCAATATTTATTCATTTGAATGCCATCCAATAGTGGTAGTAGATGAAATATCCTTAAATTTTGTGATTACCAAAAAATCGCAAAATATTTTCCTGTTTTCAGATATTTCCATTTATGTAGAAATAATATTTTCCAATGAGGTTTAGATTTCAATCTTATTGTTCAGATTTAGCTATTAATTTGAAAGGAGTGTATCGTTGACTCGCTCTACCTGTCCAAGGCCCCCCTCAGCTAGGTCTTGCAATGGTCTAATAAGAAGAATAGCTAACATTTATGAAAGACTACTTTGTTTCAGCCACTGTGCTAAGCACTGTCTTATTTAAACTTCATTAAATCCTACTGAGGTAAATACTATTTCATAGATGAAAAACCTAAAACAAACAAACAAATAAATAAGAGACTTCTGCAAGGGAAGTGCATCAATGAGTGCTGGCACCTAGATTAAAATTTGATTCCAGCTCCCGAGTCTCTGCTCCTGTCGGTGGCCCAGCAGGAGCCATTGCCAACCCCCTTCTCCTGTGCTTATTTCCCTCTAGGACATCTGAAAGAGGCAGGTGCTTGCTTTCTCAGCCTTCAGTGCAAGCTTGCAGCTGGGATTCAGTTGCTGGAGGAGCTTCTGGAACGTATTTTTCTTCCTGAAAATAGGAGAAATGCATCTTTTTCCACTCTGACCTGCTGCTTCCAGCCTTTGGATGCAGTTTGTATATAGCAGAAACAAATTTTAAATTCTAATACCCTGAGATGACTGTAAGCTGAATGTGAGCCAAGTTCCTGCTCTTAAGGAGAGGATTGTTTAGTGAACAAGACCCACGTAAATCAATAGTTACAATAAAATATGACCAGTAATCAACGCCATGAAAGATGAATTGTGTACATGAGTAAGAGTGAATATTGTTTGTATATAAATATCACTCATTGACCCCTAAGGTCAGATTTCCCCTATTATTTCCCTGTATTGCTGATAGTCATCTCCAAAGCTGAATCTTTTCTCACCAGCCTGGTGAAGCTGTGACTTCATCTCTCTCCTCCAAGCCCCTTATTGTGCTCTGCTTCCTCATCATAAATGCTGAATTTCACTATCAGTAAGTCCCAGGCAAGAAACTGGAGTCCTTTTCAACCTTTTTGTTCATTCACAACATTGCTAAAACTTGTCATGCTTTTCTTCCCAAATGACATCTCCCACATCTGGATCTTCGTCACCATCGCCTCTGCCAAGGCCTGGTTCCAGATCTTCATCACCTCCCATCTGGAGCATTCAAAACTCTTCTTGCTGGCTTTCTGCTGCTACCACCTTTCCAGGACAGTCTGGTCCTTGCCACAGCTTTGATCGTTGATCTTCACCTTTGCTCTTGTAATTGTCTGTCAGCACTGAGAGTGATGTTTCCGTACACAAGGATCACACAACAAATGCTTTTGATGTTGATAGTTGGAAACACACTGAATAATTAAAATGTCATTATGAACTCTAAGTCATCATCTGAATTCGTTTTATTAACCATATATATCCAAACCATTTGTTTTGGTGGGTTTAAGAGTTCTGTGGAATGCGGAAATGGACTCAATACCTGACCCACAGTCTATAATCATGGTCATGGGCCAGGACTGGGGTGGGAGTATTATCTAGAAATGCTCGTTAAGGTAAAAGGAGTAATATATACTATTCTGTGTATTTTCATGCTGCTGAGATTTAAAGCATGATGCAGAAATTAAGGAAAAACTTACCTAAAGTTAAGTAAAAAACCAAAAGCTAAGTATAATTATCTGGTTAATATATTAGTAAGCTCAGGCAGAGGACCTAACTACTCATGAAGTGTACACACTCCAGTGATGGAAGGCCCACTCAACAATTCTCAAGTGTCCCTTATACACAAAATAGCAGTCATCAAACTGACCCCATGAGCTCATTAAATATCATATTGTTCTGCCAGACAAGGCTTTGTTTTAAGGAGTGACTAAGAGACTGTCACTTCTTGGGCCAGGGGAAAGAAAATGCTCTTCAGGCTCTGGGAATAGGATAGAGATAAATTGTTGATACTGTTTCTACAATGTCCCTCCCCATTTCAGTCTACATCTGATTGGGCTGTGTTTTATATTGAAAGATGACTACTTGGCTGATTTATTCAGCTCAGTGTTTTCATGAAGTTTCTGCTATTGACCCACGCAACGGAGAGAAGGTTAGAATGTTCTTTATGGACAGTGTTTAATTAATGCCGAAGATCTACCCAGTTCTCATGGTATTAGAGCTGGCAAAGTCATGTGAGCTCAGAGCTTGAATCCAAGTCTCTGTCTCCTCCACTTTAAGTGGAAAGTTAACCAAGTCCAGAAGAGTCAGCCAGGAGTATCATCCCGTTTGGCTTATTTGCTTTATTTTTTTCTTGCTGAAAACAGAAGTGAATCACACTCTTCACTGATCCCTGCTGCAGAGGGAAATGATGCAACACTAGTCACGTGGCACAAAGAAGAAAGGCCCATTATGCAAACCTACTTCTTCATTGTGTTCTGGTGTAAGGAGAGGTTCAATACCCACACAGGGAAGCAACACACAACTGGGGTTCTTAAATGTGGCTCCTTCTCTACATGGAGGAGCCATGATGTTTTACTCTGTTTTTGTCTCTTTTTTTAATTCTTCTGCCTTTTTGACCAATGGCTTCATTAATTTTGATTGTAATACAAAATATGGAAAGAATTTATTTAGCTTGTTTGATTTATTTTTCTATATGATTTAGGATAGTTATGAACATCTGCTTTACCTCAGCCACTTACTTGCTATGTGACCTTCAGCAAGGTACTTAAACTGATTCTGTAAAAAGGTATTAATATACCATATATATCTTTATAAATAAATAATATGCATATATGTATATGTAGCTACCCGTAGAGCCATAACAATTAAATGAGTTAATGTTTATGAAATGTTTAATATACAGCCTAACTATTATAATTGCTTGATAAATGGTAGCCTTTGTTATTTTTAATTTACCTAATTAATGCTTGTCTAAATTCCTCTTTTTATCATGGTTTATCATGTTTTCTCATTGCCAAGACAATATGACCAGGAATTGAAGAGTCCTGGAGTCTCTTTGTGACATCTTCTTGGCTTGGCAATCTGATCTTTACCATCCCCATAGCGGACATTTTGGTAAAGAGGTATGTGTCTGGAATTTCAGAAAATAAACCATCTGAAAATGTCCAAAGTGAAATACCTTCCTTTCAAATTCACAGTTGTGTAGAGTGACTGATAATATAGCAAAGTATTAATATATGCTATAGTTGCAGCATTTTCTGCAAGTGTCACATGAATTAAACCTTAAGCCTACGTTTTTTGGACTTGAGCCAAACTCCTTTCCCAAGTATGAGTTCAAGTGTCACCTTCAGGGTGAAATCTTCTCTGACTGCCCCACTTCCTCTCACCTTTCTATACACTGCCATTGTAGCGATGGTGACATTGTTGTGAGGTGTGCCTTGCCTATGTAGGTCCCTCCTGGGCTAAGAATCAATTGTCTGTTCGTTGTTATATTCCCCAGCATATTTCAGGGCACATCGGCTCTTGTTCATAAACTGTCAAATATTGACGGAGTGAATAAAATTACCTGAATGGGTGTGAGAGGTTTATGGCCAAACTTAACTAGCATTTATCTCATCAGTGGATCAGCCTCCAGCAAGTAATAACCATGTTTTGTATTGTGCGGTCTTTCTATCTTTTTCTCTAAACAGTAACTCAGACATCTAATCTTGGCAATCAAGTCTCTTTCCTTTCGTGATCCTCACCTGTTTTCTTTGAGTGGTTTGAACAAGTTAAATTGCACCATTGTGTTCACAGAACTCTGGGCAGATGTGTCCATGAAAATCAAAATGAAGTTAGAGTGAAATAATTTTTTATTTATGTAACAATCAGCCAACTTGAGAGAATATTTCTGTGATGGGTTTTTTGTTTTTGCTTTAAATCGGTCAATACTGTCCAAGATTGCTCTCTATAAAAAATGTTAACTTATTCCTGTTTGTCTAAATGTCATTTAAGTTATATGGATTTAATTTAACTTTACTGTTAAAATTTTCAGCCACTTCTGCCAAATTAGAAGGAAACCATTCTCAGTGAAACTATGGAACTCACTTAATTCTTTATTGATCACAGTCTTTTTCCATATGAGGGATGTTGCTGTTTCATATTTGGAGAAACTGATTATCTTACTAGAAAAAAAGTTCTGAACCCAAAGATTTTATCATGATGATTAAGGTGGATGTACTCAAAGCAATAGCTCAAATTGGGCATGCCTAAATAAGCTTCAGGAAGTCCCTGAGAGTGAATCAACTGTCCTCTCCTTCCCTCCTTATACATTATTAAATGCCTACTTTTGTAGGGCACCATGGTAGAGTTCACCATGGCTCAGCAGGCCCAGCTCCTGCCTTCTATGGGCTTTACAATCAAAGACAGCCTGCTTTGGTGAAAGAGGAGATATAAGGAGTTGCAGAGAACAAAGACACTGATTAAATAGATGTTCTACTTGTGCCAGGCAGTGTGCTTGGACTTAGGGATACTGACATAAATAATCATCCAGAGGTGAGAGTGATTCATCATTTTATGTGGGAGGGAAGAGGTTGAGGAGTAGTTCCAAGAACCTGTGACATTTGAACTTGAAGAATGCTACAGAGAAGAGGAGAAAGGGCAGAGGGAAGCACGCGAGAAAATGCAGGGAGATATGAAAGTGACCAGTTCTGGGAATGACAACTGGATCCCAGGGTCCCTGAGGGAGAGTGACAGATGGTACGCATAGGCAAGTAGGGTCAGATCATAAGGAACATTGAAGGACCTACTGAAGGGTCTGGGCTTTATTCTGAAAGCATTGGACAGGCCCACAGGTTTTTAAGCAGGGAGCAACATGTTCAGATCGCAGCTAATTCTGGGAGTCTTGGCTGAAAATGGAAGTAGAGAGAATCACTGCGAGGATAACCCCAGGAAAGAGAAGGCAAGGCCTCAAAGGAAGGTAGTAGTAGACAGAAAGGAGGAAACAGTTTTAAGCAACTTGTCTGAGGTAGAATTGACAGGGGTTGGTATCTTCCCTACATCCAGCCCGTGCTTTATTTTAATGCATGATAAAAACATGTATGATTTTGTAGCTCATGCAATCTACTTTTTTTTTTTTTTTTTTAAAGATTTTATTTATTTTATTTTTTCCCCCCAAAGCCCCAGTGGATAGTTGTGTGTCGTAGCTGCACATCCTTCTAGTTGCTGTATGTGGGACTCGGCCTCAGGATGAACGGAGAAGTGGTGCCTCGATGTGCACCCGGGATCCGAACCCGGGCCGCCAGCATCGCAGCACGTGCACTTAACCACCAAGCCACAGGGCCGGCCCTCATGCAATCTACTTTTAAAAAATAGAAGCAATTACCTGAGGAACAGTGTTTTGAAATTATACGTTGAAGAGAGCTGTACTCTGGGCCGGCCCCGTGGCTTAGCGGTTAGGTGAGCGCGCTCCGCTGCTGGCGGCCCGGGTTCGGATCCCGGGCACGCACCGACGCACTGCTTCTCCGGCCATGCTGAGGCCGCGTCCCACATGCAGCAACTAGAAGGACGTGCAGCTATGACACACAACTATCTACTGGGGCTTTGGGGGAAAATAAAATAAATAAATAAAATTAAAAAAACAGATTTTTTTTAAAAAAAAGAGAGCTGCACTCTTTAAATAGAATATTTGTGTTGAAGCTAAAAAATGATGGTAGAGTTATCTCTTGAGAATACTCATTTGATTTACTGCACCCAGATAACTCAGAGGCATTTTGAGGCTGCTGTATATAGCTTCTGTTTAATTTGTTTTACGGTTATTCCTAGGTTATAGATTCAGAGAGTTTTGTTTTGTTTTATTTTTTAATAAAATATAAAATTTAGATGACCAAATGATCTTGAATCATTTCTGCTGTTATATTGAAATATTTCTGCCTGCTGGAATACTTTGGGATAGTTTTGGGCTGTCAATTCATCTAAGTTGTCTAACCAATTTTTACATATGGAAGCCTCCCAGGAAAATGTAGTGTAATTTTCACAGGAAACCAGTGCATCATGAAGGGTCCCAAAGGCAGCACTTCTTAAGAAACAAGGTTCAAGATTATCTCTGTTAGCTGCTTTTTATTATATTCATAGCCATACCTGGTTTGGTCCTGCTATGATAGACAGGTATTATCAGTTTCGCTTTTCTTTCTATCTTCTAGGGAGAGCAGTGTACTTTCTGGGGCCATGGTATACTTGCATAAATCCCTCTAGGAGAAAATGTCTCCTGGTCTTAGGCGACTTGATGATGACATATTCTTCTATGTTTTTATGCCAATTCAAACTCCATCCCATTAGGCTAGTTGAATCAGATTCTCCCAATGCCTCCTCCATGCCCTTATGTGAGGAAACTTCTGGAAGTTGTATTAACGTTTATGGGCTGCCGGGGTATGACCGTTAACTACTTCAGAATGCCACAGAGTGCTCTGGTAACAATGAATAAGTAATGGCAGGTGGTATGGCATCACATAAGAACGTAAGGCAGACATCACCTAACTTGTCATAATAAAACGACAGGTTGTAAACTTTACGCCTATACCATCTTGTGCACTCTCAGGTCTCTGAATATTGCAAAATAAAGGAACTTAAAATTCACTTATAATTATATATTCACACATAGAGTATTTCAGGAAGACATGTCAGCATGTGAACAAACTCTGAAAAAGCTGTGTAATAATGAGGATTATTCAAGTAGATGAACTTATAGCAATATGGTTGAGAAGATAGATAATAATTGACACTGAGAAGTTATGTGGTACTAAAATTCCCTTCATATAGATACATATTTAAATATTCCCATCCCCTTCCGATTTGGGAGCTCAAAATTATTGCATCCCAGGTTGTACTTGGGTAAGGAAAATAACTGTTTCCCTTTTATTTGGTTAAGGGAGGTTTTGTGGTCCAAGTGGGATTTTTAAAAGGTCTTTGAAAGAGAAGATGAGTTGGCAGGATTGGGAGGAAAAGGCATGTCAAGCAAAAAGTGTGTAGTTGGGAGTGGAAGAAGCAGAGGAAGGGTGTGGTGAGATGGTTGGCAAGAGCAGATAGAAGAGATTTCAAGAACTACCTCCCGGAACGAAAAAGAAGCCCACCAAAAATTCATACGTGCGATTGCAAGTTTAGCTTTCTGCTTAAATATTGAGCCCGTGTTCCCCAGCATGCTCGAATTACTCCTGAATTTTCAGGTGGGTATTGACTCTCTGAGACCACTGAACTGTGTACACGCGATGAAAATGATTGTGCTGTGGTAATAGTGTAAATCAAAATAGTGGTGTGCCTGTTTTGCTAACGCAAGTCTGTATTAGGAGTTCACCATTTCTCGTTTAGTTTTCTTAGCTTTTCTTCCCATATAGGTGTGATTTTAAAAAATTAAAGATTTAAACAAATCAACAAATATTCATTGAGAACCCACTATGTGCAAAGCACTGCAGTAGAAGCCAGGGTGAATTGCGAAGAAGTGGGAGGTGCTTACCCCAAAGAGGCAGGCAAGGCAGAAATCCATGAGATATTTAGTAAGAATGACAATGGCAATACAGGAGCTGTCACAAATCAATGTGTGATCAATTGGAATGTGGATGCTATAGTTAGACAGTACTAAGAGAGCATGAAGATGTTTAGAAATCTGTTCCCTAGTCAGTTTTATATTTTTGGTTTTATATGGATTTGGGTGCCATGTGGAAGGATTTAATATCAGAGATATCTTTTTGATGTTTTCACTTCTCAACTCATAGGAGGCAATCTGGGATAGCAGGAAGAGTACAAACTTCTGAGGCAGCAAAGCTGTATTTGAGTCCTTTTTTCTGGCATCTATTGGGTATGTGATCCTGGACAAGTTACTTTAATTTTCTCAGTTATTGAGTTGGGGATAAGGTAATTACCTCTCAGGTTCACCTAGCCTGAGCCTTTTTGAAGTGATTAATAGACGTTTGCTTATTGAATCAATAAAATTTTTGTCAGTTATTTGTGAATATATAGGACTACAGGTTTTACTAATTCATGAGTATGCAACACTGTGGCTTTTCTTAATATTTATTCACAAAAATTGTTTCCCGTGTGTCTAAGTTTTATAAGCAGCAATTAGTTTGGAGAGCAGCATGTATAATAGAAATATAATGCAAGACACATAGGCAATTTTAAGTTTTCTAGTAGCCACATTAAACAGAGCTTAAAAACATCCAAAATAATAAAGTATTTTACCTAATCCAGTATATCTAAAATATTATCATTTCCACATGCAATCAGCATAAAAATTATTAACGAATTATTTTATATCATTTTTTGGGGCAATAATTTTTCAAAATCCAGTATGTATTTTACACCATCACCACATCTAAATTTGGACACCAAATTGGTCAAAAATATGTGAAATTTATTTAGATTTCATAAAATCTACAGTTAAAAAAATAGTTTCACGTATGCAAATTGTTTCAAACTTACTTAAAATTTTTCCAATAACTAAATCACACATCAGTTTTTAAACTTGAATTTAAACTAATTAAAATTAAAATTCAGCAATTCAGTTGCACTAGCCACATTTCAAGTGCTTAATAGCTATATGTGGCTAGTATTGAACAACACAGGTAAAATTATCTTGAATTGTTTTTCAGTAGGTCCCTAGACTTTTAGGCAGCAGAGTCATTTCATAATATAAAATAAAGACATTTTAAACTTGGGTTTCATTTTGGGAGGTACCTTATATGGTCTATGCTTAGTAGTGACTTCTGACACTCAGCTTGTCATTCTGCCTGCTAGATTTATGAGATCTCCTTTGAGTGAAGCTCTCTAGATTAGCCGAAGGCATGTTTAGTTAATTCTAAAATGCTGCAGAAGGATCGCTGTTTTTTCATAGTATGCATCTGAATTCATCATCTTTGTAGACAAATAGTCTGAGTCTCAGGCTGCGTGACTTGCCCAAGGTCCCACGGCTAGTTGTGTGGCAGAGATGGCCCTTAAACGTGGACATACAGGTCCATGCTGCCATGGAGTCCATATTTTGCCTCATTTAGGTGCAGGTGGGTCCCTGGTACCCTGCTTTGGACACTTAGTGTCTTACATGGAGGAGGACTTTGGCCATATATTTTGATTCTCAAAAATATCATCAACCCAAAATACAAGGTGGAGTGTGGAGAAGAACATGCTGACGACTGAGTTGTCGTAAGGAATCCTTCTTGAGCAGAACAGGATTGTAGAGGTGAAGGTGGTGAGGAAAGAGGCTTCCTTAGTAGTAAAAAGCTGTGTGGCTGTGTGCCTTCTCCCCACTCCTCTACTGCACTTGACGGAAAAACAACCATTATAGCCCCCAAAATAGTATTGCTCTTACTATGTACATTTCAATGTGTACATTTCTCTTATGCAGGTTTCTCTTTTGCTTCTAAATAAAACTGGTAAAGATGATTCATGAGCATTGGAAATGGATATGGGACATTTAGCTGAATGGTTCCCTAACATGCAATGTAACGGTTCTTAGACACTGTTGGTTCCTCTCTGCTTTCTTAATGAACAGCCAAAAAGGATATGAGCTAATTCCTTGAGCTCCTGGCATTAACCATTTCACCAAAAGTTACATGCTTTATAGAAAAGATTAATGTTTTAATGACCAGCCAAATTTTGGTTTCAATGGTGCTTTCTTAGATGCAAATAGTTATTTACTTTCATTCTACCTGTACTCTAGTTAATGAGTCAATTAGAACTGAGCTTCCATTGTCAGATTTATTTTATCCAGTATTTAAATGGTTTGGATGAAAATCCTTCAGAAGTTTTCACCCTGTACGGTTGATGCATTACCATCTTGAGCGTGCCTCCTTATTTGTTCTGGGCAGCTCTTCAGAAATGTCCTTAATGACTATTTAGGAGTTCTAGGAGGTTTACTCTAAACTAAATGGCATTGCCCTGCCTTTGTTGTCACTGTCATTAATTGTGTGAATGCTTTTTAGAATGTTTGCGTCTATCAAGTGATCATTTGTTACATCTTGCTTTTTGATGTTTTTGCATCCAATTTGCTCAGGGTTTAAAAACTAAACAAATAAGCGTGCTCGAATTATATGTAAATAAAAGTTAGACTTGGAGTGAGAACTTGCGTTAGTCTATGTCTAAAGTTCGTGGATTTTGTGACATCTATTTCGGACAAAGAAAAGGAACCTATGAGACTGTTTTAAGCCAAGAAACAAATTAAGGACAGCATAAGCAAACTCTAATTTTTTTTTGTTTACTTCCTGAATTCTTCATTACGTTTTGAGTTGTAGGTGTGAGGTTACCAGCTTGATTGCTCTGTTCAAGATGGTAACTATTTTAAACCCTCCTATGCATTCCTCTGTCTGGGGAGACACTTTACAGGATACTCAATTATCGTTTATTATTAAACATTCCCAGAGGCCGTCAGTAGCTTCCAAACCTGGCTGTACATCAGAATCACTTATGGAGTCTTTTTAAAAAAGACAGATTCTAGTCTCAGAGGTTCAAATTCTATAGGTCTGTCTCCTTGGGGCCCTGGAATCTGTACTTTTTATAGAGCTCCCCAGCTTTGGGTAAACTCTAGGCTTTTTGTCAGGCCCCTCCCCACAAAATAAATAAGTCAAACTCAAGAGAAAGGATCATTGCAATAGTCCTCCATAGTAACATAATTAAAAGGCTGTAGGCTAGGGAAAATACAGGCAGGGATTACACTTAGAGTTGTAAAACTTGGGATTGCTTATAAGCTGATTAATGGAAATCATCAAAGAAAATTTTTTGGAGAAAAAGCATTTAGAATTTTTCTAACACATGTAAGTTCTTTCACTTCTCCTTAACATAGAATCCCTTCTGATTACCCTCTCTGAGGTGGGATTTAAGTGCACTTGGTAATTTACAAGAGAGTGGGTGATTCTTGGAAGTTTAAAGTGAGCCTCTATGTAGATTCAGATAGTCTGTACCTAATAAGCATTGCATACCTGTTGGTAGAACACTACTTTACAGTGGCTTGGTTCCAGAGGCACCTTCTGTCGGAACAAACCAGTATTTTCCTAGAGGCCTTCCTGGTAAACATTTTCAGGTTTCATTTGTTTGTTGCGTATGTTTTTATGTAATGACATGCTTGGCAAATGCTGCCTACAACTAGAAGCCTGTTTGATAGCCGTTACTTCCAAACACAATGACACATTGTCTTTTATGGGATTTCTGCCCTTATTATGGTTTCCACAGGTAAGAGGCAAGGCTGCAGGTGATGTTTGCTTATGTTGTACTTAATTTGGTTCCTACCTTAAGACAGCCTCAGAGGTTCTTTGTGTCTAAAAGATTTGTTAATACAAGTGAATGAATATTCTGTACTATATTATGTCATGGAAAATTAGTGAAAAGGTGTAATCCTTTTGGCATTGACATCTATTGTTAACTGCCATTTCTGTGATAACATTTTAACACTTGTGTTTACTAAATTTCTCGAAAGACTAATATGTGTGTGATAATGCAAATTAAATGTAACCATTTTATTATGCAAATATTCCATTAAATATATCACAAACTGGTTGTAAAACCTCAATGAGAAATGTTGGATTTATAAGACCAATGATGAAAAAAATAAGAACCATCAACAGTTTAAGTTTCTTATCACTTTAGGGTTTTGAATGATATAGGTAGTGTTACAATATGATCATTTTAAAAGCTGACTTTTTCTTCAAGCTGGAAAAAATTTCTTGAGTTGGTGTCTAAAGGATATTTCTTGCTTCCCATAATATAATAGAGTGGAATGGCTGTACATTAAGGAAAGGGAATAGAATCTAGTAGGCTACATTTAATGAGAATGGTTATATGATCTAACCTTCATGCTGATAAAGTAGCTATCAGTCAGCCAGTAGCCTAAGAACAATCTTTCCTGAAGCAGGGAGGTAAACTGAACACACTTGGCAACTTCCTTGCAACGCCTAAGCTTGTGAAGGTAGAAGCGTCGGGTTTGGACCTTCATTTGCACTTGAAAATATTTGCAGTCATGCTACCAGGCCACACAGAAGCAGAAAGGAAATTTTTATGAATATTAGATTAACTGTTAAGGAAATAAAAAGCATTAACTTTAAAGTCATCAATCAATTAATATTTGAGGGTTATTATGGAACTATCAATTAAACATGCCAGCACTCCAGTTTATTTTATTTATTAAATTTAGATTACATTAATATAGTTTAAAATGCATGACATTTATTTAGCATCATCAGGAAACAAATGATCTCTGAGTAAATTTCTCCCAGTCATGAAGCTTAACCCTTAAAGTGTCAAAACATTTCAATTTAATCATTTTGAATAGAATTCTTTCCAAATTATGTGCTACTATTCCCTGTGTGTATCTATGGTATAGCAAGCTATCATGATTTAACCATGTCTAAATGAATTCAGATCATCAGCAAATGTATTAATTATTAAAGATTCTATGATATATGAGTATCTTCAGGGCTCTTGAAATGTTAAATATCTATATATTTTTTATACTAAATATCCTTAGGCTGCTGTCCTTCATAAGTTTTATGTCTGCTTTTTGTTTTTGTTTTCTGATTTTTCTATCAATATCAGCCATTGCTGACAGCTGTCACTTCTTCAACTGCAGTATGCCTGCCTTCAGGCGCCTTCATCCAGCCATGATTTGTTGATTTTAATCTAACATAAATTGGGGTTGGGGGAGCCAAGATTGTTAGAATGATGTCTAATGCAGGAGAAATAAACTCTGAGTGGAGATGGGTGAGGTGAGGTGGGAACTGTCTAGAACAGACTCTGAGCTTTAACAGATGGACTTTGTGCAATCTACTTTATCTATAAAGATACCTTCCATTATTTATTAGTTCAACTTTTACTAGGCCGTGGGGATCCAAAGATGAGAACAATGTGGTTGTTGCCCTTGGACATTCCCCCAACCAGAGAGGGCCAGGCTACCACAGAAGAAGGAATAGACCAGGAAGGGCATCAAAGGAGACTGTTTTGGATATGTGAGATTTCTGGGTAAAAAAGTAGATTATTTGGGGGCTACTATTAAATGTATAGAAAGACAAATGCTCTAGGATTACCATTGTTTAGAAGTCCCAATTCATGTTAAAGAAAGTACCAGAATAAAAATTAATAAATGTGGTGACTCTGGAGTCTGACAAACCTGTATTTGAATGACCTTGGGCAATCTTACTTTTGTTCCTTTTCATCAACTCTAAAATGGAGGTAGTGATGCCTGCCTTATAAGGTTGCTGTGAGGACTGAATGAAATAATATGTGAAAAGTGCCCTGGAGAGTACCTCAGCCCAATTTGCTGCCCCCTGACTGTTAGTTCTCTTTTCTACTTTTTTTCCTTGCACTTCCCTAAAATGTTGTTTGGTAATTGGTATCTATTAAATGATAAATACTTTTTTTCATATTTCTATGAGGCTGTTTTAAGTAATGTTCAATGACAGTCACATCACTTGAAACGTTGGTCTAATAATAGCACTAGAGACTTGAAGCTGACAAAGTGCACATTGTCAGTGGAGTCTCGATTCCAGTTTAGATATAGAAAGAGGAGAATCGAAGAAGAATCCTTATTACTCAAAACACAGCCACCTCTATAGGCACGCTACTGTATTATAATTGTTTTGACTCCTTTTAGTAAAACATAAACCAAATGCTGCATAGGCACCTCAGTCAGCTCTTTAAAAAAGACGTTATAAACCCTGAATGTGTAAGACACAGTGGTACCATGGGGCATCTTTGCTGGCATTTAGCTTGCCAGAATCACTTTGTGTTCATTTTGGTAATTTGGACATTTTTCTCCTTCCTATCAAATGTTTCAGTTCATCATTCAGTTCTCCATGCCATGCTGTTTTGTAATTCTAACCTATATTGCTCAAGAAAACCTTCAGTTATGCTGAGTAAATCAAGAATAGAAAGGTACTTGAGTGTCTTGCTCTTCACAGCTATGTTAGTGAAGAAATAGATTTTTCATTGACCCTTATAAAATTCTTCTGTCAAAAATAATGACCATTGAAAGATCAATTAGTTACACTTGTATTTTGTTTTTAAGTAACTTTGCATTTTCCTTCTCAGTCTCCTCACTAGCCTAAATGTGTTTTCTTTTGAAGGTGGAGCACTTAACATTCACCAATGTTAGCTACTTCTTGGTCTTATAAACTAAGTTTAATGAGTCGATTTAGGCTGTGTCTTTTAAAATAATATAACTATAGATTTAAACCCAATCACTTTTCTTTACTAATTACGTCAGCAGATATTCAGTGTTCCATTTTCCTTGAGGGTGTATGGTTTCTCTTGGCTTCGAATAGTAATTCTCTGCTGTTGGTTTTGTCTGTAAGAATTTAAGCTGTTTAAAACTGTTTGTACTTGTGGCCAGGAGCCCCTAGTTTCCAAAGCAGTGGTTTATCGCCCACTCTGTGTTATCTTTGCTCTTACATTTCTTCGGTCACAGGAACACAACAGCACCGGCAGGTTAGATCTTGGGTAGTGCATGTGTTCGGTATGCATGGACTGTTTATGATGAGCTGTGTGGGTCAGGCTCATGTTCCTGGAGTGCTCTGAGCAGCTTTGCTAATCTGTCAGCATAGTATGTTCTTGTGGATAAATATAGACATACGGGCACTCTGCGAGTTGTAGGTCACTGTCTTACTGTGCAGCTAAAAATTGTCCCATTGGTATGAACAGTCTGCCCTGGACAGAAGGCCTGCTTTAGTTTGTCTTCTACTGTAGGTCTTTTGTACCTGACTAAAAATACACCTTGGACCAAAAATAAGAGCCCTACCTTGTGGCTAAGAGACTTATGGTGGCAGTGAGCAACAGGATCATGGAGTCCGTCATTATGTTTTTCTGCTTTGGAACATAGTCTGTGTAGCAGTTCCAGACAGTTAGTTTGGGTTCCTTTTCAGGCTCATGGAGATTACAGCAGCTTGCTGGAGACGGTCCTGTGTGATCAGCTTCATAAAAGGGCTTGGTAGGTATGAAAGGCTGTTAATGTGTGTAGAGTGGATAATCAGTTATTCAATGCTGAATGTAGGGAGGATTCTCCTAAAGGTTTCAATGGATGGGGGTGGGGGGAGCAATTGCATCTATATGCAGGGATTTACTTATAATGTCACTGATCAGAGGCAGGATTAATGCCTTTTAGGTGTTCTGTTTGTGATTGCAATATTTCAGAGATAAGATTTGGTAATTTTTGTGTATGAGTCTATAGAACAACAAGCCAAGATGTAATGGAATTTCGCTGTGCACTGAAGTTTTGCTGAAAGATTCGGTATGATTATCTGTGCTATAAAATTGCTAATCTTTAAGAATAGCTAGTATGTAGTTGGAAAAGAGTTAATACTGTCACATTTAATATTACAGCTGAGGTAGAATTTATGCTTGATTTCTTCTAAATATTAATGTAAATACCCTTATGTGTTTTATTTTAAACATTGAAATAGGCCTAAAGCAGTTTTTCCTTTGCTTTTGGCTTAGCCTTCTCCAACATTTAAAAAATAAATCTTTTTCTTTTTTTGTTTATGAATTGAAAACCAAGATACCATGTGTTAACCAATGTTCATTGGGTCCAAATTGCATGCTGCTGCTTTTCCTTTATTTGGGTAATAGCCTGGTTGCATTAGTTCCAGTATAACCTTGTAAGCAGTATCGTACAAGAGTTCAGAAAAATTAATGAGAGGAAACTTCCATGACACAGGGTTAATTACATGCATCGTGGATATTGACTTTTTAACTTTCTGTTTAATGAAGGTAGGAAAAGTTAATTTGTAAATAATAAAGGCACAACGTATTGCTCTAAGAGAGGAGAGACGTTTTGTTTATTAATGATTTGGGAGATTTAATTACTTGTTAATTATTCTATTGCACTATCTCTAATGAAACTATTAGATATTTACATATGATACCATTCCGTTTGTAGCAATACGTAATGTCTCTTTTAGTCATTAATTTACCCTTTACTTTGGGGGCTTATAAAGTACAGTGTGTGCTGGGGAAATTTTTTCTCGAGATTTTTTTTTTAATGCATTACAAGCATACAAGTTAAATGAAAAAACTTATGGTTTCATGTATTTGGAAAAAATGCTGCATTATAATAGGACTTTTGTGAAATACTTAATATTTTTGTTGTTTGCTATCTCTTGGAAATGTTACTGACCTTCACTGTATTTCAACTGAACAGACCACTCTCATGATCTGATAACCATCTTGACTCTTTTTCACTCATTGCCTTTCTTGCTCCCAATATATAAACTTAACTTTTATACGAGATCTGTAACAACTAATATGTTTCTGGGAATTGGTAGATTTATCACCTTCTTAGATTATAAACTTCTGGTAGGCTTGTATCAAGTGAATTTTACATAGTCATTGTACATTTTCATAATTATTTAAGAATTTAGTAAAACCTAAAATCTTTTTTATTAAATGAGCTGACAGCTAAATAAATAAGTGCATATGAGTCGAGTTAATAAATATTTTGATGTTGACAAAATAAAAAACTAACTAGACTATAAAGGATTTCAGTTATTCAGTTAATTCATTTAACAAATGTTTATTGAGCTTCTATTGCATACCCCGCACTGGAAGTCCTTCCCTCGCTATAGATGTTGGAAATGTATCTTGTGTCATCATATATATTGTATAATGTGTATGCACAGCATCCTTATTATATACATATGTATATTATTGTATACATATGTGTATGTATATGTTTTATAATATAATGCATATTGCAACGTATATTGTAGCTGTGTGTATGTATATTATCTGATGATATAATATATATCATATTAACAAAGATATATGTAGGACTAGACTCTCCTTCAAGTCACTCCCCTCATCATATAATCTCCAAGGGGATCCTGGAGAGGAATAACTAAAACTTCGGTTTGTGACCTTTATTGGTTAAAATATGGCAGCTTCTGGCACTGCTCTCTGGTGGCAGTCCCCACACAGCCAGTCTGCACTGTCCTCATGGCCCCTTTAGGTTGGGTCCCCGTGTAATGCGCCCACTAATGCAGCTGCAAAAACTTGTGTTCAAAAACTGTTTTTCTCTTGCCCTTGATGTCTGGCTTAAATATAGTTCTAATAAAATAGGTCAAGAAGCTGGATTTGTGTTTTTTGGTAGGCCTCAGTCCAACGTCCAGATAACGGTCTGCAAGTGACTGCTGTTCCCGCAGCCTCTAGAGCCTTTTTGACCATGACCCACAGTGAGAAACACACTTTGCACTGTGACCCAGAGCATACACACACATATATCTGTAGACATAGACAGAGACTGAAAACAAAAGTTTTGTGAAACAGTGCTTGCCTTTACTGTGCACGGTGCCATCACTCTGCTATTTTCTGTTCTATGGTTTTCTATCCTAATTCGTCGAAATCACGCTGGTCAGCACACACTAAATTGGTTTCCTGATGAAGCAACGGGTCACAGCCTGCTCTTTGACAAACTCTGCTGTAAAGATTTCATAAGCCAGGCATTCTCCACACACTATTAGTCAAGTTCTCTACTGAAATGACATGCTGTCGTCCTTGATGTAATAGTCTACTCCTGGGCATTTTGGTGCATTATTTGTCAGCGTCCTGCTTGGTTGCAGAAATAGCTCTCTCCGTAGGCTTGATGTGAGTCTTGGGTTGAATGTAGAGTTGAATGTAGGGGACAGTTCATGACCTTATAAATCTTAACACTTCCTTACTCCTTAATGCAACAGGTATTTATTGAGTATTGGGTATTAAGCTAGAAGGTGAGGATACAAGAGGAATAAAACAAATTCCTTGCCCTTATTGCACTTAAGTGTAGTGAGAGAGACAGAAAACTATATGTCATCATATATCAAGAGGCAGCCAGCACTCTGCAGGCGGGTAAAGCTCGGTAAAGGGGATAGAGGCTCTCAGCAGAGGGAAGTACCGAGGAGTGGCTGGCCAGAATAGCATCTGATAAAACCAGAAGGAAGTGAGCCAGTGTGCTGCCGTGAAGTGTCCTTTTCCCTCCACTTATATAATCCCTACAACCTCCATACCCCCGTTCTCTTCTGCCTTGAAGCCTTCACTGACTGTATCTATCCTCAGTTATTTCTAGGTGTCAACTTCAATGTCACCATCCCAGAGAGTCCTGCCAAGACCCCACAATCACAGATATGTCTCCCCTTTTTCTCTCCTGCAGCAGCCTTCATAGCACTTCCCATTTAGTAATTACATTCTGGGTATGTTTGTTACATAATGCCTGTCTCCCCTGCGTACTGTCAGCTGTGTGAGGACAGGAGTCGTGCCCAGCTCGCTCTGCCAGCAGCTAGCACAATGCTTGGAGTAGAGTGGGCCTTCAGTAGATGTTTGATGACTGAATAAATGAGCAAATTAATGAATGCTCTCCTAAATTCATGTGCTCTTCCCTTGGCTATTAAGCCTGACGCTGCCTTGCGGCATCTTGTGGCTGAATGTAGTAAATTTTAAAAATCTTTCAAATTACCTTTTTAAATTTATCTTTGTATTCCCCACAGAACTTTTCAGAGTACCTTATGCGTATGACGGCCTCAGTGAAAATTTGTTATTTAGTGAATTGATTAAAATCTCACTCCGTCTTTTGAGACAAAAATATTTCTGGAAAGATTCAAACTATATTGTAACATAAGTATGATAAAGGATGCCTATGTAAATGACATTCCACCTGTGTTCATCTTTGCTGTGTGTTCTAAGTGTAAATGCTCCAAGATCCACACCATTCAGTCCAACACATTTAGTTAATGTGCAAGGATGTAATTGGACTTGAAATCTTAGTGAACATTCAGACCTATGTGATCAAACCTGGATTGTAGATGGTGTTCAATTTTTCTATATAATAATTTATTTTTTTTTAATTGAGGTCCTCAGATATCATTCCTTCATTATTGCCATCATAAGATGTAGGAAACTTTACAAATGAGCCTTATCTTTAAAAAAAATGTTTTATTATGAAATTTTTCAAACTCGAAAGGAGAAAGAATAGTACAGTATACAGTACCTCATTCAGATTCAACAGTTATCAAGATTTAGTCATGTTTGCTTCATTTATACCTTTTTTGTCTTTGTTAAAGTATTTTGAATCCAATTTGGGCATCATTTCATTAAACTCCATATAATCAGCATGCATTCTAGAAAGTATGGATATTTTCTTACCTACCCACAATGCTATTATCATACCTAACAAAGTCGACCATAATTCTTTGGTATCACCTAATATCCAGTCCATATTCAAATTGCTTTGCTTGTCATTTAAAAAGAGTCTTTTAACAGTTAGTTTGCTTAAATCAAGAATCAAACAAGATCCACACATTACATTTGGTTGTTCTTTATCCTAAGTCTCCTTTAATCATCCTACCCATTTTTATCTCTTCCATTGACTTGTAGAAATTGATGCAGTTTTCTTATAGAATGGATGTAATTCTTTAACTTGTTCCTATACGCCCATCGTTTCTTGTAAATGGGCATTAGCTCTAATGTTTTAAAAACTTGATAAACACAGACATAGGGCAAGATACAATTCCCTCTCTGCCACACTGCCAAAGTCATTAGTGTTCTAGTGCTGGGAGACTGAAAGCCCCTCAGACATTCCCAAGAATACAGAGCTAACAGTTTTCAGTGCTTGCCTACAAGAACACTGACAAATATCCTGCCACAGGTAGGGAATTTTGAGAAAGCTTCTAGAGTCAGTATTCTAAAAAACGCTCTTAAGCACCTTAATCATTGTAACATCTCACCAGGAAACATATCTTGCGTGGTTTCTTTATTGGGAAAGGGTGATGTGACAGGATTTCAGATCCATCTGTGTAAGATGTAGGATCTTCCTTCCTGTTCCACTAGGCCCTGTCCAGGTTGCTACCTTCATTATTTTTCTCATGGTAGGTACAGTGGTCTTTAATTTGTATTGTCGCTCAAACAGCCCCTTTTTAGCCCATCCTACACAACAACATCAGATCAACATTCTTCCCAGAAACCTGCTAGCTCCCAATTGTCCTCCAAGTAAAGTCCAAACTCATTAGCTTGTCATTCAAGACCTTAATTCTAATAATAAGAATTAAAAACCTACATTTTTGTAGGACTTAAGAGTTTATTAAGTTTTTCATATATATTCTTGTTTAATTCTTTCATTCACACAAAGACTGTATTGTAGAATCAGATGGGTTCAGTTCAACAGATATTAAGTAAGCACAATTGTTTAATTAATTATGTGAGGCACTGTGCTAAGTGCTTGGGATACAGACTAGATGTAGTCCTGTTCTTGAGGACTTTACAGGACCTTGGTGAACACAGAGTTTGAACATATATACTAAGATAGGGATGTGTGGTGAGAGAGTGAGGAGAGACTCTTAACAGATGCATCCATGCACCTACCAAGATGTTCCCTCTGCCTAGGTTGCCCCATTCTCATCTCTACCTGTCAGAATCCTATTTGTCCTTTAAGACTGGGTGAAATGCCATCTATTCCATAATATCTGTCTAATCAATGTCCCAGAATAGAGGTGCTGACTCTGTCCGTCACTAGGCCTAGCAACAGGGTTTTGTGAAAGGCAGATTTCCAGTACATAATGTGTAAAAAAAAAAAATGTTAACACAAATCTTGAGTTTACAGCTAGGAGTAAAGACAGGCTTCTCATGTGTCCACCTGTAGCGTAGGGAGTTTCCAGTCTCCGAGAGGTGAGTGGAACCGGAGAGGAAGTGGAGGTGTAACTGGAAGGGTCAGGATTATTTGTGAAGCTTTCCTCTGTAGAGAGGATAGACGATAGAATCTCACTAATTCATATTAATTCAAGGTAAGGCAAGTATTAATTATTAAGTGTTTGAATTGTGAGAGTTTTGAATAAGTGATGTTTTCATGCATTTTCAACGTAAATTTTTATACAATTATGGAATACTGGAGCTAGAAAGGACAGCCTGCCGTAGCCTCTCTAAGAATAACAGATAAAGAAACTGAAGCCCAGCTGGTGCAAGTTCCTCCCCCAAGGTCACGCAGAGCTACACCAGGTCCCTGTTCAAGGCTCTTTCTGCTTTGCCTACAAAGCATTAACTTAGCTGATGTTAATGGAGCATATCAGTTTTGCAATAGGCAAGTTAAATTAAAAACAATTTTGACTACTGGGTTAATTGGTCCCCTTTGCTTTCCTGTTTATTTACATCAGAGGTGTCAGAGTATGTTCCCCGGGCCAGCAGCATTGGCATAACCTGGGGACTGGTTAGAAATGCAAATTATCGAGCCCCACCCAAGACCCACTGTGTCAGGTAGAGCCCAGCCTTCCAGGTGAATCTGAAGTACAAAGATTCTGAGCACCACTGATTCACATTGTGAGTCAGCAAATCTTTTTCCAAGTTAACGTTAGAAAATACAAGGCCTGGGGGCCGGCCTGGTGGCCTAATGGTTAGGTTCGTGCGCTCCACTTCTGGTGGCCCGGGGTTCACAGGTTCGGATCCCAGGCGCGGACTTACGCACTGCTTATTAAAGCCATGCTGTGGCGGCGTCCCATATAAGCTAGAGGAGGATGGGCATAGATGTTAGCTCAGGGCCAGTCTTCCTCAGCAAAAAGAGGAGGATTGGCAACAGATGTTAGTTCAGGTGTAATCTTCCTCAAAAAAAAAAAAAAAATACAAGGCCTTGTCCAATTTCTCACAAATTTTGAATTAATTGATTTCAAATTAGTGAGATTTTGCTGCATCGAATAAGCCAAAAGAGGAAGAAAATAGAAAGGGGAGAAAATGAGAGAAGATGGAAGAAAGGATGGCCAGCGAGGGACACAGGAATGAGAGCAGTCTGTTCTGCTGGGGAGAAGAAGGAAGTTGAAATTCTGGATTATCCTGCCTCTAGCAGGTTATTTGATCTCCTTTTGGTGAGAAAGGACCTTGAAATGTCAATGTAACTTCATCTTCCTTTGCTCACAGATCTTGGCAGACATTCTTTCAGGCTCTGATGACAGTGCCTACTTTGAAAATCGGGAGAAAGTCCACATAATTGCATCTTAGCAGGTGACAGACATTTATAAAGGAAATCACTGAAGTGTTACTGTCATTTCTCTAAGATCAAATACTGGAAGGCAAAGGAAGAGAGAAAAGAAAACAGGGCAGTGACTTGATGCTTACTCTCTGTTTAGTGAACTACTTCACTCTCTCCGAGGTATTCAGTCTTTGGGAGACCAAAGATAAAAATGGTTTTGCGAGTCCCCGATTGAAGTAAACACAGAACATGGTACCTTCAAGTTCACTTGTTCCTTGTTAGGATAACAACCAGTTAAAGGTTATATCATCAGTATATCTGGGAAAGAATAATCTCTAGACCTTTCTAAGTTGTGTCATTAATCAGGTTTCAGATATTTTTATGGGTCTTCAATTCTTGACTCTTTTTTGTACTCCTAGCCTTTCTCAAAGCCCCTCTATTGGCAAAAAGATGCATTCGAGTTCAAGAGGGCAAACAACCTGTTAGGAGGGACCTCCATGGCTGGAGGTTATTTTAGTCTTTCTAGAAAATAACCAACTACACTATTCTATAGGAAGCCTCTTTCTCTAAATCACAACATTTATATTTTATTTCGTCATCTACTGAAGTCCCAAAACTAGCTTATACCAGGGTAAGACCTGTGGGAAAGAGGAATTATTTTATTCAGTCTTCATCATGGTTTGTTCTGAACAACAGGCTAATACGGAAAGCTCACAAGATCTGTTGTCAGACAGAAATGGATTCGGATCTCGAGTTGACCACTCTTTGTCCTTGAGCAAGTCACTTAACTTCTCTGAAGCTATATGGTCTTATCTGCAAAAGGGAAATTGTCTGGTCTTCTAGGATTATTTTTGTGGATTAAAAATATTAATTATCCTAGAGATATCTTGTGGACCCTGAAACTTGAAGGAACACAATTTGAGAACTATAGGATTAAGAGAACTAAATAGTGTAAGAGAAAGGAGGAATATATCTAATCAACAAAAATGGGAGGAACATTTCACATTATCAGAATTTTATGGAAATTAATTAAGCATAACTTAACATGTCATTGAATATATTTTTATTCCAAGGCAAAAATTATTTTGGGGGCCGGCCCCGTGGCTTAGTGGTTAAGTGCGCGCGCTCCACTACTGGCGGCCCGGGTTCGGATCCCGGGCGTGCACTGATGCACCGCTTGTCCGGCCATGCTGTGGCGGCGTCCCACATACAGCAACTAGAAGGATGTGCAACTGTGACATGCAGCTATCTACTGGGGCTTTGGAGAGAAAAAGGGAAAAAAAGGAGGAGGATTGGCAATAGATGTTAGCTCAGAGCCAGTCTTCCTGAGCAAAGAGAGAAGGATTGGCATGGATGTTAGCTCCGGGCTGATCTTCCTCATTAAAAAAAAAAATTATTTTTGAGTATTTTTACCTGGTATTCTCTTTTTGACTTACCTTTAAGTATATAAAATTATTTAGGAATCATCCATCTCTTTGTTAAGAAATGTTTTTCTGTTGCTCAAACTAATCGTTTCTTCTTATCCCAACATTTTCCATTTCTTAATAATACTCTTCAGAGGAAAATAATTCTTCCTATTATACTTGGAGTGTTTTTTTCTTTTTATCCTAATTTATTTTACATGGCTTTCAGGGTTTCTGGTCATTTTGAGTATTTGCAGTACCTTTTAAAATGCCATTTCTTAAGCACCCTCATAAATGCATTAGTGGACAATTTATTATTGTTCTATACCCAGTGTGACACGTCCTCACAGTAGCTGCGTCATCCTTGGTTTATGTTTTATGAAATGTTCCTGTAATGCCAGAAAACGCAATAAGTCTTACGGGAAAGGAGGGATTGTCGGGGGAAGCATGGTTCTAAAGAAGGAGCCCAGCTCTTAATTGCTAAAGGGGTTTGCCCTCAGAACCTGCAAAATGAATGCAGCACTGAGAACTGGCAGAAAGAATAACTTACATCCAACTATGAATAAAGAAATCTAGTAAATTTACTCCTGTGTTGAAAGATAAGGTTATGTTGAGCGCTAGAGAGTAAAGTTGTTTAAATGGGCCTCTGTTTCTAGGAGGAGTAGCTAGTTTGAACAGTTACCACATATAATCTCAGGGGCACTTCAAAAAAAAAGGAAACTATTTTTTATTTCAGATGCTTGGAGTGTGATTCCAGTAATGAAAACAACAGAAAAAGCATTGAGTGTTTTGAAAAACGGGCTGTGTGCTTGTCCGTCTCGGTAAGCTGGTGGAAAGCAGGCAAAGCTGTCCTCCTCTTCTGAGTCATGTACTTTGTGAAGGGCGGCGGAGAAGCTGTGTGTCCAATGGGCATTTTGACTCATGCCCTTTACAGGCTGGTTAAAATTCTGATTTCCAACCAGAACTGACACAGATACGGGCAGGCCAAACGGATGGATCGGAAAAGCAGATCCTGCTCAAGCCAAGTGTGTCTGGATTTTCTTAGACTCCAAGAATGTACACAGCCTTCATTGCTCTCCACAGCAGTTCCAAGCTTTGACATCTGAATGCCTTCGGGCAGATAAAGAAGAGCAAGCTCCTATATACACTCACTCTGTTTAATTTCCTGTTTTTTTTTTTTAGAATGTGTTGCAGTCTGACATATTGTGTGTGTGTGTGTGTGTGTGTGTGTATACACACACATGAAATTGCTGATTATGTGACCCCGCCTCAGTAAACTGTAAACTCAATGAGGGCAGGAACCATCTGTTCTGTTCACTGCTATCTTCCCAGTGCCTAGAATAGTACCGGAATTTATACATTCAATAAATATTGGTTGAAAGGAATGAGTGAATGATAGCCTATAATGAGCGATGGTATTAACTTCTCTGAAAATCTGACTGAGAAAACCAACTGCTTTTCTGTAACATATGTTGCCCCTTTTAACCTCTAGGGCTCTTGTATGAGGAGAATCATTATAGCATTTCCTTTCCTTTCAGTGTCATAATAAAAATGTGGCTGAACTATGAGTTGTGGGAGTGTTTGTATTGGTGCTGCAGTTAGGAGGTTAGTAATTCCTAGAAATGTTAGTAACTTAAGGAAATTGTGCTGAAGACCTTAGCCAGCTAAGAGCAGCCAGCCTGAGAATTAAAGTATTAGTCAGTGAAATAGGAAAAAAAGAGTCTTGTTCAAAAGAGCATCACTTGAGGTCAGAAATAGATCTAATAAAGAGGAAACGAATGGGACCCAGAAGCCCAAAGGAAATTAAAGAATGAACCCTGCTTGATATAAGAAATAGAGACCCAGTGAAAGAGGGAAAACACCTCCTGAAGCCATTCAGCAGAACGAAATAGAAATAGGATTTAGAATAAAAATAGTAAAACAACATCCACAAAACCCACTTAAGATAAAAGAAGGCAATGGAGAAAAATTAGGACATATTTAATCCAAGATTAAAATGTAAATGAGAAAATATAAAGAGAAAGCAAATTTCAAAAAGATTCAATAATTAGAGACTTTAATATGTGAAAGTGATGCCCTTCTCAACCCACCTCAGCTCCCCGCATACTCCCAGAAGCACAGATTTGAGTAATTTTCTAGGGAAATTGAGCTGTTGTGTGAAAATAGAAAGATGAGCTGAAGCAGGAAAGGAGAGGGGATAAGGCCAATAGATTGAAGCTAAAAAATTCATCACTTGCAAGAAATTGAAATGGGAGAAGTTTTTTAATCCAACAAATTAAATTTTTCCTTCTACATATATTTAGATGAGATATGGGGAAGATAAGATAATGATGAGCTGTCGGCGCCCTTTCGTCATAAGGGGTCCGTATTTCCAGAGGCCAGACAGTAAGAGGAAGCTGGTCCCCAGGAGCAGCTGGGTGGCAATGTCAGGCAAAGCCTGTGGAGGGCAGGGCTCAGCCTAGCCAGGTGGAGGAGGGGATAGTGACCTGGACCCTGAAGGGTGGGGGACTTGCTTGCCGGGCTGGAGAGAGAGCTGGGAAAGCACTCAACAGTAGTTGCCTAAATTTGCAGAGCAGGAAAATGGGGCCTAAGCATGGCTGTTAATGAATTGGTGGTTTGTTTGTCTGTTTCAGTCAAAAATAAATTTCAGTTAAAAAATCAGACCTGTGAAGAAATAGATTTAATTCTTGAGAGCTAAATTTTTAGGAATGGTGAGTTTACCTTGTTATACACCAAAACTTTTTTGAAATGGAAACTTTTTGGAAATTTCTTTCACTCTTTTTTCAAACTTCTCAAATACAGGACTATACATCAAACTCATTTTAACCTTTCTATGGGACTCAGGGTCATCATCATGAACATTAATTATGATAACATGCTGGATGGAGATATTGATGCCCCTAAGCCTGTGAGAATATCAGGTCCTGTGGCTCTGTACTAAATGGCTTCAGGCAACTGCATTTTTCAGTTCTGGTGGCTTTTTAGAGTTATGCCATTTTTTTTTCCTTCTTTTGCTATTAGTATTTCTGCCCTAGAAGTTACACCTTTCCTTTATAATTTTCTGTTTCCAGAGAATTGTGAATTTAGAAACTAGACAATTGATCTTAATTATGTGTAGATTAAGAGCAAGCAAGTGCTGAGGGAAGGTCTGACAATTTTTTTCTAATGGTAATGTTCTAATGTTTAGACTAATATGGACTTTGTGACTCAATTTTGACTACCAGGGAACGTATATTTCCTGGTTCTCAGTTATATTGTCACCACGTAACTGAGTTACAGAAAGGGACCATGTCGTATGTTTCTTTTTGAAAATTATTCTGACAAAAGGCCAAGATTTGTTATGAATTTATTATAGTAGGATGAAGAGGGATTACTAAAACTTGGGAGTGAGTCTAGTTCAAGGACACTTACCCCGTTCAGTTTCACTGCATATTCATCTGCTCAACTGATCTGTTTGAAACTGGAATCATGGGCACCCTCCCCTTGAATCACTTTCAGCTCTGGCACAGGGCTCCGCTGGGCTAGGACAGTTCCACCTCCCTAAGACACAGACTTTTGCACTCACAAAGATGTCTGGCTTTGAAGTTCAGGTGGATAGCATTTTTTATGATAGTAGTGAGTTGGTACTTTGGTCTTTTAAATGGAAGATTTGTCTGAGAGGCATTCTGGTATCTGGATTTCAGCTATGGGTTCGAAATGCAGCTTTGCAGGAGGACTGCCAGAGATCACTCTTATGAAAGTTCTCTCACTACAGTTATGACTTTTAGGCCCCAGAGTCTTATAATTATGGATCTGGTCTTGCAATTATGTATTACATCCACCTGATTATTGCCATCATCTAGGAATTGATTAAATCCTGTGGAAAACTAAAGATAATAAAAAGTTGTCCTCTACGTAGACTTTTTTGATTTATATTCCAGTCTCCAGTCCTATGGCATGAATGCCTTTGATACACATGAAGATATCTAGTACAGATCTTATGTCCTCTGTAGTTCAAGTGGGGAGGTTTCCTACTTCTACTAGGTGCCTGCAGGGAGAGTCAGAGGCAAAGCAGAGGAGTGGCCAGGGCTTCATTTGCATCACCTGATTTTGAATATGCCCCTGTAGAATAAATAGTACCTTTTAGTAAGCTGCTTGGAGTGCCGTTTAATTAAAGGCTCTTCATTGCAAATACCACACCCTGTTCCTTTAAAGACTCTGACTACTGATTCTTCTCGTAGAGTTCCCTCCCTATGAATCACTTCAAGACACATAGAAATAAAATAAGATGTCATTTTAGTTAGTTATTTAAGGAGATTGTTTTGAGTATTATCTGCATGAAGAACTCTGTATTAGATCTGGGAGGCTACAGTCTTGTTAGAGGATACAGTTAGAAGAGTATATGATTCAATGACAGGGCTAATCCTCAGCAAAACCATGTGACCAACTGATAATTCACTTGACAACTATCTGTTGAGTCTTCCTTGGGTGATGTAAGATGTACAAGACAAAGCAAAATGCCAAACAGTGTGAGTTGAATGTTTAATCTTGTAATAAAACTTACCAAGGAGGATTGGCCTGGTGGAGGTAGGTTTCATGGAGATAGGACTAGAAGTGGTTTTGAAAGGCCAGGAGGGTTAGGTGAGCAGAGAAAAGTGGAAAGGAGCAATAGGAGAGAAAGAAGGAAGGCATAAATGAGAATAGTGTGTTTCAGGGCCAGCCAGAGCATCAGCATGCCTTGGGCGCAGGATGGGGGCAAACTACTGAAGGTGGTCAAAACCAGGCCGTGTGTTTGAGGCTTGATGATGATAATTGAGAGCTGTTGAAAAGTTTGAGCAGAATAGTGTTATGATTAAAGCCATGCTAAAGAAAGATTAGTTTGGCCTGTGAACTGGATGAAATAAAGTCAGCAAAAGGGCTGTTACAGTAATCTAGCTGTAGGTTTCCAAAGGCCTAGACTAGGATGGAGCTAATGAGAATTGAGAGGAAATCAATAATATACAACAATTTTACTTTATGTTTATAACTGGAGAGGCCATATTCTTAAGGTTTAGTGATAGTTGAGATACAGGAAGACCCTCCAGATGTAAGGGACCCTTCAACTGTCTGGCAGGTTAAGCGAATCAGAGAGGAGCGAACATTAGGAGGGGCAGGAAAGATGAGGGAAAATCTACAACATAACATGAGGACATGTTTATAGTTCAGTAAAGTAAATAAAACTTTAGCATGGCTTCCTCAGAATTTGGCAAGGCATAGAAAGAAGGTAAGAGAAGCCTTGACTTTATTTGTAGTTTAAAAAGAGTGTTCAGCTTTCAAGGAGAACTTTATTCCTCCTTTATTATCAACGACACACCACCATTCTCTTGATATCCAAACCAGTGTCCAAACTGGAAGTCCACTTTTTTCTTTACTCTTTTCCTTAATCTCTGTATCCAGTCACCTAAAACTATGTAGTCTTCCTTTTAAAAGTCTACTTTATTATTATCCTGTCCTCAGCATTCCTGATGCCTCTCTGCTAAGCCCACTTACTCTTAATATTTCTTTCATTGGATATTGATAACTGACCATCTTAAAAATACTTAGGTGAAAGGGGTAGTCCATGTTAGCATTTTACTTGTCAAAGCATAGTAAAAAGTAGAGAGACATGAAATTTTCATTGATGAATCAATTTTTTTCTCTAACTATCTAATTAAAACAGTTGTCTGACTTTGTTGCATTCTGAATAGAGGCTACTCGCCGGGGACCCTAATAGTTGCCTCTTTTCAAGATCTAATCCAAGTAGGGAATCTGCACATCTTATAAATGACAAGGAGGGGCATCCCAGCTTGAACCAAAGGATGATGAGAGAGAAAAGTTAAACCCACACCTTGGATGGCATAGATGAGGCACTGCGTGAGCCTTTTATCTCTCCAGAGGTGCATCCCTTTCTGGAGCAAGAGCCAGCTGGGCTTCCGGAAATGGGTTCTTGGAGACTTCTGGAAAGGATGACCCCAGAGTCTTTTCCATTATTAGAGTGAAGCACAGAAGACAGAGAGCTCCTGGCCATTAGGAAAACCTAGACAAGAAATCCTTTTTTTTTCTGTATACGTTTTCTTAGTCCACTTCCCTGGAGCATAAAAAAGTCAAAAACATCTTAAGTATCATAAGATTTATCAGCTGTATTATGTACTTGCAACGTAATTTACCTAAAGCAGTGTGGTAACCAGAAGTATTTCAAGATTATCAAATATAGCATAATGCAAACATAATGTAATTAAAATAATTATATTCTGACACCATTCCTAAAGCATAAGGCTAGGTTATGATATTAAGTGTTAGCATTCTTGATATGATTCATATCCATATATTTATGGTTTAACACAGCCAATCTGAATATTTATGACATTATTTTCAGCCAGTAAGAATATCCATTCTATTTTTCAGCTTCTCCAGTTGGCAACGGTTATATCAAGCCTCCGGTTCCACCTGTTTCTGGCACACAACGGGAGAAAGGGCCGCCAACCATGTTACCCATCAATGTGGACCCAGACAGCAAACCAGGAGAATATGTCCTCAAGAGTTTATTTGTCAACTTCACCACTCAGGCTGAGCGCAAGATTCGCATCATTATGGCAGAACCCCTGGTGAGTATGCGCCATGAAGTCCACTTCTTTTTAAATTCATCTTTACACTGAATATAGTAGACTTTACAGCTCTAAGAAAGGATAAATTGCTTTTCCCCTAATTTCTAAACGTTTTTTTTTCATACCTTAGATAATTTTTTAAAGATTATAGTTAAGTGTCCTGATTTAAGAAGAAAAAATTGAAGACTGAGGACTTGAAGACAATCCTCAGCAAATACAATTCAGTAGCACGCTTCACTACTACATTTAGGACTAATAAGCATAATTTAGCAATAAGAAGGATTAATCATTGAAAAACTGTGTTCAGAGTCTCGCTATGTATATATACTTTGGTCAAAATCTTTTGTCCTATTTTTAAAGTAAATTAGAGGGCTGGCCCTGTGGCTTAGCAGTTAAGTGCGCACTCCGCTACTGGCGGCCTGGGTTCGGATCCCGGGTGCGCGGGCGCGCACCAATGCACCACTTCTCCGGCCGTGCTGAGGCCATGTCCCACATACAGCAACTAGAATGATGTGCAACTATGACATACAGCTATCTACTGGGGCTTTGGGGGAAAAATAAATAAATAAATAAAGTAAATTAGAAAAAACAATTATTGTTCTTCAGGTGGCTTCCTGGACTCCCAGTTTGAGAACATGAGGTCTAAGTGACATATTGTCCGAGGAAGTTTTCTGGTGAATCGTTCAGAAATGCCACGTTGATTTCTAAAACTGGAAGAGAGGGAATTCTTGACTCACTCACCTGTAGGTCCCTTATTAGACAGATAATGCCTTTGGACATTGGTATCTTTCTTTGCAGATGATTCTGCTACAAAATAAGGCGGATTTCAGTTAATTGCCTAACAAGGTCTTTAAAGACAGAGGGCTGAATCTCAAAGGGACTGTTCAGGAAGGGAGAAAATCCACTTGGTAGGTTCAGATTACTTGTTTTCTGACCTTGGCGGGGCCACACACAATAAGAGAAAAAGAAAGGAATTCAGAGTGACGCAGCTCTGTCTATGAAGCAGGGCCTTGTCCCTCCCGTGAGGGTACTGGGGCACGAGAAGACAGTCTGAGGTTTGCTTTACGGCATCAGAGCTTAAATAATTAAATGTAATGTTATTGAGCCTATAACACAAGTCTCAAAATATGTAACAGATGATGCTCAACATCATCTGTTAAAAATGACCTTTATAAGAATCACAACTTAAGGTTTGGGAATCAAAATTCAAGAATATTTGTTAAGTGTGTGGTTACCTGAAAGTTACAAACTTTGCATTTTAACGTTTGTATTAGATCAATGGAGATTATCTTTGTGAATTCTAATTTATTATTATGGAAATGTTTCTTGGTTTTGCAATTTAACACAAAATGTTTAATGATTTAAACATTTAAATTAAACTCGAGTACAGTACACTCATATTTTTATGTTACTACTACACTTATTACTAATAATAGCAGATCATTCTGGAGTAGTTACTATGTGCCAGGTACTGTGCTTAATTTATTATCCCCTTTAATCTTCACAGTGACCTGAGGTTGTAGTATTTATATCCCCGTTTACAGATGGGAAAATTTGGCACAGAAAGGGTAAAGTCATTGCCCAGGGTCACCCAGTATTGGTTTGAATTCAAGCTGGGTGACTTCAGAGCCCACCTCTGAACCACTCTACACTCTATTGCTAGTCTTTGCGAGATCATCTTCATGTAAAGATACTTTCTTTAACTTCTTAAAACAAACAACATAGGGCTCTCCTATAACTCAAGTCAGCTCAAAATCATGTACCCACATACCCATTGCCTAGAACAGTGCTGATCTTCTGAGCTCCTTGAGACATGCTGGGATGGCCCAGACTCCATCTCCCTGGTGGAGGGTGGGAAGCCGCCTGGGTTCCAGAGGGCATGGGGGAGTTTAAGGAAGAGAGAGTGGTAAAGCATGTCAAAGACAAAACTGAAACAGTTTACTAACGAGTTTGACATCTGTTATTCAACAGAAAACAGTCCATGGATTGGGGAAGTACAGGCCTCACAAGCAGTGGAGCACTGTTCCCAGGGGTTTGGGGGCAAGAGCCAGTTTTATAGAGCCTTAGAAGAGGCAAGGCAGAAACGGCACGAATGCTCCGGGGTCAGGGATTTCCTTATGAAGCTAGCAGGTTCTGTTTTCTAGGGTAAGGGAGGCTACCTAAAGCTGAGTTGGAGGATTGTGGTTGGTGTATGGGAGGGTTCTTTGACAGATGTTTCCCATAAGTGCAGGCTGACTTAGATGTAGGTTTGTGACGAGGGCCGGGTCCCTGGGGCAGCCTTCATTTTGTGGGTCCCGATAATATGAATTAACTTTGTCGGGCACAATGAAGAATCATTTCACTCCTGTACTGTAGAAAAGTGCAAAAATGGCAGGTCAGGGCTCTCTGAAACTGTGTATCATGGTGAATTTTTCCGAGGAACTGGGAAGTTGTACAAAAGTTGAAAGAGATGCTTAGAAGGCTAGGCCCTGACACCTTTTGTGCCATCCCTGCTTCCAAAATAATAGTTTGAATACTGTTATTTAAGAATTTATGAAGTAAAATAGTTTGGGTTTAACTTTTTTATCTTTATTCAGCTTGGAATTCATTTGGTAGCATTTTTCTTCCTGGAGTAAGCATTGTGTCTGAAAAACTAACGTGTGCCATGGCATTCTTTTAATTAGAGGTGGAGAGTTTGTTCCTTTCTGTGAGACTTAAATGTCCCCAAACAAGAAAAACTGCAAAGAAAATGTATAAGTCCTCTTCATCAGCAAATTTTCATTGTGTGCCTAGGGTGAGAGTCTGCAAGATGCTGATGGCCAAGTAGAAAGACATTATGTTTTTAGCTGAAGAAATGTATTCAATCAGTTTTTAGTATTGTTGCTTTTTATAAAAAGAGACTATTTATTCCCTTGTATTATTTGGCAGAGATGTAAGCTTCCAGGCTATCTCCATTTCTTGTCTGCTCAAAAATGCTTGGTAATTTTTTGGCAGAGCTGTAAGCTTCCGGGCTATATCTGTTTCTTGTCTGCTCAAAAATGCTTGGTAATTTTTTGTCCTTAAATTTGCTTACTTCTGGGACAATAAATGTGAGTAGACTCTGTAGCTTGTTACCTGATTCTAAAATTGCAAATGTGCATTTGGTGTTTTGTTCTGTAGCCATAACAAGAGGTATTATTTCTGACATATGTATAGTACTTTAAAGGGAATTCCAATAAATGTCCCTTACTATTTCTCTTGCTGAGTCAGCTTCGTTTAGAAAGATATTGAATCCTTTAAAAGCCTGAACTTAAATTAACGTGGGTTTGTATCAAATCACAAACTTGTATTCTGTTGTCTTTAATATAATTAAAACTTGTATGGGAGTGGCAAGAGGAGTTTTCAAAAATTTGGAAGTATCAATTTATTATTTATGGAGCTACTCAAGAATCTGTATTTTTCAGTTTTATTTTTAAATAAATCCTTCAGAATTCTACCCCAGTTAAACAGGCTATGTAGGATCAATTATGTATAAAACACTAAATTTAAAGTTTTACTTATAATTTCCAATATCTAAATAGCTAACTTTAATGAAAAAAAAAAACAGGAAACAAAAATGTTCTACCAAAATCAAATTTTAGATTTTTTTCTTTGTAAAAATCTTTCACTTGTTCAGCAGGATTGTTCTTTGTACCCAAAAGATGCTCAAGTCATATTTATTAATATTTATCTATGTCAATAATTTTGTTCTATTTTTGTTGCTTCAAGGGGACATTTGATAGCATTTGCTCTTGTCCAGTCTTGCCGTTATTTTGCCTTTCCCCAGCAAAGTGTTTTTAAAAAGCTAAATTGGGTCATCTGTGTCTTTCTTACATTTTTACTTTAAAGCCGAAAAAGTACAGAAAATAATATAATGGATGCTTTTCCTTCTTGCCTCCAACTCCTTCCCTCTGGTTTAAATTTTCTTCTTCCTAAAGTATATATTTTTTTGTAGTTCTTTATGTATGAGTGAGTGGATGGTAAATCACTCAATCCTACTCATGTAAGATCTTTATTTCTTTCTCAATTATCAGTGATAGTTCAGCTGGAATAGAATTCTAGGTTGACATTTTTTTTCCCTCAATACTTCTGACAATATATGTCACTCTGTTGCCTCTGTCATTGCTGTTGAAAAGTCTTTGGTTGATTTGTTATTCCTTTGTGGATTATTTATTTTTTACCCTGTTTGCTTCTATGGTTTTTCTCTTTGTCTTCGGTGTTCTGCAGTTTCACATCATTGTGTTTGGGTGTGGATTTATTTGTATTTTTCTGTTTGAGACTCTCATGCTTCCAGAATTGAGAGTTTATGTCTTTCATCAGTTCTGGAAAGTATTTAGCTGTTAATTATTTGAAAATTGGCATTCCTTCACTTACCCTGCTCTCTCTTTCTGGCACTCCTATTAGATGTATATTGGACCTTCCTGTGCTATATTGCATCTTTTTACTCTTCTTTTATTATTTTTACCTCTTTTTCTCTCTCAACTGCGTTCTGAATAATAGTCTCAGGTCTATCTTCAATTGCTTAATAATTCTTTTGGGCTATGTCTGATCTGTTGTTTAACCTGCCCATCGAGAATTATAATTTTGATGACTATATTTTTTATTTCTAGAAGTGCTATTTGGTTCTCTTTTAAAATCTGTTTAGGTGGGCTTTTTTAGGTTTGTTTTATTCCTTTCTTAACTTTACAATTTTTATTTTCTGTCTTCAATCACCTTGAACATACATTTTTTATGTTCTTTTTTAGATTATTGTTCTATTATATCAATATTTGGGGGCCTATACTTCTTTTTATTGTGTTTGATAACTCTTGCCTATGGTGAATTGTTTGTTTAGGTACTTTGAAATTTTTCTTTGTGTATTCTTTAATGAGGCTTGTTTTTCTGTGAATCTTCTTGCAGGCATGATTGTGGGAGTGTTCCTCCAACATGGTTTTGCTTGTGCTCCTTTCTGTTGCCCCAGAATTATCACTGTCTGAGGCCAAATATTATGTTAATTTCTTAGTTTGGGAGTTTCTGCACCTAGAAGGTGGTATAAATGTAAACTCCAAACTCACATAAGACTTAAGCCTGTGGTTTCAAATTCTTGAGGAGGATTTTGTTGTTGTTTTTACCTAAAACCCAAGCAGAGACCACTGGAATATCTTTTCATCTTCCTGTGCCAGTGGATAGATTTTGCCCTAGTCCATTGTTTTATTGTTTAGGACCAGCCTTTATATAAGCATCTTATTTCCAATGTCCCACCTCTCAAGACTCACAGCTTTGTTTCCTGTCCCCAAGTGGACAACAAAAAAAGCCTCTAGGATAATGAACCAATAGTTTTCCCCCTATGCAGCCAGTATGTCACCTCATATCTTCCTGTTTTTCACTTCCCTTTTCCTTTCTTGTGAGCTCATTTCTGTATTTTTAAGAAATCTTATATCCTATTCAGCATTTCCAAGTCTTTATAGCATGTGAGATTTGGGGTTTTCTTAGTCCATAATCCTGCCAAAGTCTTCTGCAGAATTTTTAGTTTGCTTCTCATGCACTGAGGCTCACTCTGTGAGGCTTATGTGCAGGCAGAAGTTCCCATGGCAGGATAGGGTGTTCCCAAAGTGGATAAGAGGAAGAGTGAGGGGGTTATCATCAATTCTTCCTCTTCTGATTCTGTCTGATGAATCTTCCCTAAATATAACTGTGAACATCTCGTTCCCTTGTTCAAAACCTTCATTTCACACCCTTTCACTCTTTGACTTGGCTAAAACCTATCTTACTTCCCCCATGAACCTTTATGAACCCATGTTTCAATTCTCTGCTTGCCTGCCACCATGCATACTGCCCCCTTTTCTTGGAATGCCACTCATCTCTTCATCCTGTGTATCTTTCAAGGACCAATTCAATACCTCATCATCTAAAAAGTTTTACTTGGTTTCTTCCCTGCTGACTCCATACAATCATGCACATGTGGACACACACACCTGTAAATCTCTGCTTTATCTGAACCAGCCTATGATTTTCTCAAGCAAACTATACTGTCTTCATTGAATTGGAGTATTAGAGTAGACTAGAATAGAAAATATCAGAGTACATTATAGATTTTAAGGATAAATGTTTTGTTTTATGAAACTTTTAGTTGTGTATATGCATTCCAGACCACAGTGTAAAATGTGTATTTTTATGGTGAGTTGGGGGTAGGGGGGCCACAGATATTTTTTAAAGTTGAAGAAACAACTATACTAGTCTGTAAATTCCTTAGAAGCAGTTTCTGTATCTGATTCATCTTGACACACACACACACAAACACACACCCCATGTCCCCATGTCTAAGACACTGCTTATGTAAATTTTTTTGAATGAGTGAATGAGTGAGTATATGAATGAATGGATAGATAGATGAATGGATGAGAGAAACATTAATATAGTAGCTTAAAAGGAATGTCTCCGTAGGAACCTGTGTGTTTCCGAGGGTCATCTTGCCAACCTTCAAACTGATAATAAGGATTTTGTTCTGTGCTTTGTACTGCTCAGCAGATGAATGCCCTACAATCTGCTGAGTACAAGAGACATTGATTCTTAGCCCTCTGCCTTGGGGCATCTAAGGATACCTCATTATTCATTGATATAGTCACCTGCTCCCCCCTTCGCCCTAGCAATATGTGAGGAGGAGAGTCAGGTTGACTCTTAGCAGTTGGGCACAGTCTCAGATACGCTCTCATTATCTATGAATCTCTCCATTTATATAGCATCTGTCACTGTAGTCACAGGCAATTACCTTCTCAATAAACTCTTTTCCAAAAATAAGATTCTCCAGCTTTTCAAAATTCAAGAGCTCCCCTAATCTTGACTTTGTAGATTTAATGGACAAGAAAAGATAAAGCTAAAGAAAAAACAACTTTTTTGTGTGTGTGTGGTGAGGAAGATTAGCCCTGAGCTAGCATCCATTGCCAATCTTCCCCTGTTTGCTGAGGAAGACGGGCCCTGAGCTAACATCCTTGCCCATCTTCCTCCATTTTACATGTGGGATGCCACCACAGCATGGCTTGATGAGTGGTGCGTAGGTCTGCACCCGGGATCCAAACCTGTGAAGCCTGGGCCACCAAAGCGAAGTGCGTGAACCCAGCCCCTAGGCCACCAGGCCGGCCCTGACAAAACAACTTTTCATTCAGCCTGATCTGGATTTGAATTCTGATTCCACCTCTTTAGTGTTGAGTGGCCTTGGGCCAGCCAGTCAATCTCTTTTTTTTCTCATTTGCAAAATTGGAGTAGTAGAACCTAGCTCACACAGTGGTTGAGAGGATTAGAGGTAATGTGTGGAGCACTTGATATAATCCTTAGTGCCTCCTAAGTATTTAGCCGTCATCATCATCATCATCCTCATTGTCACCAAGGAACTAGTATCAACTTACCAAATCTTCTGGTAGATTTCTTTGGAGGTCAGCCTGGTGCTTCTTCTCTTTGTGTAAATGCCAAAGGAATGGAGGCTTGAACAGGGCAGTTGGATGCCTGCTGTCACCGTTCACTGTTACTGTCAGATGGTTATCCTGAACTCTGCCATGGCAATGAGAGAGGCACAGCCAAAGCTGGGTTAAGCAGGCCCAGTCTGGATCCTTTAGGGACTACAGTCTGAAATGACAGAGGCAAACAAATAAAAGTATACAAAGGAAGACAGCACCCCCTCTATCTCACTGTATCTCCAGCAAAATACTTGAGGCTTACCCAGGTATAAATTGTGAGAACCTAAGAAATGAAACCAGGGATTTGAAGTGAGTCCACCTAGAATGGTTTTCAAAGGCTTTTCAAGAGGAAATTTCACAGGTTCTTCAGGGTACGGATCTCAGAGACATGTAAAAACATCATCGTGCCAGGTTATGCTGAGAAGCCAGTGGCCCAAAATGTGAAAGTCTGGGTTATTCAACTAAATAAAGCAAGTTCAGAGAATTTCAAGAATTTTCTTTTTTTTTTCACTCATATGTTTACATTTATTGAAAACCTCGGGGAGGAGAAATATCTAATTTTCTTACAGTTAATCATCAAATCAAATTGAGTTTTCTTTTTTCCCCTGCTTTATTGAGATATAATTGATATATAACACTGTATTAGTTTTAGGTGTACAACATAATGATTTGATATACGTGTATATTGCAAAATGATCACCACAATAAGTTTAGTTAACACCCATCACCTCACATAGTTACAAATTTTTTTTCCTGTGATGAGAACTTTTAAGATATACTCTCGTAGCAACTTTTAGATATACAATACAGTATTATTAACTACAGTAACCATACTGTACATGACATCCCCAGAACTTATCTTATAACTGGAAATAACTTCTCAGGATGCCTCTTTTGTCCACCCTCTTTTCTATAATTTGGCCAATACACAAAGAACCTGGTTTTTCATTATAGCTGTGCCACTAGACTGTGCTTCTGACAAAGTCACTTATGTATGATCCATCATTGTTTTCTCGTCTATGAAATGTTAAATCAGGTGCAGTTTTAGCTCTAATTAATGTACATAGCAGATGAAATATAAACACTAACTCTCCACATCTCTGAGTGTATAAATCACGTCTCAGTGAACCCACCCTAGTTTGAGCTTCCATTGTCCCTGCTAGCAACTGCAATAGAAGCTAGTCGGTTATTGGGCCAGGGATTTCATCTGGATCTACGTCTGTCAGCCTAAAATGTCAACAGGAAGAGGAAGAAATTCTAGGTCACTTAAGAGTTACATGGAAAGCAATTAATTTATTCTTTTTCGACTGTGATTGAAACCTGGAAAAAGGAAAAAAATCAACATAACTTCAAAAGAAGAAAACACTTAACTTTCAACTTGTCATTTAGCAGAGACTATGACTGAGCAAGAGAGCAGTGCTCTCCTTCCTCTAATGTTCTCGTATTTAAAAACACTTTTATGATGAAAAGTGACTTGAAAATGGGAGAGTTTTATTATTGGCATTGCTTGAGCCTTGATAGCTCCTGCTTACAAAACAGTTAATAGGCGAGATATAGGCAGGATCTTTCAGATATTACCCCTGCGTTGAGCTTGGAGCACGGGGGCGGTGATAGACACTTACGCATAAAGATGCTAACTGTTATGCTGGAATGGAGACTTGACAATAACATAACATGATCTAGCTGGTTTGCTAACAGAAAAGAAACAATTAAGGGAATTTCTGTTTTAATATAAGGCTAAAAGTAAATTAGAAGGAACACAAAATATTTTCTTGGTGTGCAAGTCTTTGAAGAATCCAGGATACCAATCTCTATTGCACCACACACCATGAATCTGTAATGAAATGTGTCATGCCTTAAGACCAAGCCTGTACGAGCATCAGGCATGGCCAGCTGGCACAGACACTGAAAGGCCAAGTAATTAGCTAATGACAACATTACTGCACGCTAATGTTGTTCTAGGTTCAGGCAGTAATGTCACTTGACAAACCTTTGTTCCTTGGCCCTGTGTCTCAGGCTTCCTGCTCCCCCTGGGTGCTGATGTCACAGGGCTGGCACCAGGATGGCTCTCCAGTTAACCCTGAAGTTGAGCAGGACACTGTGCTATAATAATGACACTGGTGGCGCCCTACCACCAAACTATATATGATGAGCTGTTCTAGTGGTTTTAATGAATTTAATTGTGTCTGTAAGTAAGCAAAGCCTTTGGCAAGTGAAATACACACTCACCCCAGCTTCCTCTGCTGAGCGGTAATAGACTAAGGTGAGGATACAGTCAATTCATAGTTATAAAGGAGCTTTTTCTCACCTCTGGCCCATATAGAGATGTGAATATTCAGCCATAGTCTTGTGTTTCACCTCTTCAGGTACCTGAGTTGTCTGCAGACTTCTAGATATTGGAAAATATCAGATCTTTTCATCAGGAATCTTTAATATTTAAGGAATTTGTGAATTAGGAAATCCTGCTGCACTAATTGAAGGACAGAATTACTGCCTCTAATTAAGTTTATATCTTTGTATGGTGGATCTTCATAAAGCCTATTTTAGTCTTGCTCATAGCCTGATAGCCATTCACTAACCTCAACCATGTAATATTTTATTATGCCCAAATTTGCAAGTTGCTGGTTTTTCCGCGCTGTTGTATATGCCAGTCTCCCTATCCTAACCAAATGTTACATGTCTGTTGACTAAGGATGTGTAAATAGAAGAAACACCAGTTTTAATGTCTCTCTGCACTGTGGGTTCAAGTCAGCTTTACAGAAGGACAACCTGCTAGTCTTTTTGGCCAAACTTCTCTTTAAGTAGAGGCTCCTAGTGCTTCAACAAACCTAGTAAGGGAAATATAAAGAGAATAAAAATAATTTCTAGATTTAGTTCCCTATTGAGTGTAGTGATAGAATCAAAGTAATGGGGCCGGCCCCGTGGCTTAGCAGTTAAGTGGGTGTGCTCCGCTGCTGGCGGCCCGGGTTCGGATCCCGGGCGCACACCGATGCACTGCTTCTCAGGCCATGCTGAGGCCACGTCCCACATACAGCAGCTAGAGGGATGTGCAACTATGACACACAACTATCTACTGGGGCTTTGGGGAGAAAAAGGGGGGGAAAAGGAGGAGGATTGGCAATAGATGTTAGCTCAGGGCTGGTCTTCCTCAGCAAAAAAATAGAGGAGGATTGGCATGGATGTTAGCTCAGGGCTGATCTTCCTCACAAAAAAAAAAAAAAAAAGAATCAAAGTAATGCAGTCCTGAGAGGAGGCTTAAGAAACAGTTCTGCTCAGATGGAGTATGTTTATATTACACTTGACAAAGTACTGGCTTATTTTCCAAATTATGAATAAATAAATAACTTTTAGGATAACTGTTTCTTAGCAAAGCGGCTCAGCCTGGTATCCCTTATTTAAAGTGTGCAATTCAGTGATTATTCACAAAGTTGTGCAACCTTCACCACTGTCTAATTCCAGAACATTGCCTTAAATGGCACTGTAAAAGATAGAGTAAGTAAATAGATTTTATTTACTTATTTTTCTATTCTTTACTCCCTGGAATTTCCCTTTTATTTTTCTAGAAAACCAAAACTTTTTTTCTTAAAGTAATTGGATCACTTAAGTTTTAACTGAGCAGTTTTGTTTGCCTGCATAGATTTGGGTGTGTAATAGATACCATATAATGGTAATCATGAAGAAGATGCTTCCTATGAGATTGCCTCTTTCATCTCATGTAGAAAACACAAGTTCAAGATATGTATGGACTGTAGAACTTCAACAAAAATGAAAATTCTTGCACATGTGCGTTAGCTAAATTCTGATTCATAAATGGCAACATCCCCCTTCACTTGGGGTGCTAGCTGCTGCTTCAGATGATGGTACTGTGTGACCAGATTCCACCCAAGAAGACACTTTTCTGCAGCCCTAAGGGAAGTGGTCTTTACTCTCCAGTGTTGGCTTCCTACCTATCTGTAGCACCCAGGGAGGCACTTGGCTAGGAAAGCTTGTAGAAAATGTGTATCACTCATTCCTTCCCATCTAATACCCCATACATACCAAATTGGTCAGTAAAGATGTTCTAATTCCAGAGATTCCCAGCCAGTACATTGGGATCAATATCCTACCTCAATAATATCGGCTTAGTGGCTTCATCCATACACGCTTGCCCAAGGTTTTCTGGGATTCCCAGTGGGCGACATAACATATTGTGAGCTTCTCAAAGGTAAAAACTGCCAAGCTTACGCTCAGGATGGCCTAGCTATGGCAACAGAGGATGGGGACGAGGCAGTGGTTCCCCATTCCTAAAGCTAGGTCATTACTATCAGAATTGTCTCCCCTCCTCCCTTGTGGTCTCCAGGAAAATAAAATGCCTTTCAGACAGATTAGGTATTCTTTTCATTCATTCAATGAAGAGTTTTATTTTAAATCAACATTATTAAAGTATAATTTACATACAATAAACTGCAGGGATTTTAAATCTACAGTTTGATGAATTTTGACAAATGTATACACCTGTGTGAGCACCACCATGATCCAGATACAGACATTTCCATCATCCCCAGGAGTTCCCTTATGCCCCTGTGCAGATAGCCCACACCACCACCCCTGGCCTCAGGCAACTATTGATCTGTGTATAGATTAATTTCTATTTTCTACAATTTCACATAAATGGAAGCCATACAGTATGTACTCTTTCGTGTCCAGTTTCTTTCATTCGGCATAATGTATGTGAGGTGTATCCATTTTTTATTGTTTATCAGTAATTCATTCATCTTTATGGCTTAGCAGAATTGCACTTAATGTGTGTACTGCAATGTGTTTATTTAGTCTTATTTCACTGGGCATTTTGGTCAAAAAAGTTTTTGAATATAATTTTAAGCACCACAAGTCCTGATTTCCAAAGATTGTGCTAACTATTATAATAATGTATGTTTTATAAAGTATTTTTGATGGTGGTTTACAGATAGATACATAGATAGACAGACAGACAGACAGATAGTACTTTCCAACTTCCGAGTGCCAGTGATTGTCCTTGAGGTTATACATTACACAAAGAGGAATAAGACAGTCTTTCGTAAGAATAACTACTATTTTTTTGCTTACCTATCATGTTTCAGGCACACTAATCTTCACATTAACCCTAGAAGGTAGATAATAATAATAATAACAGTTTGCGTTTATATGGTGCCTACCAAGTGCCAGGCACTATTCTTAACACTTGAGTAATATTAATTCATCTAATCTTAACGTCAACGTCATGAGGTAGGTACTATTACTACCCCGCTTCACATACAAGCAGACAGAGACATAGAGGTTAAACAACTTGTCAAAAGTCGCACAGTTAGTAAGTGGTGGAGCTGGCGTTCATCATAGACCATCTTTCTCTGGGATCCTTGCTCTAAACAACTACCCTCATGGCCTCCTTAATTTTTAGTCAGAGAAGCTGAACCCAAGAGATTTAATAAAACTTACCAAAGGTGATGTAGTTAGGGTTCATGCCCTGTTTCAAATCCTGGTCTTACTGACTCCAAAGTCCAAGCTGTAATCTACTTGGGAAATGATGTGTACATGAATAACTAGGATGACATTGGCTAGGTACACAAGAACTAGAGAACACCAGTAGAGCTATTGAAGAGTGAAACTGGCCTGCCACTTCTTGTAGGAATGATCAGGAAAGTATGGTGGAATAAATGAACCTTAAAGGACAAGTAGGATTTTTTGATGAGACGTGGTTTGGTTGGGTCTGAGAAGGTTGAGTGTGTGTGTGATGTGTTAATGGTGCCGTAAGATAATTCAGACCGTGATTAATTTCAAGTCCCCAAGGACAGCCCTGGGGAATATAAATATTGAAGGAAAAAGACTAGCATATGAAAGACAGAGAGAAGGGATGTCTAAAGAAGGAGGAGGAGAGAAGGTAGGAGATGGAATGATTCGAGTAGAAAGAAGGGAGTAATGAATAGTGTCTCCCTGCAGCTGAAAGGTCCAAAAAGAACAGTACTGAAAAGTGGCCCCCACATTTGTCATTTGGAAAGTCACCGGGGCCTCTAGGAAGACTATTTTTAGTGGTGACAGAAAAGTCAGATTGCAGGTGGTTGAAGGAAGAATTGGGGAGGAAGGGAAGACAGGAAGTGTAGACCACTCATTGGAGGACTCAAGATGAGAACGGGGGGCAGAAAGAAAACAGTAGCCAGAGGTGGATATGTGGTCAAGGCAGTCACTAAGATGAAAAGGTCTAAGCATGTTGATAGCTGGGAAAGAGAGCCAGGAGAGAGGGGAAGGTTGACATTTGGGGCAGCGAGGGGCTGGCTAATGGAGCAGGGTCGCAGAGGAGGCAGGGAAAGATCCATCCACGTGTACTTAATGTCTACTTACTAGCTGTAGCATGCACAGTTAATGGGGTTTATCAGGACAAAAAAATCTAAAATACCAACAAAATAGAATGTAACCCAGAAACAGATGAGTGAAGGTGGTATCTTACATTTCTTGGTAGCTGCTGTAGTTAAAAAAAAAAAGCCTGTGGGAGCTGCTCTTTTGTTCAGTTAAAATGAAGATTAACTTTGTAGCCGAATTTAATTGAAGTTTGCCCTCCACTATTCAAATAATGGATTTGTACTTGCGACTGTTAGATTTGGCAGAGAAATACACTTCACTGAAATGTGCAAAGCCAGCTGCAAATAGGACAGATTTTCTCAAGAGTTTTCAGTTTTAAAAAAAGTGCCCAAGTATTCTTCCCGATTTGAATCTACCTTCACATTTTGTATCGTAGGGGACCACACAGCATCTTACTTGCTAGTACCTTTAACTGATTTGAGATACTCTCTGTGTCATTCTCTTGATCTTGGGATTTTTTCCCAATATTTTGGGTGAATATCAGCATATATTGTTTAAGGAAATTCGTTTCAGTAACTGAATAGAATAAATGGGAAACACCGTTTCATCAGTTTCTATAAGCACCCTTCTTCCACAGATCTCCAAAGGTTTTAACTAGTGCTCATTATTTCTTACTAGAAACCTAGTCATGACATCCTGGGGTGATGTCCATTTGTACCAGTGGACAGACTGAGGCAGGCATCAAGGGGGTTCAGTCTTCCACCAGAAGTTCAGTGATGCCTGCAGCCAATCAGATGACCAGAGTACATCTTCAAGACGATTCAGATCCCTGGGTCCCTGATTGCCCCTTATGTCGGAGGAGTCATTTGGAGAGAAATGATCAGTATTCAGAACTGTGAGTTCTCAGGCTAACTCCTTAGATCTGTTTCCAAAATTGAGTCAAAGCTGGCACAAAGAAGATCTGAAGAGAAAAATATGTCAGACATGAAGATATTTAGAACCCCATTTTTCTTTCGTTCAGAATAAGTAGAGTGCCTGACACTATGTGCTGATGGTTCTGGATGAAATGTTTTAGTGGCGTCTCAACAGTCCAGCCCACAGCTCTCTGCCCTGAAGAACCCTGTCACCATGGGGCTGGGGCAGCTCGCCACTCATCCTCGTGTTCTAGGGAAGGAGAGAGATCCCAATGCGGTAGTTCAGTTCTGAAAATTCTTTGTTAACTACTCAGACCAGACGTGTATTATAAAATTTCAATGGTGATGGTATCAAAACCCTGAGTCAGTTATGCATAAACATGTTCTTATAATCAAAAACATTGTAGTTTCAAGGCTTGAGAAGTTTGGTGGTTGTTTTTTTTAAACTTGGTTGTTTTCATAGCATCCCACATTAAATTAAAAGGTTTCCTCTAAATTACATATTAAGAATTAAAGTCATTGTAGTAATGTTAGACTTTTTTTTTTAAGAGAGAAGGGCAATTACTCTTTTTTTTTTTTTTTTTAAAGATTTTATTTATTTTTTTATTTTTCCCCCCAAAGCCCCAGTGGATAGTTGTGTCGTAGCTGCACATCCTTCTAGTTGCTGTATGTGGGACTCGGCCTCAGGATGAACGGAGAAGTGGTGCCTCGATGCGCACCCGGGATCCGAACCCGGGCCACCAGCATCGCAGCGCGCGCACTTAACCACCAAGCCACAGGGCCGGCCCGCAATTACTCTTTATAATGTTTTTTTCCTACTTTCTGTAATACAGCTTTCTAGTTATACTTGGAAGCTTCCAGGAAGCTAAAATTAAAGCTTTAATTAATGTTAGTGGGAGTCTGCACTGCCCCAGGAAAATAGGTGGAACTTAGTTTCGGCTCCAGAACATTATGAAAGAGGTTACACATTTTAATCTTATCTAATTCCAATAATAATTATGTTAAAAGGAATTTTAATAATAGTGATGACTATCAATTATTGAGTACTCTATGCCATTCATTGTTCAGTTCTGTGAGATAGGTTGGTATTATTTACCCTTATTTTACCTAAAAGTTAGCTGAAGCTTAGAGAGGTTAAGAACCGTATGTTGTGAATACGGGACCTAGGATTCCAACTCCAATCTCTCAGATTCCAAAGCCTGTGCTCTGAACTACTACATCCAATTGTTATAATAATTAAAAAACATTAAAATAGCATCTTAAGCAAGGTTGGTGACATATTTAACAAATTGAATAATCTCATATTAACTCTAGTGGCATTGCTGGGTTACTTGTTTATTGAAATATCTCCGAGGGCAGTATCACTCTGGATCTTTTCAGATTAGTGAAGTCCTACCTGTGTGGAATTTTTTTAGGCCACGAAAAATTCAGAAGTAGAAAGTGATTTATTAAATAAGCTCCTTGTATCCCACAAATAAAACCCCTTTTGATACATAAAACTCTCTCTAGACTCGTCTAACTGCCTGTGGCCTGTCATGTGTGGCCATCTTTTCTCGTATGGAATACAAAGAGGCCTAGTGTGAAAGACTGTAAAGTGAAAATGTAGCTAGTATACACTGAAATTGTTTGAAAATTGAGGTAGAAGTCAATGACCCGCCCCTGCCCTTTTTAGGTAGGAACAGACACAGAGAGCTGTTAGAGTTTGTGTTTTCTTAATGCAGGGTGGGAGAGGTTGGAACCTCCCAAGGTGTGAGAAGCACAAACAGGGACCTTTCTCTTTTCCTATGGAAATACTTGAAACCCCTGCAGGATTCGTCATGACAGGAGAAAATCCCTCTCAGATGGGTCAGGACAGCAGTGCTCTTTGACTCAAGGGGGCAAACTCAAAGAAAAGCCCACAGCACAGGCTGAGAACTGCTTCTCACTTCTCACACAGCAGGCAAGATATTTGCTCCCCAAATGCTATCTGTAAATGTGAAGAAATGGAGAGCAGGTCTCTTCTGCAGCTCCATTAGGAAAAGATAAAAAGTTGGATAAGTGCTATTAAAATAAGTGTTAAGAAGTGGCTTATACCATCTTGATAAGTGAGACGTTGTAAAAATTGGTTTTTAAACGATGACAAGTGAGGCATCTTTACTTTTTAGCCAGCATGATACTCTCTTCCCCCCGTCTACTTTTAAACCTCCTGACACTAATAAAACCTATGTTGATGCAAAGATAACTTGGGCATGGTAAAATGTGAACTTGATTCTCTGCGCTCCAAGCTGTCTTTCCCAATGTGGAACATTCAGTCATTTAACAAACTCTGATAATAAATTCTAACTATGTACTAGGGGTGTGGGGAGACAGACAAATTACAACACAGTGGAAATGCTGACGAGAATAGATGCAAACAAAGTGCCATGTGACAACTAACAGATGACTCTGCTGGGGAGAACTGGGGGAAGGGCTTAATTTTGGAAGTGACATTTAAACTGAATCTTTAAAGAATATCATTAAGACAGCATGTTTGTATAAAAATAGTTAAGGAAAACTTAGTGTAAAGGTATGTTATTTTATTGAGGCACTGAACCCAAGTTCTTGGCTAATGAACTTGTCTTTTGTGTATAGCAACAACTTACCATAGCAACTTTGCCTGCTGGAGAAAGTGAGACTTGCAATATGTTGTTTCCTTCACATGTATGCAAATACGTGTATGCATAAAATATCATGTTTACCAGCATTCCCACCCAATTAAGAGTGGGAAAAAATAACTTTTAGGCCTGAGAAGTTTCAGGGTGTAGGTAGACATGGTCACCTTCCTTCCCCCACCGTGGCAGGATCCTGTCTTTCAAGTAGTAGTGAAAGAAGGTTCCCACGGTGTGGACTCCTGAGTTATTGCAAGGGTCTACACATCCACATGTGTGCTAAGCATTATCTTTTGGCTGAGTAAATTATGGTCTCCCATATAGATGTGTTCCTTTTTTTCTAATGTATATAAAATAAATATTGTTGCTATTAGAGTACAAAGTCATTTAAAAGTATCATTGAAGTTATAGTATTAGCTCTCTGTCATTATGTATAGTTTTAGACAACAGATACTAAAATAGAATTACTATCTTGTATTTTGGGGGCGTGAGGGTGTGTTTTGTGGTTGGGAATCCCTTGAAAATGTTTGACGTTAAAAGGGGTCCTCATAAAAGGGGTCCTCACAAAACCTTGGTGACGGTTGAACAATAAAGAAGTATATTAAAAAATTGTTTTAACTTACAAAAAAACACACATACATGCAAATAAGAGGATCTCATATTTGAAGAAACTGGAAGTCGTTGGCCTAGAGTTTTTATTAATTTGACCAGTGTTTAGCCGTTAGCAAGCAATGCTCTGCCCCGAAACTTTAAGTGCCAGGAGAAACAGATAGAGGGTCCTGCATTCCTGGAGCTTGTAGTCTGGTGGGGGTGGCATTCAGCTCATCACTCGTGAATGTGTAATCGTACAACGTGATTCTACACTGCGACCTGACTTTACACTATGGTAAGTGCTATGAAAGGAAAAGTCTACAGAGCTTTGCAGGCGTGTAAGGGGGTGGGTGCAGACCTGGTATTGGGAGAGGACTCAGAGAAAGGCTTCCTGGAGGAAGTGATAGTTGGGCTGAAATTTGAAGAATAAATGAATATCGATAACACTCATAAGAGGTCCTTGACTACTTTTACTATTTTAGACTCTTCTCCCCCATGGCAGGAATGATGTGTTCATCAGCATTCCACCCATAGGTAGCGTTGGACATGTTGTGAGCCTCAGTTACTGTTGAGTGATGAATAAATAGAACATTGGGTAGAAATGATTATACTGCGTTTATTCCAAGGATGTCTGTGAGACCTGGCATCACCTATTTTCACGTCTTTAATTTTCATATTTGTATTTTAATTGGTTTTACAAAGACTTTCAGATGATATTACTGTATAACCTTCAAATATACAGGAAATGCTTTGCAATTTAATTGCTAAATTTGTCTTGAACAATCAACTGAATCTGTTGCTTCTTTAATTGTTCTTCTTGGTTCTCACCTACATTTTTGTATCTGCTCTCCCACCGGTATGTTCTAGATAGTATACTTTCAAGAGAAAATGTTTATTAGCCCTTAAGAATGCAGTATTCTCTGTATTTTAGATGAATATACATTTTGAAACTCTGTATTTTGAAATAACAGAGCAATTGATTCATATGGCTCTTGGTAAAATGTCAGATACCCAGACTGAGCCCACCATGTGCATCTTTTCAAGAACGAAGTCTCTGTGGGGTGGGAGTGGAGCTTGCATCCGCCTTAGGTGTGCATCATCTTTTCAGGTGGTGGAGAAGTTTGGAGAAGTGAGGCACGGAGAAGGTCTGTGTGACTGGCAAAATGTAAATGGGATCTTTCTAAGACTTCTTCATTGGCTAAAGTAAAACATTATTTTTTGATATATAACTTTTACATGGTTTCTAATCCTAAACCAAATTTTGGATCAGTATTAACTTCCATACCAAAAAAAAACGTACAAATAAAGATAAATAGTTATAAAATGCCCTGCTGGAAGGTCAGTTAAGGCTTCCTAATATAAACAAAAATGTAATGATTAGGAAAAATTGTTTCTATCGACCTTTGTTACTACCCAGAATATTTTTGCAGAGATTTGGATGCAGCTTAAGTCAAATAACGTGCCCCAAATTTACCAGTTACACACAGTAAATGTGTTATTGGTAGGTTGTCCCTCAACACCAGTTTAATAATTAGACCTTATTTTGTTTCTAAATCTAAGGACTTGAAATAGAGTATCACTTTCAACTTTTTATTATCTGTCATGTCCCAAGATAGGTACTAAAACTTTTCAAATGAATTTTGTAGTTTTTATTATGTGGTTTTCTTTGAAAACACAGGACCACTTGTAGCATCAGATTTTTAATGTTTAGGTCAAAGAGGTATATATTAAGATGAATAGCAAGAATCGTGGTGGTGATGATCAAACACTGTATTTTAAGGTTGGAATAGCTAAGGGAGAGTTTCTCACTCATTTAAAAACTGGCATTTCTTCATCCCAAAAAGGGAGAAATAAATGAGAAAAATTATAGCAATAATGACATTTCCTTTATAATATTTAAGAGCTTCTAATAATTATTCTCGTATATATTCTTTTTCTTTCTAGGAAAAGCCATTGACAAAATCTCTACAACGTGGAGAAGACCCCCAATTTGATCAAGTATGTGATATGTTATATATGTTATAGACTGGCTTTTATTTATATCAAAGTGCTCAAAGGCAAAGTCTGGATGCTCCCTATTGGTGCATCAGTGAACTTCCTCAAAGAGCCTACAGGGATGTGATTGTAGGACCTGTAACCTGCAGCTTTTACAGTTAGGGCTTAGAGTGGACGTTCCGTAGATGTCTATTGATTTGAATTGGAAAGAACTGGAAAATGCTGAGATAATGTGAGTAGGCCCTCGATTGATTGCTTCTTAAATCTTTGCATACCAGAATTAAAGAAACTAAGAAAAGATAAAGGAACTTCCATTCAAAAATGTATTGAGACTGTTCTGAGTAAATGATCCTTGCTACATGATGATCAGATCTCTGCACTAAAGCTTATTCATGTTTTCATCCAGCATTTTTTGTGTGTGTGTGAGGAGGATCAGCCCTGAGCTAACGTCTGTTGCCAATCTTCCTCTTTTTGCTGAGGAAGATCAGCCCTGAGCTAACATCCATGCCCATCTTCCTCTACTTTATATGGGACGCTGCCACAGCATGGCTTGACAAGTGGTGCATCAGTGCCCTCCCGGGATCCGAACCTGTGAACCCTGGGCGGCTGAAGGGGAGCGCATGCACTTAACCACTATGCCACTGGGCCAGCCCCTCATCCAGCATTTTTTTGAATGCTACTATTTGCTTCACACAGTGCTACACACTGGTAATACAAAATCTAGGACAAGTTTTAGCACTTCAAGAATTCACAATCCTGTGAGAGAGAAACCCCTAAACAATAATTATAAAACAGTGTAGTAACTTAGATTCTAATAGAGAAAGTGATACATGAGTGAAACAATTTAAGACAGAATAAATTTTTTAAAAAGTCTGTTGAAAATAGATCAGGACTAGTAAAAGGACTCCAACTCTAAATAGCAGGTGATAAACATAGGAAACCAGGATCTGATAGATGCTCGTTCAGTAACTTCAGAATGGTTTTAGGTATGTTTAAGAATGATGGCTAACAGGACATCAGAGGAAGGTGGAGATGTGGTTGTGGTGTTTCCTAAAATTCTGCAGTTAATGACAAAGAGGACAGCATGTTCTTCAAAAATCTCACTTGGTGCCAGTGGCAGAGACCAAACCCTGCTGGATGCACCATGGCCTGATCTTTTTATTGTCTTATGCAGAATACACAGAGTACATTTTCTGCAGGGCTTTGAAATTACCGTTAATGTGGAATCAAGAGGAAAATTCTCTGGCTGTTAAAGTCTGGGCTTGTTTGATCCAAAAATGTAAGGACTGACTGTAGAGACAAAATCCTCCATTTTCTGTTTTACAAGTTCACAAGTGCGTGCTCACGGCCGGTCTCAGACGGCTGGTGTGGCTCTGGGTTTGCACTCTGCTGCTGGCAGAGCTGGCTGTTTTCTGGAACGCTGTGAAATGGAGTATGGGCTTCATCTCTCTGTGTCATGGAGCCATCTTCTCTCATCATATCATCCTTAGTTGTTGTCACTTGGTGGATGCTTGGGTGGTCAGAGACCCTGGGTGAATGTTTAGGGTCATTATTTTGGAAATGTGGCAAGTTGTGGCTCTTTCTGTTCTCTTTAAGAATGTAAATATCATCTGTTTTCCATAATTTTTCACTCTATTTTATATTCTTTGTCTCTATCCTATTAGATTATCACTGTCCTTTCCTCAAAAAAAAAATTTTTCTTTTTCTCCAGCTTAATGTACCTCTTTCTTTATTCTCTGGGAAAATAGTACTCCTAAATTTCAACATTGCAGATAACATTTATCCCAAATGATTGGGCTCAAAGACACTTTTTCATTTATCATTCAGCACTCTATTTCTGCATTTCGGCATTGTGCAAAAGAGATAGCCTTTGGAATTAGACCTGGGTTTAAATCGCAACTTGGCCACTTAATTAGCTCTAATGTTTAACCTTGCTGCTCAAAATGTGGAGATGCAGAATCGCTGCCCTGCCCTAGATCTGCTGAATCGGACTCCACACCTTAACAAGATCCCCAGGTGACCCATACACACATTACGGCTTGAGAAGTACTGCTCTGTAACACATCTCTGTGTATTAAAGGCACTTTTGGAGGGAACCACTAGTGACGTGGTCACTGAGAACTTTCAAATAAGACACATAAGACTATCCTCTGATCATTAAATTGTAAATTTACACACGAACCTTGAAAGAAGGCAACCTACAAAGTCTATCTCATTTTAAAGACAGATAGCAAGACTCCCAGGCCATAAGGAGACCTGACTGTTTTGGTCCACCTGTGGATTCAATGAAAAAAAAGTCAGCAAAGTCGCCTTTGAAAGTCCCCATCCACTCTTTCAACAGCAAATTATAAGTATTGTGGTTCCATTGGCAAGGCCATGAATGTATCAAGCTCTCTTAGTCTTTTGATATTAAATGTTTAAATTATCTAATTCCCCTTGTTCTGATTCCAAGCAGTAGGATTTTCTTCTGGATTCACACAGAGGGCTGTCTATGGGAAAAGAACACACTGGTGATGCCACCTTGCATAGTATAGACTTCATCGCTATAATTGTGGGAGCAGTAGCATTGTAGAAGTAACATTTATTTAGTACTTACTGTAGGATAGGCACTACGCTAAGTATACCCTTTGAACAGCATACAACTGGTCCCTGTCTAGAGAATATTTTTATCAGTTTCTTCCTTTTCAATGTCACTGGCATAATGAGAGGCGATAGAGAGCTGGGCTTCTGCACTTTCAGTGCCTGATCCTGGGCAGCCCTGTTTACTCCTCCACATAACAAGCCTATGATGCATTTTTCTCTTGCTAGAAATAGAAGCAAAAAAAAAAAATCATGTAATACTTTATAATATGCCAAGCCCCTTCTCATATATTATCTCACCTAACATCACTCCATCCTCCCAACAACCCCAAGAAGTTCTCATCATCATCATTATCATTATCATCATCATCATTATCCCTATATTACATTTAATGGAAATGAGTCTCAGAAGGGTTGCCCAATATTATATAACTAAACCCTGAATGAGCCGAGACTAGAATCCATGTGTTCTGACTATAAAGCCTGCTTTTTACTGTGTAACATGTTTATATTTCTAAAAACTAAATTGGTGAGAATTCAGAGGAGAGTTTCCAACAGGTAAAGGATCTAAAATCCTGTATCAGTTAAAATTAGGTTTGGCTGCAAATGACACATAAAATAACAGTGGCTTGAACAACGTAGAAGTTTCTCTGTCACGTTCAAGAAATACAAAGAAAATCAGTCCAGTATCCTTATATTATTTTTGTTTTCCTGTGTATGGCTTACATTTCCAAGGTCATCTCATGGTCCAGTTTGGCTTCTGGAGCTCAGCCATTACATCTGTATCCCAGGCAGCAGGAAGGAGAAATGGAAACAGAATTATAGAAAAAAATCCGAATGAACAAAAAACAGAACCTCCCAACATTGCACACACCACTTCTGCTTATATCCAGTTGGCCAGATCTTCATCATATAGCCACATACAGTTGTAAGAAAGACTGGGAAATTTTATTTTGAGCAACCATGTGTCCATCTAAAAATGAGGTATTTTATAACTAAGGAGGAAGAGAAGAGTGGATATTGGGTACTACCTGTCTTTACTAGATATTATACAGCCTATTTTTGCCAAAATGCCCAATAAAGAGTACTATTTACAGTTCTGTACCTCTTTTTTTTTTCCACTGTGACATTCTCCTAGAATTTATCAGTTTTCCAGTTTGGATTTAAAAATATGTAAAACTTCATGTTTCCTTAAGTTTTCTTTTATATTTCATTCATATGTAATTAACTATTGGTTTACTGTCTCTTAATTTAACCTAAATACAATCTAACCTTGTATAGAATAGACCTAAAAAAAAAAAAGCCCTAGTATTTTATAAATGACAAGATGTCTAAACAGGATTAATTTTTTTTAAGCTCAGTATTAGTGGGAGAAAAATCATACTAGTGACTGCTTTACACATTAGAGAGCTAGAAATTTGTGCCCTCATACCCAGAATTTCACTTTTTACAAATTTCATGAATGTGAGCTTGACCCATTTTTATGCAGCCCATACCATGTGGTAACTGTGTGCCAAGTATTATGCCAGCTTGTGGAAATAAACTTGAAGGAAGAATGGTGCCTGCCATGGAGAGGCTCCCAGTCCAGTGGGAAAGACAAAGAATAAACATGTAATCAGAGAAACTATAACCTCAGGCTAGTAAGCAAGCTCACAGTGGAAGGACCAAGCATGGTGTGAGCCCCAGGAGAGCAAGCTTTGCCCTGCACTAGGGAGCCAGGGAGGGCTTCCAGTCCCTGCTAGTGAGAAAGTCATACCTATAATGAGAAATAATAAAGGTAGAAGAGATTTCCAACAGCATTTTGAAAATGTGTATAGCCACTAATTTGTTTTATTTTTTTATTTTTTTATTTTTTTTAAAGATTTTATTTATTTTATTTTGTCCCCCCAAAGCCCCAGTGGATAGTTGTATGTCGTAGCTGCACATCCTTCTAGTTGCTGTATGCGGGACTCGGCCCCAGGATGAACGGAGAAGTGGTGCCTCGATGCGCACCCGGGATCCGAACCCGGGCCACCAGCATCGCAGCGCGCGCACTTAACCACCAAGCCACAGGGCCGGCCCTCACTAATTTGTTTTAAATGCCGAAATTAACAGTCAGGGCAAAGAAAGTAAAATGAATGAAAAATTATCCTGGTAATAAAGTTCTTTATCTTTGCAAACATTTACCGTGTGTGTGTGTGAGAGAGAGAGAGACGTATGACATACACACAAAGCTCTGTATGGGACAAAGAGATATAAGGCTTGGTCCCTGCATTCCAGGAGATTCCGATCCGGAAGGGGATGATCTGACACAGGCCCACGTGTGTAAGAAGTGCCACATGGATGGTACAGACAATAAACATTATGAGGCTTCAGGGACAGAAGATGTGTACTACAATTTTAAAATAGGTCAAAGGCATTAAAAGGTGCAGAGCCCCCATAGACTCAGAATCAGATAACCCCTAGAGAAGTGTGCTCTAAACAATGCATAGTTTTCTACTGAAACACAAAATTTTCTTGCAGTCTAGGAGTGTTAGGGAAGAGATCAGGTAGGAAGGGATCAGACTGTGGAAGACCTTCATGCTGGAGTGTGGCCCTATCCCATACAGACCAGTATCAAAGTGATCAAAGTGGCGACTTGATATTAACCTTGAGGAAGGAGTATTCGTGAATGGAAAGATCCTTGAAGTTTGGAGGCATTTGGGGAGTTTGGGCATTGATAAAGATTCGAGGGTAAAAGGGCCTGAACTAAAATAGAGACAGTGGGACTGGAAAGAAAAGATGATTATAAGCAAAATTATATGAAAAGAATCAATGTTTGTTGAGAAAAGGAGAAACAAAAGGTAACTATAGTTTTCAGCCATGATTTGGGGCCATTTCCATTCAGTTTAACAAATATTGAGTACCTGAAGCATACGAGGATCTGTGCAAGGTGCTGGGGTTACAAAAGCAATAAGAGTTCTTTCCCTCAAGGAATTCTCCATCCCAGGAGGAAGACAGATATCTAAACAAATAATGCTGCAATGTAAATGCTATAATAGAGGTACATTTCAACTGCTATGGGAACCCAGGTAAGGGAGCAATTAATGATGCTGTGAAGGTGGACAGGTGTGTCACAGGAAGCAATCAAGGGGCAGTGACATTTTAAAGATATCTGTTATCCAGATGGACAAGATGGGCTGGGTCATGCCACACTGGAGGGGCCGTGTGGACAAAGAAGTTGAAGGTGGGTAGAGCTGAGTGCTGGGGAGTGGCCTGGGGTGAAGCTGGAAAGGTGAACTGGAGCCCACTGCTCCCTTGGCCTTGGAGCCATACTGAGGAGTCTGGACTGTTTTCTATAGGTAAGGAGTTCTTCAATCAGAGGATTCCTATGCTTGGGGAGAGGTTATAAATCAGCTTTACACATACTGAATTTTCAGTGAGGGTAGACTATATCAGAAGGAATAACTGGGGCTCATTCATTTATATGGTCACTCAACAAACAGTAAAAGATTAGAGAGAGAGTAGAGCAGATGGATGAAGAATATCATAGGGAAATATGGTTTAGGATTCAGAAAGTGGGATCCACAAAAGAATGCCCAGAAAAAGGGTGGCCAAAAAAGTGAGAGAAGCCTAAGATGATACAACTTTCCAGGATGGTCCATGATGGCCGCCTGTGCAGGGACCCTCACAGAAGAATGAGAGGTTAGCAGTTAGGAGCTCGTTGGAAGCTGGCTTTGAGAAAGCCTTTTGCTGCAGTGGCTATTTATTGACATGTAGAATGCATTTTCATAGTTGATAGATTGATGTTAAAATAGTTTAAGAGCCTCATTTTCACAGCTAAGTTATGGTGGCTGATTATGGTTGGCAATACTTGAATTGAAAAGCAGTGCACTGGAACACAATTGTGGTACCAGTGATGAGTTCCCTCTCTGTGATCTGTGGAGAAAGTCCTAAGAATGAAGGGCATGGCCAGATCCCCATTTTAACTTCAAGTGACTTTTCTTCTGTTATCAAAGTTCACAGACACCTTTTTTAAATATCAAGGCTGAGGCATTTTATTTTGGATTCTCCAATACAACATCTAACCTATGATGAGTGTGGACCGGGGTACATGGTGATCAAATGCAGCTCAAATATCAAGTTAATCCATTTTAAAAAGTGAAAAACAACACTCCAAAATAACCCTCACCTGAGGGAGTTTGTAACCCTTAGCTGGTGGAGGATGTGCTAATGACAGTCCCTAGATACATTAGCACACAGAGATGAAAATTCTGACTGTTGAATAAAATAATAACTGAATCTTTATTATTTCATATACCTTCCAGCTACGTATGCTTTCTCGTCAATTTTCTCTGCCTTTGGCTTTTAGACCTTTGCTTATATCTAGTGATGAAATAAACATGCAATAAGTTAAATGATACAGACAATTGTATGCTGATTGATGTTTTTCTATTTGTAGCATTGCTTTGACTTTGTTTCTTAAAACAGTCTCATACAGTAAGTGGAAGTTATTTGCTGTTTGTATGGTAAAGTATGATTACTCTCCAAAGGAGCTTGTGCCAGAACAACCAGAATTAGAATTCAGATCCTTATTTTCGCAGGTAGATTGTCTTACTATACTTTGGCATTGCATAAGTAACCATATGGGACATAAGAGAAAGTATAGAGGGGTGACTAAGATTGGCAGCATCAGAGAATCCTGAGAAAGCAAGCATTTCAAGGAGAACCTGGTAAATAGTGTCATTTGCTATGGAGACTTCAAGGGAAATGACTGCAAAAAGGCCATTGGTTGGCCATTGGGTTTGTCCTTTCTGATCTTTCATATAAAGGTGTCAATAGTGTGGCAAGAACAGAAATCAGGCTTGAGGGATGAAGAAGTGAGGCAGGAAGAGGAAGCATCACCAATGTATGCAGACTGAGAAGTTGTCTGGGAGACGGACAGCTTATTGGGTTAGAGAGGGGAGAGCAGAGTCAATTGAGGGCTGTGTAAGTTTTATGGAACCGTCTTATGCTGAATGAAATACAGGAGCCTAATGCTGTGTCTTTCTACCAACAGTTGTGTCCGTTCTTCACTTACATTTGGGCTCAACATTGTATTCAGAATGGTTGAGGTTCCTGCGAGTCTGGTGTGTAGATGAATTGGACTTACAATAATTGGTTTTATTCAACTGATTGATACTGGTTCCAGAATAGTTACTATCTCAGTGTCCTTTCCCATTTGCTTTGGAGTGAGTGTAGCCTGCAGCAAACGTGGGGAACCCGGTGTTCACTACCTTTCTCTTGTGGAGCTAATGTAGGACAGGCATTGCTCAGCCACCTCTTCAGTAAGCATTTGGAAGGCGCTGTGTTTACATTTGCTGGAGCCAGAAAATCATGGGAACACAAACTAAGCTACAAGCGTTCTAATAAGGCCCTGATATTTTGTGCTTAGGTAAGAGATAGGTGGGTCTTTTTTTTCCCACAATATACCTAAAAGCAACATTTATCAGTTCTGATAAATAAAATTCTGTCAACTTCTATCATTCTGTCATTAACTTAGACTATGACCTTATCAAAGTCAAATTTTTTTATGTCTGTACTTCAGTTTCAATATTTGAAAATGGAACAGGGAAAAAAGAAACAGACATTTTTGAAGGTCTATTATATGTCCCACAAGTCATAGTATCTCATTTAGTCTTCCTAAAAACCCAGTAAAGTAAGTATTCTTAAGTCCCATCTTACAGCTGAAAACACAGAGCTTCAGAGAAATGGCGACACGCGCAGGCTCATACAGCCATTAAAGGGCAGAGCTGTAAATTGAACCCCAGACCATCTAATCTTCCCAATACAGTAATGAAGTTGTGAAAACATGGTTTGTGAGCATCAGTCATCAGATATGTGTTCTGAGAACATGACGTGAAGTTGCAGCTATTTGTGGTTCAGTGCAACATATTCTTTACTGGTGTCATCTCTATAAATTCCAGATAATTTACTCAAACATTCTAAGTAACTTGTATTGGAGTTTTCTTCCAGATGTTATGTGTTTATGTACTTTTGTGGCACCTTAGTTTCTTAATATTAAAAGTTAAAATGCCGCCTATAAACAGAAAATGTGGTAAATAAACCCATACATACAGCTATAATAGAGCTAAAATAACTTTTTACATCTTGGGTAGTAATGATTTTCCTAGAAAGGAAGCAGATGAAATCTAGTGTTTCAACATTGGTTCTAATGCTATACCTCAATGAAAATCTATTTAAATTGTATAAATGAAAAATATTAGCAAGTAAGGGTAAAAACAAATTAATTGGCATTGGATTCATGTTAGTTATTTAGTGTTTCTTACATTATTCTCCAGTGGACTATAAACTCCAATATTCTGTAAAATGGACCAAGATGTCAAAATCAAATGAAGATCTTTTCTTACTTTGGAGGAAAAATATATTTAACGTATAGATTTTTATAATTTTAAGTTTTTATAATAAATTATTCTTAAGCCTTTGGTGTCATCACTCATCAAATGTTATAATCTAGCAATAGTATTTGTGATCAAGTGAAAAAAACTTCATTTGAATTACTTTGCTAGATCAGTATTTTGTGGTATTACATAGCGAGTACCCTGACTCCCAGGTGCTTGGCTGCCTGAACTAGTTTGAGAAATTAAACCATCAATGAAGTTACTTTAAACTTTTTCATTAAATGCTCCACTCATGACAAGTCAGCCTTATTACTGTAAAATATGGAATGACTCCTACTGAATAATTATTCAAATACTTATGTGTGAAGTTTCCTTCTTTGTATTCAGCAAATATAATAAAATGCTTATGAAAAATTAATGTCTTAGCCATAGCATAATGGACAGTCTCTTTTAGCCTATTTATACATAAAATGCCAAAATAAACATTAAGAAAACATTTGCAAAGTACATTTAGTAATCTCCTTATACCCCCCAAAAAGAAAACAGCAGTATGAAATAGTTCTGTGATTCTGTGCACTTCATCTCCTCTAGCTGCACAGTACCGAGCTCATCTATGATGGAAGAATATGATCATTTAAATGCGACAAGAACATCTTTGTAAATGGGCCTGTGCCCTTTCAACAGCAGCACAGAGCTAGAATTCATCTCACCATTGGCTCTGCTTCCCGTAAATGAAGGAGTTGAGTAACCAAGAAGCCAGCTAGACCTTCCTCCCTTCCTGAGCTTTGAGGGCCAGGTCTTTGCAAATTCCACCCTTCCTTCCTGAAAGCCTGGACTCAAAAGGGCAGTAACAGAGAGATGGAAAAAACACACACATCCACCCCATACTGACCTTTCATCTCTTCTGAGATGGTCTCAGTGTATTTGCCATGGAAAGTATGCCCAGTAGATATAATACCAAGAATGGCTTTGGGATGACTTTTTAATACGTAGAAAAAATTATTATAGCTGAGGTTTGAAGAACACTATTGATATTCTCTATGGAGAATGTGGGTTACACCTAAGTGAAGTAGCTGAACATTGTGTGCTGAACAGAGATGTTTAGGCGTCAGACAGGTTTATATCACCTTTATAGATCTGTAATAAATAATGGAGCTTGTAAATATCCCACACAAGTATTTTTTAAATAAACTTTTTATTTTAGAATTGTTTTAGATTTACAGAAAAGTTGCAAAGATAGTATAGACAGTTGTCATATACCTGCACCTAGTTTCCCTATTAACATCTTACATTACCGTGGTACATTTGTCACACTAAGAAATCAACATTGGTACATTATTATTAACTAAAGTCTATATTTGTATTTCATTTGTTTTTTTCTAAGATTTCTTTTTTGTTCAGGGTACCATCTAGGATACCACATTACGTTTAGTCATCGTGTCTCCTTAAGTCTACTCCAAACTTACACAAGTATTTTTATAAAGTATTGAAATATAATAGTAGATGCTTTGGGACTTTATTACATATGCAATAATTAAGACAGAATTAACACATGGTCAGGGACTCTGAATTCTGGTCTGTTTTTCCCCTGTGAGAGGAACCCCCTTCATTTCCCAATTCAGAATATTTTAGATGGTGGTGACTTGAGAAAATATCCTTCCTGTACTGGGATAACTCTAGAGAGAGTTAATAAATTACCCCCTTGACACACCATAATTTACTTTCCTCCAAAAACCTACTGCTGTTATATCCACGGGAACACCAGGAAAATAGGTTGTGGCTGTGGATATTACAGTGTGCGGGGAAGGGATCTTTTCTAAAAATAATTAGATATTCTTCAATTAGAAAAAAGAAACTAATGGTGACTAGGTTCACAGGGCAGGCTGAATGCAATAGCCTGTTTATTTTTAACCTATACTAACCTATAACTAAAGATAATGTACAATTTTGTGTATGTATATATAACCATAATTATGAGAGAGAGCATGAAATAGGCTATCAAGAAATAGAATCTGAGGAAGAAAGCAATAATTGTTTTGTTCAATCTCGGAGCTTCTTTTAAAGATGACAGTGGAAAGTCCTATTGACATGGAGTACTTTAGCTCCCATTGCTCTAGTTTCCTGCTTCTTAAAAGGAAGTTAAGCCTAGCCAGCTTAACGACAGAAATATTTTAAGTTAACTAAGGTTTTCCATTCCCAGCTCAGGCAGTGATCACTGCGTGCCTGGAACTGTTGCAGTAACATCATTCGATTCAAGCCTATGTGTGTATATTCTTCTACCCGCCTCTGTTAGCAAACCCCTTCAGTCCAGCCTACATATCACTGCTAGATCAAACCTCCCCAGACACCATTTTTATGGGCTGATTTCCCTATTCAAAAATCTTTAGGGGCTTCCCATTTTCTCAAGAAGAAAATTGAAATTTTTTAGACTGCCATTAAATACCTTCTATGATTTAGTTCCAACTTAAAGTTTTCAACATTATTTCCCACCACTCTGGTATACCAAAGTCCCTACACCAGTCAGATATTTCTTCTTACAGGTGACTCTGAACCTTCATTAAATTAATCATTATAATCATTTTTAACAAACAATTACTTTGCACCTTCGTTACCAGACGCTTTCCTGCCTTGAGTCTTTGCTTAGTTTCTTTCTTGACTCTCCTTTTAAATTTCTATCCTTTCTAAAAAAGACTCAGGTAAAATCCTACCTTCATTCCTCTTGAACTCCCACCTGCCGTCTCCCGCTAGTGATCTATGTCCTGAGAACTCCTGGTTTCAATGTGCGCTCTTAATATGTTGGTATATTTTCTCCTGGACTTATTTTCTGTATTTGCTTACTTATATAGTATCTATACCAAATTGGGGTCATACCAATTAAATGATTTTTCATTCTTTTTCCACTTAACATATCATGAACATTTTCATGTCATTAAATATTTTTGAAATGTGATTTTTAATGATTTCATCAATAATTTACATCAAATTCCACATTGCATTAAGGCATTTCCATGTAGTTGGACATTTAGGTTGTTTCCATTTTTTGCTGTAAGTAATGCTGTCCTGAATATTCTTACTCATCTCTAATTATGTATTTGAGATAAATTCTTAAGAGTAGGCTTATTGAGAATGATTTTTATTAGGTTCTTGATATGTACTTCCAAATTACCTTCCAGATATATTATGCCAATTTTTTCTTCTATCAGCAGTGTATGAACATGTCCATTTTATTACTGTCTCATCAGCACTAGGTGTTATAATTTGCTTATATTGTTTGTTACTTGGGTAATTAAAACCTATCTCGTACTTTTATATATTCTGGTTATAAGGCCTTTATTAGATAGGTATTTTGCAAATATTTTCTCCCAGTCCGTGACCTGTCTTTTCATCATTTTCTTAACAGTGTCTTTCTAAAAGCAGAAGCTTTTAATTTTGATGACTTTCAGTATACCAGATTGTCATGGACTTTGCTTTTGGTGTGATACCTAAGAAATCCTTGCCTAACCCAAAGTCACAAAGATTTTCCCCTATGTTTTCTTAAGAAGTTTTATAGTTGTAGGTTTTATACTTAGGTCTATGATCCATTTTGAGTTAATTTTTGCATATGGTATGAGATATAGATTGTGGTTCATTTTTTCATGATAATTAGTAAAAGATCAGGAATCTTTCCAGGCAAGGAAATTAGAATAACTTGTCTATCAAAGTCATGTTTGTTATTTAAAGCAGAGGGTAGAAGTTTGCCTTTAATGTAATACAGAGTAAATTATTGCTTCTGATTCATATCTTGAGTCAAATTTTGGGCATACCTCAGATTAGTGGATGAAGGATTATTGGAAGAAAACCATACATTATATTACCATTTAGGTTATTTGTTTGAGGGCTAGATTTGCTTATTTTACCTAAACAATCAATGTAATTGTATTAACTAATATGTTTATTTACACAACAAGCAGTTTTGAGGACCTAAGAGGTACAAGGTACTGTATTTCTTAGATGGTATGGGAAAATAATTTCTTTGCAGTCCATGTATAATATGCAATTAACATCCGATTTCTAGAATGAAAGGGAGTCAAAGTAATTAACTTTCTTGAACCACAAAATTATTATTATGTGGGGAACATCTGTCAACATTAAGAGACGGGCTTTTGGGAATGTACTAATTAAGATTATTAAAGGAAAGACTGTGATAAATAAGAAAATCTTGTAGTGAACATAGCTTGGAGTAATTTGTGAAATGGCAAGTTTCTCAGTAGTGGGCAGTGCCACCAAACCTTTTAATCACCTGTTTTTCTTGTAGGTCATTAGCTCCATGAGCTCCCTTTCTGAGTACTGCCTGCCTTCCATTCTGCGTACCTTATTTGACTGGTATAAAAGGCAAAATGGCATTGAGGATGAATCACATGAATACAGACCAAGAACAAGTAATAAATCAAAAAGGTACATTTCTTTTGTGTAGGACTTATGAGGATCATGGTTTCTTGTTTTGTTTTGTTTTAAGAAACATAAATCAAAATAGGAGTTATGAGGCATCTGAGTCCTCCTGCCTCTTCACATGGATACCTAGAAGATGCTGCAGGGGCCCCCCTGTCTAGCAGTGGGACTACTAGTCACTGCCAGCTGTCACAGGTTGAAAAGTCACACATGGCCTCATTTCCACATTGGTGGGGGCGGGGTGTAAAGGACCCCAGGTTACCCTCCTGCCTGCTTCTGTCCTGGGCCCTCTCTCCTCCAGTCTACACCTAAAAGCAGAAGGCCTGCTGCAGGCCCTGCATGACGCTGCCTAGATGTTTTAGTCCTCGTCAGTAACCTTGAGTGCCCAGTGTGCTCTAGTGGGAAGGACACTGGGCTGGATGTTAGCAGTAGTCCTGGTGCTGCCACCAATTAGCCATGTGACGGTGGGCAACTCACCACCTCTCTGTACCTCAGTCTCCTCGTGAGCAAAACAGGGAAGTCAGCTTACACCATCTCCAACTTCCCTTCCAGCTGAGAATTTTGTTTATTTGTTCTGTGGTCTCCTTCTCTTTTGGATTTGAAAAGTGGAACTTGCTGCTAATGAGCACTTCAGCAGCCATAAAACATAAGATTCTCATACTGTTGAACGTGCGTCCCCCCAGATTTTAGGTAAATACTTGTGATTCATATGTTTGAAATCAACCTACAAGGTTGTAAATATAAGGTAGTAAATATAAGAAAGTTTGATACGTTTTAAAAAAAAGGGAGTTTTAAAAAAGTTTTAAAGTTTTAAAAAGGAGTTTATTTTAAAAGCAGTTAGATTTCTCCACATGAATTGATTATGCTTTTTTTTAAGACAGTAACATGAAATTAATCACTCAGAAAATCAGATATTAACTAATTCTTGTGAGTGATGTATCCCTCTCTTTTTTCTTGATACTCCTAATACATCTTTTTAAATATTGACTTCTCTTGAAATTGAAGACCTGTAATTTTACCAAATTTCATTTCATCTGAACTTGAAATTACGTTTTATAATACGCTTGAGTTTATGCAAAATTCAATCATTTGTTTATCATTTTGTTTGGGGAAGAAATTAATAACTTTGTCATATTGAATAATTTTTTTTAGTTGAAGAAGGAATTTTTTATTGAGATATAATTCACATACTGTAAAATTTACTCTTTTGAAGTGTGTAATTTTGTTTTTAGTATATTCGCACGGTTATGCAACTGTTACCACTGTCTAAATCCGGAACATTTCATCACCCTAAAAAGAAACCCCATACCAATTAACAGTCTCTCCTCATAAATACTTTTTTAATGTATCAAATTTTAAAGGTAGAATTTCAATTCTGTCTGAAAATGGTTCAGACTGTGTGATTAATAAGTTAATAGGATCATTTTATTATTTTTCCCATATTACATGTTAGCTTTTGAACAGATATGAGAACTTTCCTGGGGGTAGGGAGTGGTGGTTTTAGTGAGTTGAATTAAGTGAGTTTTACTTTTGTTTCTCTGTTTTGTCAGAATTTAGTTACTAAAACTAGATTTTTCGGGAATTGATTTCTTCATGGATTGCAAATAATAGGTTTTTTAACATGTTACTGATTAGTTTCAGGAGATCAGAGTAATTGCCGAGACCAAATACAGAATCAGGACACTGAAATTCAACTCACTAGCGTTTTAGTTAGCATTTGAAAGTTTAAAATAAAGAGAGAGAGAATGTGTGTTTGGGAGAAAGCCAAAAGAATGCGGGTCTCTAGAGTATGATGTAGCTAATAATGTGAGTTTCTGTTAGAAAAAAGAAAAGAGGAACTTTAGCGGGGAGCATAAGCAACTGAAAACAGTCAAATGTGACGGATGTCTATTTGGGTTATGATTTCTAAGATTAGTATAATATCAACATTTTGCCTGCCAAATAAATTTGTCAAATGCCTCTGGCTGCTGGCAGTTAGACCTCAAACCAGCAATAAAGTTGAATTCATTATTGGAAAAGTATATACCTTACTTTTATTTGAAAGCATAAATTGGCTTATTAAATAAAATGGAATCAGGGATTTAAAATTTTTTTTTGTAGAAACTGCTACTTGCTCAATGTCCCTTGGTCTCTTTTGAAGACCCTTATTAGCCATTCAAGACAAAAATTTTCTCTCTACTGCTGCGGCCATCTTTGCGAGTTCTCCTTCCTTTTGGTCTTCAAACTTCTTATTTCCTTATTCCATGATATAAGCTCTAGGTCAGACCTGTGCATGCCCTCTTTTTTTAGTGTGGTTCCATATGTTTTCCTCACCTCCGCCTGGCAGTAGCACTTTCTAGTTCTAGTGGGCCTCGAAGGACTTCAGATAGATGGTTTGGTCCAGTCCTCTTCCACCAGGCAGGACTGTTCATAATGATTCTGAATGAATGAGTTTCTACCCTGTCCATACATTTCTCCTTGAAACTTAAAGCTATAACTTCCCTTGTTAACCCAGTCTGTCGTCCACCAGCCTTAATTTGACTTGCTCAGGGTTACAGAGCTCCTCCAGAAGTTCTTTTTTATATCTTAAACATCACCTTCTTTTCTTTTCATTTCGTCTTGACTGAAGAGAAAAGCAATCCATATTTAAAATATTCTTGATTTATTTTGAAAATATCTGCCTGACAAGTTCAAATCCTGTCCTTCTTTCTCACTGATTTAATTTAATATACAAGTATTGAGCGGTTATGCTTTTGGGAGACTATGCTAAATACTTGACATGTTTTCTCAAGCAGACCTTTCTATAATTATTATTATTATTCCCATTTTGTAGATGGAGAAATTACTGGTAAGAAGAGGCATAAGTTTAACCCAGGACTGTTCCGTACCAAAACCAATGCTCTTATCCACTATTCTGTGCTAAGGAACTCAGCAGTCATTTCATTTGTCTGTCTTTGTTCAATTCCAAACTAGCCTTCAGTCGGTATGTTAGATAAGCAGAAAATGGGGGGTGTGGGATGGACTTACATTTCTGTCCTTCTGACGGTGGTTAATTCTGCTCCCTAACTTTTGAATGAGTTCAAATGACTCCAATTTGCCTTTTCTACCTCTTTTTCCATCTACTTTTTAATCCTTCTCTTTTCCAACACCCCTTCACTTCTTTCTTCCTTTCATAATCTCAAGTGGCAAAAAGTCAAGAGGAAAGGGACAGGGAAACAAAAATAAAGAAAAGAAAAGCAATTCTGATCTTTTCTCCACCCCCTCTAGTCCTGCACCAATTGGTGATCATATTATTTCCTTACTATTTCCTTACATTATTTAGCTTCTTTCACAGGATCCCTTGAATGTATACCTCTAGTGTGGTAGCCCTGCCTCATGTCTGTGTCCATTTTACAGATGACAGAATTCTTGGGTTGAAAAGTACCTTAGAAAAGTCCACAGGATGAGGTCATAGACTCACAAATAGCTACTCAAGTTGACATGGTTGAAAATTTTAAATCTCAAGGCAAATATTCTGATCCACTAAAGTTTGGCCCCTGCACCACACTGATAATAGGAATAACTTGAGCATGTATTTACCACTGCAATCTTGTACTAACAAAATTGGTTCTCAGTCCACTGGGGATGAGTCCTAGATGTTTGATGCATTATATCACTCCGAGAATATCTTCAGTGCCATTTAATGTGAATATTTTAAATTTTACAGTGATGAACAGCAGCGAGATTATTTAATGGAAAGACGGGACCTCGCCATTGATTTTATTTTTTCTTTAGTATTAATAGAAGTTTTGAAACAGGTAGGTCGTTAATTTAATGTTACTTTTAGACCAGATTTATTTATCTCACAACTACTTAACTTTTTAAAGTATAAGTTTATTAAATTGTTCATAAATTTCAAATACTGGGTCATATGAATTAAATTTATTGATTGCTAAAGGCCATATATAGTTATTGGAAGTACTGTTACTAATTTGATCTTTCATATTCCCTTCCAAGTTAAGAGCCATCTCTTTTTTTTTTTTTTCAGATTCCACTTCATCCTGTAATAGACAGTTTAATACACGATGTTATTAACTTGGCTTTCAAGCACTTTAAATACAAAGAAGGGTAAAGTAATTTCCGACCTTAGAATTTTGAAGAAGTTGGGTGCTTAAAACTAAATCAAGTTTGCTCTTTTCAGATGACCAGTGATCCCTCACTTGTCTAATTATATCTTATTTAGGTACCTTGGTCCTAACACTGGCAATATGCACATTGTGGCAGACCTGTATGCAGAGGTCATTGGAGTGTTGGCACAAGCTAAGTAAGTGAACATCAGAACCCTTTCCCATAAGAGCATGAGTGCCTCTTTTATCCCACTCCAGCCCTACTCTCCGGAAGGGGGCGTATGTGAGCCTGCAGGGAGCTAAGGTTCTTTTTGTTATGTGTGCCCTGTCTCTGAAACTGACTCAAAGCTCCTCCAAGGCAAGTACCAAGTCTTTTTCCAATTTGTTTTCTACGTTATCTTTTTCACTTGGCAATTGGGCCAGATCCTACCAAAAGTCCATGAGTTTCCTGGTGCAGTTTCAGACTACTTCATGGTCCATGATGCAGTTTCAGACTACTGCGTCAAAGGAAGTGATGGACTAACCAAATTACTTGTCTCTCTGCCTAAATATTCCAAAGAAGTTTATCAGTTTTAAAAGTTTTGTTTTCTATATTCTATGACTGAGTAGTTAACGATACATCATCTGTGAGTGGGAAAATTCCATTCTACAACATCCCTTTACTATAGACCTTACTTAATTCAGCTGAGCTAAAAATGTCCCAGACTCTGTCATGGAAACAAGTCGGGGGAAAAATTCTCATTGCTAAATTTATCTGGCCCCATAACACTACTTAGCAGGCTAGAACAAATTGGTGTTAGCCTATGAGCAATAATAAACTTCTTCCAAAAGTGATGTCACATCCTGTTCACCCATCTTCATCTTGTTCAGCCCTGAGGCAAATCGGGCAAGATCCTGAATGTCTGGATTAGGCAAAATGAGCCAGAGACATAATGTGAATCCAAGCAAAGAGGCCAATTTAAAGCAACAGTGATGCCCTGATCCTTGTGAAATGCAATTCTCAGAAAGAGATTTTTATCTTCAAGAAATGGAATGTCCTAACTTAGTAGCATGGAAAGACCCAATTTATCAAAAAACAAAATTAAAAAAAAGTACTTACTCATCAACCTTACCAAGCCAAAACATAGACAAGAACTCAGGAAACAGACCCAAAACACTCCTTGGCATGACTTATTTAGTCTAACCCAGTTTATCTATTCATCCTGACTACCTATTTTTTCTAACACATGAAACATCAGTGTTAAATGGAAGAGAGGGAGATACATCAACGCCAGTGAGAAATATCAAGCTCAAAGACTGACAGCCACAGAGAGGAAAGAAAAGCTGGCCAAAGCATACCTAAGAACTAAACAGTAGAGTTGTCTGGGCCATTTTGCATCAGACTATATTGTACTTTTATTACAGCCCATTTGTAATAATTGCAGTTCATGAGTCATCGAGAAAAAAAAGCATAATGCGTTTTTGGAGAGATTTCTATTGCAATTGAATAATAAAAGTATTGGTATTTTGAAGGGATAAGCTGCAATTATCTGGCAAATTAATTCATGTGTATTTACTTCATTCCTAGAAAAGATCGGAAAAATGAGTTCTAAAATATGTTTTTTGGCTAATTTGTCAAACCCTGAAACACTCAACATATTCCTTTGTAATTCCTTTGCAGTTGTTCCAGCATCATTCTCTTATGCTGTCATTTGGAAAGTTTAATATGCCAAAAATGACTTTTTTGTGTTTTTCTTAGTTTTTGTGAATTATACATACCAATATTGGTTACTGTAGAATGACCTTCCTTAGCTACATCGATTTTGAGTTGGTTGTGAATAAATTGAGAAACAGTGTCTCAACTGAGCAACATTCTAAGGTTGTAGGAATTTCCACATTAGGTCAGATTTATGATCCACCAAGCCAGCATTTTCTTGCCAACAGTGGCTATTATTTTCTTGATGTCAGTATTTGTCCCAATTCTGCAATAGAAGGTATAAGAAATGCCTCTATTTGGACAATGCTCCGATACTTTCAAATCACAAGAGAACCCCTTGGCCAGTGGGTTCTTGCAGTAATCACAGTAATATACAGTAATCTCAACGATATATTCTCAACCAATCAATGTGTAATTATCCTTTGTTGTTAGGTGGTATAGTCTTAAACTGGTGTCATATTACAAATTACCACTTTCCTTGCTTCTCATAGGTACACCAGGACTATTACTTTATCATTGCCTTAGAAAAGTACAGCCTCCTTTGTTCTCAGGGGGTAAAAAAAAGATGTATGCTTATCTGGTATAGGGTGATTATCTTTTTTTAAAATAAACTTCAGTAATGTAATAATTCTAATTTTAGATTTTATATTTGTTCCCAATGGTAATGCATATGAAATATTTTCTTCATTATTACTTTAGTTATTAATAATTAGTTGTTTAAGGTTTAGCAGAGTCACTATTTTTAATCTTGCTAGTCATAATGCACTTAATTCTTATCATCAAGGGAAAAATTTTTTGCTATTAAGTGATATTCACCCATAGTGTTGACTTTTTCAAAGTCAATTAAGTTAAAATCAGATTTTTAAAGGTAAGTTTTTTTGGTTAAAATCTGATATATTGATTTAAATAGTGATGATTTCTTCTAAGATTCATAACTTTCAAAACTACTTTCTCTTTATGTAATATAATCTTAATGTATATATTCTTATACTCTCACTTTTATAATATGTACTATACATTTTATAGCAGAAGTTTATTTTTATGTGAATATTATAGTATACCACAGATTGAGTAATCATTTAGTTACTAAGGACAGTACTAAACTTTCAAGACATGGTCATTGAAAAGAAATTTATTTTTCCCTAAAATTATTTTAAGGTAAAATAGATCTTAAGTAAATAGATTTTTGGATTATTTTTATGCTAAAATAACATGTTTATGTCACTTGGGACTTTTTAAAGTAAAAGATAGCCATATTTATTTTAAAATGAGAAATAGACTTTTTGCCACTACCTCATGAGAATATTGAAATAGTGAATTATGAAAATAACCTGCCTTTTCCCACCTCTCCTTGTTTTCGTCATGGATTAGAAATGGAAAACAAACTTTCCTAAGTATCTTGTCGTCTTTAAAACAATATAACTCTACCCTATAAGATCACTTTTTCCTTTTAAACTCTCACATTTCAAAGTTAAAACCATAGATAGTTTTTTCAGTGTTTGGGAATAACTTGAATTAAAATATAATTTTTAAAAATCTAGTTTGGAATTATTAAATTTTTATACTCTTAATTGAAAGTGTCACTTCCGTTTCTTTGCCATGCCATTTCTTCTTCCTACACTTTATCCATCTTTACCTCAACTCAGATCCCCTCTGAAGTCTTCTCTAATTATCCAGCCAGAAAGAGCCCCTTTGTTCTCCAATGCCCTGTAGCTTCTTTAAGTCTATTATTCACATAAAAGGCAATGTGATATATGAGAAAGTGATCTGGCCTGGGGCATTCAGTCTCCATAAAGGATCAGAGTGATCCAGGCAAAGTGCCAGGCACCTGCTAACACATCTCACAAATAATAATAATAATTATTATTATTATTCACATGGCTCATGGTCATTGCTACATTGTTTTATCTTCCCAGTTACACTGTACATGTTCTAGTTAGAACAGGGACTACATTTCATAGTGCATGATTGTCTAAGGCAACTGGATATAGTAGAAATTCCTGGAATTTGCATCAGAAGACCTACGTAGGTTTGAGTCTCTTCTTTGTCCCTTTGACCTTCCAAATCTATTTCTTCGTTTGTAAAATGGAAATACATTCACTGCCTGATTCAATGGATTGTTGTGAAGATAAAATGTGATAGAATATAATGTGCATAAAATGTAAAACATCTTACAAATGCATCTTATTGTTATTCCTAGTCTAGACCAGTGCTTTATAAACTTTAGCAGGTCAGAATCACTTATAGGGCTTGTTAAATAAGATTACTGGACTCACCACCAGAGTTTCTTATTCAGTAGGTATAGGGTAGGGCTAAAGAATGTGTATATCTCACAAGTTCCCAGATGATGCTGATGCTGCAGATCTGGGGACCACACTTTGAGAACCACTGGTCTAGACATAATATAGCATAGAGATTAAGAATAGGGACTCTAGAGCCAGACACTTGGCTTAAAATTTTGGCTCCGCCACTTACCAGCTGTGTGAATTTATCTCATTATGAAATCTCTGCCTCAAATTCCTCTTCTGTAAAAAGAGTGTAATCATAGTACCCTACAAGAGTTGTTATGAAGATTAAATGTGTTACTATATGTAAAGTTCACTGAACTTTGCCTGGCATATGGTAAGTGCTATATGTCTACTTGCTGCTATCATCATCATCAATTTTTTTTTCTATAAGAAATAGAAAAGAATTATGACATTGCAATTTGGAATTTATGTTTTCTGCTCCATTGCCTTCTTAAAACCTTTTTAATTGTGAAATATATATAGCAAGCATAAGGAAAAATCCATAAATGGTTTAGAAAAGTACAATTTTAACAAATTGTTACCAAATGAACACCGTGTAACATCTTCCACCCAAGCCAAGAACGAGAAAATTGCCAGCTCTCATGAAGCCCCTTACACCCTACTTGCTGCTCATATACCCCTTGTGCTGCCTTTGGGTGAAACAATATCTATGTGTTGACTGCCTGCTTGATTTGTCCTAAAATTTCTTCTTTGAGGTGTCAAGAGTTTTTGCTCCAAACTTCTGGGATTTTGTTAGTTGGCCATTAACGTTTATAATCATAATTACCCTCTCTAATCATGCTTTGCTCCTAATTGACCCTTTCACTTATTGGGTACCTCAGGCTGATAGTCTCAGGAAAGAAAAACAATGAGTCTTAGAAACTTTCCTTGTTTTTTCTTTTTTTAACTAATAGTCAAACCAGCCATCTCAGGAATAGTTTGGATAACTTTTATGGGTATGTTCCCTTACCCTTAGGTGCTTTGAAGATCTGCTGCTACTTTCTGTTCTCTTAGGATCTATTCTCTTTTTAATCCTATATGATAATGTTTTTGTAATTAATATTATTAATTATTAATATTATTTTACTTTCAAATAATACAAATAACCCTAAGTTCCTTGGGGACTGTGTCTTTTTAGTTGTAAAATCTCATACATGTAGTAGAGAGCTTATTCATCTTTTAGATCTGATTTGGATTTTCCCATTACTAGATTTTCCTTCAACCTAAAAATATTTTTTTCAATAATTATTAACCTAAAACTGTAAAAGAAACAATAACAGAAAACTTTAGAAATGGATGTAGGAATGTTTCTTGGCATTATTTGCTGTCACTGTCAGAAATAGCTGGCCTGGTATGTTATTACTCATATGCTCACAATTGGGTACCTAGGCCCTTGGGCTCTGCAAGTATGTTGGAAATGGCTAAGCCTGAAGACATGGAGCTTTCCTCATGCTCATTTTAAGAGCTAGACCATTTCGAGAGGGTCTAAATCACCCTGGATCTTCTCCCTAGCCTGAAGGAGATGTTGAGCATCTTATAGAATAAGAGAAGAAAGGAGAAGATTGGACTTTACCAAATCCCCAATATCAAATCCTTACAAAATGACAGCCATTGTATTTCAACTGATTTGAAAGACCCCTGTCACTGTGCCCTGTCACTCCCTAGATGCTGGAGGCCTCCATTAGAGTCATTTTCCTACTCATTATGTGAAAATCACTCATGTTCTCTTCTTAGATTCCCTGCTGTAAAGAAGAAATTTATGGCAGAGCTAAAAGAATTACGGCACAAAGAGCAAAGCCCATATGTTGTTCAAAGCATTATCAGCTTGATAATGGGGATGAAATTCTTTCGAATTAAGATGTATCCAGTGGAGGACTTTGAGGCCTCTCTTCAGTTTATGCAGGTAATGTCTTGGGCAGAAGATCTATGGGACTAACAACCTGAGCAACTCCCTTCATCAGAATGACTGACCTGGAATGTGAAAATCCATTCACTTGTCAACGTGGAAAAAAGTCCTACTTTTTCCGCAATAATTCATAAAGTGCTTTGTAACCAACAATAGAGTTTCAGGCACATAATTTCATTTTTAAACTTTCATATGATCTTTGGAGTAGGGTGTACGGTGAAATGTCTCATTTGCTGACTTTTTTTCTCTTTTTTACCTATTGGCTACCTATTGTTCTGTGAATTAAAATATAGCTGATTTTTTTACTCTTTAGAATTGATAGCAGTGAGCTGGCTATGTTAACATTCATAGGCGTTAGAACTTCAAATAATGAAGAAATCTTTTTTATTCATACTGTAAAAAGGAATCAATTTTTAAAAAATCAACCAAACCATACAAGTTTTGGTGTCTAGTACACAGTATTCCTCATTATGTGCTAACCAAAGAATTGTTGCTAACGAGGATTTCTCAGAATATGCAACCCTATTAGAGTTTACAAAACTTTAGTATCTGAAGGGATTTTTCTAATGCTGCTGTGAATTTGATTTAGTGAGGATCTTAATCAATAAAAAGTTTAGATATAGAGGTTATGAGTATAGGCTGTACCAATTCATACCCACTAGGATGGCTGTAATCAAAGGGACAGACAACAGCAAGTGTTGGTGAGGATGTATAGAAATTGGAACCCTCATACACTGCTGGTGGGACTATAAAATGGCACTGCAACTTTGGAAGACAGTTTGGCAGTTCCTCAAATGGTTAAACCTAGAATTACTATATAATGCAGCAATTCCACTTCTAGGTGTATACCCAAGAGAAATAAAAACATATGTCCACGCAAAACCTTGAATGCAAATGTTCATAGCAGCATTATTTATAACAGCAAAAGAGTGGATACAACCCAAATGTCCATCAGCTGATGAATGGATAAACAAAATGTGGTATATCCATACATGGGAATATTATTTGGCCATGAAAAGGAATAAAGTACTGATACATACTACAACATGGGTATACCTTGAAAATATTATGCTAAGTGAAAGAAGTCAGACACAAAATACCACATAGTATACGATTCCATTTATGTGAAATGTCTAGAATTGGCAAATCCGTAGAGGCAGAAAATAGATTAGTGGTTGCGTAGTGCTGGAGGAAGCGGGTATGGATAGGGAGGTTGGGGATGACTGTTTTAAGGGGTGAAAAGTTTCTTTTGGAGATAATGAAAAGGTTCTAAATTTGATTGTGGTGAAATGTGTACAACTGTGAATATACTAAAGCCATTGAATTCTATACTTTAAATGGGTGAATTGCATGCTATGTGAACTGTATCTTAATAAAGCAGTTTCAAAAAAAAAAAAAACATGAATATAGGCCATGTATCAAATTTCTTGGGTTTGAATTCAAGGTTCAGCACTTACCAGCTCTGTGACCTTGGGCAAGTCACACTTAATCCCTCCCAGCCTCACTTAGTTTATCTGCAAAGTGGTGTTAATGACACTGACCTTAGAAGGTGATTCTGAGGATTGTTGGCACATGGTAAGCACTCAGTAACTGTTAACTATTTTTATCCCTCTCTCATACTAGTAATTTGTGTATCTGTGTACTTGAATGATGATTTGAGAGAGTATTTACATACATATGCAAAATAATGTAGGAAAAGGCCCACAGTTATGGGAACCATAAAGCTCCATTCTGTACTGGGAAAACTGTCTCGATGGCTTTCCATGCTGGCAATGCCTATCTTGGACCGATGTCTTAGTATGACATTGATAGACTGGAGACTTTATTACCTGTTGTTGGCGATGGTCCCAATGTTGACTAAAAATAAGTGGTAATAACTAATATAGATATTAACATGTCATCACAAATACATGTAGCCTTGGACTCTTCCATGCAAACAATACCTAACAAAGACCACAGTAAGTTACTATCAAAAAGGCCAGGAAAGAGAAAGAGGCTGGCAGAATTTTGAACAGGCCAATTTTCTTGATAAATAATTCCCTGGGCAACCAAAAATACCCTTTCATAGACAGCAGTCCACAGGCAAAGGCATCTTAGCATGAGGAACTATTCCAAAGGTTTCCTTGTCTGAGATGGGAAGGGAAGCATTCCAGACTTGCTTATGAAACTATCTGAATAATAAACACACCTAAAATGTCAGGGCTAACAAGTAAACAGCTCTGTGCCCGGGGCTGTCAGGACCTAAAATAAATTTAATGTCTTCTGCCTCTCTTCCCATGTTTACCTTACTGGGGATCTGTGTTTGTGGGTTAACCAAGGACTCAGGACCCCACACACAGTAGGATAGTCAATAGAAATTTGTTGGAAATGAATGACTGAATGAATCAACCATTAAGTCAGTGGATGAATGTCTGTGTGCTGGTTATAGATGTTTTGTCCTTTCAGCATAGTGATTTGAGATAGAAGTAGCAGGAGAGTGAGAAAACCAGCCTTGCAAAATGTCATTGGGGCTATTGCAAACTTGAATATAAATGCTTGAATCCAATGATTTTTTTAATAGATTATAGAATACACTATGTTAGTATGTATGATTGAATTAAGAACTATTTACTTAAATTTGTTTACATACACACATTTCAGTCTATTTTCCCTCCCTTTACTCTTTCTCTACTTCCTAGGAATGTGCCCATTACTTCCTTGAGGTCAAAGACAAAGATATTAAGCATGCCTTGGCTGGGCTTTTTGTTGAAATTCTTGTCCCAGTTGCTGCTGTGAGTTACATTTTCATTTTTAAGAACTTCTTTAAATTGGATTAGAGAGTCAACAATTTCATTAATATAATATTAACATGCATCTCTATTTCAGGCTGTTAAAAATGAAGTCAATGTTCCCTGCCTTAGAAACTTCGTTGAAAGCTTATATGATACCACGCTGGAACTTTCTTCTCGAAAGAAGCATTCCTTGGTTAGTAACTGTGAGAAAATCCAAAACACAAAACTGCAGAGACTAAAGTTCCTAGGCTGAAATCTATTTGAGAGTCATAAGAGTTCCACAGATGGGAGAATTACCTACAGCTCCCTCAAAAAGTGTTAGCATTTCAAAATTTGGAGTTTGCACTTAGTGTTGACCGTGATTGAGTCACAGTGATATGAGGGGATTAGACCATGTCACCTGAGATGACCCTTCTAGTCCTAAGGATTCCGTTGTCTATTTGCAATATTGGCTTCACTTGATTTTTGTTTTAATTCCTGAGTTTTTTTTTCCAATCTGAAAGCTGAAGTTTATAACAATTTCTCTTCTCAAACCCCAGGAGCCTTCACTGGCTAATTGCTGTCCTGATATTCAGAATCAAAATGGAACCAGGCAGGAAAGAGAGTTGGGAGACAGAGAGTTGCCCATAGGAAAGATTCTCTGGAGGCTGCGAAAGCTTTTGTCCTGAAGAGCAATATAGAAAAGTCTTTTAAACTACCACAACCTTTTGCCCTCAGTGGTAAATAAAGCTCTGGTTTATGAATCGGCAAGCAGTATACCAGCTGTAATTGCAATAGTATAGAGGAAGCACGTTCCTTAGGTAGCTGGTTACTGGCACGGTTTCTGCTAGTCTTCAAATATGAACATTGCCACCATTACTTGAGCACGTCCTCAGAGTTGCTTTGCTGGCAACGGTGACAAATTTGCTCATTTGTCTATATTCTGTGGTCATTGTGACTACCTGCTTGTATATATATATATTTTTTTTTTTTTAGATTGCTGGCTGGAATTAGAGTTGCACTCAGTGGTAGCAGTAGTTCAAAGTCAATTTAAAACTAAGTTAGTGGATTGCTTAGCCCTGAATCTCATTGTGGCCATTGTTTTTAGCAAATTCAAGTTAACGTATGAGCGAGTTACATTTTTGTTTAAATCTTCACTAGCCTTAATTTTTTGGGAGCCATAAAAGTGTATGCTGTCTATCTGGTTTGGCAAAATGGTGATGGATTCTGCATCTCTGTTTTTCGGGCGGCCGCTCATTAGCTTTTCTGTCTTCTCCAGTTGCTGTGGGAAGCCAGCCCAGTTAGACAGGAAAAGCACAGTAGCACCTCTGTTTATTCGGTCGTAAGCAAATTCCTCCTGTGGTTAAATTTGTCTTGGAGGAATTTACCAATGCAATAACATTTCTTTTAGGAATCTTCCTTAATTACAGGAAGATTGCATGCAAAAGAAAATATATACACCTATCTCTAAGACAGGGACAAACTAGTAGATGTTTATGAACAAAAAAGCTAATAATGTTTTCAAAATTACTATATCTTCCTGCTTTTTTCTGAAGATTGAGAGTGATCCAGGATAGTGAGTTTGTTTTTAATTCATAAGTGAAGACTAAATCAGTGAATCGGATTTCTACTTATTATACATGACACTTATTATACACTATACATAACTCTAGATTATTCCATCCTCATCATCATCAGAAAGCATTTGCGAAATGCCCGCCTCTGCATGGCACCCATAGGGCCTTGTTGTGTTACAAAGCATCCTTTTTATTCTGGCCCATACAGCCTCAGAGGGAGATGGGTAGGTAGTGGTTCCAGAGAACATGTGTTACCTGGCTTGTTGAAATATAAATCATCCTGTGACCCATCTTCTTTCTCCTCAGGCCCTGTACCCCCTGGTGACCTGTCTGCTCTGTGTCAGTCAGAAGCAGCTGTTCCTGAACAGGTGGCACATTTTCCTAAACAACTGCTTATCCAACCTTAAAGTTAGTATTTGTTGGCTGAAAAAAGTCTTTTATAAGAATATATATGAGTCTTAGGCTGGTATATGTGCTTCTGAGAGTAATTCCTGATGTTTGTGGGGGAATTATGATATATTATTGGAATAATGAAAAAAATATTAATACGGGTTCTCCTTATTAAAAATAGGCAGTTTTAGAAGGTGACTAGGGATAAGAAAAATGACTTCACATTTTGGGAAAAAATCTTTTCTGATAAGGGTCACTTTAAAGGTAGAATTAAATCCACCTTTATATATATCGGTTGTCACATTTCATCTAAATGATTTTTAAAAATGGAGGACACTCTTCACGGGCAGAGGCATGTGAACTAATTTTAGAAGCTCACCTATACCTCCTCCCTCCTTCCTCTACCCCCTCCAGCCTAGTGAAATATTTAGGGGAAAAAGTTCTATTCTGTGGGAGGTTTGAGCTAGCAACGGAGAACACTTATTTCCTGTCACTGTTACTTGTGATTATTTGAGGGTATTTTATGCGAGCCACATGACAGTCGGATCAGTCCTAAGCATTCACTGAATGACTGCTCTCAGGTAGGCAGCACAGGTGCTGGGTGATATGAGGAATAAAGTCACGGTCCCTGAAATTGAAGAACCTGCAGTTAATACAACTGTAATGATTAGCTTTAAAATTGGCTTGATAACTTTAAAGAGGTAAACATATTTTAAGTTTTAGTGACCTATTGATAAAAGACAACTAAATGAAAACCATCCCTAACATAAGTGCAAATAGCGTGTATTTTTCATGATTGTTCCCAGTTGTGTCCAAAGATGTTGAATTTATTTTACAAGTTTGATATTTGCTTCTTTAAAATTTTTGAACTATATTTAGTTGTAAAATCCTGTATGTGCTTATACATGTTGCCTTGTCTTCTTTTTTTCTGAAACACTTTAATTTAGTGAAGTGGTTAAGATTAATTATATTATTTTGGCATGTACCATAATCACACAGTAATCTGCATTAGAGCTGTTTTAAGCACCAACTGTGTATTGGCTCTAAAAGCTGATTGTGAAATCCAAGATTAGAATCATTTATTTTCTTCAAATTGGCAGTGAAACATAATAGCAGTGGATATAGAATTAAGCTTTTAAGCATTCTGAAAAACAAAATGCTTTTCAGGGTTATCAACCATTGTATAATGGCCACCTTCAGATATTTTATTCAGGGATTTATCTGTCTGTCATTCACCTCTAACCTGCAGCCCAATGTCATTTTTTTATTATGTGGTGCACTTTTAAGTTATCCAGTTATTACTTTCAGTTAAACATAGTTTTTTTTTTCTTTTACATGTTACACAAATAGAAAATGGTCATTTTGTTCAAAACAAAAAGGAAATGATTAAGAACGTTCACAGTGCATTTTTCTGTATATATTATGCTACATACGTTTGTGATGAATTTTTGTTAGAATTAAAATAATATCTCACATGACAATTTATTGTTAAGGCCAAAAAGACCAAAATTTTTTCATCCAAAGGTGCTTTGGAAATATAGCAGCATAATCTTACTCGGGAACTTAATTGCTTCAAAGTTAGAATATTCTTTGGCGCTCTGGTGAAAGCCCACCGAAAGGACTTAATAACAGGGTTATAAGTGGCCCTAGAGAGAAGTGGGGCTGCACACTGACGGTGTTTCCCCATGCAAACATTTCAAACATTAGGATTTCTAAAAGAGAAAGGCAATAAGGTCAGAAAGAATATAGAGACTCAATAGTATAGAGAGATTGAACCCCATCCATAATTCAGTTCAACTCACGGTAGTTATGAAGTGCCCCTGTGTGAGACACTAGGGAAGGTGCTGGAAGTGGGAAAGAGGGGAAGTCAACTGTCTAAAAACTAGGTATGGAATAAAGTCCCTGTCTTTGAGGAGCTTAGCATTTCCTTGGGGGATATGTAATGAAGTTGCAGAATGCATGATCCAGACAGTGAGGGATGTAAAAGTTGGGAGTAGGGAGATACTTGTGCCATTTGTAGAGTCTGCTACCCCATGAAGCATGAAAGAGGTCGTTATTAGGCAAAGTAAAGGCAATGATATTTTACTTTATGGGTAATAAATTCTTGGAATTCATCATCCCAACGCTAAAAGATATAAAAATATCCTCGAGGAATTGCAATCGGAATAAAATTGTTTCACCTATATTTAGAACTAAACCCAGTAAGTTTTAAATGGAACCATTTTAAAATGTCATAAATATACAGAAAACCTTCCAAACCTACTCACGAGTCCTCAATAGGGAAGAAATACCTGAATAATGTTAGTTAACATGGCTTCAGAAGTATACTTTGTCTTGAATACCTTCAGTATTTTATGGGATTCAGAGCCAATTATATTGTTTCATAGAGGACCACCAAACCAGCTCTTCCCCCATTCCTCTTCCCCATTTTGCCCTCCAGCATCCTTCCCCTTTGTCTCCCCCTCCCCTACACATGCTTAAGTATAATGAACCTAGTGTTTGAACCCTACACGTTGAACTTGGTAGCCATCTTTGATGTGTTCTGCAGAGCTGAGTCATGAAGGTGGCAGCTTGACATATAGCAGAATAGGAGTGTGTATGATCATGAAAAATCTGTTGCTTTCAAAGTAAACAAGCTCTCAGATTCAACGCTCATTTAGTATCAGTGACCTGGTTTATCCTGAGTGTCACTCTGTCAGAAGCACGCTGCTTTGGTAACACAAACTTGAAGTCTTTATTTACACTTAGTTAACTTGGTGAACCCATATATTAGCAATATACTCTTGTAAAGTGATGAGAAATTTACAGCACCTTCTCGCCACAACATTGACATCTTTCAGGAGCTCTTGGTCAGCAGTTACCTCCTTTTTTCTTCTATATATTTTAAGTCAGAGTCTGAACATATTGAGCTATAAAAAGATGAAACATTTCCTTCACATCTGCCATAATATACCTAATTCTAATGAAAGGAAATATGTTTTGGAAACTTGATTTAATGGTACTTTTAATTTTTGTTATGAATCCCCACTTATTAATAGTTCCTTTAAAATGTAGTATTTATTAAGTGTTCATAATAACTGCATGCTAGCTTCTTATCCTTCAAAATGGATGTGCTTAGGAGAATTTGTTTATTTCTTTTCTTTTATAATAATGGATATAATACACCAGTGAGGTCCAGATTACAAAAACAAAACAAAACCAAAAAAGAAATCTCAAAAGCTAAGCAATGTATTTACTCTTTGGTTAATAACAATAACAATAGCTCTCATTAATTGGAGATCTATTATGAGCCAGGCTAGTGGTGGGGGCTTTACCTACCTTGTCGTGGATTATCATGGCAATGTCACAGGCTGCATTGAGCTCTCCCTATACTTTCCTGGATATTATTTATGTTTTTCTAAAAATTTTGCTCAGATAGCAATACTTCATCTGAAGGTTAGACATTAGTCAGCCTAGTTTCATAGTCTTAGAAACCAAAATACAGAATTAAAAATGATTCTCCTGGGGCCAGCCCAGTGGCACAAGCGGTTAAGTGCGCATGCTCCACTGCGGTGGCCCGGAGTTTGCAGGTTCGGATCCCAGGCGCGCACTGATGCACTGCTTGGCAAGCCATGCTGTGGTGGCGTCCCATATAAAGTGGAGGAAGATGGGCACGGATGTTAGCCCAGGGCCAGTCTTCCTCAGCAAAAAAAAAGAGGAGGATTGGCGGATGTTAGCACAGGGCTGATCTCCTCACAAAAAAAAAAAAAACGATTCTCCTTTCAGCTCAGTCACTGCTTGCGCTAAGACTTGAATATATTCACTTATTCAGTCAGTCAGTTGATCAACAATTCTTTACAAGAAGTGTACCAGGTGCTATTCTAGGTGCTAGGAATAGTGATGAATAAGATAGTAACACTCTCTGGTCTCTTAGACCTTGTGATTTAGTGGAGGAGATAAACAGTAAACAAGTAAACAAATGCATTAGAAAAAAACTTGAGATAGTGATAACTGCTATAAAGAACATCAGATAGGATATTATGATAGAGAATGATGCATTCAGGAGGGGCAGGGGAGGGAGGGTACAAGGAAGGTCTTTTGATTTCCATTGAGAATCTCAAAAGAAGCGTGGCTGCCGTAAATATATTTGAAGAAACTTGTCTTCAGCACTTAATATATATTTGTGTGTAATAATCACAATTAAGTTGAAGGAATGCTTTTTATTTACCTTTTCATATAATAGTAACAGTATTAATAATATCTTTATTTTATAAATGGAGACATTGAGTAATATATTAAGGGTTCCACAGTCATTGCTAGAATGCATTAAAATGTATGGCACCATTTATTTTAAAACTACTATTTTCTTTGTAAATATCAAATTTAAATGGTACAGTATTAGCTTTTTTAAATATTAATTTTCAAGAAGTAGTTATTCTGCTTTAATATTAACTTCATTTCTGTAAACTTGAGAAAATCTCCTATCATCTATGTTTCAGATCTGTCAAAGGCACATTTCAAAGTAGAATTTATAAATTCTAATAGTGCATGTAAACTGGGTCTAAAAATTGGTGATCAGATGACAAGTGTATTACTTTCCGTGAATGCCTTTATTATTTAGCCATTGAATAGAAAAATAATCTCTGTAAATTGTTGGTATGGTAATTTTAGAGATTATCCTAAACGATAACACATATGTTATTTGGATAATACAGTCATCAAAAAGAGTGAATTATGATCAAAGCAAATTGATTCAGGTATCAAAAGGAAATGCCAAAAAGAAGAAAGTTGTTGACTATGATGTGCAAGGAAATATAGCAGGAAGAAATAGATTTATTCCAATGGCTTTAGTTGAAATGGAAGAGAAGACAAGAAGGTATTTGAGTATAACAAAATCAAAAATTGACTAAAATTGTTTATCAATCTACGTCGATAGATCTTTAACTGAGTGTGCATGAGAATCTCCAAGGAAGCCTGTTACAAATGCAATTTCTTGAAACCTACCTTCAGAGATTCTGGTTTAGAACGTCTGAGGTGCAGCCAAGGAATCTACATAAGAAACCCCGGTGACTTGGTGCAAATGGTCAGCTGATCGACCTTGAGAAACATTGGTTTGTCCAATGACTCCATCCACAGCCAAGTCATCCATGAATTCATTTCTCCCTACTTGTTACTATTAACACTGAATTGCTTTAAGTAAATCAAAAGCAAAATTTAAAGAAGGTGGGCATGGTGTTGGGCAGGCTGACATGTCACATGAGGTGTGTCAGTGACCAGCACTAAGATAAGATGCAGGGATATAAGGAAGATCCACTCTGAAGCCTACTAGTTTCTTAAACAATTTTATTGATGTAGCCTCAGAGGCATAATAGATAAATTAATTAATTGTTGGTTAATTAATTAATGGAGAAGCAGATTCCAATGGAAGAATAGTCTTTTGATCTTGAAGTAGAGATCTTTGACATAGAAATCAGTGGTTTGAGACATATGCCAAAAATGTCTACACCCTGAAAGCTTATCTTGAGCCCCTATTACATTAGCTGTTATTGGAATACAAAGACAATGAGGAAAATTCCTGTTTTCAAGTAGAGTATAGTCTGGTAGGTGCCAGTAGCATATTTGAGCTGCCTCTATATACTATTAAACTGAAGTGGAAAAATTAATGCTCTGAAGACATTAGAGCCAGATTTTCTAGGCTCAGATTTTGGCTCTGCCACTTATTAGCCCCTCTGTGCCTTGATCTCCTCATCTGTAAACTAAGAACAATAACAGTATCTACTTCATAGGTTGTTGGAGTTAATATATGTGCAGCATTGGTGACAATGCCTGATATAGTAAGCACCCTGTAACGTATACATTCCAGTTTCTGAGAAAACAGTACATATTGGAGCAGAAGTCAGTTCCTATCCCAGCTGTCATTTACTAGCCTCATAACTTAGAGCAAGTCCTTTGGCCTCTCTCAATGATAAAATCCCTCAATTGATGTCATGGTATGTGAAAACACTTTTGAAATATCAAAATGCCATACAAGTGTAAGATGTTTAGTAATATCATTATATCATGTAGTTTAGCTTCAGCTATATACCAAGAGTTGCCTTTTGTATAAGTTCTGTATAAAGAAATCTGGCTTATGCATCAAGTTGTTCAGCTACTACTCACAGTTTGCTTTTTCTTAATTTGATATTTACTGGTAACTTGCTGTATGTCACTGAGGACACAAAGATGAACAAACCAAAATTCCTGGAGCTCACAGTCTGGTAGTCAACATAGAAGCAAAGGGAGAGAACAACATTCTAGAAGATAGAGAGCAGGGGCACTTGGCATTCTCTGGGGTGGAGGAAGGAGCGGAGGGGCAGGGGAATGTAACAGAGGAGGTAGCATCTAACTGCATCTTGCCGGGGAGTAGGAATTTTCCAAGTAGACCAAGAGGAGGAAGGCATTCCAGGCATTCAGGGAGTTGCAGAAGGGATGTTCCGGCACAGGGCGCAACTAGCCCAAGGTAGAGGCGGGAGGTCGTAATAGGGGAGCCAAGTCATGAAAGGCCCCTCATGCACCACATCATGGAATTTGGACATTGTCCAGGATGTGATTAGAAGCCACTTAAGGACTTTAAATGCAGGGAAGTAAACAATCACGTTTACAGTTTAGGAATATCATTTGTTAGTGCCGAGAATGGAAGAGAGGCGAGGAAATCATTTTAGGAGTCAATTGCAGCGATCTGTGATATCATCTTGAAATGCTAAAAATTATTTACCAGTGCAGGATCCACAGGTAAAACAAAATAAAAACTTACGTCAGCCACTTTACTTCTCAGTCTCTATGGGAGCAAAAATAGACAATCTCAAACATAGTCTTAAGAGTGAAATAACATCAGTCACAACAAGATACACCAAAAAGATAATCATGGGTAGGGGGTCAGAAAAAAGTATAAAAGAAATTGAAGTTAAACAGAAGACAGTAATAAAAATTGTTTACACTAGAGATCTCAGCGAAGCTACTCATTGAAGTTTGGATGATACTCATCCTACCCCATCAGGTTCACAACATGAGATAAGGCACACGAGAGAATTTTGAATGATACACTATGGAAACATAAAATACTTTATATACTATACCGATAAAGAGAAATTCACAAAGGAGGAGAAATTTCCACTAGAATGGAAGCTCCCTGAAGTCAGGGACTACATCTCCCTTGCTTGCTGCTGGATCCTGGTGCCTTATGCGTAATAATAGTTACCATGGGCAGGAACAGTACCAAATACCCTATATGTTTTAACTCATTTAATTCTCGTAACACTTATAGGAGGGAGGTAGGGTTATCATCCGCATTTCACAGATGGGGAAAATCAGGCCCAGAGAGATTAAGGAGCTTCCCGGAGGTTGGCCACGCCATTAATAAATTGCAGAGCAAGGATGGATTCAAACCCAGGCAGTATGTGTCTAGAGTCTGCTTTTAACCACCGTGTAAGCACATCATAGACATTTGCTGATTTGGAGTGATTGGAGGAAAGATAATTAGAATTCCCCAAATTTTTAAATGATAGAATACTTTAAATGCAACTTTACTAGTTCAGTACTTTACTAAAGTTCCTTTATGTAGCAAAAACATTTGACAAATTATAAAGTATATCATATGTGTTTTACTAACAGGCAAAAGAATAATCCTTTGTGTATAAATGTATGCTTCTAAAAAGGTGGGGCTTTTTTTTCCTGGAACTCAAAAAAGTAGTTATAAAGTTTATTTGGAAGAATAAACATTCAAAAATATCTAGAAAAAAACTAAAAATAGAAAGAAAAGAAAAAAGAGCAATGGATGGTGGAAGGTAGCGCCAGATAGTAAAACACGTTATAAAGCCTCAAAAATTCGAATGATACGGTATTAGCACCTGAATAGACAGGCTAATAGAACAAAAAAGAAATCCAGAAAGAAACCAAAATGCATATAGAAATTTAGAATTTTATAGTAATGATCACACTAAAAAATTATTTTAAGACTGCATAGACATAAGAAATCTATCTTTCCTCAATCTAAAAAACTACTCCTTATAGTCTTTTCCATAGAATTTATTTATGTGACTCATCTTTATTCAGCAAATAGTTTAAGGTGAACTTTATCCTTGATAATCTCCAAATAATTATGAATTCTACAAAAATCAGTACCCAAATTATCTACACTAAGAATAAAACAGCTAAAACAACTATGACAAGGTAAATAAATGAATAAGGGAAGAGAAGTAGCATAAAAACAAAAGACCTATAAGAGAGTTGAGTGACGCTGACAGACCGTTTCACAAACATTCCTCGGTCCCCTGCAGAATGGCAGGAATTCTAATAGATGTCAGGGGTAAAATGCCCTTCCTTTCAGATATCTAAACAAGACCCTATGTAAAGATTTAAAGGGCTGTGCCAGAGGTTTGTGTGAGGGTCAGGGAACACTCAGGAGGGAATAATTAGTTTTAATGGGATTCAGGACGTTGAGGAGGAAAAGAGTAGCCTGCGTGAAGGAGGGGACATTCAAGTTGACTATAAAGGAGTAGAGTTCACCTGTAGAAAAGAAGGATGCAGGGTGGAGGCATTGAGGGGAACCCACTCCTGACATGAAAATGGAATGAATGTGGCCTAGCTAGGTTCAGGGAGCTCGTGGGAGAATAACAGGATGGGAGGCAGAAAAGATAGGTTAGAGCCACATATTGACTGGTCAGGAATGCCATGCCAAGAAATGTTAACATGATCCCATAGGCATCAGGGAAACCACCCAATCCGTGATTTTTAAACACAGAGGAATATAATACGTGTCAGACAGGACAGTGGGAAGGGAATCAATTCCCTCCTCTCTCGCCTATTTGTTATTGCCTGGAAGGCAGCAGCTGTGTCACAGCTGGTCTCCCTGCCTCTACTCCATTCCCCACACTGCAGGCAGGGACTTCCTACCTGGTCTCCTTGATCTCAGTGGCTTCCTGTCACTGTCATGAGAACCCTTATTTAATATGCCATATGGGGGTCCCTCGTGTGACCCCTGCCTTCCTCTCAAGGCTCCTCGGCCACTGCTCCTTCACCTGGCCCTATGCACTGGCGTATAAACTATTCCCGGGTTCCCACACATGACCCTCTCACCAGCTCTCTTAGCTTCCATGTGCTCTTGCCTTTGCCTAAAATTCCTTCCCTCCTCATCATTTTTTAAATACCATTCAAAGTGTCTAGTTCCAAGCACAGTACCTGGCCCATTGTAGCCACTCAAATATTTGTTGAATGAATGAATGAGAAATGAATGGGTTAAGTTCATCTGAGTTTTTGTCTACCCCTGGAAACTTTTTCTGACCTTGTTCCCGGAGTTTGCCATAGGGTGCCCTAATTCCCAGCCTGTGTTTCCCTACCAGTGTTTCATACTGTTTTAGAGTTGAGTGTTTATTATCCATCTCCCATCCCCCATAGATTTTGAACATCTTAGAGAAAAGGATTATCTTTTAGCTCTATGTCTCAGGTTCTAGAACACAGTAGCTACTACACATTAGTCTCAGTAAACGTTGGAGGGTATTTAGATGGGAGATGAGGAGGAAGATTTGGGGAATCAAAGCAATAGCAGTGTTTACAAGGGCATAATCAACAATAGAAAGAACAGATTGATTCTTCTCCTGGTGCTAGGGATACGAGTTCCCTAGGGCTGGAGGAAGAAGGCAATCTCACGTATTCACCTTGGCAAAGGAGAGAATGACATGACTTCCCCAAGAACTACTCTGTCCCGCCCTTATGGCTATTTGGATCCCTCCTCATAGATTATTTGCCCAAAGGGCACTGGGAGGCAAATACCCTGTAAGTCCCAGATGATGCAGTGTGCCTCGTAGGCACCCTGCCCACCCACCTGGGGCCCACCATTTCCAGGCATTCAGAAAAGTATAATCTCCATACATCACCATTTAATCTGCAATCTTACATCTTGGTTTCTGTTGTAGAATAAAGACCCCAAGATGGCTCGAGTTGCACTGGAATCTCTGTACAGATTACTTTGGGTTTACATGATTCGAATAAAGTGTGAAAGCAACACAGCTACTCAGAGGTAAGGAGCTGGCTTGGGTTAATGGTAACCACACACTCAGCCAGTGAAGAGGGTGTTTTGTTTTATTGCTACCTGCACTAACCAAACTAGAAGCCGTTCAAAACTGACAGTTTCTAAAAGGTCTAAGTCCTAAGGACATTTTCAGGCTTTCCTTAGTCATTGGCTCAGCAGCCGTTACTGAAACTCCAGCCTCTGCCAAGACTGCCAAGTTCCGTATGCAGGGCTGCATTTGCCACTTTAACAAAGGAAACAGCTATAATTTTCCAGCTGCCCTCAGTTTTCCAGAAAAACTTTTCATGGAGTAATTATGCTAATGGAAAAGGGATGAAGTGGTTTGTTTTCTTTTTCTGAATTCTCTCTGATGCTTAGATAAGATGAAACATCTGCCATTTTCCCTTAAAGAACTGGAGCTCAGCCAATCTTGCTTGTTTTCTCTTTTTTCCTCTTATCTTTCAGCCGTCTTATAACCATCATCACAACACTTTTCCCCAAAGGGTCCCGTGGTGTGGTACCAAGGGATATGCCTCTGAACATCTTTGTGAAAATCATCCAGTTCATTGCCCAGGTAATGGAGAAGCTTCTGGCAGTGAGAGTATTCTAATTGCCTTGAAGTAGCCGATCTCCTCCTTATGAATTACGAACAGATGAAGAGTCTAAAATAATATCTTACATGTATAGACTTTTCAGAATGATTTTGCAGGTGTTTTCACACATAGCTTATTTTCTTTTTGCTTCAAAACAAATCGTGACATGAGTACGTCAAGTGTTTTGAGCATTTGGCAAATGAAGGAACTGAGAGACAGAGTTTAAGTGACTCATGTAAGGTCACAGAGCCTGTTAGTAAAAGGGTCTCTTGACTCTTAGTCCTTGTTTTTTCCTGGTTCTCTGTGCTGGATCCTGTTAAGGCAGGAGGAAGCAGAGAGTCTGATGTTTGGAGGAAATCAAAAGAAGACACTTTAGTGAAGTTTGAAGAGTAAGTAATAATGCTCTAACTTTCACCCTGTGAAAAAGAAGAATGCAATAGGAATATTAGCATTTCTCAAGCACTTACTCTTTGCCACGAGCTGTTCAAAGCACTTTACATGTACTAATTTACTTAAACATTGGGTCCAATAATATTAAACGTAGTTTGCAGTGTTTAATGTACCATTTAGACCTAAGATTTTGACTTTTTAAAACACTTCGTGAGTAAATGGTTTTACTCCAACTTGGACTTCCTTGTGATTTACAGAGGAACGTGGAAAGACGATTTTTCCATTTCAACCTCTGCTACGTGTCAGCTTTATCCCCTTAAACAAGTCAGAGAACATCTTTTTTCTCAGTTTCTTTATCTGCAAAATGTGGGTGAAAATGCTTGCTCAGTATACCTCAGAATGTTGTGTGGATAAAGAGAAATAATAGGCATGAAAATACTGTTGAATTACAATTGATATTGACATAAAGACTTAAGGTTCAATTGTTACTTCACAGGCTACTGAATATATGGTATCTCTCTGTGTGTTTGGTACAGTGAAATGCTTCTAATATTTGTACTTAGGGAAAGGATATTATTTGCTTTGCAGGTGGATGAATTAATGTAACTTTTCTACACGTAGTTATCATATGGCTGAGAATGGGCTTTGATTATTCTGGAATACGTTATATAAAATAAACCTGTCATATCTTGGTAGCCACTGTCTCGAATTATTAGAATCTAGCTTAAACTTTCTCATTTAAGTAACCTTAATATGTCTTTTTTGATGATTATTCATTTCACTTGCAGAATTGTCTATTACAATATGAGCCAAAGGACTTGTAATGCTAGAAAAAGAAGAAAATGGTCATTTTGCAGTGTTATTTTCAAAAATACATTTTAAACTGAGTTTCAAGAAGTTAGCTTCTGCAGTACAAGCAAAAAGAGCTTGGACTGTGTATAAGCCCAGACACACCAAGGGTTTTGGTTTTTCATTTTTTGTTTTTTTGTCATTAGTCATTCTGTGCTTTAGGGGCTAATTACGTATATCATATAATGCAGGCATCTCTGCACGCCACCCGAAAACAGAAGCAGCTCCACCACAGGTTCAGATGGGCCTGGTCCTCCTTCAGGGATTCCCTGTGAGCCGTAAAACTGAGCAGAACCTCTCTTCTTTGAGCAGCCACCTGTTTGGTGCATATGATGAAAATAGACATTTTACGTTGAATTTGTATTTTAACACTTGCTTTGTTTTCTCTTTTTCACTACAGGAACGTTTAGATTTTGCAATGAAAGAAATCATTTTTGATTTTCTTTGTGTGGGAAAACCAGCAAAGGCTTTCAGTCTCAATCCAGAGGTATGAATGATCCTCTTATGTGCTCCTAACAGAGTGTGCATTGGCAGAGCCATACTTTTGCTCTGCAACTTTGGGGAATGGTGCGAAGGACATTTTCTCTAAAAAGCCTTCTGTTTATTTCTGTCCATGTTATTTGACTAAATAGTAGAGATGATGGAATTTCAGAAGTAAGGTTTTGGATGAATAGACTTAGACTGATGAAAGATTGATGTGCTACCATATTCTGTTCTTGTATAATAGAGTAAACCTTGCCCAAAAAGATCATCTGTCACTACCAGTCACGTTGTTTTATTTTAGAAAAGTCAGTGCTTTTTCTTTCTTTTTTTTATTTTATAATTTTTATTTATTTATTTTTTCCCCAAAGCCCCAGTAGATAGTTGTATGTCACAGCTGCACACTCTTCCAGTTGCTGTATGTGGGACACGGCCTCAGCATGGCCGGAGAAGCGGCGCGTCGGTGCGTGCCCGGGATCCGAACCCCGGCCGCCAGCAGCGGAGCGCGCGCACCTAACCGCCAAGCCATGGGGCCAGCCCCGAGTGCTTTTTCTTATAACTATTTTGATGCAGATTAACAGGTTGAATATTGGGAAGTGATGAAACAGAGAAGAACAAATACATGTAATAATAAAATACTAAAACATAGTAGAATTAAATAAATAATGTACGAATATATGTTCCTGTGGCAGCGTCCCAACTCAAAGGCCAGGCATGCCAAAGTATAATTGGCATGATATACAACGTGGAGTGGTGGGGCCAAACATAGTTGGCCAACAGAAATATGCCTGGCAAGCTGCCTCTTTGCAGCCCTTTCCCTCTAAGATTGTAAAAAGAACACTGAACCCGAAGTCAGTGGAGTTGGATTTGCCACTTGCCTCAGGCTCTGCCACTTTTACGAGCTACGTGACATTTGCCTCTCTGAACTTCAGCTTTTTTTTTAATACTAAAATGGATAGAATACTTTTCTAGATCACCTTGCAAAATTATTGTGATATTACAAACTCGTAAGCAAAAAAAGTGAAATAAATTGCACACCATAACAATTTTTTTTAAAAGATTGTTCCTGTCATCAGATATTATCTGGCTCCTTCATTCTGTCAATGAGAAAGGACGCCTAGAGCCCAGAGGCTCAAATTAGGCAGCTGGTTAGTCGCAAAGGGAAGGCAGGTCTCCTGGTATCCTCAAGCTTCTTCCCGCCACATCCTGCATTCTCTTCTTGGTGCTAAGGTTGCCACATGTCTATAGACAGCCCAAGAAGCCCCCAAATGGGAGTTTCTGTCTGGTGTGTAATCACATCACAGGCTTCTGAAATGGCTCTAGTCAATGGAAGGAGGTAAATCCAGTGCAAAGCCAGGGCTTTCTGGCTGGAAGGAAGCCCAGAGCACAGATAGTAGAGTCTTCTCTTGCTTGGGAACAATGGTTCCGAGTTATTTCAGTGGATAAAGGATAGTCTTTGCAATAAATGGTGCTGAGCAATTGGGCATCCACTTGCATAGATGTTACGGAACTTCGACCCGTAATTTGCACTGTAAGCAAAAATTAACTCAAAATGAATCGTAAACCTAAATGTAAAATCCAACATTATAAATCTTCCAGAAGAAAACATAAGATAGAATTTTTGTCACCTTCGCTTAGACAAAAATTTCTTAGGATACAAACATAAATTACAAAAGAAAAAGTTGATAAATTGAACATCATCAACAAAAGATCTGCACTTTAAAAGATACCGTAGATTAATATTAACTGTTAATAAAGTGTAGAGCGAAAAGTATTTGCAAAACATATATTGACAAAGCACTTCTATCCAGAGTATATAAAGAACTCTCACAACTCAACAGTAAGAAAATAAAAATCATGATCTTTTAAATGGGCAAAATGAACAGCCTCTTTACCAAAGAAGAGATACAAATGGCCAATAAGCCCATGAAAAGATGTTCAACATCATTAGTCATTAGGGAAATGCAAATTTAGACTATAATGAGATAGGCTGAGAAGGATACAGAGCAACTGGAACTTCATACTGTTTTAGTGAGAATGTAAAAAGGTACAGCCACTTTAGAAAACAGTTTGGCAATTTCTTATAAGGTTAAACATACACTTACCATATGATCCAGCAATTCCACCCCAAGGTGTTTTTCCAAGAGAAATTAAAACATATGTCCACAAAGGTTTGAACAAATATTTATAGCAGCTTTATTCGTAATCACTAAAAATAGGAAAGCAACTCGTGTTCAACAACTTGCTAAAGAAATTGCGAATCATCAATGCAATGGAATACTATTCAGCAATAAAAAGGAGCAAACTACTGATATTGCCACAATATCTCAAAAGCATTACGCTAAGTGAAAGAAGCCAGACATAAAAGGCTATGTACTCTTTGATTCCATTTATATCACATTCTGGAAAAGGCAAAATTGTAGGCAGAAATTAGATAATGATTGTCAGGTGCTGGGGCTGGGAGAGAGGACTGACTATAAAAAGGCACAGGGGAACTTTTTGGGATGATGATTTTGTATCTTGACTGTGATAGTGGTTAGCTGACTATATATGTTTCTCAAAACTCAAAGAACTATACAACTGAAAGGAGTGAATTTTACTACATATGAATTATATCTCAATAAACTTGACTTTAAAAAAATGAAGTGGACATTCTCGCCTACAGTATATATTTACCAGCAGGAACTTGTCAGACGTTTTCTTTAATCCTCACTATAGCCCGGTATGACCAATAGGTATTATTATCCTCATTTTATAAAAAAGAAGCTAAGGGCCGGCCCCGTGGCTTAGCGGTTAAGTGCGTGCGCTCCGCTACTGGTGGCCCGGTTTTGGATCCCGGGTGCACACCGATGCACCGCTTGTCCGGCCATGCTGAGGCTGTGTCCCACATACAGCAACTAGAAGGATGTGCAGCTATAACGTACAACTATCTACTGGGACTTTGGGGGAAAAAAAATAGAAAAGAAGCTGAGACTTGGTCTTGGGAAGGCTGAGTAATTTCTCAAGACCAGACAAAACGTAAAAGGGAGAGACATGATGCAGAACTATATAAAATACAAAAAAGAAATTATTTTTGAAATTAAGTTGAAAATATACGTCCCAAACTATCCCATCTTACTTCTGCCCTTAGTGTTGTCCAGAGGGAAGTAAAACTAAGAGAAGTGGCGAGGATGGTTCATAAATTGGATAATCCAGTTGCAAATAATTGAGGCTTGACCATCTATATCAATCCATGGGTATTCTATTGGTACTGCCTCTCCTGGATTAAACATTGTATTTCCTCACCCAAAGCATTGCTGTATCTTTAGAAAAATACACAAGCCTAGAAAACATTTCAAGAAAGAACTACTAAAATAAATGTGGGAACTAATGGACTTGGATATACAGTGAAATTTTTTAAAGTTAATAATTTTTCATTCTAGAAAGTGGAAAGAGAATATTATTGAAGGCCATAAAATCATAAAGTACACTTTGGAGTGGGTATAAATAAGCCAGAGAAATGTTCACTAAATCCTGGTTGAAATCTCATTACTCCTTAAAGCCTGAATAAATAGTTTTACAATGAATAGAAGTCAATATTACTTTATGTTATAAAATGTAATCATGTACCACAGAATAAGTGATACAGGCAAACCTGACTTGGACATATAACTTCCCACCTACAAGTTATATGGCCTCAGTTTCCACACCTGAAAAATGGGAATAATCATACTTTCCTTGCATGGCTATTTTAAAGAGGAGAGTTAATGAGTAATTCTGGATGCATTTTAGGGACTCAATAAATTGTAACTAGATTATCATTGTTAGTACTAGTAATTATTTTCTGCTGTAGATAGTAGTCTACTTTGGGAACTGATTACTTCATGTGGTTTTAAAATGAGTGTAAATGTTTTACACATGGCTATTTAAGGAAGTACAGATGTTTTAGTCCCTTCTGACCTTTTAATATTATCACTCCAGGGAGCAACTATCTTACTGAGTCATCTTTCAGAGCCAATATTTTGCCTTACCTGAGCCTAAAGAAGAGAACGATCTGGCCCAGAATGGCATTTCTTCTAATAAGCTTGTATGCTCCTATCAGTAACAGGTTCTGTGGCACTGAATTTTTAAAATTTATTTTCAGACTTGCCAGCCTTTGTGAATCTAAGTCAACAACCTGCAATTCAGAGCAGACGATGTTTGTTCTGTGGTTCACATTTAGAACTCTTGCTTGTTTTCATTCAGTCTTTGTGAATTAACGCATGTGGCATGTCTCTCCTTCCAGGAGACATAGAGCCCTTTATGTACCTCAGTTACCTCAGTTGCAGCTGCTCCAGAGGGTGACTGCCTATCCCTTTGAGGTGCATCCAGGATCCCCAGACAGAATGTGATGTATGACCATCTCAAACATACCCTCCAAGTTTGGGGGCAATCTTCCCAGTTGTTTTCTTGTGATGCAGCAACAAACAGTGACAGAAACTTAGTTTTATTTTCATAGGTTTGACCTAAACTCTTGTGCCGTTTAAATGACTTTCCCATACTAACCAAGATGGCAAGCCAAGTTTAACTTCTCTCAAAGACTGGTGGTTTAATTCCACAATAATAATTGGGTCTTTTTTTTATCGTGAACATATTGTCTCTCACAGAGAATGAACATTGGTTTACGAGCATTCTTGGTAATAGCCGATAGCTTGCAGCAGAAAGATGGTGAACCTCCCATGCCGGTTACAGGAGCTGTTCTCCCTTCAGGCAACACCCTGAGAGTGAAGAAGACATATTTGAGTAAAACGCTAACTGAAGAGGAAGCCAAAATGATTGGTGGGTTTCAAAAATGTGTTAGAGCTGGGCCTTATTAAGCTTTAACATGACCAATAGATACTTACCCTTAGTGAGATAAGCTTTTAAAAACTCTTCGTAAAAGTAGCTGATGAGACCTTCCAACATTAATTGTTTTGATTGATTCATGCTGTGCTTTGTTATACTGCCCTTTAAACTTTTTGGAACTTCCTGGCAAACATTTTTTCATTTAAATGTTAGACTTTTACCTATGGTCTTTTCAAACTTTAAAATATTGTCAATAATTCATGGTAAATTTCTGAGACATCTGTGTCCTTTTGTATATAATCCTGTTTATAAAGCAGCCATATTTGAACAACCATATTTGTTCATTTTTATAGTTCCTTTCCTTCTTTTTTTTCAATAAAATTAGTTTAATTTGTGTTTTAATCATGCCAAATCCCACATACGCCAAGTTATATTGTGGGTTTAGCCTACATGAGATTATTTTCTTTTTAATTTAGCTGTCTTAATCCCAAGAGGTGATTTTTTTTGCATTTGTTTCTTTCTTACTGAGTACCTGAATTTAGAAACCTACTGCAAACTTGGTTAGGATAGTTCCTCGATTCCAAAGGCCTGAAGGAAACACATGAGGAAACTTTTTGTTTTAAAATATTTATCTTTAGTTATGCAATGCTTAAATGAGTTCACAAAGATTTAATGATTGAGAAATAACCATTAATAATTATTTCATTAAAGTTTAAATTTTAAATGCAAAGCAATTTACTTTTCATTTGTATTATAAATATATAATATACATATGTGAAATACTTATGCTATACATATTTTTCTTCCACTGTAGGACATTGACACTGTATTTAATGAAAGCAGGAAAAATAATATAGCTAAAATATATATTCCTCCATTTTAAAATTTATGATGTGAAGTTGTTTTGTTTATTTTACTACAAAGATCCCACACATACATTTCAGAGAATAATATGAAATTATTAAAATCCTAACCCAAAGTGAGAATTATCCTTTATTCACATAATCACTCATGATGGTGAATTTTCTTATACCAACCAGAAACAAAAATTCTAGAGTAAAACTTTCTATTTCCTTGTTTAACTCTTCTGGAAAATATTTCCCTTTGATGTATTAGAATTCCTATTTATTGAATTTAAATGATTATTTGAACACCCACTAAGTGCAGGCACTATGCTAAGAGTACTGCAGATAAGAGATTGAATTAGACTCTGCTCAGAGAAGTCATTGACCCGAAGAAAGTCTTCAGTAAAACAATGTCATAGAGGATAAATTAAGTAGGATTTTATTCTTTGATAGATTTAGTCAAAGATATAACTATAATGCATGTTTTTCAGGCATGTCATTATATTACTCTCAAGTACGAAAAGCTGTGGACAACATTTTAAGGCACCTTGATAAAGAAGTAGGAAGGTGTATGATGCTAACTAATGTCCAGATGTTAAACAAAGAACCCGAAGACATGATCACGTGAGTACAGTGAGGGATAAGTTTTCAATGAAGGTTTAATTACGCCAAAAGACACGAGAAGAGAATCTTCTCATTTATTCTTCCAATTTATTCTGTATTTTGTTCTGATCTTCTTAGGGTCAGAGTTCTAAGAAGTGTTAAGGATGGTAAAAACATATGTTGATCGGGGCCGGCCCGGTGGCGCAAGCGGTTAAGTGCGCACGTTCCGCTGCGGCGGCCCGGGGTTCGCCGGTTCGGATCCCGGGTGCGCACCGACGCACCGCTTGTTAAGCCATGCTGTGGCGGCGTCCCATATAAAATAGAGGAAGATGGGCATGGATGTTAGCCCAGGGCCAGTCTTCCTCAGCAAAAAAGAGGAGGATTGGCATTGGATGTTAGCTCAGGGCTGGTCCTCCTCACAAAAGACAAAAAAAAAAACCATACGTTGATCATATTTGACTAACTCTAAAAGTCAAACCTGAGATTGATCTATTTTGGTTCTATCTCAAGTATCATTAGGCCAATAAGTGAGAAAATGGGGCCCAAGATTCTTTCACTGGTCCACATTTTTCAGAAGTGATGTTCTGCCCCCAAGCTCTATTACAGCCCGTGTGCTGTATAGTCACGTCACCAGTTTACAGACATTCCATCTTTATAAATCTCAGATTCACTTGTTCCTAGTGACAGCTCCTGAACCGTGAGAGTTAAACCTGTTTAATAGTCTGTATGCAACTGTGTCATAGAAATACTGGATTTTAAGAAAGCATTTGTAGCTTTGAATGTAGAAATCAAATGTTTTTAGCCAAGATCTAAGATCTAGATTTGTAATTAGAGCTCTGCAGAAGAAACTCATACAACTTATATTTGCTGCTTTTGATTAATTATGGCAGGAACTAGGATTAGGTTATAACTTTACTTTTTAAGAAAGTTTGGACTTTGTCGTTGCACTGTGAATTAAATTATACTTGGCACCTGTGTGGCATAAATTTCCAAAGATATAATTAGGAAAATTTCCTTTGTCACTGAGCATATCCAGTTCCAAATACCACAATTAGTTGGAAGGTTATTACCTACACAGAGAAGTTCATATTGTGGGTGTGTATTGTTATTACAATGGTAACATGTCGAAAACAAAGTATGACAAAATGAAACATGATAAAACAAAGTGAAAAATACAGAATTATTTTAAATACATATTTAGCAGTATATCAAGTTAAAATGTTAAAGTTAAAATCAAATTAAAGCCCTCCTCAAGGGCTCCACTTGAAATCTGCAACCATTCCTTGGCATAGTGTAATTCCTTCCAGACCTTTCCCTATGTCAACACAAATATATGTATATACGGGTTTTTTTTGCAAAAATGAGATTACCCAGTGCATATTATCCTGCAGCCCGCCAATCATTTGATTTAAATGTTATGAAGATCATGTTGCTTTAGATTTTTCAACCAAAGTGATAGCAGAATCAAAATTGACCAAGGTTACTGACATTAAATATATTGTCTGCTGCTCTAGTTCTCACCTCACAAATTGCCAGATTGTCAATAAACCTTTAACCTCATTATTATGTACTTTTTGGATATATTAAAGCAATTTTCAGTTTATAAGGCAGAAGATATAAGAAATGCTCTTAAACTTCTGTCATATAGTTGTTTCCTCTAAAAATAGTAAAGAAATGAAAGACCTTTAAGGGAAAACTATATTTATAATCAAGAGATCATAAGATAAGGTCAAGACCAAAACAATATATTCAAAACCATAAAAAGCTACAAGTTTAAATGTAAATGTAAACATTTCGTTTGTATTTTAACCAACACCTTAAACTTTTTCTAAGGTGATTCTTTACTTTTTCCTGTTCAACCATCTTAAGACCCCCAAATAGGCCTAGGAATATTTTTCATGCTAGGCTTTAAGGCAGATCCCTGATAGAAAACAACTCATAGCTACATTTCTAAAACACAAGGAGAAGCATTAGGGTATCATATAAGCATTTAGGAGGAGAGAACTGAGGTCCACAGCGTACTAATGGAAACAGTCATTAGAGTTGATATTCGAGGTTGGTCCACCACTTTCCCAGGCCCTGCTTAGGGTATAAACTTGAACATTTAAGCATTCTATGTTTCTCCATTTGCATTCCTCATCCCTTTTGTGATTCATGCTATCAAATAATAATAATAATAATGTTTATATGATATATAATAATAATATCTGTTAATAAAAATTATGTTATTTGGAGGGTTCACATGCTCCTATAAAAGCCCAGAGAGCAAAGACCGCAGTAGTAAAAGGAAATCGTGCACCAATTACAGTTTCTAATCTAGGCTTGCTTTATCAGCTTGGGAGCCTGGCAGGATTCCCCCTACACTCAGGCCAGGCAGGGTCATCTATTTTCCGACAGATATGAAAATAATCCTGGCTGTTTGAAACATCTGGTGCACGAGCTAGGAGAACTGTTGAAATGACTCACTGTGTTGCAAATGAACAATTAGGAGAGATCACTAGGCTCTAACTCTGTACAGCTATTGAGGTTGTCATTTGAATCAGACTTCTCTTTCCTTCAGCTGATTGAAAACCACTGTGTAATGACTTCCTCTCTAGAGTCCTTATACATCCCATGCAAAAGGACTATGGACAAGGAGAGAAAATAATCTTATGACTTTCCACAAAAGCAGAGTATTTTAGAAGTCAACATGTATCTGTTTTATTTTTCACATAAACAGTTTTGTATGCATTCCTAGGAAGCTTACAAAAGCGTGTTAAAAAATAATGTCACAGAGCAAAGTTGTTGTCTGATTATCATCTTTGTTTATAGAGAGGATGGATTCTGCTTGTTGCGTTTCTATTCTGACTGCAGTTACTGTTCCAAGAAGGAATTACTTCTGTGCTACTTTGCATTGTCATTATTGTGTTTATATCCTACGATTGCATTAATTTGATGCCAATTTTATATTTATTCTCAGAAGACTAAATAATCAGAATTTAATTATGCTGTTATATTTTATCACTTAAGTTATTTGAAAGATTTGGTAGGTTGTTTTGTTTTTCCATAAAGGTTATTGATAAAATATGTGGTTAAGAATCAAACAGTTATCTATTTAAATAACTAAAAATGGATATAATTTATCACAAAATTTACATTTTTCATTGAGATTTTGCCACAGAATACAGAAGGCATTAATTACCTTTAACATTCATGTTCTCAAGAAGGTAAAAAGAGAGAAGGAATCTCCATAGAGGTCAAGCCCATCAGTGTAATTTTAAAAATCAGAAATGGGTGCACAACTATGTATATACTTCAGGATTTTACTTGACATTATAAAAGATTTCTTTTCGGAAGCACTTAATTTTTTTTAAAAACAGGGATGGGGACTCTGGAGGTGAAGTGTAATTCATCAGGGAGAGAAGCTTCCATATGTCGTGCTTGTTAGAGGCACCATTCCTTGTATACATTAAAATCCCATTTTTAAATGCTAAATGTAGGAAAGACTGCAATATATTTTTTACATGCTGATGCATTTAGGCATTTCAGTGAGTTCAGTGTTTAAATGCAGCCTACAGGGACCAGATCCCATGGAACCCCAACTGAATGGCAAGCCGTGTGGTAGAATGCTATTGATATCAGCATTTTTCTTTTCAGATATATACGTTTGTCAAACATTTAAATCTTTAGAAGTTCTCTTAGAACTGGCTGAGCTATAAAGGGCAATAAACATTTGAGAATAATATGGAGCAAACACCAGGCAGTGGTTCAGCAGCCATGGAGTCTAGTCTTTGTTCACATATTTGGTCGATTTTTTTTAATGTTCTATGTTTAATCTTCTATTTTATTTATTTATTTTTTTGCTGGGAAAGATTCACCCTGAGCTAACATCTGTTGCCAATCTTCCTCTTTTTTTTCCTCCCCAAAGCCCCAGTACGTAGTTGTGTATTCTAGTTGTAAGTTCTTCTATGTGAGCAGCCACCACAGCATGGCTACTGACAGACAAGTGGTGTGGTTCCACAACCGGGAACTGAACCCGGGCTGCCTAAGTGGAGCGTGCCAAACTTTAACCACTAGACCATCAGGGCTGGCTCTGATCGATTTTTTTTTTTTAGTTTTCATAACCTTTGCTCTGTGTTTAAGCTTTGTTTTCAAATTCTAGGGGTGAGAGAAAGCCAAAAATAGATCTTTTCAGGACCTGTGTTGCTGCCATTCCTCGACTGCTTCCTGATGGGATGTCAAAACTTGAACTTATTGACTTGCTGGCGAGGTGAGTGGGAACTGTAGTGGGCCTTATTTGATCAAAACTGATTTTAATCCTTTGTCGTGATTCCTAAAAAAATAGAATGATTATCAAAAACTGACAGATATTTACTAAATGAGGCATTATGCTAGATACTATGTATAGGCAAGGAGGAATAAAGAAATGTTTTTTATTTTTTTGTTTATTTCCCCCATGTTCAGGGGTTTAAAATCCAATGTGGAAGCAAATACATAAGCACATAAGGTAACTAACAATCCAAGGCCTGAAATTGTGCAAATTAATGGTACAAAAAGTGCGATATATGAGTTCAGTGATATATGAGTTCAGTTATGGACTGGGGAAGTCTGCTAATAACTCCTGGGAGAAGGCGGAACTTAAACTGCCCTTTGAGGGAAAGACAGAATTCAGAAAGGTTTATAAGGGGAGTGATGTGAGCAGAGGCACAGAGGCGGGACTGGGAAATGAGGAGATGAGTCTGGCTGGAAAAGAGTTCATTCAGGGTCTGATTCCCAATCTGAGGCCCACAGACCCCCAGAGGCCCAAAAAGGTGGATAACAGGGATCCTGAGCTAATTTTAGTACTTCAGAAAGCTGCCAAAACTCATATATTTATCATCCTCCCCATCCTCCACAAGAATGCACAGTCCAACTAGAACCTAAAGTTAATTTGCTTTGAGTGAAATTATATCATTATAGTTAAGTAAGCTTGATTTTGTCATGTTGATCTGAAGTTCTAGGTGACAGTTATGCATGTCTTTAATTTAAAAATCAAACGTGACTTATTACCTAAATGCAATTTAGAAGGCAAAATCATTAGAAACATAGGGCGCATGGAGGGAATGGGATGAGGAAAAACAAAAGTCAACCTCGATTTGGAAAAAAGAAAGAAAAAAGAGTTTAGAAACCCAATGATAAAAAGAAATAGAAGTAAGACTGGAGAGGCAGATTTTCAGCTAATCCTCATATTAGATAAGGCATTTGGACTGATAGAGTTTTTAAGCAGGAAATAACATGATGAAAAATGTCATTTTAGGCTGGTTAATCTAATAATGGTGAAGTAGAGGAAAGCCTGGAAAAGGATAACAAATATTAATGCTGATTGAATGAAAGATGCATTATGTATAACCTTGTTTACTCACATTCTCTTGCCTTCGGAGAGCACCCTTCCTATCAATATCCAAATAAAATAACCCGACTCCTGAACCACATGACTGCAGATCACCATTGGCCTCCCTACAGCTTTTGAGTATCCTCATGGAGTACCGTGTCCCCTGGTGCTCTCAGCTTTGGACTGCCAGTTTGGCCTCCTCTGTTGATCACTTCCTGCTATCAATTGATGGCTTTTATTAGCCTACTGTCCTTCTCCATTGCTCTTCCCTCGAAATGCAGACACAGTCACTCCTTTCCTTCTTCCAGTCACCACTAGCACAAGAATGATGAAGGACTGTGAGGTTTACTGAAGACCCATTACCTTGAAGACCACTTTTCAAGCCCTGGTGCTCTCTGACCAAAGCCTTCTTCCCTTCTAGCTGGCTTTTGTCACCTACTACCTGTAACCCATTCTTTGCTTTAATCAGCGACCTCCAGGCCATGGGTCCTTCTTCTTTCTTCTGTTCCGTGTTTAGGACATACTATAAGAAGAATATAAAGTTAAAAAAAATTACAGCCTAGGCTTTTGCTGAGGTCTAGCAACTAGAATGTGAGCAAAGTGCACATTCATTGAAGTAGGAAAGCAGTGGGAAAGAGGGAAAAATAAGCCTGGATTAAAAGGGGCTTCCAGTTCTGGGTGAGGAGATCTAAGGAGGAACAAAGGGTGGATTCTCAAAGAATAAACATGGTGATTTGGGGGTGGGGGAAGTGGAGGAATAAAGAGACTGAGATGCTGTGAAGGATCATCCACACTAATATTGAGTCTCCCAGGTAGATAGCAAAGATGGAGAAGAAAGAAAAGCTGTGAGACAAGTGCCAAAATTACCTAGAAACGGAAAAGAGCAGGCTGTAAGTTTGCTGTGGACAACAGCGGAGAGGGTGGTATGACGAGGAAATAAGTGCTTCCACCTAGGAAGGGTTGCTGCGTGAAAAGGCTGGATGTGGCTGAGAGGAACTAGGGAACAGAAGATCCCTCTTCATGGCCACATGAACCACCAGAGAATGACAGGCCACCATCCAAGAGATTTGGAAGAAGTACAACAAAAATGGGAATAAAACTGAATCATTTGGAAATCTTGAATTTTGCATCCCTGCTTTGCCATCTTACTAGCATATGATCTAGACAAATTATTTAACCCCTCAGCCTCTTTTTTTCCTTGGTAAAATTGGAATAATACTGCCTATCTCATAAGGCTGTTGAGAGGATTAAATGACATAAGACATAGGCACTTTGGTTAATCCCAGGGAAAATGTGTCAGCAGGGAAAAAAATAAACTGTCAGTTCAAATCAGTTAAACTGAAGTAGAAGGAAAGTTCACTTATTTCAATGGACTTCTAATTGGTGATGATTACGTACAGTAAAGCCTTTGAAATACTGTTTTTTAAATATCGCGCAGTGTTCTGGTCAAGTCTCTAAGGCTATTTTGCTGTAAGTCTGCGTGGGAGACTCTTACCTCTGGAATCACCTTGATAGCCCAATCCAGTGGCATCTGAACCTGCAGACCACGATGCCAGGCGTGTCAGGAGGGAATTCTGTTAGACATGGTTGGAATGTCAATGCTATTTATAGTGCATCATGTTTATTATTATGTACATTCTTACAAAGCCCAAAGCAATGGGTACTGTTTTTATGAGAAGAAAGAACAAATAAATATTCTTGAGAGTTCAAGTCGTAGGGCAAAATCAAGAAAATGACTGGACTTATATGGGAAGCCTGTGAAGAGGCCTTTTCCATAAGCTTCAAAAGAAGCCAGAGGCTGTTCTCCTCAGGGGAAAGATAGCTTGGAGTGCTCAACCTTACACACTGGGTCCTATTAACCGGTGAGAAAATGAGCCCCTTCAGATCTCCTTGAGAGGGTCAGAGAACAAAATTGAAGCAATTCAATCGCAATAAATGTGGGTTTCAAGTCTTCAGTCATTTTATTTCCCCATAGTCCAATCGCATTTGGATTAAGTTGCCTCTTGAGACAATATATGGTCTAGTCAGAGAGGCGTGAGACCTTTTATTTCAGACACTTCACAGTCACATCCATGGTACATTTTTACTGGAAAACACTTGGTTTTCTTCATAATTGGCAAAATAAGACCCACATTCACGCCAGTTCCCTGTCCCGCCCAGCCCAGTTTCCTGAATAAGGAATTTCAAGGATATGTCCCACATAATGCCCCCAGGCCCTCTTCCTAGCATTTCAGGTAATGGCTATATACTACAGACACGCTAACCTCAGACTTATATTAGTATGTGTAGCATAACAATGGTTTATGGAATGAAACTGGCAAACCCCTGTCTCCAAGCTACTAGATTTCTGATTTTATATGTATTGCTCAGCCCACTCATAATGGCCAAGTATGAGAAATCTTTCCATTTAGGCTCCATGGAAGCTACTCAGGCCTTCCTGAAGTTATGATAAGATCCCTGGGGAGCACTTCATTCCTGCTCTCAGCAGAGCCTGCCCTTCTCGGCTGTCTGAGTCCCCCAAGGGTTCTCCATGTAGGAGGGAGAGCTTAACTACTCTCCGTGGCAGTCGCCATCTTTTTTCTCTCACTCTCCTCCCAGATATATCCTGCTCTATCCCTTGACCACGGGAAGGACCTTCCCCCGCAACAGTCTAGAGGCTCCTGTCCTCTGTCACTTCCTGCAGCACTGTATATGCACTAAGGGTTTGCTGCTCAATATCTACCCTCCCCTTTCAAAAATTTGTCATAGAGTTGTGAGAATTAAATAATGCAATTAAATCACTTAGCATAGTGCCTAGAACACAGTAAGCTCTCAGCAAATATTAGTTATTTTTAGCCATCTTTACATTTGAATAACATATTATGCCATGACGTACAATGAATCTTCGTATACAATACGTTAGGAAAGCTGGGCACATATTCATTCCTATTTTCAGACAAGGAGAGTGAACTTCAGAAGAGTAAAGTCACTTGCCCAAATTTACAGAATTTTCCTGAAGTCAAATGAAAGTGACAGATGTCGCTGGTTTTATGCAAAATAACAGATGAATGCCTTTTAGGCAGTGTTTCCTTATAATTTGTGGAAATTTATGAGATAATGCCTACACACAATTCCATGATCTTCTGTGGTATCTGAAAAATGTTTCTCAGTTGCCATCTATCATTTGCTTTTCAGCATATGTTTCTATAATGGCAGGCGGCTAGTTGTTTTAAGTAGCCGAGTGAGAACTATAGTCTCAATTGCATGTATTGCCTCAATAAATCACTTAATCTTTAATTGAGATGCAGTTCAAAGCATATATTGTAAATATAATGTGATGGCAGTATAAATAGGTGGGAGTTCATTTTTTACTAGCTACAGGGAAGAAATTTCCACCACTTCGGTGAACCATTCCAAAGGTTAATGGTCCACCTGTCAGCAAGTCCCTCCTTGTAGAAACCCTTGTCTCCTGGACTCCACTCTAAAACCATTTCTTCCTCTCCTGCCCTTGGTGATGTTATGGGGCAGCAGGTTCCTCACCCCTTCCTGACAACCCTTGGTTTATCCTGCCGTAGTTTAGAGGAGGCTGTTTTTCCTCATCAGTCTTTTCTTCTGGATATGGTTTGTGGATTTGAAGTTACTCCCTTTTCTTTCATGTACCTCTATACAACAAAATTATTAAAAGCTACTAAGCTGATTTTGTCTGAATCTGAAGCTCACCTTTACAAAAGTGTTTTCCATTAAAAGTCATTTGTGTAATCTGACCAAAGAAGGTGGCCTTGCTCAAGTTCTGTTTTTTCCCAATTTTACCCCCGTCCTTACTTATTCAGTAGCAGCCTTGTAAGAGCAGCACGTGCCCTTACGATCACACCACTCACCTGCTCTAGATCAACTGCAAACCATTTGCCCCGGCACAGCCTGTGCAGAATGTCGTTCATGTCTAATCAGGCCAGACTGGTCGGTGCTCCTCTGCCAGCTGACTGGGAGGGACAGCTGCAGTTGATGTTGGCAATGGTGGTTTCTTTTGGTATGTTTCACTGCTGTGTCACTGTGAAGCCCTTTTAAGCCCCCCTCAGTGGTTTTATTTGTGTGTAACCATGTATCTGTGACCTCGTTTTAGGCTCCTGGAAACCAAATCAGCTTCTTAGAAATTTTGCCTTGGTCCCCCAAACTAGTCAGACTTCTCCGTGAGCTGCCTTCTCTTAGAATCTCTCTGTTCTCTTTCAACCATGCCACCAAACTCTCTCCCAGGACAGTTTTTTATTTAATTGCAGTTGTTTATTTTGCAGGCAAGAACCTGTCATTTCTTTTTGGTTGGGTTTCTCTCTGTGATAGCCCAGCAGGGGTTTCAAGAACACCCTCTCCTCACCCCCACTCCTTGCTCGCTAGACAAGGAGACATCACAAGACCTGCAAATATGTCAGCCAGCACCACACTGCTTTCCTGCACATCCTGAATACTCAGAATACTCTTTCTCATTTAACTTCCTTTTTAGTTAGCTCAATTCTTTTTTCCTGTTTCCTTATTTATAATATTAAATCTCATGTGTCTCACAAGATGATCTGTGATTATCTGGTTAAAATCTAGTAAAAGTAAAAATGAGAAAGATCTGGGTGTAAGAAATGGCAACAATATCCGATAAGCAGCTCTCTACTCATACTCTTTAAGGAACAAAGGCAGGGAGGGACCCCTGCCCTTGCCACAGCTGCTTCCCCTTCTCCCTCACCTGCTGCCATGCAGACTTGGCTTGATGCCTTATTTTCACTCTGTCTCAGTTCCATGACAGTCTGGACCTTTCTCTTCTGCAAACATTCCACTTTTATTATCAACCAGGACTTCTATTCCCGAAGCTCCTTCCCTTCCCTGGTCCTTCTCTTCATACTCCAGGAATATTTTTGAGTCTTTTCACTGCTCGAGCATGTGAGCACCATCATTTCAAGAGGAGTGGTTACCCAAAACAGCAAGAGCTGTACCACGTTGGGGCTCTCAGAGTCCTTAAAATGATCCTGTATTATGGGTTGAAAGTTGAAACAGATTCTAGATTGCAAATTATGAATGAGAGCAAAGGTAGATGAAGAGTAGAATTAATCTCATTTGGAAAGCTGAAAGTATTTACTTAAAAGCTTCATCTAAATAGACCCTGACATGACTTTTATTTTGACTTCTAAAGACAGATGCTTGCCTAGTTTCATGACTATATTAGTTTGTTGGGGCTGCCATAATAAGGTACCACAAATTGGGTGGCTTAAACAACAGAAATTTATTGTCTCACAGTTCTAGAGGCTAGAAGTCCAAGATCAAAGTATCATCATGTTGCTTCCTTCTGAGGGATGTAAGAGAGAATCTATTCCATGCCTCTCTCCTAGCTTCTAGTGGGTTCTGGCAATCTTTGCCATCCATTGGCTTGTAGAAGCATCACCCTGATCTCTGCCTTTATCTTCACATGGCATTCTCCCTGTGTGCATGTCTGCCTCCAAATTTCCCCTTCTTATAAACTCACCAGTCATATTGGATTAGGGGCCCACCCTACTCCAGCATGACCTCATCCTAATTTAGCTAATTACATCTGCAGTGACCCTATTTCCAAATAATGTCCCATTCTGAGGTACTAGTGGTTTGGATTTCAACATATGAATTTGGAGGGAGACACAGTTCAATCCACAACAAAGACCAATATCATTACCATCAGTTAATGCTTATTGATTGCCTGTTCTTCCTGTCCTAAAAAGGTGGTTTGTCATGTGCGGGATACATTCATTAGGAATAATAAACTTAAGATGGGAAAATGGCTTCAATGTTTTTTATAAACTAGTGTTTTCAAACCATGGGCTGTAAGGTTGACTCAACACTGCTTGTAGAGTGAAAGAATGTTTCTTCCCAAGTGAGTGGGCTTCAGGTCCTTTACCCCAGCTTCAAGATTTTATGTATTATATATTCTACGTAAAATTTTTTGGAAAAAATGGAGCTGCTAATTGAAATACAAAGAAAGTTTGTAAATTCCTGCTTTAGATAGTCCTTAATTAGAAGCCCAGGTTAGAGGCCTCTAAGTTTTCTTTCAGCAACTATGATCTACTTAAGAACTGTAGACTTAATGGGGCAAGTCTTCCCTGAAGAGTTAGCTTAGATCTTCTTTCTGAGCATCTTTGTAGAACTTTACTTGCTTTTGGAACAGGATAGCTTTCTGACTTGGCATATATCATTAACGAGCTTTTGCCTGGTTTATATTGTCAAATTTGGACCAGTTAGTGTACTTTATGCTTTAGAGAATAAGAAAGGTATTTGCTTATCAAGTTTTTGAAATACTATCTATTCAAAAATATTTAATTGTGCCAGACTTGTTTTGTGGAGAAAACTTTGGATTAAGGAGTAGTCTCGGTTTGGAATCCTGGACTTTGAGGAAGTTCCTTAACCATTCTGGGTCACAATTTCTTCTTCTATTGGTTGGGGATAATATCTGCCCTATTTGTGGGGGCCCCCATTGACTCAGCCACCTTCTTCTCTGACATTGAACACTTCCAGGCTGCTAAGACCTGGAAATTTTGTCTCCTAAATATCTTTGATCTCCATCTCTCCCTTCCTTACTACTCCTCTGCCTTGGGTCAGGCTCCCACCACTTGTTGCCTAAGTCATTGCAGTGACCTCCTAGCTGGTCTCTGCCCTCAGTCTTGTTACTTCTCCAAGGCCTCCTCCATATTTCTGCCTAACTATTTTTTTCTCAGATGTGAATCTAATCATGTTACTTCCCCTATAACTTTCAAGAAATAGTCATTTTCTTCTAATAATAATTGCAAACATTTACTGAGTGCTTACTGCATGCTCAGTTTGGTGCTAACCAAACTGTACATGGATCATCTCAATGAACCTCAACAGATTTATGAATGCAGATACAGATATTATCCCCACTTTCCAAATGAGGCTCTGAGGCTTAGAGAGATTAAGTAACTAGCACGAGGTCACATAGCTACTAAGTGGCAGAGGCAAGACAGTGATCCAAGCATTCTGATTCCAGAACACAGACACTTAACCCCTTCCCTGCTGCATTGCCTCACAGACCCTTCACCAAGCTGCCCCTACTTCCTCCCAAGCACTGTCTCACACCTCACTCTTGCAAGCACCCTACCGAAAAGACACAGCCATACTGAACTCCATATCCTAAGGGTGGTATATAGTGGATACAGTGCCTAAATCTTAGGAGGGTCTCAAAATTATTTGCTTATTAAATAAATGAATGAATCTATAATGCATTATGTTAACTATAATGCTCCATACCAATGTCGAGATTTAATATTATTATGATGTTCTAGGTTAAACCACAAGTACTGATAGTCTTCAGTTGACTAACTCAGGATTTCTCAGCCTTGGCACTATCAACATTTTGGGCCAGATAATTCTTTGTCAAAGGTAGCTGTTCTGTACACTGTAGGATGTTTAGCAGCATCCCTAGCTTCTATGTACTAGATAGATCAATCAATGATGTCTCTAGACATTACCAAATATCCCTTGTGAGGGCAAAACTGATTGAGGACACCTGGCCTAACTTTTAATTGCTCATTTTCATTGAACCTCTGGATGAGTCCCTTAGTTTCTCCAGTACCATCCTTAAAAATGGTAGGGTTTGATACTTATTCTGTAGTCAATCGTGTATTAAAAAGTACTTGTATACAGCTAAATGCAACATGGTATCTTAGATTGCATTCTGAAACAGAAAAAGAACATTAGTGGGAAACTGGTGGAATCTGAATAAATTCTGTAGTTTAGTTAATAGTATTGTACCAATGTTAATTTCTTAGTTTTGATTAAAGTACCATAGTTATATAAGATGTCAACATTAGGGGAGCTGAGTAAAGAATGTAATAATATATTAAGGGAGGGTGACCCATTTTTCAGACACAAATAAAAGCAGAGACCTATATATATTCCTTTATAGATCTAGCAGAAACGCTAATAAAGTAAATGATTTTATTGTCTTTTACTCATTTCACAGGCTCTCTATTCATATGGACGATGAACTGCGACATATTGCACAAAATTCTCTTCAGGGTTTACTTGTTGACTTCTCAGACTGGAGGGAAGATGTACTATTTGGCTTCACCAACTTCCTGCTCCGGGAGGTCAATGACATGCATCACACACTCCTTGATTCGTCCTTGAAGTTACTGCTCCAGCTGCTCACTCAGTGGAAACTGGTCATACAAACTCAAGGAAAAGTCTATGACCAAGCCAACAAAATCAGAAATTCAGAGGTGGTTTTCCCATTCTTCCCACCAATTTATGTTCTTTTACGTAGTACGTATGTAAATAAGTTGCAGCCCGGAGAACCTTTGGTGCTCTTACTTCCAGCCACCTGGGAACTTTCTCCCTAGTGGTGGCCCTTAGTTTTTCCGTCTGCATAAATTATGACCAAGAAACTCAGGGCATGCTATGCCACATCAGGTTAGATTTGTTAACATTAACAAGGCCATTTAGTGAATAGAAATTGGATTTTTCAGAGAATCATGATTACAAATCTGTCTGTAGGAGCAAATGACTATAGGCCAGAGAGATAGAGGTTAGGGTTAGGGTTATGGATATATAAGTGGATATGGATATGGATATGGATATGGATATGGATATGGATATGGATATATAAAAGCTGTCCACCAGTTTTTTTTACCTTAGTCAGCAACATATTGGTTGTTTTGTCTAATATCCACAGAGAAGAAAATGAAGTCTTGTGGTTTCTCTGTTCTTTTAAGGCCTCAGTACTAAAAGGTAAAAATTAATGAGAACATTGTGGAGAGCAGGTTCAGGAGGAGTGTTGTCAGAGGAGAACCAGAGGCAGTGGTGACTCTGCATTGGCAATGAGTGGATGGAGAAAGGGGTCTGGCTAGAGAAGAGCATAGCTGAGAGTCTGAGGAACGTGGAGGCTCAGAGAAGCATAATAGCATTTAGGGAAGAGCTAGGATCCCAGATGGGTTAACCTCAGAGTCAAGGTTCAGGTCGTTCCTCTTTCCTTGTGTTCTTCACACACCAAAAGAGGATAGGTAGAAAAACAAGGTTTACATATGCTTGTAAAAGGGAAACTGACATGAAGGTGGACTCAGTCCTGTTGTCTGGCTTGCTTTTGTTTTAGACTTACTTGGTTGTGGTTTGGGAACTTGCAGAACCCATCTCATAAACCTAGGTTAGAACCTAACACAAAAACAAGGAAGCAAGTCTGATTAGAAAGGAAATGTTTGAAAATTAAATTTAATAGTATCCAAAAGTCTGTAGAGAATTTAGGTAAAAACAAATTAGGCCACTTTGAGTATATAGTGTAACCTCAAATGGTACAGACAGAAGCAGTTTTGTTTTTAATTAGTGTTAATAATAGCCTTAGAAAAGTTATTTCTTATCAGAGGTAACAGATGGTCGATGGTGTCCCAAAGCAACAACAATCCAAAATTAAAAAGGGATCTGTGATATTTCATGAATAATAATGAATTCATAGACATGTCTTGTTCTAAGCCATTGTAATCTATTTTAATATTACCAGGTCAAATGTGCCAAAAGATGTACACATAGTAGTTTCTTCTTCGTCCATTGTTAATTTTCTGAATCTAGACTGTTGTTCTTATTGCATGACAGCTAATTCCAAATGGCTCCAGCCACAGAACGCAGTCGGAACGAGGCCCCCACTGCAGTGTGCTCCATGCTGTGGAAGGCTTTGCACTGGTTTTACTCTGCAGCTTCCAGGTGGCTACACGCAAACTGTCTGTTTTAATACTCAAGGAAATCCGAGCTTTATTTGTTGCCCTGGGTCAGCCTGAGGTATGGATTATCCTTCTCAATTTTCCAATTCATTTCTTTCAACAGTTTTTTTTTTTTTTTTTTTCCCCCAAAGCCCCAGTAGATAGTTGTATGTCATAGCTGCACATCCTTCTAGTTGCTGTATGTGGGACGCGGCCTCAGCATGGCCGGAGAAGCGGTGCGTAGGTGTGCGCCCGGGATCCGAACCCGGGCCGCCAGCAGCGGAGCGTGCGCACTTAACCGCTAAGCCACGGGGCCGGCCCCTCTTTCAACAGTTTTGAAGTTTAGATTAAAAACTATAAATAATGCATTACTGTTTTATGTACTTTTGTGTCACACATGATGTCAACAAATAATTTTTGATTCATGGTGGGTTTTTAATTATGAAATGGCACTCTTAATCTACAAGAGATAAGTCATATCTTCTGAGAGCGATAGAAAAGACCATTCCTGGTTCTCTAAGAGATGGTGCTTTGTTAAGAAGTGAAGAATTTTAAGATTAAGTTATGGATCATAATGTTCAGCATACATCGAATTAAGAAGATATTGTTACATTTATATTAGAGAATAAACTTGAGAAAACAACGCATTCCATTTAAAATGATCAAGGTACCGAACAGTCTGGCCAACTGAAAGTTGTTTAATCTCAATAATGATGAAAAAAAACGGCATCAGAAAAATACATGTCCCCTTGAGATGGGAGGAGTAAGTCAATTTTTAAGCATGATCAGCTCCAGCTAGCCTCCTGCACTCAGTCAAGTGCTGTACACCCTCATTCAGATGTTAAGGCACATTGTCTGCAACATAGGTGGCAAAACCCTATGCATGAGTTGATGAAAGAAAGAGTAGCTTTTTATGTCACATGCTTCTTTAGAAAATGCTACTTGCATTTTCTTATTTTAAATCACTGATCTTGGTTTTATGATCCTCAAAATAGTCATTGTCTTTACAAAATATTTTCAAATTCATCACAGTCCTTTCTGTTCACGTTTCTTCAGATAGCTTTCTGATGTATTTTAGGACCACGTCTCTGTTGTTTGGTAAATGGATCTCTAAGACATACTATATTTTGGTAAACCTCCATTAAGTCTCTAATTATGATAACAATGATAATAATGATTACCATGTGTGTGTCAGGCACTGTGTAAGTGCTCTACACATATTATTTCTTTCAACACTCACAATAGCCTAAGAATTAGTATTATTGTTATCCCCCATGTACAGATGCTGAGACTGAGGTTTAGAGAGGTTAAATGCCTTGCCCCAAATCAACAGCTAGAATGTGGCAGAGCCAGAATTCAAAGCCAGATATATATGCCTCTAAAGCCCCATGTTCTTAACTGCTATTCCAACAGACTATGTTAATGTTTTTCATGTGTTGCTTTCTTTGACCAGCCACAACTTTTTTAAAACCATTCTCACTCATACATGAATAAAGACATTCCAAGCTTTCCTATAAGGCTTCTAAGTAAATAGTTTTATATGTCTGAACTTCTTTATAATAAAGAATGGCAAACATACACATATTCATATATATATGCACTATTCGTGTAGAAGAATTTCCTATAAGATACTCTTTTCTCTCTCGTGCTCTTTCCAATTTGTTTCTTTTACCAAATAGCTGTACACAACATAGATACCACAGAGAATGTGTGGTCAGTCTTCAATGCAATTTCTTTGGGACTAAAATTCAATCACAGTCAACAATGTATCAGTTGTTTTAGCAGATCAGTAACCTAAAGTAAGTAGCATTTTAGTGGTCTGGCAAAGCATGTTCTTGTGGGGTCTCCATTCCTTCAAATGAATGACACCATGAACACATTAGGAAATAATGTAGGGTACTGGAATCTAGATTCCTGGGTGTGTGGATGAGTCTTTGAAATTCAGGTGCATGTCTTTTCAGTACAATGTGAAATTGGAGTTCTAATTATCTTCCACTGCAACTTGAAAGACTAAACTCAGAATCCCAGGGAGTTCTATCCACTACCTTTCACCATCTTGGCACTCACTTTTCTGTGAGAAAACCCTTATCACTATCTTGCAAACTGTTCTGCTTCATGTACTAGACAAAGGGTGGGGGTGGGTGGGAAGGATTCATTTTCCCGTGGACAATAATCGCCTCCCCTTTGTACAGGACGATGACAGACCTATGATTGAAGTCATGGATCAGCTAAGTTCTTCCATTCTCGAAAGTTTTATTCATGTAGCAGTTTCGGATTCAGTAAGTACACAGTTGATCCTAATTGCTCGTAGTTCTTAAGTGCAAGTTCTGGACCTATCTGAAAAAGAGAGACAAAGAAAATGATGTTGAAGAATTCCAGGGTTTTATGTCAGATTAATAAACTGACACAAAAGTACTTATGAAAACAAGACTAGCTTTCAATTACTAAGTTGGGAGACATTCAGATAAATTTCAAGCAAAATTTGAGCCTTAGGAATATAGATAATATTTTGCAAACTGCAGTTTCAAGAAAAATTGCTCAGGAATCTTGAAGAAAATTAATTCACCTTATTTGTTATACTTAACGCTGTATGTAACATATTTACATGGTCCTTTACAGTTTACAAGAGGCTTTCACATTTATTATCTTTTTTGACCGTCATAGGTATTGAAACTCAAAAACATGAAGTGGGGGGCCATAGTCACAGAAAAAAATGCTAGGGTCCGGACTTGACCCTATTTGGACTCTGAATCTAGTAGAGTTTTATCTGCTACATAAATACATTCTTCCTTTTAAAGAGCATGTTGGCAGCTTTCAATTTCCTGAACAAGTAGAAGGGAAATTTAAACTAATTTTAATTATCTGATTTTTAAAAAATCAGTACAGTACAGTAATGAGACCTGGATTAATTTCAGCTAAATAGCTGAGGAGAGGCAGGGCAGATCTGGGAGTGCTGCAGAATCCACATTGCTGGTGCCCCTTGTGTATTCTTGTCAAATAACTATAAATGAATACAAACACATTTGACAGATAGCCGTAAATGAATACGAAACCTAAAGGCATTTGTGAACTTTTCGTGGCCTTTACTAACTGAGATTGAAGACAGACCCCTGTTTAAGTAGCTGCTGTTGCTTATGGTTGTAATAATAAGGATAATCGCTAAAACTGTTAGCCAGGCAGTGCAGACCTTAAAAGTGATATCGAATAGTCCTACTTCTTCTTTTAGAAATTAAAATTGTTTTAACCTGAGATGGAAGAGTCAAGTTTAATTGTTTTATATACATATCTTATGTCCCCACAGATTATATTTTGTTCATGTGATTTTGTCTTGTGTTTATCAGAATCAAAATCTTGAGCCGGGGTAACTAGGTCAGCAATAGTGCACTTAGGAAGACGCACAGAAAGGGGAGAGGAGGAGTGGGGGAAAGCAGTGCCTGCTTTGTGCCAGGTGTTTTCACATCCCTTATCTCGAAGATTAGGTGAGATCAGCATTATCATTCCCAAGTCATAAATTAAGCAGACAGGGACTCTAGGATGTTCAGTAATTTTCCCAGGTCACAGGCTTTGGGCAGAGCCTGTATTGGAATCTCATCTCTCTGGCTCTGAGGCTCAAGCTGTGCCCCTTACAGCCCATTAACCATTGGGGCCACTAGAGTAGCACTTTCCCCATGGGAACCCATAGACCCAACAGATAAAATGGATCACTTTACATGCCTAGCAAGCATAAAGGCAACTGTCTCTCTTGGCACAACAGCTAGATTATCTGAAACTTGGTCTTTCTTAAACTTTGATGTTCTGGACTTAAAAGAGAATGAAATATAAGAACTTATGTGTTATCTATATATATATATTTATCTTTCAAAAGATTTTAGAATGTGTTATTTTGGCTTCATATCATAGGACAAGAATAAGTAGGTATCTTACCTCAAAAATCATCAGTAAAATGCCCTTCGTAGGAGGGATCACACTTAGCCATCTCCCTAGGTCAAAGGGAAGGTATTTCAGTCCACGTAAAGGTAAACAAGATCATGGCTAAAAGAAAAAAGTACTAATTACAGGGATAAAAACACATTCTTGAATCTCAGAGATTAACAACTTTTCATAATTTTAAAATGGCTAATCCATGGTCAACTTTAAAACTAATGTCGTATATATGTTCAACAAATATTTAGTGAGCACCTTCAGTGTATTAATGCACAGTGCTATGTGACATTAAAACTGTACAAAATATGACCCCTGTCCTTAAACTCATCACTGCAGCTGCTTGCAGTCTAGCACAGGAAACAGCGGTGACTACAACCAAGGTCCTACGTGGGAGGAATGATTCAAATTCAAAGTTTAGTCTGTTGCAGAGGTGGTCTGGAAAAGCACTGTGGGAGAAGGGCCATTTAGGCTGAGCCATGAGGAGGACACGTAGTTTACAGTTCAGCATTGATTCATTGCCTGTTCCTTGCACCTGCAGGCAACATTACCGCTGACCCACAGCGTGGATCTGCAGTGGTTGGTGGAGTGGAACGCAGTCCTGGTCAATAGCCATTATGATGTGAAGAGCCCGTCCCATGTCTGGATATTTGCTCAGTCTGTCAAAGACCCCTGGGTCCTCTGCCTCTTCAGTTTCCTCCGGCAGGAGAACTTGCCCAAGCACTGCCCCACAGCCCTCAGCTACGCCTGGCCGTACGCCTTCACTCGGCTCCAATCCGTGATGCCTCTGGTAGACCCAAAGTAAGGGATCTGTATGTTTTCCTTGTTTTACCATTTGCCCTCTTACATTTTCATTTTATTTAAGAGATTGGGATATTATAATCCTCTCTAGTTTCTGAACTTCCTAATACAGAATTCTTAACATTGAGTAAAAACAGATCAAAAGTTCTTATCTAGAGTTAGTTTCTTTTTTTCCTTAATAATCAATATAATTGTCTGAGTATAGAATCTTAGTCCTTCACTAGTGAAAAGGACTCTAAAGTTCTTCTATTCATCTTCCCATCCAGTGCAGACATCCCCTGTCCACAGTTCTTGCGGGTACAGACAATCCTTGACAGACAGTTGTTCAACTCTGAGCACTTCCTAGGATCTTTATTTAATAAGTGATCTTTAAAATCCAGAACTTAGTTTCGCTCTTGTTTTCGACTCCATATTTCTAGTAGCCCAATTAATGCCAAGAAAACCAGCACTGCCGGCAGTGGAGACAACTATGTTACCTTGTGGAGAAATTACCTTATTCTTTGTTTTGGAGTTGCAAAACCCAGTATTATGAGCCCTGGACACTTAAGAGCTTCCACTCCAGAAATAATGGCGACCACCCCTGATGGTACAGTGAGCTACGATAACAAGGTGACATGACATGCTTCAGAAGAATTATTCTGTAAGGTTTTTTTTTAGCTTGTTTGTCTAGAGTTCACAGTGCAGTTTGCACTGTGCCTGCCATCTGGAGTATATGGGATCAGATTTTCATCCTACACATTTCTAAATTCCATTGAGTGTTTATGTGAATAATTTATTGTTCCTCCCTGACAAGTGGAGAACTGAAGATAAAGAGAAGTTAAGAAACTTGCTTAAGACCGTAGAGTGACTTATATTTATTAGTGCCTGAGGTTTGGTTTGTGTCCGACATACTGCATTTCTCTCACTCCTTGCCAAGTATTCACCTTTAAACCATGCCTTGATTAAATAATCTGGTTAAAGGTAGTTTTGTAGATCTAAATGTTTTTTTTAAAAAAATAGAAGATTGTTATAATAAAAATGTTGTTTAGAATTTGTGTCCCAGGTGAAAAATGCATTCATTGTGCTGTATTAAAATTTATGGGTTATTTTTGTTTTGGCTTTTTTTGTCCTGAAATGATGGCAGTGCCTTGGGATGTGGTTCAGTACTTTGAAACTGTTATAATGGAATCATCGTTTGATTAAAGGAAGCGTCAGTTATCGTGTTATGTCTTTTTCACTTTTAATCAACTTGTTTCAGGCCATAGGCACCCCATCGGTGGGCGTTCTGTTAAAGCAGTTGGTGCCTTTGATGAGACTAGAGGGCATTGAGATCACAGAGTCCTTAGTTTTAGGATTTGGAAGAACAAATTCCCTTGTTTTCAGGTACAGTAGTCTTAGTTCTAAATTGTTCTTGTTCTTGTTCTAAATTCATACATGCTGCTGCTGCTGTAGTTCTGTTGTTAACTCCGGTGTGAGGGTATGTATTGGCATGTGCCTGGGGAGTTTATAGGCTTCGCACAATTTCCTTTATGTCTTCATTGGTTGACATGCATGTAACAGGCATTCCTTGCAACTGCCTTGCATTTTACTTTTAGTCATTGCGACTTTGATTTTACCTCTCAGATTTTATCTCACTTGGCAGCTTTGTTTAGGTAACTATAAATGAAGATGATTCAGTGTCAGTCCCCAGTTAGCCAGACTGTAAAGAGGCTTTAACATCAAAATAATAAGTGTCTGCTCATTGGCCATTTATGCAACAGGCACTCAAAGGTTAAGCATTGATAGGTTCAGAGGTGTCCCATTATACTAGTTGATCTTTCTCTAAGGTGCTTTATCTGCCTCAATAGAACTATCATACCTCACTCCCTGGATTCCTTACTATTTCACAGCTTTAATCAAATAACCACTCCATCTGAGGCAGTGTCAAAGCCTTTTGAAAGAGTCATCATAAAATGTTAGTTTGGGCTGCCTCTGATGACTAGCTAAGCAACGAAAGCCTAAAATCTTAAAGTTTTTAATATAGATAAGAAAGAGAAAGCTCCAAGCATCTGTGAGAAACTCTATTTGAAAACTAAAGACTAATGAGGTATTTTAGAGGCAACTCAAAAAGATCTGTTACATTACTCATGTATAGAATCAGATTTTGTCCTTAAAAAAAGTTATTGTTAGTTCTGACTACTTGAATGCCAGTTAACCAGTGTTTTACTAGTTATTAGTTAATTAGTAAGACAAAGCATCACATAGAAATCCTATAACAAGATAATAACAGTTCCTGGAATTACCTAACATTCTTTCCCAAAGATCCTAAGGCTCTTTTGCATATCTTACCATCTAAATATTCCTAGGGGTAGGTAAGATTATGCAATTTACTAGCCATGTGGGTCTGGAAAACTTAATGTCTCTGGTCTCAGTTTCCTCACCTGTAAAATTGGTATAATAAATAAAAATAAAGTGTATCTCTGTAATAAAAAAGTTGTTATAATTATAGAATCTGTCTATAGATTTATTGAAAGGACTAAACGTAAAAATGCACAAAGTAAATATTTGCTAAATGGTTGCTGTTAGATGGAGGAGACCATTAATATTATTGCCACCGCTTTGATGAAGAAATTCTAGCATCTGTATTGGAGAAATGTGGAATGGAATGCAGGCTGTCTGTCTCTCAGTGCAGAATGCCATAGAGTTTATCTTCCTGTCTTTGGATTTCCCTGGAAGGTGATATCTAATAGCACAAAATATCCTACCAGAAAATGCAAGGTTTTCAAGCATGGAACAGACTATAGACAGAATACCTAGTGACAGGCTAGATCTCATAATTTTGTCTGTTTTGACATAGCAGTTCAGAAGGTATTTCCTAAAGAAGACGACTAATTAGATTAGCAGGTATAAAGCTGAGAACTGGAGATAATGGGGATAGATGAAGTATATATATATATAAAATACAAGATATATTTTAATATGATCATGGGCCGGCCCCGTGGCTTAGCGGTTAAGTGCGTGCGCTGCGATGCAGGCTGCCCGGGTTCGGATCCCGGGCGCACACAGACGCACTGCTTCTCCGGCCATGCTGAGGCCGCGTCCCACGTACAACAACTAGAAGAATGTGCAACTATGACTTACAACTATCGCTTGGGGCTTTAGGGGAAAAATAAATAAATTAAAAAAAAAAAAATTTAATATGATCAAACTTTTACTTTTTACTACACAAGAGAAAAGGTTTTGATGAGAACCTCATTATTATAGTACTTGCCATAATTTGAATTTATCATTTAGTTCAAATAAAGGAATTTATCTCTGAAATTCCAAAAAGACTTCATTTTAAAATCAACTGTAAGTCAGTCCCCTGAGCACAGATTCCAAAGGTAGTGCCATAGTAATTGCACCCGTCTCTTTGGCTCTAATTAGACTGAAAATTTCTTCTGTGCAGGGACTCAGTTTTATTTATCTTAAATGGCACAGCCTGCAGTAAAGTGCTCTGAGTTTAGTAAGCATTTGTAAAATATTGTTTGTTTAATTTTTCAGATAAGGTTTTTTTATCATAGAGGTCGCCAGAACAGTAAATCAAAATGAAGTCAACAAATATGCATTGAGTCAAAATTATATACATAGCACTGGGATTAAGACCAATACTACAAAGTATAGGCCAATACCTAATTCACCACGTGATTGGGAAATGGAGAGGCCCGGGGAGATTTTGATGTCAGGAGCAAAGTGAAAAAAGCAGATGATTTAAGATTGAATGGATATAGTTGATGACAAGTTTAGTGCCAATAATAATGAATTCCAAATGTTGACTTTTTTCCTCCATAGAGAATTGGTAGAAGAACTTCATCCATTAATGAAAGAAGCTCTGGAACGAAGACCAGAGGTAAGATTTTGAATTTAAATAATTAATGCCTTGGATTATTTGGACAATGGTCTGAATTTAAATCAAACAGAGTGGTTTCCCCTAAAAAATACAAACACCCCAACATGCTTTTAACAATGAATCTTAATATTTTAACATTTTTTTGTTTTCATTATTTTTCAATATTTATCGAATATTTGATATAATATGGTTCCTATTTTAAAAGATTTTGTCCTTAACTTATGAAATAAAAACAACCTAAATAGTCATGTATGTGTTAAGATATTACATTCTTTTGCAGGAGGCTTGAATTGATTGAATTTTGGTTTTTAGTTTGTTTGCTTGTTTTTTACAAGGAGTTGGATGGTCAAGAATATTATTAGTTTCATCTGGAACGTGAAGCATTTTCCTCAACATTATCTTCCCTGAACTCTGAAAAGGATAAACTTTATAATGTAGCAGGATAAAAAATAAAATAAAAAAGAATGAGACTAAAAAAGAAGCTTCCCATATAGTAGATATGATACAAGAAGTAGTAGAAATTTAGTGGTTTGAGTAAAAACAGTGTTACCTTTGTGACCAGAATTGGCAGGATTATTAGCATCCACGATCCCCTTCCACTTGCTGCAGATGCTTCAGGCTTTCAGCAGATGCTGGGAGCATGTAGGAAATGAGGCTTGTTCTCAACATTGCCAGCTTATAAATATTTATTGACCCACTTATGATCTGTTTCTCTTGCAGCCTGTAATAGCAAGCATTTTCTCTGAGGATTAGGAAGAAAGAAAAATACATTTTGTCTTTTACACTTAGAAAATTGAAAATGACTAGATTATGCCTTTAATACAGTTTCCTAAAGCAAAGTTAATATTGTTTTGCCCATATCTATAAGTGGTATTACCTTTTTCTACACAGAACAAGAAACGCCGAGAACGGCGAGACTTGTTAAGGCTACAGTTACTTCGAATTTTTGAACTTTTGGCTGATGCTGGTGTAATAAGTGACAGGTAGGGTCAGAATTCTACTGAGTTCATCTCTCCTCACCAAACTGGTCTTTTTGTCGCTCTCTCTTTTCTTTCTTTCTTTCTTTTCTTTTCTTTTCTGTCTCTTCTGTCTTTCTTTCTTTCCTTCCTTTTTCCCTTCCTCCCTCTCTCCTTCCCTCCCTCTCTCTCTCTGTCCCTTTGTTTTACTCAGAAAAGTCCAAAAAAGCTTGTTGGGTTTTTTTTTTCCATATTCTATTTACACTGCAGATAGGTCAAGAACAAATTTAGTGTGTGAATTCTGACAGTGAATCTTATTTTCCATGAATCATGTGCTACTTTGACATAAAGACTAACCATCTAAAAGTTTAATTTCCTTTTGTTCCAGCACAAATGGGGCCTTAGAACGGGATACTTTAGCCCTCGGAGCTTTGTTCCTGGAATACGTGGACCTAACTCGCATGCTCCTAGAAGCTGAAAATGACAAAGAAGTTGAAATTCTTAAAGATATCCGGGCACATTTTAGTGCAATGGTCGCCAACTTGATTCAGTGCGTTCCAGGTACAGTGATGCATCACCGCAAATTACCTTTCGTGGTTGAAAAACCATTTGTGTTCCTCATTACTGGGCTTTCCTCTTTAATCCCACTGTATGCAGGTCTGGGATGGGATCGTTTATTTGTTTTGAAATACTTGGAAATACACATGAGAACAGATTGTGGTAATGCAGCACAGAGTTGGAAAGGGAACAATAGGAATTAAATTTGGCTTTGTGCTTGTCATTATTTCTATTCTTTGTTTTGGTTCCCATCTAAAAATGAACCCATATGATTTCCATAGGAAGGAAGTAATTCAGAGGGAACATTCACAGAGGCTTCATGTTTTCATTGTCTGATTGTACTAATCTATGAATATGTAATCTCAGCAATATTTCTGCTCTTGACTCTCTCCAGTCAACACATTTATAGAATTCTGTATAGCTTAATATATTATATTATTGAGAGAGAATTATTTTTCACAGAGCAAATGAGTGTGAAACATTTTCATCTAATGGAAGCATAGAGAATAAAAATAGCTGGGCAGTTTGTGTAAAAATTAATTACTGTAATTAAAAGTTTTGGGCATAATTACAAAAAGCCACAACTCAATTGTTTCTACTTTTTCATTATTTTGATGTTATATAACCTTCTTACCAATTCTCCTCATCTTTGATGACCCTAAATTAAGGTTTGAGTTTACCTCTTCAGTTAAAGTATGTCTTTAAAATAGACAGTCTAGAGGCCAGCCCGGTGGCATAGCAGTTAAGTTCATGTGCTCCGCTTCAGCGGCCCGGGTTTCGCAGATTCGGATCCCCGGCGCAGACGGACACACCACTTGTCAAGCCATGCTGTGGCAATTTCCCATATAAAGTAGAGGAAATTGGGCACAGATGTTAGCCCAGGGCCAATCTTGCTCAGCAAAAAGAGGAGGATTGGCAACAGATTTTAGCTCAGGGCTAATCTTCCTCACAAAAAAATAAAATAGACAGTCTATACATTATATTTCACAGTTCTTCCTAAACACGGGCAGCAGTAGTCAAGAGAGCATTTTGTAAGTAAGCAGCTACTGAGTGGAAGGTGTTGCTGTTTTTCTAGACATTGATTAGAAAATAGCGTCTGTGAGTCCATTTTCTATCTCTACTTCCTGCTCTGCGACAAGGTACTATTGACAGCAACATGAGGAGAGGAAGAGTATACACTTAGAAAGATAATTAAGCTTGACTTTTAAATACATGTTTCATTACCTAAAGAAAACTTGAGTTAGGAAATGAAATTATTCCTTTCCCCAAAACTTAAGAATCAGGTATGATAGTGACGTCAACTGCATTCCCTGTATTTTCAGTCTAGAAGACCCTTTACTCTGTGTTTTTCTCCCTAGTTCACCACCGAAGATTTCTCTTCCCCCAGCAAAGCCTGAGGCACCATCTTTTCATCTTATTTAGCCAGTGGGCAGGACCCTTCAGCATTATGTTCACTCCTCTGGATCGTTACAGTGATAGAAATCATCAGATTACAAGATACCAGTATTGTGCATTAAAGGTAGGTCACCTTTGCCTCACTGAATGACTTTTGTCAGGTCAGTGGTCTCTTTCCTTAAACTGACAACCATGCCTTAAATAAGGTTAAAATAAATAATATAATATGATAAAATATAAGTGCACGTGTAAAAAAATCAAATAAACACACACATATAAATACATAAGCTGACTTTAAAAATTCCAAAATACATACATATAAATATAGATAGATAGCTATGTATAAATATGTAAATATTCCAATTGTGCTCACAATTTCAAAATGCAAAACTTTTCCAAGCTCCCACTTTTATCCAATGTTTATCCTATATGAAAACCATATGTTTTTACTTATTTATCCTTTAAGTAGTTGCCTTGCCCATTAATTTCCAATCTAATATATATATATGTTACCTCAAGTTCAAAACCTGCTAAAACCCACATTCCTTTTTTAGTCTCCTCCTAGAGGACTCCCAGAAATAAATTTCACGTTGCTAGGACTGTTCAAAATTTTCAGAAGCATGATTCCTTACAGCCTAATTTCCTTTAGAAAATGAACCGTATATCAGCTCTGTCATATATACTGGAAGTTGTTGACTCTCAGGTGGACTTTTGCCTCAATGGAGCTAATTTAAACCATGGTCCTGATAGTCATTTGGACCTAGTAATTACAAAGTTAATCAAGATCTCCCCATCTCTTACCTTCCCTTGCTTCCTCCTCCCCTCAAAGGAACTAAAGTTTATATTCTTCATTTTCTTTACCTTTAATTAAGAATCACAATTATTTATTTCCATATTTTTCATAGTTTGTCAATGTAGGCCATTAGTCAAATATTTGTAAGATTTGTCATTTCAGTACATTAGTCAAATATTTGTTATCAAAGCAAAATTTAAAAAGCTATGTTTATCTTATATGCAGAATTCATTCACTTGAAATCACTGAAGGTAAGTTTATTTTAAATACTGTGAAATGGTCATTTTGTTTTCAATATCTTACTTTTCATCATAAAGATTTGTTATAATCATTAAATTACATGTCCGTGAAGTTAAATGTATGGGTTTTTTAACTGTTATAAAAAGAGCCAAAATTGGGAATTTGGTATTTTTTATTTACTAAGGAATACTTTAAAATCTTGTGGAAATAACTGCTTTAAAAGACCCTCATCGTTTGTAAATCTGGTAGTTAAGTTTTATGAAGTCCACCGTTAGGTCCTTCCAGGTTTTCTTCCCAGGTTCTGCTGTGTTCTGTTATCAGGCAATGTCTGCAGTGTTGTGCTGTGGCCCGGTGTTTGACAACGTGGGCCTTTCCCCAGATGGCTACCTATATAAGTGGCTTGACAACATTCTGGCTTGCCAAGATTTACGAGTAAGTACTAGCCAAAAATACATTTGTTTCTAAATGTCTTGGTTGTTCTGCTTCAGTTGAGTTACTGAGGTGTATAAGCATTGTTCACAACACAATCTCTTCACACATCAGCCACCGAAGTGTAGGTTTATATGTTGTTCACATTACCCTATGATGTGTCAGGATAAAAAACACAGTAACATTTACCAAAGTTGACAATAAACTGGGCCATAAAGCAAGTCTCCACAAAGTTCAAATGACTGAAATGACACAGACTATGTTCTCTAATCATTAAGCTAGTAATCAATAATAAAAAGATAATTAAGAAATGCTCTTCCAGATAGCCAGTGAGTCAAAAAATAAATAACAATAGAAACTGAAAAATATTTTTAACTGAAGAATAATGAAAGTACTACATACTAAACTTGTGGGTTATAAATAAAACTTTTGCTTAAAATGAAATGTATAGCCTTAAATGCATATATTAGAAAGAAAAAAAAACTGATAATCAATGACCTACACATCCATCTCAAGAAGTTAGAAAAAGAATAGCATATCAAATTCAAAAAAAGTACAATGAAGGAAATAATAGAGAAAAGAGTAGAAATTAATGAAGAGAAAAAAATTAATAGAGATGATTATTTAAGCCAAAAGTTGAATTTGTTAAAAGACTAATAAAATTAATAAATCCATGGCAAGTCTGATCGAGAGAGAGAGAAGACACATGTCACTAGCATCAGAAATGTAAAGGGGGCATCACTATAGATACTACAGATATTAAAAATAAAAGAGAACATAGAAACAACTTTGTGCTGATATATTTGAAAATTTAGATAAAATAGACAAATTCCTAGAAAAAGACAACACAAGAAGAAAAGAAAATCAGAATAGTCATTTAAGTAATAAAGAAATTTAATCTGTAATTGAAATTCTTCTCACAAAGGAAACTTTAGGACCAGTTGCTTTACTGATGAATTCAACATGTAAGGAACAAATTGCATTGATTTAATAAATCCTTAATAATAAGGATTTCCCAAATCCTTAAAGGGAAAACAGCTCAAGAGGAAATATCTTCCAATGTATTTTATGAGACCAGCATAACCTTGATACTAAAACCTGACCAGGATTTAGCAAGAAAGAAAATTAAAAGGCAATTTTATTCATGAGCATAGAAACAAAAACTTTAAACAAAATTTTAGAAATTGAATTCAGTGATATATAAAAAAGATAATTCATCATGATCATGTGGGAATTATTCAAGAACTGCAAGATTTAATATTCAAATGTCTGTCAATTCATTAGTATATTAATTAGATTAATAGAGTCTCAAGAAGGAAATATTGTTTGATCATCTCAATAGATGCAGAAAAAGCATTTAATAAAATTCTACATTCATTCATGAGAAAAACTCCCAACAAAACTAAGAATAAAAAAGAACTTCCTTACCTTGATAAAGGGTGTCTTAAAAAAAATAATAAAACATGTAGTAAACATCATACTTAATAGTAAATATTGAAAGTGTTCCCTGAGATTAAAATGACCAAGGAAGCCCACTTTTACCACTTCTATCAACATTATACTAAAGATCCTAGCCAAGGTATTAGAATAGAAAAGATAAGATATCAGGAAAGAAAAAGAAGAAATTAGATTGTAGATCTAAATGTGAAAGCTAAAAAACTAAAGTTTCTAGACAGTAATATAGGAGAATATCTTAATCCATGGGGTTGGGGAAAGATTTCTTAAACGATTTGCAAAAATTACTAACCATAAAGACTAATTAATAACTTCTGTTCACCAAAAGATACCATTAAGAGTATGAACAGGCTAGCCACAGAGTGAAAGAAGATGTTTGCAACATGAAACTAACAGAGTTCTTATCTAGAATATATAAAGGACCCCTACAAATCAATAAGATAAAGACACTCATAGAAAAATGAGCAAGAGACTTCAGCAATTTACAAAAGAGGTTATCTAAATGGCCAATAAACAAAGAAAAGGTTCTCAAGCTCATTAGTAATCAGAGAGATGCAAACTAAAGCCACATGAGATACTACCTTGAATCCACCAGAAAGGCTAAAATTTAAAAGATTGACAATACCAAATGTTGATGAGGAAATGAAGCAACAGGAAGTCTCATACAATGCTACAGAGAGTGTAAATTGGAATAACCACTTTGGAAAACTGATTGGCATTATCTACTAAAGTTGAACATAGCATACCCTACAACCTAACAATTTCACTCGTATACAGTCATTCACATACATTCAGTATGTGCAACATAAGACACATACAAAAATATTCAAAGCAGTGTTATGAAGTTGAAAGCTGGAAATAACCCAGATGTTCATCAATAGTAGAATGAATAAATTGTAGAGTAATCATAAATTAGAATGCTATACAACAATGAAAATGAATGAATGTAGATGACTCTCAAACATAAGTTGAGTGACAGAAAACAGACACAAAATTATATACTATAAAATTCCATTTACATAGAGTTCAAAACAGCCCAAAGTAACCAACAGTGTTATAAGTCAGGATAGTGGTTACTTTTGAGGAGGAAAGAGAGGCTAGTGATTAAGAGAATACACAAGGCAGGCTTCAATAGTGCTGGTAATCTGGTTATGTACTTTAGTATGTTCAGTTAAGATAACTCATTATTTACTTGTGAATTATATACTGTCTATGTATTTTATACTTCAATATAAAGTTTCTAAAACGCAATGAAAACTTGCTGATTTTCTTTCAAGTCGAACTAACTTTTTAATGAAATATTATTTTTAAGTCCTTTGCAATAGTATCATCAGCTTTTATCTGCTGCTAATTACTTAAGCCCATGGGGAATTAGATTGATGATATTTGACCATCCAATTAGAATATTTCTCCCATCTTGGCCCACACCCTGTAGTAAAAAAAAAACAAACAAACAAGCCAGAATCTTTCCTTCTCCACCTGGTTGCAACTGGCAACAGAGTGGACAACTCCAGGAGGAGGCAGGAAAATGTTACTTTCTGAGGGGAATATAGCCTCCCAGTCATACTGAACTTCTTAATCTCAAGTCCCTGTGCCAATGCACAATAAGGCCATCTTTGAGGCACTGGGTGTTTGCAGATGGAGAAAGGTTTATTCGAATTGGCCAAAATGAGAAGATGGGAGGATAGGTTCTCTCAAATCCTCCTTAATAGAAGAAGAAAGCAGAGGGTTTTATAGAGATAAGGGGCTTGGGAGGAGGAGTTTTGGAGAAACAAAGGAGAAATCCATGTTTCTTTCACTCCAGATAAGCCCTTGGGCAATCCAACTTCTAAGCGTCAGTGGCAGCTGGGGCTGGTTATTTAGTGATCATATCTTCCTTAAAGGCATTCCTTTTCTTGGCAAAACAAGCTCATAAATCCTTGAGACCCTTGAGTCACCCCTCAGATTAAACAGGAAAACAGCAAACTAACAAGATTAATTTATTTTCATCTGTGTCTGTGTGGGGAACAAGGTTGAAGGGTAATCATGTTCTTATTGACTATTTACAGTAACCCTCAGGTACCAGGCTTCACAAGCACCCGGCTTCTCCTGGGCAAATGTGACCATTCAGTATTTGACAGTGGCTTCAGAAATCATCAGTTAAGGATCCTGTTAATTCTATCTAGTATGATGATCTTTTCATATAAAAGTCTCTGATTAAGAAGAGTTTACTGATACTGTATTTCTTTTTAAAAGATTGCCAGCTAAGCTTTACACAGTAGATTTAGTAATCAAGCCTCATAAACATATTCCCTCTGATGTTTTTTCCTTAAAACACTTTGCGCGCATAAAGTCTATCCTTTCATATATATACATATACATGTATATTTTTTGTGTGTGTGAGGAAGATTAGCCCTGAGCTAACATCCGTTGCCAATCCTCCTTTTTTTTTCTTTTTATAATTTTATTTATTTATTTTTACCCCCCAAAGCCCCAGTAGATAGTTGTATGTCATAGCTGCACATCCTTCCAGTTGCTGTACGTGGGACGCGGCCTCAGCATGGCTGGAGAAGCGGTATGTCGGTGTGTACCCGGGATCCGAACCCAGGCCGCCAGCAGCGGAGCGCGCGCACTTAACCACTAAGCCACGGGGCCGGCCCACCAATCCTCCTCTTTTTGCTGAGGAAGATGGGCCCTGGGCTAACATCCGTGCCCATCTTCCTCTACTTTATATGGGACGCCGCCACAGCATGGCTTGACAAGCAGTGCGTGGGTCTGCGCCCAGGATCTGAACCTGCAAACCCCAGGCTGCCGAAATGGATTGCGCGAACTTAACTGCTACGCCACCAGACCAGCCCCTATCCTTTCATATATTTAAAATTTTTTAACCAAATACATGTATTTTTCAAAAATATTTTAAATGCAAAAAAGAAACATTGCAAATAAAGTCTTCAGCACCTTTTCAGAGTTAAAAATCGAGAATGAGGGACCCTATATGACAGATTTACAGAGTCAAATTTCATTTAAACATTTTAGTTTTCAGTTGCAACATTGCATCCTGTTAAAGAGGAATATGTGGAATAAAAATTAACCAAGATGAATGCTCAATCTTCACTTTGATTTTACCCAATTTATATTGGCTAAGGTTGATTTTTTTGTCTTTCCCTAGAATAATCTTTCATTAAACATGAATAATTGCTTTTCTCCATGTATTCAGGTTCATCAACTTGGCTGCGAAGTTGTTGTGTTGCTATTGGAACTTAATCCTGACCAAATAAATCTTTTTAATTGGGCAATTGACCGATGCTACACAGGTTCCTACCAACTTGCATCTGGCTGCTTCAAAGCCATAGCAACTGTGTGTGGAAGCAGGTATGAATTCTTGTAAGTGGAAAGTATGGTCAGAGGCAAGTACAATTAAGGTTGCTCTTCATGATATGAATAATTGAGAGCTGACTGTTGTGCACTTATCTGAGCAGAGTAAATTCTAAGGAAATACAAAATAGCCTATATTTGCCAAGCAGATAGCCTACTCTCTGTAAGTTTGCAGCTATGTTGATTTTTTCTCATTCTACCAGAAGAGTGGTTTGTAGTTATAGCACCCTTCTTTTTTGATTGCCTGGAAGTTCATAATGAAGTATTAGAGCAGGATTTGAAAATGATAAAGAAGATACATGAAAGGAATTTCTAGAAATGTTTGTGACAGGTATGAACTGTAAGCCCTTCAGCCATCTTGAGACCAAACTAAACCCAGGAAGCAACCTAAAAAAGTTAAATCCCGCTTGTCCAAAACTTCGGAAAGGAAGAAAAGAAAATGTGGTGTCCTGGGTTCCATAGATTACACTTTTAAAACCACCACCCTAGTTATGTAAATTAGTCATTGAGTGAAGTCATTCAGCGCTGCAATTTATTGAGTGAAATAATTTCATAGCTAAGATGAAAGGGTTAATGAATACTCCCCAAATTGCATAAGCTGTTTCCAAGGAAGAGCTTGTATATTAGACATTGAGAGAAGGCAGCTCAAGTTTATTTTTGAAAAGACTCATATAGACTGTTGATTCTCCTTTTTAATTAAATGCCACATTTTAAATAGCCATCTTGAGCTACTGGATGAAGAGAATAAAAGTGAATTAGTTTTAAATTCCAACCTGTTACAGCTCTAAATTAATAAGAACAGAATTTTAGAAGACATCTACTTTCAATAAACCTAAAAGGAATATGCTATTTAAAGAGACAAGTATCTCTTTAATATTTTTATCTTTCTTTTATAAAGACAGTAGGTAACATTTCATGTCTAAAGCTTTCATTTTCTATAATCTTAGTAGTAGAATTTTGATTATACACTTTAATCTCCCTAAAAGTTATAGCAGATGAATATAATCTAAACTGTCTGATTTTCCATCAGGTTTTATTTCCTGATGTTAACATTACTAAAGAATATTTATACCTATAGGATATTATCAAAATAACATTTTTGCAAAAATCTCTTACTCTGGAGTGTTTTTTTTATTTTCAGAATTTTGACATTCTAAAAATAAATTTTTGCTCATCTGACTTTGATTTTAAAAACTGTGTTTAGAATCTGTGACTTGGAGCATAGATTTCTTTGATAAAAATAAGAGTAATAAAAGTCTCCTCTTCACTGCCCTTCTCCTACTGAACTTGGTTTGAATTATCCTAGTCAAATTTATTTCATTGCATGGCCATCTCATAAAATATCACACTATATTCCTCTGAATAAATCTAGGGTTTTTTTCCTTAGGGAACACAAATAAATGTTTTATGAATTTAGCTGTACAGTCTCAATTTCAATAATACCTCCAGTCACAAAAACATTCAGTCATAAAGCCCTCTATGTTTAGAGTAGATTTTTTAAGATCATCATCCTAAACTATTTTGTTTTCTTAGACGAATACTGCATATCAGTTAAGTTCACGACACTCATCTATTCTGAAGGAAGGTTAGAGGGCCAGGCAATGCCATGGTTGCAGCCTGTCTGCCAAGACAGTAGTCAACACTTCTGTCATTTCTCACCACAGGGCGTGTTCAGAATGTAAAGTTTCAGCTGTGGCCTAAATTTGCTCTCTTTCCTCTTAAATTCTCAGTCCGTGTAGTCTAGACAAGCCTCCAGATTTTTTTGAGCAATCTTTGCAGTAATGTTTTCAGTACCTTTTTAAAAAGCAATTCTAGTGTTTTAGCTTTTTCTTTATTTGTTTTCTGCATTTGCTTCTAAAAAACACCTAAATACCTCATATTATGAAGTAATATATTCTTGAATAGTCACACATAAACCAGATCACATTTTAAATTTCTCAAATAAGTTATCTGTCCAGTAACTCCTTTAACAATTCATATTGTAAAGGAAAGAATCCTTGTAAATAATTACCTGCTCCTTTTCCAATAGGATTGATCGTATACTGGGTTTATTTTTATAGGAATATGACAGCTTATAAGCAGATTCATTTAATAAGGAATCATTTATAATTGACTTTAAAATGCCTAAAAGATTGAACATTTTAAAAAATGCTCTTGTTGATTAAAATTTTCTACCTTTAATTGTAGAAGAGGAAATTAGCCATTTTTGCGTAGTTAATATATCAATCCCTATATTCATCAGCTGTGATAATGGAAAAAATGGTCCTCTACTTTCTTCTTTTTGGTTTCTTTTATTTCTATAGAGGACTCGTGTGTGTGTGTGTATTGTGAACTTGGAGACCAGTCAAAACTATAACTATAACATATGACTCTGGTGATAATGAGAGATTTGGAAGTCAGAGTGGAACTTGAAGTAGACCAGGGGAAGTAAGGATAAAATAGAAAGTGATGGGAGAACTGGTAATATTAATTTTGAAGAATATTTCATAAAATATGTTTTATATTTGATTAAAAGCTATTAAATGCAGCTCAGTACTATAATTTAGCACAAAAGAAAATAGCTCACCTGTCAGGCAGCTTTGGTTCAAATAACTATTTGGCTTCTGTGCCTGTTCTTATTAACTTCCCCCTCAACTCCAAATTATATTAGTATGGAACAGATAAGGAAATTGAGAAAAAGATTAAATGGCTTTGCAAGGTTATAAATCAAGTTAAATAGTATGCTCTAGAGTATAGGCCATTTCCAATCAATATCTTGACTCAACAGAATTCTCTTCACATTTAATTAAATTCTTAAGAATATTGTTTTCACTCTTCCCCTCCAACATACTAATAAAATATGTTTAATAGATGTTTTAGAATTATATATAAGATCAAAGTTTTAACTTTTAAAGAATTTTGTTGAGTTTATTTTTGGAGGTGGTTTTTGTTGTCATTGTTATTTGTATGTCTGTTTTGCCTTAAGTTAACTTTCTGTAAATCTTTCCTAATTTAAATAAGGCCCAGCAAACTTGAATGCTTAAAAGTAAATGCCGTACATTTCTTAAGGGAATAGTATCCATCTATTACCAAGGAAGACAAGGGAAGCTTATGATTCATGAATCCCAATCACACTCCCTAACTGGAGATGTATAGCCTCATTTGGTTGTGTCAGTCAGCTGAAATATTTCAGGAGAGCACAGAGTTGGGGAATTAGGGCTCTGGAAATGTACTATCTTGAGTTTGAATTCCAGCCCTACCTCCAATCAAGCTGTGTGCTCTTGAGCAAGTTACTACAAATGCATACTCCTTTGTGAAGTGGGGGTGAGTATACGGTTAGGGTAAGGATTAACTAAAACCAATCTCTTGACCTAAGGCCTAGCACGTAGTAAGCACCTTCTAAATACTATTATTATTCAATAGCTATTGGAGGTGAAAAGCTATGATGTAGTCCCCTCTATCAGCTAATAAAATCCGATTCTCTTAAGAATACCTCAAAGTTGTCCTGAGCTTTGTCATTTAGTTCTAGATAAGCAGAGCTAGGGGGTATTTCCCAAATTCCTCAAAATTCTTCTCTCTTCTAGATTGAAAAAGCCATTTTATTTCTTGTTTACTTTCTGAATCACATCTACCTTTCATATTTATTTTACCATTTTATTTTTATTCTGCATGACCACAGCTGTCTTTATTTATCTTTTACCCTTCCACTGCCTATGTTGGATAATTAAATACTGAAAGATGTAAGATTTAGTTTCTAAGCCTATTGTAAACATCTAAGTACAGATGTTTTATTTGTGCCCTTTCGTTCATTTGAGGTCTTTCTAATTTTTTCCTTCTCTGGGTTTCTTTCATTTTCTGTATCTGTGTTATTCCTTTCAGTGTTGTTCCACATAAATTCCATAGCTCAGTCTTAAGCAACAAATTGAATGCCCTAATGACATGGTCAAGTGCATAGCCTTGCATAAGAGGGAGACTTTGTCTACCCTTTTCCTGCCTTTAAACACCCAGTGATCCAGCAGTATTTTCCAGTGTTCTTTTCCAGTGCTCTTATGAATAAATATATATGTATTAAATCTCATTGTCAGAGAGAGCAGTGTAGGTAAGATATGTCTGCCACTATGGGGCTCAGAAAAGAGTTTCTTTTCTACTTTCACAATCAAAAAGGTCTGTTTCCAGAAATTGCAGTTTGCAAGAATTCCAAATTAGGCTGGCTATGAAATGTACTGTTGTGGGCTGTCTAGGAGGCTGATAGCACCATGGATAAGAACATGAATTCTTTGTAGTCAGACATACCCACGATGGAGTCTCGGTTCCACTACTTCTACGTGCCCTTGGGCAAGTACTTAACTTCTCTAAGCCTCACAGACTTGTTGGGAAGATTAAATAACAAATCTAGGTAAAGGCCTTTGCACAGTAGCTGGCACAAAGTAAGCACATCATAACATAAATGTTACCCATCGTTCATAATCATCCTCACCACCATCATCTGGGGGGCTGTCCCCAATTTCCTGTCTGACACATCAACCTCATGCTTTTTTGTTCATTTAAAAATAAAAATTCTAGAAAAGTAATCTTTTTGGAGTGCAAATTAGTAAAGCCATTTTGGAGGGCAACATGGCAGTATCTACCAAAATTTTAAATATGCACTTTGACCCTGCATGACTTCTTTTTGGAATCTGTTCTAAAGAAATACTTGCACATTTGGTGTTTATGACATTATTTGTTGTTGTTAGGGCCATCCAGTCAATTCAGACTCCTATTGACCCTGTGTACAGCATAGTGGAATCTGCTCCGTTTTTCTGCACCATCCTCTCACCTTCTGGCATTATATCAGACAATGCTCCCCTGCTATTCATAGGGTTTTCATGGCCAATTTTTTCAGATGTGTGTGGCCAGGTCCTTCTTCCTAGTCTGTCTTAGTCTGGAAGCTCCTCTGAAACCTGTCCACCGTGGGTGACCCTGCTGGTATTTGAAATCCCAGTGGCATAGCTTTCAGCATCACAGCAACACACAGCCACCAGTGTATGACACCCAACAGATGGATGGTGTGGTTCCCTGATGGAAACGAACCTGGACCATGGCAGTGAGAGTGCCCAATCTTAACCACTAGACCACCAGGAGTGGCTTTATGGCATTATAATAGTGAAAAAATAAAAATAGCCTTTAAATGTCTATCAGTGCATGTCAAAGTTTAGATTCCCTAGGAAACAGATTCTGAGATGGAGATTTGAGGGCAGGAAACTTATTAGGAAATGCCTTTGAGATTAACATCTATGGAGAAGTGAAGGAAATAGAACTGGGCAGAGGAAAGAAACCTCAACCAATCCCACAGGGGCTGCTGCTGGGGAGCAGGCATGACCATGGCCTAGGCAAATCTCTTTGGCTGAAGGCAATTCCCAGAGAAGGATTCAGCCAGAGATATCAGCTTCCAACACTTTAGTTGGAGGGTTGAGTGCCTCACTTCTGAAAGGGAGAACTAGGTGGCACAGCACAGATTCCGCTACAAGAGTGGTAATTTATGATATGTCCATACTATGGAATGCTGTGCAGCTAGTAAGAAGACTGAAGTGAGCCTCATTGTTTGGTGAAAAAGCTAATCTCCAAACAATACATGTAGGTCGTATAATCACATTTATGTTTGAAACTCTATGTATTGGGGGAGGGGTACTTAGATGCACATATTTATATATTTATTTAGAAAAAGGTGGTAGCCTCTAACATTGGGGGAGAGAAAGGAAATAGAGCACTTGCACATTTTATTCTATACACCTACCTACAGCCAGCACCAACTTGCCATCCCAGCGAGTGAACCATCTTCAGAGTAGATCCTCCGGCCTTATGTGTTGCTTGAATCTTTTAAAAGAATGTTGTATTCACGTATTACTAGTATCATAAAAAATTAAATTATATTTGATTAATATCAAAAATAAAAAGTAAAAAACAATCTTTTTTTGTGTTCTCACTATAATCTCTCACCAAACTTGCTGTAAGATGGGCACATATTCATAGTAGAATTATGCCTTTCTGGAAGGGTGATTCTTCTAAAACAGAACTTCTTAGACAATGTAATTATATACAATCAAAAAAAGTAACCCACAGGAAAAACACTATGTTTTTTCACCTCCAACCTGTCTTTTGCTTTCTGAAGTTTGCCTCAAAATAAATATCAAAATAAATATGTATCTACATATACACCGTTCACTAATTGTTTATCTCACCAGGAATTTTCTATTTATGACCTCTTTTCCACTATAGATTAAGAAAATACATACAAAAAAGAAATCATCTTTAAATAGTATTACATAGCAAGGAAAAAAATGGATTTAATCTCCATATTCCATTTGATTATACTGCTAATTGCCACATAACCCATTCCCTGTGTTCCTACTCTCCCCTAGCTCCCATCCCACACATACAATCAGTTACCACATCCTGCTGATTTTCTCTTTAGTGTTTTTCAGATTCATCCCCTCCTTTCTGTCCCCTCCTTTCTGTGTTATAACAGCTTCCAATATTGACCCCTCTACAATCCATTCTCTGAACAGCAGTCAGAGTGATCTTTCAGAATCGAACGTTACTCCCCTACTGCAAATCCTGTCGGATCTCCATAACTTTCAGGATGAAGTCCATAGACTGGTCATCTTCTGAACCCACATACCACCCAATCCCCATCTCCTTCTGTTCCTCTATTTATTTCTTTCACTCAGTCTGCTACGTAGAGATTCTTTCCTTTTACAGAAGGTATCTTGCTGTTGCATTCTTAGAATCTTTCAAAATGCTGTTCTCTCTGTCTAGAACAGTCCCCATACTACCCCATCAATGGCCTGGCTAATGTCTCCTTGTGCTTCAAGGCTCAGTTTACTTGTTTCCTCCTTGGAAAAGCCTTCCCTAACCCCAAGTCTGATGTAGGTGTCCCTGGTCAGGATTCTGTAGCATGCTGTGGATACACCCATCAGAGCCATCAGCATAACTAGACTGTGTAGTTTGTCTCCTTAACTATGCTGTAAGTCTCCCTTAGGGGAAGGACCAGACTGACTTAGTATCATCAGTAATTTGCAATTGTTCCTGGTATATGTTTGGTGCTTAATAAATTTAGATGGATTGAATGAAAATATTGTGAGATATTGAGAAATTTAGACATATAGTCTTCTGTCCTTTCCACTTGTATTTGGTTTTCATTAAAATCTATTTGCATTAGAAAGATTTTTTGTGTCCGTTTATCCTGGTGCGACAATATTCAGTTTTAAACAAAAACAGAGCTATTTCCCTTTATCTACTAATAAATAGCAAAAGATTGAGGGAGAAACAATGGCCAAATGGGCATGGGAATGTCATCATTAGTAAGTATGACTGAGGTCAGTGTGCCATTTAGAATTCTGAGAGGTAATGGTTTATCAAGATTACTAGGCTGTCTTATAAACTATGCTGTTTATTTTTTTTAGGAACTATCCCTTCGACATAGTGACATTGTTAAACCTTGTTCTATTCACGGCCTCTGACACCAACAGAGAGATTTATGAAATCTCCATGCAGCTCATGCAGGCACGTATCATGTACTTACATAGAAACTTGAGCACAGAAAATAGAAATGGTAGTTGATCACTGGATTGCTGTTTATTGATATGCATTTATTTATTTCTGCATATCACTAGTGGATATGAAGAGTGAGCAAACAATTACATAATCTTGTAAACATAGGAATTAACTGATGCTTTACCTTTAATACTATATTAAAATATGCATTCATTAGTTTTGTTATTACAAACGTTTATTAAGTATAAATACAGTAGTCCCCCCTTATCCATGGTTGTGCTTTCCACGGTTTCCATTACCTGTAGTCAACCACAGTCTGAAAATATCAAATGGAAAATTCCAGAAATAATTTATAAGTTTCGAATTGCATGACGTTCTGAGTAGCATGATGAAATCTCATGCTGTCCTGCTCCATCCCACCCAGGACATGAATCATCCCTTTGTTCAGCATATCCAGCTGTATACATTACCCTCCTGTTAGTCACTTCATAGCCATCTCGGTTATCAGATCAACTGTCGCAGTATCACAGTGCTTCTGTTCAAGTAACCCTTATTTTACTTAATAATGACATGAAAGTGCAAGGGTAGTGATGCTGGCAGTTTGGATATGCAAAAGAAAAGTCGTAAAGTGCTTCCTTTAAGTGAAAAGATGAATTCAGTTCTCAACTTAATAAGGAATGAAAAAAAATCATATGCAGAGGTTGCTAGGATCTGCGGTCACTTTACTGCAGCATATTGTTATAATTGTTCTATTTTAATATTAGTTATTATTGTTAATGTCTTACTGTGCCTAATTTATAAATTAAAGTTTACCACAGATATCTATGTATAGGAAAAAACATAGTATATATAGGATTCGGTACTATCCAGGATTTCAAGCATCCACTGGGGGTCTTGGAACGTATCCCCCGCAGATAAGGGGGGGCTCCTGTACTCCTGAGATAGCCAGCCAATGGTTTTTCATACCGTTTCTTACATTCCTACCTCTTTATAGATCCTTGAAGCAAAGCTCTTTGTATACTCCAAGAAAGTAGCTGAACAGCGACCTGGCAGTATTCTCTATGGAACACACGGCCCATTGCCACCCCTCTACAGTATGTCACTAGCCCTCTTGTCATGCGAACTGGCCAGGATGTACCCTGAGCTCACTCTCCCACTCTTCTCAGGTACCATGCAGTAGTTAATGATGATATATGTGATCTGCTCTATGTAATCTTTTTAAATTCTAGTGCAATTTTAGAGTCAAAATTATTGGTGCTAAATTTGTAGATCAAAATTGTTTTGGGCTAAGTCCAATTACGTATAGGAGTAAATTCTAGAATATCTTTAAATATAAAAAAAAGTGTTTATCTAAAACAATGTAGGTATAAATAAACATAGAACGAATGTGAAGATGCTTAGATTAATCATAATACTTCTACATATATTATATATGTAAAATTTCCCAAAGAAATTAAATATGGGTGGTATAATTTCTAATACATATAATTGCTGCAAGTTGTTTTTTGGTGGTGATGATGATGGTGGTTTGTAGCTTGTATGTTGCTACATGTGTAAGTTGTTGAGAGTTTGATTTGGGGTACATCTTTATAAGTAATCTTTGTGAATAATTTTTGTGAAAATCCATTTTTCAAGAATTACATTTGGGCCGGCTCCGTGGCTTGGCGGTTGGGTGCGCGCGCTCTGATGCTGGCGGCCCGGGTTCGGATCCCGGGCGCGCCCCGAGGCACCACTTCTCCGTCCAACGTGAGGCCAAGTCCCACGTACAGCAACTAGAGGGATGTGAACCTATGACATGCAGCTATCTACTGGGGCTTTGGGGGGAAAAACTGAATAAATAAAAATCTTTAAAGAATTACATTTGTCAGTTAACTTCCTGCCTAAGCTCCCATAACACCTTGCTAAGAGGCGACTTTGTTCTCTTAACTCATCCTCCTTTTCCATCTACATCACCAATGCCTTAGTCCAGATCCTCATCAGTCCCCCTCATCCCACCCCTGCCTCTCACATCCCCTACTGCCTTCTTCCACACTACAATCCATCCACTATGCAAAACCAAATACATCCAGCACTTCTCAACTCAAACTTCTCTGCCCAATTGTCCTAAAAATAACAGCTTCCATTTATTGAGTGCTCGATATGAGCCAGGCTCTATGCTAGGCCCTTTAGATACATTTCGTTTATCATTTAATCTTGACAACCCCATGAGCAGTGTAGTGGTAAGAAATGAGGCTCTGGAGTCTGGCAGCCTGGGTTCATCCCTGGCCTTGCCATTCACTAGCTGTTTGACCTTGGGCAAGTCACAGAACCTCTAAACTGTTTCCTTATCTGCAATAAAAACTACCTCATAGAGTGTGAGGATTAAAATGAGCTAATGAAAATCAATCGGTTAGCCCAGTCCTGGCATGGAATTACCACTACCACCACCAGCACCACTCTAATCATCCTCCCTATTTTACAGATGAGAAACTAGGGCTTAGGGATGTTAAATAATTTGCTCAAGAGCATCTAACTAGGAAGCAGCCAAGCCAGAACTAAATCTAGATGTCTTCCTGCAAAGCCAGTGCTATAAAACTGGAACTCCTTCAACCTATAAAAAGCCTCCTTTTCCAAACCTGCTTTCCACCTTTTCATCCAAGAACCCTCTACTCCAATCTCAATCTTTTACCAGCATGCCAGGCTTTTTGTAAATCCTTGCTCTGTACATGCTGTTCCCTCTGCTGGAAATAGCCCTTCTCCCCCTCTCCCTAACTCCCAACCTTCCTGAAGATCTAACTTAAAATCTACTTCTACTGTGAAAACTTTTCCATCTATCTGAGGCAGCATTAGCCACATCTTTGCATAGTGCCTGAAACAGTGGAGGGACTCAAGAAAAGCCTTTTTGATAAATTAATTCTCTTCTTGGAAAACTAAAAATTTTTTTTATTCACTTCAACTGAGATTTGAGTGTATACCAGGCACTGTGCTTGGGTCCTAGGAATACAGAGGTGAATAAAACAGTCTCTCCCATCAAAGGTTCATAGTCTAGTGATAAAGAAAGATATGCAATCATATGATTATGATACAGTGCAGCAGGTGCAATTAAAAAAAGCACATTCTGTGTCTGAGACGGAGGATGAGGGAGTAATCAATTATTGGGCCAGGAGTATCATCCAGAGAAGTTGATGTTTGAACTGCAGTTTGAAAGAAGAGTAGAAATTTGCAAAACAGACAAGTAGTTGACATTACAGTTGGCAAGGAAATAGGCATTACAGACCAAGGAAGTAGCATATGCATTGGCTTAGAGGTATAAAATAGCATGATGCATTTGACAGATTATATAGCAGTCAGTTTGGCTAACATAACATGCAGGGAAGGGGAAAAGCTAGAGGTGGCCATGGACAGACAGAGGCGGAAGTCAAATCTTGGAAGGCCTTGTATTGTACCCTAAGGAATCTGCAGGCTAACAATCTTCTATATGTGCTCCTTGAAACTCCTTCAGTGGCCTGTGAACAAGGAGGACATCCAGGCAAGCTGCTTGGGTTTTTAAAGCCACTGATCAGTTTCAAACAAGATGAGAGGGTGACGATCAGAATGCATTTTAGAAAGACTGGCTGTGGTGTGGAGGATGGATTAGAGAACATCCAGTCTAAAGGAGACCAGTTGAAAAGGATGACAGTAGTCCAAGGAGGAAATTATGAAGGCCTGAGCCAAGACAGCCCAGTGAGAGTGGAAAGGCGAGACCAGAGTCGAGCTACTGGGCAGAGTGCACAGAAGAGAGTGCCTGGTGCCATATCAGGGAGAAAAGGAGGTTTAGGGCGAGGCAGAGATCATGAGCTCTGCTTGGCATATGGCATGTAGACATCTGTCAGACCTCCCCATGTAGTATAGACAGATCAGAGTCAGCACTAGTGACTCATGGAATGGAAGGGGCTAGAACCAAGAGAACAGGTGAGATCATGAATGGAGAAAGCACAGAGCGAAAGAAAGAACCTGGATGCCCAACTTTTGAGGACTGGGCCAAGGAAGAGTGAGGGAACAGAGAGGGAATGGAGGCATGTTCATAGAGGACAGAGAATACCTAAAAGGTGGGTTTCATGGAAACCCTTGAGAAAAAAGGATTTAAGTGGAGGGAGTGAGCAATCCACAGCCTTCAATGGAGTAGAGAGATCCCAGAAGATAAGGTCTAAAAATTAGTCCCTGGATTTTGTAATTCACTGGTAATTGTCAATAGTTTCCATGGAGAAGTAGCAGCAGAAGCCAGATCTCAGTGGCTTGGCTGAGAAAGAAGGAAAAAAAGAGAAGATAGAGCTACAGTGGGATGCAGAGGATGAGTGAGATTTGAGCATATTTATTAGCTAAGAGGGAGAAGCTAGTAAGCGGGAGAGGCTGACAGTTGGGAGAGAGGAGATAGATAGAACAGCAAATTTAACAAGAAAAGAAGCTCATATAATGAGTTGCAAGCAGGTTCAACCTAAGGTTTTTTCAACAATTGACCTTTTGGCTATTTTGATTTATGAGGAATAACTTTTTTAAAATAATGTGGAAAAATAAGGATAATAGATTCCTAGCTCTTATTTTTACTGCCTTTACTATTAAAACCCCTGAGGTGAGATTTTTATTGCCTATAATTTCAGATGACTTAATTCCTTATAGGTAGCCAGGCAAGTTGTTCAAGTCCTTCCCAAAGGAGCCGGGAAATGTATATAGCATCCCACTGACATCGTCTCACATTTTATTTAATTTGTTTCTGAAGGGGTGAATGGAGGGATGTCTGGCATTTTTTTTCTCTTTTCCCTTCGAAAATGCCTCTACAATCCAGGCCCTGATCTAGTGCCTGGGATACCTCAGACAGACATCCCTACCCTCTTGGACTTATTATGTCTGACAGAAAAGGAGTAATAAACATCATAAATAAGCAAATTATGTAATATGTTAGTAGTGATCATTGCTACAAAAAGTCTATAGATATTTATACCACTGTTAAAAGATGACAGATATTCTTAATAGCGGTTCTCCCTCTGATTGGAAAGGTTTATTCCTCTCTGATGTCCTGATCCTTTCTAGTGGAGTTTAAATAGTTCTTGTGCCATAAAAGTGCCCCCAATCTTTGTAGCCAGAAGTCCTTTTCCTCCACCAAATTCCTAAAGCACTCTGTTTGTGCCTCTCTTGTGTCATTTGTCACTTTCTACCTTGCCCCAGAGTCTCAGAGCCTCCTCCTCAGGGGCAGGAACCGAATCTTTTGTCTTCGCTGTCTCCACAGTGCCTGGCACAGTGGCTCACACCTAGAAAAGGCCCAGTATGTTGGAATATATGAATGTCCTGATTTTATCAGGATCTAAATATGTCTCATAAACGTTCATAATATCAGTCATAACATCCATAAAGTTTAGAAATTAAGTAAATTTTGAAATTTTGACCCATGTGAAATATAACAGCTTAACATTGTCTGATTATTGTGGCACAGCGTTAAATATATTCTTATTCTTCAAAATAAAAAATTGTAATTGTAATTTTAGGAAAAGGGCCAAATCAATTAAAGCTACTGTTTCAGGGATCCAGTGGATTATCGTGTTGTAATTCCTGGCATCCATGTTGTTCTATGGTTTAGCAATCATCAACTAAGGGAGATTACATGCCACACTGCATCAGACCAAGCTCTCTAATGTCCCCCAGGATAAAACAGTTCCTTCTCTAGATACTAGAAATAAGAGATTACTTAGAGCTTGCAGCATACACATAAACCTGTGCTTTCATTTCTACAGACAGGTTATTCAGATTATGAAATTAAATGCTGCCAGCAGTGAAACAATGCAAAAATGCTAGCAGAGAAAGTAATGGTGAAGTGACTGGGCTGGACATATAGTTTTACTCTTTTGGTTCATTTATTTCATAAGACAAGGTACAGCACTGAGCACGCACCTTCCACGTAATTGTCAGTTTTCAAGTAAACAACATGAACATGAGTCCACACACTGGGTTTGTTCTTCCAAGAGGTTCAGATCTCAATTTTTTTTTTTTTTGGTGAGAAAGACTGGCCCTGAGCTAACATCTGTTGCCAGTTTTCCTCTATTTACTGAGGAAGATTAGCCCTGAGCTAACATCTGTGCCCGTCTTTCTCTTATTTTGTATGTGGGATGCCACCACAGCATGGCTTGATGAGTGGTGCGTAGGTCCACGCCTGGGATCCGAACCTGCAAACCCCAGGCCACCGAAGCAGAGTCCGCAAACTTAACCACTATGCCATGGGGCCGGCCCCCATCACATCTCACTTTTTAATAGCTAATAGTTCATGCAAGATACTCTGTAAAATATTGGTGTAGTGGAAAGATAATAGTCATTGTTATAATAATCCTAACCACTGTTTATTAAGAGCCTGCTGGATGAAAGGCACTGTGCTGAGCATATTATATACATTATGATATCTTTTAATCCTCACAATAGCCCATTGTGGGACCCTATGGGCCCCATTTTACAGATGAGGAAACTGAGGAACAGAGAGGTTAAATAGCTCGCCCAGAGTCTCATGCAGCTAGTATGTGAGGAACTAGGATCTAATTACATGTCCGTCTGAGTCCAAGTCCCTTGTTTTTTCCACTCTAATGTGCCTCTTCCACTAGCAGCGGATTTGAACCCATAAGGCCTTCCACCTCGCTCCACTTTTCCCAAGCCTGTACTCTCCTGCTGTGTTCTCTCCCTTGCCTCCCCAGAGCACCAGATGTGGAGAGGCTTGGGGGCAAGCCTCAGTGTTAAGATGTTGTGGCCTTGGGGACTGCTGTATATGAAAAGTCTTTGTAAACAGAAGGCACTATTCAATCTGTCAGTTGGTGTTAATATTTTAGCTTCTTTTGATAACATCGCTCTCCGTCACTGCCATTCTCTTTAGAGGTAAGCCAGCGATTCCCCACGACGCACCCCAATGGGCGTCAGATCATGCTCACCTATCTGCTGCCCTGGCTGCACAACATCGAGCTGGTGGACAGCAGGCTCCTCCTCCCAGGGTCAAGCCCCAGCAGCCCGGAGGATGACGTCAAAGACCGGGAAGGAGAAGTGACCGCAGCTCATGGGCTGAAAGGGAATGGCTGGGGCTCCCCGGAAGCTACGTCACTGGTCCTGAATAATCTCATGTACATGACGGCCAAGGTAAACTCAGAGGAAACAAGTCTCAACAGCACGGCTCCATCATCCGAGAAAACCCTGGGTTAATCACACCCTGTGCTGCAAACCCAGGGAAAGGGGCGTTTATCATTAAAAATCACATGAATAGGGTGTGGACAGTAGGGATGGTCGCACAACAGTGTGAATGTACTTAATGCCACTGAACTGTACACTTAAAAATAATTAAGATGGTAAATTTTATGTTATGTGTATTTTACCACAATTTAAAATATAAGAAAAATAAAAATAAGAAGTCTAACATTTTAAAATCATATGAGTAAGTATTGTTCATTACTGATTTGTGCACTATAAATTGCTAAAAAATGGTTATCTTTCTGATGAACGGCCACGTTTCCTCCTTCTTATGATTTTGAGATGGCTGTGACCCTTAAAATGACTTTTAACCAAATATTTTGCATCCTTACATTTTTCCCACGTCTCCTGAGCCGGTTTTTATTTTGTTTGCTATAGTACGGAGATGAAGTTCCTGGCCCAGAAATGGAAAATGCTTGGAATGCTCTAGCCAACAACGAGAAATGGAGCAACAATCTGAGGATCACCTTGCAGTTCCTGATCAGCCTGTGTGGGGTTAGCAGTGACACACTTCTCTTGCCCTATGTAAGTGTCCCTCGGACCTTCAGGAGTCATCATTCCTGCTGGTGGTTCCATTTGCAATCTGCAAGTCAGAATGTGCTCTTTGCTCCGAGTGAAATAGAGATGTCAAATTTTATCAGTCACACTGATCTCCTGTGAGCTCGTCTAGCTATTACATATAAGCTCCTTCCTGCCCCTGAGAAGCAGGCTACAATGTCCTAGCGACACCTCTGTCACTCCCTTTCCAAGCCTTTGGACAGAGAAACCTATGAATTAAGGCATGGATATTTTTCTAACAGGTACTGAAAACTACCTGCTATAAACATCAGACCCATTATGTAAGAGAAACTAGTAAAGCATTGTATTATTACTAATAAAAATGTTTCATGTTTGCATCTTGATGCTCTTAAGACAGAATAAAAATGCAGAATATTTAGGTTTTTCTCTTCAAATTTAGGTATTAGAAGAGAGAAGTAAGCAGAGAGAAATCCTTCTGAGATGCCCGATATTTAGTATTTGTATTTAAAGGTGATATGATCAACAAAACGGCAGCATTTTTAAAACCCTCCCTCAATTGGCATTTGTGTGCTGGTGGTTCTCCTGAGAGATTTTATGCCTGCTTGCTGTTTCAAGCCACATAAGCCTCATTGCAGCTTCCATGCCTCAGGTTTGTCTACGAGGCTACAGTAATACAGAGCTTTAATCCAGTTGTTTTTAAAATTTAAAACCATACAGCTAAAATTCATTTGTTTCTAGGGGAGAAGAGAATAGCAGGGGATTAGATTCCTTTTTAAACAAAAATAGCTAGCAGGTTTTTTTTCCCATGGTTTGTATAAATAAAATTCCTTCTCAAGATAAGACCTTGGATGGCAAGTTTTCAGTTTAGATAGAATTCATGTGCCCCAAAAGTAACTTTCATAAACTCAGCCATCAGGAAACACACACTATCAGACATGCATGTGAAAAGAGGTGAATTTTAATCCAAATGCTTGGTTCCTCCTGAGAGAGAACGAAGATGAGCTATTAGGATGGTAGCTCCTGGGGGATGACGCATTCATTGAAATGCATGGGTTACCATCTTTGCTGTCGACAGCCTAGCATTCTTGTGGACAAGAGTCTGGAAAATATCCCTGTGTTCTGTTTTTCTTCTCAGATTAAAAAGGTGGCAATATATCTGTGCCGTAATAACACCATTCAAACTATGGAAGAGCTTCTCTTTGAGCTACAGCAGACAGAGCCGGTGAACCCCATCGTCCAACACTGTGACAACCCACCCTTCTACCGCTTCGCAGCCAGCAGCAAGGCCTCCGCAGCAGCCTCCGGTAGGGAAAGGGCAACTAGGTAGTCACTTTGTCATGGATCTCTGGATTTTCTTTTATGTAGAGCACTGAAAGCATATGAGTATGTGTTTGTTACTTTTTGTTACGCCTGCATATACAGTCATTTAAGAGATGGCTTAAGAATAGCTGAGACTCTTAGGGCATTGTCAGATTAATGAAATGATGTTGTAAAGATAACCAACAATCAGTGGCCCAGTACTCGTATGCCACAGAGCTTTTTACTTTAGGCTGATCCCAGGCAGGACACTGCAGTCACTTAGGAATCTCATTAGTAGACCCTCCTTCCTGTATCTATGGGATTCTCTTGGCTAATATTCTCCCAGAGTTGACTAAAATGCTCCCCAATGGTATTATCACTTTCAATAAATTGGCCTCTCAGCATCATTTTGTGAAATATATACTATCCTCCTCAAATTCCTTGAAGCTGGCTTCCCTTCGATTTACCTAACATTGTAGCTGCCTTCAAATTTCTCTCCTCCTCAAGTCTCTTAGGCCCTCGATTTGCCCTGCACCCTGCTGCCAGAGCAGTATTCTTGTGGAGAAGCAGTAGTCTGGGGCTCAGAAGCTCTAGGTACTTGGACTTGCTTCACTAACATTAGTTTAATAACTCCTGGACCCAGAAATGCTAAAGCAGCTAAGAGCAGGGCCGGCCACTATAAATAAACCCATTGCCTAAGTGGCCAGGAAGAAAGGGTTTCAAGAATGTTGTAGCCTCGCTTTATAAGAGAATTAAGGAATGTGGTTTGACCATGACAGATGTCTGGGATTCTCCCATTTCAATGGTGTGGGCTTGGAAGCTTGTTTAGAATGTCTGAGATTGTGCAGAAGATGTAAGGAATCTTTCAAACATGAGATTTTACAGGAAATCCTTTCCTGGAATTACTTGAAACTTGAGCTTGACCCCTCCACGTGCATTTTTTTCTAAGTGTCTTCTAATCCATCTACAGGCACCACCTCCAGCAGCAACACGGTGGTTGCTGGCCAGGACAGTTTCCCAGACGCTGAGGAGAGCAAGATATTGAAAGAATCTGATGAGAGGTTGGTACACAAATTTGGCTTAATATCCAGTATAACTTTCAGCAATAGCCTATGCAAAGGCATCAGTAAAAGTGTGTGGGGTTTCATAAATCTCATACATACACAAATCCTTTGTTTTTAGAAACACAGATTGACTTTCCGACTCTGCTCTGTATATCCCTAAAGATAACCGTTTCTTCCTGAGCAAAGCCAGAGAAGAGAAAGATTAAGAGGGATGTTGTTCCGGTGGCTGAATCCCACGTAACCCAGGACTTAATAAAAATCACTAGTTGTTCTGCTAGCAGGCACAGACCATTTGGAATTAGAGGGAATTTCCATGTGAAATTTTCTAATCTGATTGTTGGCTAATTTCTTAGAGACAGAGTAGTTGTCTTGAGGTGAGATCGATGAAACAACAATTCTCACTTTACCTTTACTTTGTCACATCTTGGGTAACCAAGAACACCGTCATCTCCTGCTGAAAGAAGTCTCAATTCCGTCCCCATCAGCTCTTTAATGATAATATTTCTCTTCCCCACATGTCTGCCTTCCCATTGCCTAAGAACTACTCAGAAGTGTATAAAATCTGGATCACTATTTCCTGCAGTTGATTGTGAAGAGCAGAGAGACAAACCAAAAGAGATAAACAGAACTCAACTTAAAAAATAAAAATCAGGATGATTCTCATGGTGTTGAAAACTCCTTAGGCTGAGCATTTTCTAATGAAAAGTAATGGAGAGCTCTTTCACTTAAAAAATTAGTAACAAGGATGAGATACTCACAAATTCATACTGAAGAAAATTTAATGGATCAAATAATGAAAATAATTCATTTAGCATATAATGCCCCTGGATGCTTTGTGAGTGTCCTCAAGATTTCATCCTGTGCCCGAGAATGTGGCAGGGGGTGCAGGTGGAAGGTTCTCTGACATCGGGTTGACTGCCTCTCGAGTTCTGAAGCCTCATTCTCTAGATCAGGGACTTATCAAAGTCCTCAATACATTTGTTATTGGGTTGCTGCACTGCCTTTAGGCAGATGCTCATCCATATGAGCTTCCTTCTGACTGGAAAGTCTAAACCCAGTAGATCATGAATTACAGACCTTGTCCTTTATAGTTCTCTAATAAAGGCCTTTCTTCCTTTCTCAGAAATGGATAAAGGTTTTCATTCTCCATACGTCAGTGACAGTTCAAGATTATTAATTAACATGTTATTTTTTAAATCTATATTTGCTAGTACCTTCTTTCGAAAACTCCCTCATGGTAAAAAAAAAAAAAAAAATCACATTATTTCTCTGAAGAGATTTCTACCTTCTGGCTGGAGTATAACATTCTTTACCATTTATTGTCTAGTCTGAATTTTCCATTTTAACTTTATTTAGGGTAGGAAGGTGATACATTTCTATATAGTAACATCTCACTACCAAGACCCCTTTAGGACCAGAGTTCTGAGTGTCCTGCCTAAGTGGCTAGTGGTGGCCCTTGAAATGAAGAAGCCAGTTATCTCTATAATATCGAGACCAGAGAGCATCTTTCAGAAAGGCTCTTTTGTTTAGTTCTTGCTTTCCTCCTCTCTCACTGCATCCTGCTGGCCATTGGAAAGCCTGACACAGTTATATACCCACATTTTTAATACATAGTCTTACACTTCTGATTCTTTCCTACCCACTATATCTGTCTATAGATAAATTGATTGATCCTGTTTATGTATATATGATCATACCTATATGAATATTCTATCCCAAACAGTATCACTCTTCCATTGGTGCTATCCTCCACCTACACTATTTCTCTAATATATTCTCTTTTCTATGAAAGTAGACTGTGCTCTCAGCCTAAAATACCATTTTTCTCTTCAATCTACTTATCACCCTTCCTTCCTTGTAGATCCTGCCATGTTGATTTATAGTTTTTAATTCTTTAAAAGCAGACCATATATCTCTTATACATATTTCTATCCTCAATGATTAGCCTACTGTGCTGCACATAGTAGGCATTTTTTAAATGTTTTTTCAGTATGTGAATGAAAATTGGAGAAACATCACAGCCCTAGAGGCTGTCCAAACACCATCTAGCCCCCCTTTCTCCCTGCCTCTCAAAAACCCCATAACAGAAGACAGTTATTTACTCTGTTCTTTACAATCCTTGTAGAGAAAGAGTCTACAGAAATAATTGGTCAGAAATACTGACCAGGATACTGTGTGACACAACTCCTGGGGGTACCAGTTACTAGAATACATTTTTGGGCTCCAGGGGGCGCCATGGAGTTGTGCAAAGCAGCAGCCCAGACGCCATGTTCTTTACAACTAGATTAGTAGTTCTTTGATGTAATTCAGAAATATTTAATAATACCATAATTACTGACAAAAAATTCAGATAGCTTATAGTAAAAGAACCATTAAAACAAGAGTAAAAGAATAAGAGCCAAGCTAAGAGGATAGTAATATAGTTGTCTCAAAGTCCTGACTAAGGAAAAATACTAACAGTTAATATTAACCTAACCTTGAGTTCCTCAACAGCCAAAGTAAAAAAGAAAAATATAACAAATTTTATAACTTTCAATGTGTCAAAAAAAAGATTCATCAGAAGCTATTAACAGAAAGTACCCCTAAACTCTGAGAAGGATTTATCATGTAGTTTTTTAATTAAACAACAAAGTGAACACATATTTTTATTAAAAGAACAGTTTATAGCAGTTTCTAAAATATGCAGAAACAAACTCTGTAAGTATTTTCAATAAATCAACCCTTAATAAAAGCCTATTTTATAAATTTGTAGTTCCATGAAAGGATTTTTCATAGGGAAATAAAAGCAATAAACTTCAGCTATATAAGTTTCTGGTGATCTATGTTGATACAGGGGTAGAGATTAGTAATCTACAGAAATTTGCCCAAGTATTAATTTGAGCTAAATCAGCAAGATAAAATTTAGGGAAACATTTCATCCTACTAGTTTTTCTCTTATCAGAGCCATTTTCATGATATATTTCTTAAGACATGTGCTTTTGATGTTAAAAAGACTATTCAGTCTACTTAATCCTTGAAATTCCTCCAGGGCCCAGACCCAAAATTATTTTCTTCAACCCAAGAAAGCAAAAGGAAATGACAGATTTTACTCTTGGGAGTCATTTTTTACTTTTTCTTTGCCAAGCATACACTTCACCGCACTGTGGTTTTGATCTTCTCCGGAATAAGAATAAGAACAGTCCATTTCGTCTTGGCCTCATAAACTCTACCTAACACTCCTTTAGATCTGTCTCAAAAAGGAAAAGAAAAGAATTGCCATCCGTTCTATAATTCTTCCCTGCCTGGGCCCTCCAGAGCATGATTGCAAAACCAACATATGTCACAATTCTTGAGTAGCTAGGAGTGCTGCGAAGCTCTCTGTCCTGTGGAAGTCTCCAGATGTGGAATTCTTTCATCACCCTGTTTTTGTTCCTTGCTGAATGATGTCTGGGCTCTGCATATGCTGTCTTTATAACTTTGCATTTATCAGCATAAATATGATTAAAGAATTCTTCAGAAGGTAATACGTTTGTCACTTTTTCAATTTCATAAGTACCAGTCTGATTTAGACGATTTCGTGGCCTGATTTCTATGAAACTAAGCAGATGTCCTCAATGTTCTGTTTTATGGATTCACAAAGTAATAGCTCAAAAGATATGACAATGAAGAATGTTTGAAATACAAAATTACTGGGGAAAAGATGGCTGTGTTAGGAGAAAAAAAAAGCTGCTGAATAAAACCAAAGTCATTATAGTCTTTATAGTCATTATAGTCAATACATTTCTGTATTCGGCAAATCCAAATCACTGATGCAGTGTTCCAAGGGTACACACCTGGGACAAGGTAGGCATCTTAATGGCACATCCAGTACTTTTTCCTGAAGCATCACTCTTTCTCCATACACTGGTGAAGACAGCTGTAGCCCTGCATTTTCCAATGATCCAGAGAGAAATAGTGTTGATCTACTGTCAATTAGGGCAGTACACCCAGTCAGTAATGTAGGGGCCACACACCTACTTTGGCTTGAGTTTTCCAGATATTTCTAGATAGCCTTAATTCTTTGCTTTGGCTGAAAATGTTAAGTTGATAAAACCTGCTTTGTATCATTAATATAAAATAAGTATAGACATACCATATCACCCACACTTCCCTTGCCCTACCTTATATAGGTCTTTGGATGATATTCAAATACTATTAATTTGAAAGTCTGTGGTGCCCTGAAGTGAAAAGGTATTCTAGAAATCCAAGGTAGAAGTATAATAATTAAAACTATATAGTTGGATGGAGTCTCACAGTTTTGGAAACATTCTTGCATCATTTCTTTTGATTCCCACAACCCCAACAAAATAAATGGTGAAGTATTATTATTATTCCTTTTTGGCAGGTGTGGAAACAGGGTCCCTAAGGAGGTAAAGGACTTGGCTAAGGTCACAGAGCCAGTGAGTGAGAGCACAGTCCTAAAATCCCGTGTTCTGCCTGCTTGGAGGAAGCATGGCACTAAAGGCATCCCCGCACGGCCACTCTCCTCTGGTTGACACTGGACAAGTTGTTTAACCTCACTCAGCCTGTTCCCTCATTTGTAAAGTAAATAATGCATATCTCAAAGATGAGTGAGTGGGATTAAATGAAATAATTTGTGTGAAGTTACTATACTTCAACTCTTTTTATTATTATTACTTCTTAAACCACAAGATAGACCAGACAGAAAGACCCCCTCTGGTTATATTACACCCCAACTAGTACCTTTTCCTGAAAACCCTCAGATCATTTTAAGGGAAACTTGAAAGCTGGTAAAGTCCAGGATTTGTTATGAAACTATTTTTGTGTATTTCCTGTTTTATTTACTTTCACATGTTCAATCTTTCAGCAATTCTTTATTGATCACCTGCCATATGCCAGGCTACCATGTGAATAAGGAATTTATATTATTCAGTTTCATTGCCGTTTTCTTTCCAATCAAATGTTATAATTTTCTAGTTCAATTCAAATATTAGCCTTAAAAGGTTTATCTTTTTAAGGTTTGAATGTGTGCTTATGAGCGAGAGTGACCACTGGCCCTCTCAAGGAAAAAAGAAATGTTTAGGGTACACTTTTTACAGTATTCCTTTAGGAAAAGCATCATTGGAACTAGCTGCCAAAAAATCAACCACTAAATAATAGTATGTGTTTATGAGTTAACAGCACATACACTCACATGTCAGTATCTCATGACAGTTGTTCTTGTGTTTAAAGGTTTAGTAATGTCATCAGAGCCCACACTCGCCTAGAGTCAAGATACAGCAATAGCTCCGGAGGATCGTATGATGAGGATAAAAGTGAGTACCCACAGGCTGTGGGAACTCAGATGGAATGCAAATGGGTGGAGAATGGGAAATGAGTATTTTGACTGTTGTTGTTCTAATTACTATAAAGGGGCCCCAAAATATTAAGTAACCATTTAATCCAACAATGCAGATGAGCATAGAGTCAGGATCTTAAAAGTAAAAAGAAGTCAAGCAGTGGACTAATCAAAATTATAAAAATACAAACTACTACTCCAACCCATATTTTATATTCTTGGCATTTTTCCTTGGTGATGCAGTTGGGGGAAGGCTAGTAAGAAATTGTCCCATTAGAAGACAAATGTTGCAGTTCAATTTTTCTACCTATCTTGGGAGTGGATTTTAACCTTTAAGCTTTGTGAATCAGCTCACCCAGGATACGGTCTGTTTTCACATTGAATCTCTCAATGGCATAGTCTCAGTAGCCAAGTGAAAACCTTGCTAAAATGGGAGATACAGTTGTCACCAAAATTTCTTTGTACCTTGGGAAGTTGGGAAGACCAAAAAGGTCAATGCATTTATTGATTTTGTTTAAGACCTAGACAGCTTCTGTAGATACTGAGCAGGTAAAGGGTATTACTTGGTTACAAATTACAAAAATTCTGGAACTAAAGAACACTCTCAGTGACATTTAGGTATGCTTAGGAAATCACTAAACTATCTGGTGGAATTTATTTGTCTGTTTTGGTGGAAATCGTAAATATGATATTTCATGAGTTAGGTTCATTTTGTAAGTCAGTGCATAGGGCCTTTGTAGCTGTTGTTTTGAATTGTTTTGTTTTTAAGGGAAATGTGCAGAGTGAAGTAGGAGCTAAGTAGCTCTAATGACACCACATTTCAGCTGCCTTTAGTCTATGCTTAATGCATAGATAGGCAATTCTCCACCATTCAAAATACCAATGGAAGGAATGTCTAAAATCCATATATAATCATCATACTCTGTTAGGTTAAGTTTCAGCTATGTTCCTATGAAACTTTTACTAGAACTGTCAGTATGAGTAAAATAAAGCTATTTGTATTTTCCCTCTTTTCTGTGCCCCATCAGGGGTCTGTACCATCTAAACACCAAACAGTTGAATCTCAGGAGCATGGACCATTAATTCTAGGTGGGACCAGATTTTACAGATGAGAAGAGTAGTAGCTGAGAAATGGAGAATTGTTGGTTCAAGAAAAGTCTGGTTACTATGAAATATTTTGTAACCCAAAATTTGAGGACAGAAAAATTGAATCATGAAAACGTTAAGCAGTCAAATCCTGACTCCCCCAGAATGTGACAGGCATAACAAAACATAACATTCTAGGACTGTGGATTTTACATTAGGAATATTGCTGTCCTTTGCCAGTTGATTCCTTTAAAGAGTATCTCTTTGTTCTGGATACAGGTCATAGATTTGGTAGAAACACTATAATAAATAAACCAACAATCATTTTGAAAACATATCTTTAGAGCCCTCTGGTATTAAAACCTCACATTCCTTATATATATTAAAATAGTGAATTTCACAAGATAGTTATAATAAAACGAGATAATTATATTATTATATAAATTCAGATCACTGACTTTATGAACAAAAAGAAAAATAAAGTTATACAAGTATTTATAAAGAGAAAAAAAACTATTGTGAATTCAGATAAGACAGAAAAAGAAATCTAATATTATCATTATGGCCTCTATTTTACCTAGAAATGTTTATAAATTTGTTGTACCAGTATGAACAGCATTTTAATGGGAAAATTTTAGTACAGAATTTTAATTCAATTGAGTCATGTGTCAGTAGTATCCTTTACATGACTACCATTATTAGCCAAAGAAGTTATGAGTTCACAGCATATAGTTTGGGCACTGAGAGATTATACAGTCATGTGTCGCTTAACGACAGGGATACATTCTGAGGAATGCATCATTAGGTGATTTTGTCATTGTGCAAACATCCTAGAGTGTACTTTTACAAACCTAGATGGTATAGCCTACTACACATAGGCTATATGTTACTAATCTTATGGGACCACCATCGTATACTCAGTCCATTGTTGACCAAAACGTCGTTATGCGGTGCATGACTGTATTTTAAATTACTCATTATAAGAGAAAATGAAATCAGCTACTCAGACAGATCCTCATCACAGAAGGTCCATAAAATACATGCTAAGATCCTTTTCCAGGTGTTCAAGTAATAGGACTTGATTTGGCTGCCTTGGAGGAAGAATCATGTCTAACAGGGCACGAATACCCTCAGGACTTTGGTAACTGGGTCCTTCATGATGTATTTTTGGTTCTAGCCACACAATGATAGATATAGCCTATGCCATGAGAGAAGCAAAGGTTAGTAGGCTCAATTCCAAAACATTATGGCCGGGTGTCTGTTACATGTTAAGGGCAGTTATTTCCTCCCTAAATTCCTGAGGGGATCAGCAGGAGTGGGAAGAGTAAGAAGCGATAAGGAGAGACCTAGTGGCCCAGTGCTTCATAGTTTGGGTTTATCCTAAAGGAAGGATTGTGTGCAGCCTCTTAAGTGTATTTTCTATTAAAAAAACTATACCACCTTGAGTAAACTGGACAATAAAACTGATTTAGATCTAGTCTATAAAGTAGCTTTCTACAATATTATGTAGGCTTTTTTTTTCAAAACTACTTAAAATATCTGAATTATTTTCCAAGACCGTATGCTAATGTGTCTAACCCCAAAATAAGGATACAACTAGTTAAACTGGATAGCAGCTGAATCACAGTGGTTTAGACCTAACGGTAGAAAACCAGTTTTAGGCCGACTTAATCCTTTTCAGCACATTTTTGCTGACTGGATATAGATCTGAGAACATCATTAAAACAAAGAATAGTATATCCTTTCCCTAAGAAATCTCACAGGTTTCTTTTTTTTAAATTCTTCAGTATTCTCCCATTTTTGCTCCCCTTTCAAATTTTATTGTGGAGTAGCTAATGACTTAGAAGTGCATTTTGCGATTAACTTATCCTGGACAGTTGTTTAAGAAGTTAATTTGCTGAAAGTGAGATATTCTGTAGGTAATTTACTGAGAGGACTACGATGAGTGACTATTATTCCTGCTTTAAATTTTTTCCTGGCTAAAACTGTTGTGGCCAAGCTTCATGGCATAGAATTATAGGGTTCCAGTTGCTCATTTTTTGGTGTGTTAGAAAGAGCCAACAATCACTTTCTGAGGTGAGTCCTGATCTTACCCTGGGAAACCCCCTTAGCTCACACGCCAAGAAAACTGGGTTATGCTTGGTTCTAGTGCCTATCCTTGTTCAGACCCTCAATTTTCACAATAGGAAGGCATCCCTCCTCCAGCTCTGCTAACTGTTAAGGCCAGCATTCTACACTGGACCAGCAGCATCAAATAAACTACCTCTCACTACCTTTCAAAAGGGCAACCAAGAAAAACTATATTTGGGAGAAATTGCCTAAAGATAATGTAATACATTCTTCCTCTTAATACACTAAAACCTATCCCAGAATTAAGCCAGCTTGTCTGAAACCATATACCTGGGTCGTATCATGTGGCCCCAAATGGAATTGCTTGTCTTGAATGCCACTGGCCTATATTGAGAACGTTAAAAAGAAATAACGCCCTGAAACTTGTTGCTGTGCTTACTTTAAAGATATTGTTGAGGAAGTTCATCAATTCATTCAAAAAATATTTATTGATCCCCAGCTACATGCCAGATACTGTTGTAAGTACTAGGGAAACAACAATGAACACAACAGAGAAAGGCCCCGCTCTCATGGAGCTTGTGATAGAGTTGGGGAGGCAGTCAGTGCTGGTGAATGGGCGATCTGTGCCAGGGAGGAAAACTACAGCAAGTGATGTGGGATGGAGGTGGATCTTAAATAGAGTGGTCATGGAAATCCTCTGTGGTACAGTGACACTTGGGCAGAGACTTGCATGAAGTAAAGGAGTGAGCCATGTGGTTGCGTAGACTACAGACACGCGGCCATTGGGAACAGTAGACGTGAAGGCCCTGAAGCTGGGCAGGGCCTCGCCTGATCACAGAGCAGCCAGAAAGCCAGGGTGACTGCGGCAGTGTGAGCAAGGGGGACGGTAGTAGGAGATAAGCCAAGAGAGTAGCAGGAGGAAGATCTTGTGAGGCCTGAAAGGCCATGGTGTAGATTTTGGATTTCATTTTGAGTGTGAAGGGGAGCCACTGGAAGATGTTAGGCAGAGAGAGAGATGTGAATGAGCTTCTGTTTTAAAAGGAATGCTCTGGTCGAAAACTGGACTGTGGTTACCAGGCCGGTGGGGGTGGGGGGTGGGCACAAGGGGTGAAGGGAGTCATATATGTGGTGATGGACAAACAAAAATGTACAACCCAAAATTTCACAATGTTAGAAACCATTAAAACATCAATAAAAAATAAAATAAAAAATAAAAAAATAAAAAAAAGGAATGCTCTGGTCAATTATACCTCAATTTAAAAAAAAAAGGATGGCTCTGGCTACTCTGTGGAAAACACACTATAGAGGGGCAGGGATGGAAGCCGGGAGACAGGAAGGAGGCTATTGCAGTAACCCATGTGAGAGAGGGTGGTAGCTTGGCCTAGGATACTAGTGATGGAGATGATGGTGAAAAGTGGTCATATTCTGATACGTTTTGAAGGTAGACCTCACTGAATATGTTGATGGTAGCAAGTTACTTAACTTCAGTTTCCCCTCTAAAAATAGGGATAATAGGTACCTGTTATTGGGCTATTAATATGTGAAATGCATAGACCACTGCCTGGCATAAAGTAAGTACTCTCTTTGTTCGTTCTAATGTTATAATAATTATTATTATTATTATTATCATCACCATCATGATTATGAGTTAGATGTGAGATATGAGAGAGAAGAAGTCAGAGATGACTCTGACCTGAGCAAACTAAAAATAATGGAATTGCATTTTACTGAGATGGGAGACATTAGAAAAAGAGCAAGTTTTCACAGTGATGGGAATTCACATGATTTAATGTTTTTCTTTTTGTGTATCTCCATTGCTCTATAATGAATAACTATAAATTATGTATCCAAAAAATAAAGGGATGAAAGAAACCTAATCAAGTAATTCTAACCCATTTGATCATATAATTCATACTCTCCAAATTGAATGGTTAGAAAGTTATTTTTATAATCATGAGTTTGTAAGATTCTTTCTAAAAACACCAAGTTGGGAAAAGAAAAATCTCTCCCTGAAAACAGTACAGCACACTTGTCTTTCTCACCCCACAGATGACCCAATTTCTCCCTACACGGGCTGGTTGTTGACTATTACAGAGACCAAACAGCCACAGCCCTTACCAATGCCTTGTACTGGAGGATGCTGGGCCCCCCTGGTTGACTACCTCCCAGAGACCATCACTCCTCGGGGGCCACTCCACAGGTGAGCATCATGTGCAGGTAGAGGGAAACAACCACTTAGCTTTACTGGACTTTTCTTCCTATGAGAAGAGAGAAACCTATTCCACATCCCATCAAATGAAATGACCTTTGAAATTACAGAGACCATGTGTGACTTGAATTGCAGCTCTCAGCATATTGGCAGAGTTTGGTCCAATATTAACCAATGTGCAAAGCTGCCTTGTAGCCCTTTGAATTTTTCTTCGATGTAATCTTAATACGGGTATTCATTCTCTTACGCTTTTTAGATTGTAAGCAACTTAAAGAGAGGACCTTTGTCTTCTATTTCTCTTCATCTCTCAGCTCTTACTGCCTAGGTGACTAGTAGACTCTCCATTACGTGATTAGCTCAACTGATGTTTCTTCTTCTTGTGGAGCTCTGTGGAACGTCAGAAGTTAAGCTCCATTTCCTTGAAATAAGAGTCTTACATAATTCTTCAGCAAAGCTTAAAAGTTGTATTTAATTGTGACTTAATGATCTATAAATATATTTCCATCCTCTTTAGAAGTTGCATTAATGTCATCATTTCATTGATTAGGTGCAATATTGCAGTAATTTTTATGACTGAGATGGTGGTGGATCACAGTGTAAGAGAAGATTGGGCTCTTCATCTACCATTATTACTTCATGCTGTCTTCTTAGGTAAGACCGGATCTAAGAGGAATTCTAGCCAATAGGGTCAAAAACCTATAGAGGTAATCCATAGAGCTTTCCTTTTACATTGACATCCTGCTTTCCTCATTTCTAAAATATTTAGTCTCCTCTGTTTTTCATTGCCTTTTTGTGACATCTGCTCTAAAATTTCAGTTGACTAGCCTTTTTTAAAATTGTCCTAATACTACAATATAAATAGAGTGGTACCTCACTAATGCTATATCTATAAAGATATCCAAAACAAGTTGGGCCTCTTCAAGGGTCTTTGGCTAGATGTGATGAATTTAAAGTCATGAGGCATAGTCAGTACACAGAGAGAAAGAATATAGAGCACAGCAGGCCAAGCACAGAGATTTTTAAAATACTCAAGTTGTAGAGCAAAAATGAGAAGAGAAACAGCCAGCCAGGGAGTTCGGTTACAGAGAGATGAATAAAATTAGAATCCTTCAGTAACAGGGAGATCCAAGAAAGAGAAGAAAAAAGGAGGAATGCTAACCATGTCAAATGCTACAGAGAGGTCAGGAGAAGTCCATCTATCAGCATTTTATGAGAACATTTGATTTAAGGATTAAAACATTTTATTTTTCCTAAGCCTAACTTCTTTATGTTGGTAACGCAAACAATAACAAAGAAAACTAAACATTCTTTTACCATGTTCTGGGTATCTTGGAATCTTTACTATCCCTGGAATCTAAACGAGCTTAAAATTTGTTTATACTAAGAGATTCCACTGTTTTATTCCAGGTTTGGACCATTACCGGCCTGAAGTCTTTGAACACAGCAAGAAATTGCTCCTTCATCTCTTGATCGCCCTCTCCTGCAATAGCAGTTTTCAGGCCATTGCTTCTGTGCTCCTGCAAACTCGAGAGATGGGTGAAGCTAAGACCCTAACAGTTCAGCCAGCTTATCAACCTGAATATCTCTACACAGGTAATAAAAGAAGGAGTGGCAGGGAGCCTGAGACAGGGTCACAAATACAAGATAACTGAAGGTGTCAATGGAGCCCAGGGTCACTTCTCTGATGCTGTTACCCCACCCAACTTTCCAAGTGATAAAATAACAGTACAACAAATATGCACCATTTCACTTGATGTTAACTTAGCTCTCAGAATCCTTCTTCATTAAATATATTTTTCCTTATTATTATCACGTTGCTGCTCTCATTAAATATTTTCCTCTTGATACATCGAACATTAAAATGTCCATTGGCCAAGGGCATCAGTCTAGAACACCGAAGGATGAGAATGCAGAAAACAGTGACCATCTCCATCTCCTTGAGAGCAGGTCATTGCCAAGATGCCAGGTGTATCACTTATGTACCTTCTAGTTCCCTTGAGAAAATTTTCACTTTATGAAATGACTGGCTTTTCTGGAAGGCACCATTAGTGGAAGTCTATTAAAAACCATTGCTGTTTTGAACCAAAAATTTCTTCTTAGAAATGAGAACAGAAAGCATTAGCTTTCTGAGTCAAAGAAATTACTCTGCGGTGTCCAGCTGTTCATAAAAACTTTCCCAAAAAGGCTTGATCAGTGGTTTCCATTGAGAACCAGAACATTTAAAATATCTTAAAATGATGAACTAACAGAGTTCTTGGGCTACTTTTTTTTACCTAATTATTTTGTACATTACATTGGCACAGGTTATGGTATGGCCCTTTCATCTGTCACCACATGCTTTCTTTATAACCTTGAAAAGGATGTACATTTTATTCATCACTTATACTCAGCACTGCCTTATCTTCTGACAGACATTAACATATTTCTTTGGAAAACAAATATGAAGTCATTAACTCTAAAATATAAGGACCACTGGCCTCTGTTTAAGCTCTTTATTTTGAACTGAGCTACACTTAGGTGAAAATAATCCATCAATAAGCTCTCAGAGATACAAAACTCTCTTTACCATAGATGCTTAATTAAAAGAGTCTGAAGAGTTCTGGCTGTTCTAACTCCCCAGGATAAGGATGTATTCCATTAAGCACATGGCTTTAGGCTGAGAAAAGTGTAATGTCTGTTAAGCTGTGTATCCCTGAGTGCATCAGTTTTGCATTCACTATTAACACTGATGTGGCATTAAAATGGGTTAGAGTGGGGATTTACAAAACAAAATACAGTATACCATGGGCAGGACAAACAACAGATAGCTAAAATGATTGAATCTATAGCACACAGGGAAAGAGGTTTGGGAAGTGTCTCTTTTTCATAAACATTTATTAAATATCTGTTGAACACCTAGTTTCAACTATAGTTGCTTTCAAATCCACACTAAAAACCTATGTGATAGAAATTATTGTCTTCATCTTATTATAAATAGGAAACTGCGGTACAGAGCAGTTATATAAACTCCCTGAGATCACACAATAAATGGCAGAGATGATATTCAGACCCAGGGCTCCTCACTCTTAATTCAGTATATCCATCAGACACACCAGAACTACGTACTTTTTATGATTATTAAGGGGGAGAAAAGAGATATGGTCATGTGTATACAGTTTCAAACCCATAACACACCCAGAGATGTAGGATGATAAGCAAATATGTAGTGGAAAAAAACATAGTATTTGCTTATACCATATTTCTTTGACTACCATGAGACATTTTATTCAAATATATTAATATACACATAATATTCACAATTCTGGACACATTTACCCCCAAACATTATGTATAACTTACTCATCAGCCATTAGGTGCTGGTATCCTCAAAAATGGTATCATTCCACATATTTAAGTAATATAATTCTCAGGAATAATTTGCTAATGCAGTTAGGTCCAAATGTATAGTGGAACCGTTCATCAACCTGCACAGGTGTACGCGCGTGCGCACGCGCGCACACACACGCACCCACACCATTTCTTTTGCAGAGAGTATCAGTTAAAACACCAGAGGAGAAAATAGCAGATCACCCTTTGTTACCAAATACACTCTGGTTTACACAGCAGTGCAACTATTACATAAGCAACGAAAGAATATCAGTCTCATTTAATCATAACCATAGCCAAAATCAAGTGTTTTCTCCAAAAAGTTTAAATAACTACACACTTCTGTATGCTCACCTCCTGACCTCATTAAGTGTCCTGCCTAGCACATTCCACCTTGACCTTCTCCCACCAGGTGGCTTTGACTTCTTGAGAGAGGACCAGTCATCCCCAGTTCCAGACTCGGGGCTTAGCTCCAGTTCCACCTCCTCCAGCATCAGTCTGGGAGGAAGCAGTGGGAACCTCCCGCAGATGACCCAAGAGGCAGAAGATGCAGACACAGCTGCTGAAACGGATGAGAAGGCAAACAAGCTCATTGAGTTTCTGACGACCAGGTAATGAGGGGTTAGGAGACAGGCTGCTGTTTTCAAGTCGGTTTTTTGGGAAAATGCCATCACTTTAAAACCACACAGATGGGAAAGTGATCCCAGTGTTCTAGCAAAGTCCTATTTTCTCTTGCAAATTGCATCTTCTGGAGTTTGTGTACAAGGCAGACACTGCCAAAGTTGTCTACGTTCCCACTCATGTGCTAGTTGATGGGCAGGGAGACTTTGTGTATAATGATGATGCAGCAGATGGAGGCAGGAGATAGTGGCACCCTGCAGTGAACAAGACTTTAATCATCTATTAGAGCTGCCAGGATCTGGGAGTTCTGAGACTACGCAAAGAACATCGCTCTGGAAATCAAAGATATTAGCCACGGTCTACCCAGGAACAGCTGCAGAGGGGACCATTGTCTGCTCATCTAGTCTAAAGTGTCATTTATAAATGGAAGTCAGAAACCAGAAACAAGAGGAAGGAATCAAACTAATAATGAATCAAAATCAAGAAAAACTACAAGTGATCCTGTTTTTTCAGGTCTTCTGTTTCTTCTAATAAACAAGTTCACTTATAAGCCTTCAAAATTTCTGGCACCCTGAGGTGTCCAGTATTTGTATTAAAACATGCTCACCTGTGAGCTGGGGCGTGCTCTCCTTCCTCAGTGAGTTAAGTCCTGGAAGTCTTGTCTGCATTATGTTATCCGGTATCTCACATGATTTTTCTTTCTTGAACTAATGCATCAGTGAGGAAAGCATTTTCTCTCCTCAGTTAATGATGGTTCAGGGTATTCTGCACAGCTCTCAGCTCAATATGGGATTTAATGTGCAGGAAGCTTAGGAAGGGGGCTGATGGTGCCTACATACAGGGTACTTCAGAGACCTGAGTGCTACGTGGAGAAGAAGGGTTATTGTCACCATTCACCATTGTCAACACCACATGTTGGGAAGGGTGTTCTCTAAAATTCTCACATCTGGCTCCGTCCCATTCTTACCATTGAAAACCAAGTAGACAACAGAAGCTGTATCTTCAATTTGGTTCTATGGTATTTGGCAACCTAATGATGTAATCCTGATAAAAGCATTATCTCTGCAAATGTTCAGATGTGCAAATTAAGCCTGTGTCTAAATCTATATTTTATTTAACACTTTATGTCATTTTATTTAACACACACTTACGTGGCACCTGTTTTGTGCCACACACTGTTCTGGTGAATTGAGAGGTTTTAATTTTGTGAGGTTTTAATTTTATAAGTAAAACATAAGAGTCTGTCTCCACAAATTAGCTAGGTCTGCTTTGAGTATGCTCTTAAGCTTTATAAGACTGAAATTTACCCCCAAATGAATTAGTAAAATTTTAAACACTTATATTGCACCTTTGGAGTTAGAACTGCATATGGGGCTTTAAAAATGCAAAATGATAGCTATATTTTGTATGTTTTTGTGTGTTTTATTTAAGGGCATTTGGTCCACTTTGGTGCCATGAAGACATCACGCCCAAAAATCAGAATTCGAAGAGTGCTGAACAGCTCACTAATTTTCTGCGTCATGTTGTATCTGTATTTAAAGATTCCAAATCAGGTACTTCATCCTATTTCCCTGAATCCCACTTTCAGCATTTTTCTATAATGGAGCTCATTCTCCCCATATGACTACACACCCTATCTATGGTCCTGCATTTGGCATCCATAGCAGAAGAATATTCATAAGGGACTTGTGAAGCTTATTTCAGATGTGCCTCACTGAATGATAGTTAATGTCATGTATATTTGCATTATACTCTATGAAATAACTTCCCCAAGGTCCCTATTCTCCTTCATTTATCTCACTAGAATTAAACTGTGCCTATAATATTAATTTTATTTAAATCTTATTGGTTGACTGTCATCAGGCTCAACTGTGAGAAACTGTCAGCCTTGCAAACTGGTTTAGAAAAAAAGAATTTTATGATAAAATGTTGTTGACTTTAAAAGTATTTGCTCACAAGTCCTGTGCCAATGACTATTCAATATCCTGAACACAATGTGACTCTTATTTAGACTATAGGAGCATCATAATATTTAAGCCCTTAGCTGAATTCCATTCAGATTCAACTTGGCCTGAGCTGATTTGTGTGTGAAATTTAAATTTGGTTCCTCAGCATGACGCAACGACTCTCTCTACCTTTTGCACACACCAGGCTGGCCATATTGAATATGGCTCATTGGCTTTCCCAGCTGCTCTGATAATTAGCACATCCCACAGGTTGAAACATTCCAGATTAGCCACATCTCTTCATTATCAGTGAATACTTGCTAAAAACCAAAATATACTGATAGACTGAAATGGGAAAGTCATTCCAGGAATAGGATTGCCATTTCTTGTTTTGAGGTTCCTCTTTGGAATTTCTTTGAAATTCCTCTTATATTGATATTTTCCCCACTTAAAAGTCACTCAATAATTGAACAGAGCCCAAAGGAAGAAATTTACTGTTTCTGTGTGAACTGTTAATTTGTCTAAAACTCTTGATTGTATGAAGATCATAAAAATGAGAAAATATACGAATGCCTCATACTGTATTCTCAGAGGCTGCTTGAGGCTGCTTAGAGTCTAAGTCTTCTCACATGTTGCCCAAGATATTTTTACCCACTACAGTTTCCTTGTCCATCTCTGCTTTCTGCCTGTTTCCACTACAGCCCAATAAAATGTGTTCCTGGAAACACTTGTATTAGTCAGGGTAGCATAGCTGCTATAACAAACAACCCCCAAGCTCAGAAGCCTAACACAATAGAAAGTTATTTCTGGATCGCATAATAGTTCAGTTTGGATGTTTGGCAAGCAGCCTTACACCTGCTGCTTCAGAGACCCCCCATTCTGTGGCTCTGCCAGCCCCCAGGCTCAGAGGCCTCTACTAGTCCCTCTGCATCCAGCCAGCAGGTGGAGGAACAGCGAGCGAGTGGAGGATTACTCAGGAGGAATTTACATGCCAGGCTTGAACGAGGCGTCCAGTGCCTCTTCCCACATTCCACTGGCCAGAACTCAGGCACGAGGTCACATCTAACTGCAAAGAAGGCTGGGAAATGTGGGTTCACTGTGTGACTGGAGACGAAAAGAATTATTTCCTTTTCTCTGCCACACATTCAATAGCTTTTCCCAAAGGACATTGTCATAGTGGTTGGGGGGGTTCTGCAATCCTACTAGTATAGTTGTAGCATTATGATTTGAATAAGCTTTTGTTCATTGCCAGGGGACCTAACCCCACATATAAAATGGCTTAAGTAGGAAAATATGTTTTGAAAAGCAAAATAAACACATAAAAAACTATGTTGAAACATGACCCATTCCTCAGTTGTGAACTGCCTGTCTGGGTTTACTCCTGTATTTCCCACCCTAAGTCTATTTTCCAGGACCCTTATTTATTCTGCAGGAACATTTGCTTGTACGGTCTACATGTCCCTAGGGTCAAACAGCCAAGCAGCAGCTAAGAACAATCACAGTGAATTATCCCTCCTGGTCCAGTTTCCGGTGAAAATCAAATGTGCCACAGGGCCCTCCAGATCATGGAGACAGCAGAATCGCTGTTTTCATCATCCTCTGACTCTCGTAGCCTGGTCTTCTCCCTGCAGAGAGGCACAGCGTGTGTACGGTTTAATGGCCCAGAATTCAATCATGGGTTTTACCTTATATTTTCATCTCCATCTGACCAAATGGTTTTCCAATGATTGAGATTACCTTCACGCTATTGGAAGAATAAATATTCAGCTGAAAGTTTAAATTTTGGCTGCCTTCTTTGCAGTGTCTACATATCTGCATATTTATAGTCTATTCTGAAGAGCAGAGACTTTGGCACAGGCCTTGGTTGTGTGTAGAGTTGACTAAATCCCCTAACTGCCTTCCTCGACATACACAAGTCCTCTGAAAATTTGTTTCTAACAAATTCTCTTATGAAAAAAGGAGTATTCTTTGTAAAAAGTAGTACAGAAGAGCAATGTAGAAAAATAGCAGGGCAATAAATAATAAGACATTTGTGAGCACATATCATGTGTCAGACACTGTACTAAGCACTTTTCGAGTTGTTTAATTTTCACAACAACTCTATGAGATAGATGCTGTTATTCACAAGTTAAAGATAAGGAAACAGGCTCACAGAGAATACCTTTCTTTCCCAGAGACTCAAAACCTCTAATCCAAAACCAGGACCATCTTGCTCCACGCTTCTGACTCTTTCTACTATACTATGCCTCCTTAAGATTTATTCAAATGTGTTTTTTATTTTAAAGTGGTAAGTAAGTACCACCAGGAGGTACTTCTGTGCAGTTAGCCTGTTTTAAACTTACAGATAACTGATGCCCCAGAGTTGGCAGAGTAGCGGCTGACCTACTCTCTGGCCTCTTTGTGCCCTAGGTTTCCATCTGGAGCAACACTTGAGTGAAGTTGCGTTACAGACAGCCCTCGCAAGCTCTTCAAGGCACTATGCTGGTCGGTCCTTCCAGATATTTCGGGCACTCAAACAACCTCTGTCAGCACATGCCTTGTCTGACCTTCTCTCAAGACTGGTAGAGGTGATTGGAGAACATGGAGATGAGATTCAGGTATAGAAGGAAAGACCACTGAACTCATCCTTCTCTCATTTCAAAGATGAGGAGTTAACTTTCTTTGAGCCTTCTTTCTCTTGCAAATTATTCCAGCCATTTGGACATGTATAATTTATAAAAACAAATTTTTTTTTTGTTTTAGTGAGGAAGATTAGCCCTGAGCTAACAGCCATTGCCAATCCCCCTCTTTTTCCCGAGGAAGATTGGCCCTGAGCTAATATCTATGCCCATCTTCCTCTATTTTGTATGTGGGACGCCTGCCACAGCATGGCTTGATAAGCAGTATGTAGGTCCGCGCCTGGGATCCGAACCTGTGAACCCTGGGGCCACCGAAGCAGCGCACGCGAACTTAACCACTATCCCACCGGACCGGCCCTTATAAAAAAGAAATTTTAAAGGTTGACTTTTATATTTACAAAAATCACTGCAAGGAGCATTGCTCTAGAAATTCAATGGATACTGGTTTATTGAGCCAACAACTGAAATCCTTGGGTGACTCCTTCTTTGTTGTTTTTGTTGTTGGTTTTATTTGGCAGAGGATAGGGGAGTTATTTTGTGTTGTTTTGTCTTTTTGCTAACAACCTAGGATGCAGCTGTGCAATCTCCCCACCCAGAGAAGGGATCTCCATTGTATCTATGCAAAGCACCCCTCTCTGTATGGTTAGCCTTCAGTAAACTGAGACGAGCTAAAGAAATAATGGAGAGAGTAGATGCCACAAGAAGACCCTGTAGACTAGGGACTCCAGAGACTGGGGAGCTGGGCAGCTTGGAAGCCAAGGGCATTACCAGCTCTGTAGCTTGGCCAAGTCCTTCCTTTCCATCAGAAATGTTCCTGCATCTCAGGAGGCCTGCACGCCAATAGACTCTAGCTTCTTTTCTTCCTTCTGGCCATTGGAAAATGCCACTGAGGCACAGCCCTTCTCATACCTCATCTCTTAATCTCTGGCTTTCATACATTGCCATTCTGTATTTCACATGCCTGGCATCCCCCTCAGCAAGGGGCCATGCTGGTTCCCTTTAGCCTTGCCTCCTCCCTGTTGGATTTCAAATGAGATTGATCTGTTGAGGACCTCAGACCTAGGCAAATAAATCTTCATGATTATCTGCTAACTTCTAAGCCATCTGAATTTCCCAAGTGGCCTTTAAAATTTGTTTTTAGACTTCGTAAATTGAAGTAGCAATGCTTGTCTAGCTTTCAATATTACCATTATTTGAATAAAGTTTCATTAATTAAATTTATCTGCAGGAAGTTACCAGTAGTTATAAGCAGTATCAAATGTTGTCTTTTCGTGTTTGGCAGGGTTATGTAATGGAAGCACTCCTTACCTTGGAGGCTGCCGTGGATAACTTGTCTGACTGCTTGAAGAACAGTGATCTCTTAACTGTGTTATCTCGGTGAGAACCAGCTTAATGACATTTGGAAATCAAATATACTGTACGGAATATTTGGGAGACGCCTGGACTTTGGGCAAAGTCCAAAGAACAAGTCTAGTCTTTGAAGTCTATTTATGACCTAACAAAGTATATATGACATTTTCTTAAGTTAAATGAAAAAGGAAGTTACAACACACACACATATATACACATTATATAAGTATTTTAAAATGTCAGGAAGGTAGACACCAAATGTTATGTCTAAATAATACAAATATTAATGATTTTTCATTTTCTTTTTTATCTGAGTATTTTTTCAAATTTTATATCATAATTATCCTATTTATTACATTGTAAACTAAAACTAAATATTACTTTTCAAATGAATGTACACAAAACTCATGTTAAGCATCACTACAAAAATAGTTGGAATAAATGTTGATTTTACTTGCAGAAATTCCTACCTTAGGATCTTTTTTATTTTTTAATTCCTTTTGCTCCTGCCAATGTTTAATAACCCATTTCAAATCATTCACAATTCCATATTCTGTTTGTATAATTGAGTTCATCTTGCTTGAAATTGAGTCACTGGTGTTATCTTATATCACACTGGGCCTTGTTTCATTTTTAAGGCAAGCATTTTTTGTGGATAAGTAATTTTGGTATGATTGCTAACATCATACATACTTATCTATATAAACCTACAGATTTATCTAAATCAATAAATATTTATCAAGAATGTTGATAGTTTTATCTTTGTAGCCTGAAATAAGCTTAGAAGTCATTTTTCATAAATTTTGATAAGTGCAAAAAATTTCCTTTGACACAAATATTTACTAACTTTTTTTCTTTTAAGATAATATCATTTCCATTTCTGTTCTCCTTTTCAGTCAGTTAATAGAATATTAAAGTTTGTACCTATCAGGCACTTTTTTTGTGTGTCTGTGAGGAAGATCTGCCCTGAGCTACCCTCCGATGCCAATCCTCCTCTTTTTTTTTTCTTTTTCTTCTTTTCTTTCTTTTTTTTTTTTTTTTTTGCTGAGGAAGATTGGCCCTGAGCTAACATCCGTGCCCACCTTCCTGTTTTATATGGGACACTGCCACAGCATGGCTTGACAAGCAGTGCGTCGGTGTGCACCCAAGATCCGAACCTGCGAACCCCGGGCCACCAAAGTGCAGCATGCACACTTAACCACTTGTGCCACCGGGCCGGCCCTATCAGGCACATTTTATTTCATAATTACACCTACTCAAATTCAAACAAAAGATAAATAAAAGATCAGTAAACTTCCTGGCCAACTGCATATTTCTTTAACCTTTCAGTAAGCAGAAGTCAGTATTAGGTTTTGTTGTTTTGTTGGTGAAGGTTGTTCTGGTGAAGTTTTGTTTTTCATAGCTCTAAGTTTAAGAATAAGGAAATTTATCCCTGTAAGTTTAAGAATATGAGGGAAAAAAAAAAAGAATAAAAAGTAGTGTTTCCAAAGAATAGCTTCTTTCCCTCATTGTTCATTGGTGGATCTTAAAAGGACTAGCTGTTCACCAAAGTATGCTGGCCGTCTATTGAACTTTTTTTACTTTTATACCCAGCTCTTCATCACCAGATTTAAGCTCCAGCACTAAACTAACAGCAAGCAGAAAGAGCACAGGACAACTAAACGTGAACCCTGGAGCAGCCAGTGGCAACACAGCGACTGCAGAACGGAGCCGGCATCAAAGAAGCTTCTCTGTGCCCAAGAAGTTTGGTGTTGTTGACCGATCCTCAGACCCACCTCGGAGTGCCACACTGGACAGAATTCAGGCTTGTACCCAGCAAGGCCTCTCCTCAAAAACCAGAAGCTCATCCTCTTTAAAGGACAGCCTCACAGACCCATCACACGTAAACCATCCAACCAACCTGTTGGCCACCATCTTTTGGGTGACAGTGGCCTTGATGGAATCTGATTTTGAGTTTGAATACCTAATGGCCTTGAGACTGTTGAATAGACTATTGGCTCACATGCCACTCGATAAAGCTGAGAACCGAGAAAAACTTGAGAAACTCCAGGCGCAGCTCAAGTGGGCGGACTTCTCAGGGTTGCAGCAGCTGCTGCTGAAAGGATTCACCTCCCTCACCACCACAGACCTTACCCTGCAACTTTTCAGTTTGCTGACGCCAGTGTCCAAAGTATCCATGGTGGATTCATCTCAAACCATTGGTAAAGCCAACATCGCTCACTCCCTTACAATTCTGGTGGTGGTTGTGTTCATGTTTAGTGTAATAAGATAATGTAGGCTTACTGCTTTTAACAATCTGCTTAGAAATGGTTCTTTGGGAATAGTTTTTCTTTTAAAATTCTATACAATGTAAGTCTTAATTATTTATATTGTAGAAAAGATATTTTTAAGGCAATAGCATAAAAGGGGCAGAAGTAATATGTAAGATATTAGTCATTTCTTTATGTTTTCCAGATATAATTGCAGATACTGTTAGTTTATTCCATTGCTCTTATACCGACATTTTTTCCTTTTTTCTTAACTCCTAAATCTTCTGGGTTTTTTTTTTTTTTTTTGTGAGGAAGATCAGCCCTGAGCTAACATCCATGCCAGTCCTCTTTTTGCTGAGGAAGACCGGCTCTGAGCTAACATCTATTGCCAATCCTCCTCCTTTTTTTCTTCCCCCAAAGCCCCAGTAGATAGTTGTATGTCATAGTTGCACATCCTTCTAGTTGCTGTATGTGGGATGCAGCCTCAGCATGGCCGGAGAAGCAGTGCATCGGTGCGCGCCCGGGATCCGAACCCGGGCCACCAGTAGCAGAGTGCGTGCACTTAACCACTAAGCCATGGGGCTGGCCCTTAACTCCTAAATCTTTTATTTTTCTTAGCCTTTCTTTTCCTCTTGAAAAGTCTCTTGGTTCCCTATTCTTTTGAATTAAGCCAAATCAACAAACTAGATTTTTAATACCATGGCATGTGGCTCAGAATTCTTTTCATGAAGCCAGAGCTTAACACAGTGGTAATAACAATCCTCATCATTTTAAAGAGTCTTTTGATTACATGAGTAAGACTTAAATTGATTAGCCTATGTCCTCTCATACAGGTTTTCCTTAAAATATATTTTTTGATAAAAACTTCAAACTAGTGCTAGTCATTTTAATCTGCTTTTAAAAATCTATGCCAGTCATTCTTATTTACAGTCCACAGAAAGACAGCCACTGTATCTGAAAATTACAGATCTACTTCAGTGACTCCTTTGCAACTGGTGCCACTGTGATTGTACATTTTTCTTGGATTTTGTTAGATCATATTAAAACTGCTTCCAAAGACTGCTTTTGCATCACCTCAGAATAAAATCTGTAATATGCCTTCCCACCGTTAACAGTTAAAATGCATCATATTCACCTATCTCCATTTTATCTTCTCTAATCCAGGGTTTCCACTGAATGTTTTGTGTCTCCTGCCCCAGCTGATTCAGCATTTTGAAAATCCCAATCAGTTCTGTAAAGATATAGCCGAAAGGATCGCTCAGGTATGACTTACGGTTCCACAGTCAGGCAAGTCCACACAGGCCTTCAGGAAGGCTCAATGTTGGACAGAAATGACCAGGCTCAGAGAGGGCAATGAGTTTCACAAAAACTGAAAATAATAACTGATATCATTAGTAATTTATGTCTCTGGGTGGCTGATGCACATTGTCTTTTCTGGGTTCATTATTAAAAAAACCAGGTGGAAAGAATTAGTGAAAATTATATTAGCTAATTACTAAGATAAGCACTTCTGCAGCCTACCAAAAAAAAGGATAATCTATTCTCTAGACTGTCAGGACTTATAGCAAAATTGCTAACATTTCTTCCTATGACCAGGCTATTTTATCCCTAATTTATTTTCTTCTCTTAAAAGGTTTGTTTGGAAGAGAAGAACCCCAAACTTTCCAATCTTGCACATGTCATGACTCTTTATAAAACACACAGCTACACGAGGGACTGTGCCACATGGGTCAATGTGGTCTGTCGATACCTTCATGAAGCATATGCTGACATTACCTTGAATATGGTTACCTACCTGGCAGAGGTAAGCTCTTCAATTAAGGGTAAAATCTGTCATAATTTCTATGGGTAAAATATTTATATGGAACTAATAATATTCTTAATTTCATTTATTGAGTGCCTATTATATATTATCATAGATGCTGTATGAAATCATTTTAAATCCTCACAACCACCCAGGGATGTAGATACTATTATAATAAAGAATCTGAGGCTCAGCCAGGTTAAGAAATCTGCCCTAAGTTTAAAGCAGCAGAGCCAGCCTTTGAACGGAGGTACAGCTGCCTCCAAAGCTTAAACTCCTTCTTTTTACTACACTAATACCTGTCAGCACATGGCAGAGACAAAGAACTTTTATCCTAGTTACTCTGGGTGTTCACATCTTCTTTAAGGAGTTACTATATGGCTTGATGTGTTTAATGGTTGTTGGCTCTGAACTAATTAACAAAACATACATTTTGAAATCAACTTTTTATCTTCATCTTTTATGTTTGCTTTTAAAACTGGAATGGGATTTTTGTTCTTATACAAATGTGTTTCTACCACATTTGTTACAAACTCCTACTCTGACTTCTGTGTATGTTGTTGATAGAAATACACAGCATATGGGGCAAGTGATGAAATGTATTCCATTTAGCACCTCCAGTCACCAACAAGGTCATAAAATCTATAAGGCAAATGATTGATAACAGCTACCTTGTTTTAGTATTTTCAGTGTACCTTTCCCTTTTGGGGCATGTAATCATACCTTGCTAGGGCCTTTTCAGAAGCGATGAGGACGGTCCATTCTACTTTTTCCTTTAGTTATGTCCCCAATTCAGAATGCAGACAGGTTAAAGAATCAATCATTTTCTGAAAGGCTCCACAAGACTGAAAGCCTCTACCTAGAAGAGGGTAGTTGCCCCATCCATCAACATTTATGGTTGATCCTGCAGGACTTTGATTTGCAATACGGATCAGCACTATGGGGGCTGTATTCAGACTGTCAACAGCCAAGGATTCCTTTGCTCTTTCCACACCCCCATTCCTAGCATTTTAAAAGACCTCTCATAAGTGCCACCTGGCTGCTTTGGATAATCACCTTGGTCACATCTGTCCCTGCAAGAGTTACTAAGCAAGCACACACATACCTCAGCACATAAGAAGTACCAGCATAACCGATGCGAGTGCCCTGCTTATGAAGGCAGAGGATGCCTGTTGCAAAACAAGGTGAAGTGTGAGATAGCAAGGAGGCAAAACTTGCTTGGATCACTAGACACAGAAGTTTCAGAAATCCAAATGGGATGTGATATATACATACAATAGAATATTATTCAGAATTAAAAAGACATGATGTACTGATGTATGCTACAACATAGATGAACCTTGAAAACGTTATGCTAAGTGAAATAAGCCAGACACAGAAGGACAAATATCGAGTGACGTCAGTATCATGGTGGAGTGAGCTTCCCGCACTGAACTCTCCCCCTCTAAGACACAACAAAAAGGACATTCATATTCCAACAGAAGCTATTCACACAACACAGGGGACGTCTGAGGCACCCAGGCAGCCGTACACCCGAGGACTGAGGTGCTGGAATCCCCAGAGTAAGTGGAAGGAGGTAAGAGGAGCTCCCTTCCTTCCCCAAGGACTGCGACCCAGAGACCAAGACCACACGGCTCTCAGAGGAGGGGGAGGGGCAGCTCGCCGTGTGAAAACCGGAGTTCTCTAAGACCCCTCACAGCCCGAGGGAATCCCCCTATGGAGGGAGCAGAACTATTGTGAGGGTAGTTTCAACAAACTAGCCCCTCAGGAGAGCAGAGAGCGACAGCAAGGCAAGAAACCTCTGAGATCGAGGAGGCGAAAGTAAGCACCCCTCCCCGCCCCGCCCGACTAGCGCTTCAACACAGCAGCACTTCAGCTCAGCCCCGTCCCCAGAGGCAGCAGCCCCCAGGCGCCCGGCCCGACCAGCAGTGGGGTGAGCCTGCATCCCCGCACCAGAGGCAGCGGCAGCTTAGTCCCCGCCACACCACAGCCCCAGCTGCTCCAGCTGGACCAAGCCACGGCCCCAGCTTCCCCAGCTCCACTGTGCCATGGCCCCAGCTCTTTTGGCTGGAACATGCCCCACACCCAGCTCCTTCAGCTTGACCACCCTCCTGCCCCCCCGGCTCCAGCAGCTTCGGCTTGGCCTGTGCGCAGGCTCCAGCTGACTTGGCGCCAGCAACTTCGGCCTACCGCACTCCAGTTCCAGCCTCTTTGGCCCAGCGCACTCCAGTTCTGGCTTCTATGGCCCAGCTGCGCTCCAGCTCCTCCTTCTTCAGCCCAGCACACTCCAGTTCCAGCTTCTTTGGCCCAGTGACACTTCAGCTGCAGCTGCTTCTGCTTTAACTGACCCGCACGTGAGCCCCAGCTGCTTCAGCCTAGCTGTACTGCAGCTCCAGCTGTTTCCACGGTTCCCCCCCGAGCAGCCTCCACTCAGCCACACCGCAGATCAGCCAGGGGCCAACAAGAGTGTTGACGGATTGAGGCAGGCCAGAATACACAGCCCTTGACCCCCACCCAGTGGCAGCAAGAGGAAACTGCAACCATATATTTTCACTATGAGGAAAGGTAAACCAACACAGACAGGCACCATGCAAAAATATATTAAAACTCCAGACCAAAAAGAAGATGACAAGTACCCAGAAGTCAACCCGGAAAGCACAGAAATTTATAACCTTAACAACAGAGAATTCAAAATAGCCATCATAAAAAAGCTTAATGAAATATAAGAAAACACAGACAGACAATTCAGTGAAATCAGGAGTTTCTTCACAAAAGAGATTGAAACTATTAAAAAAAAAAAATCAGAAATCTTAGAGGGGCCAGCCCCCTCTAAGCAGTTAAGTGCGTGCGCTCCACTACTGGCGGCCCGGGTTCGGATCCCTGGCGCGCACCAACGCACCGCTTCTCCGGCCATGCTGAGGCCACGTCCCACATACAGCAACTAGAAGGACGTGCAACTATGACATACAACTATCTACTGGGGCTTTGGGGGCAAAAAGGAGGAGGATTGGCAATAGATGTTAGCTCAGATCTGGTCTTCCTCAGCAAAAAGAGGAGGATTAGCATGGATGTTAGCTCAGGGCTGATCTTCCTCACAAAAAAAGAAAAAAAAAGAAATCTTAGAGATGAAAAACACCATAGAGGAGATAAAGACAAATCTGGAAGCCTTCAGCACCAGAGCTGACAAGAGGAAAGAATTAGCAATATTGAGGACAGCAATGCAGAAGTGCTCCAGATGGAGGAGGAAAGAGAACTAAGACTAAAAAGAAATGAAGAAACTCTCCAAGAAATATCCAACTCAATTAGGAAATCCAACATAAGGATTATAGATATTCCAGAGGGAGAAGAGAGGGAAAAAGGAGCAGAGAACTTGTTCAAAGAAATAATAGCTGAGAACTTCCCAAACCTGGGGAAGGAGCTGGAAATACCAGTAGATGAAATCAATAGATCTCCTAAATATATCAACACGAAAAGACCCTCTCCAAGGCATATAGTAGTAAAGGTGGCAAAAGTAAGCAACAAAGAAAAAATATTAAGGGCAGCTACACACAAAAAAAATAACATACAAAGGATTTCCTATCAGGCTCTCAGCCGATTTCTCGACAGAAACTTTACAGGCTACAAGAGAGTGGAACGATATATTCAAAATTCTAAAGGACAAAAACTTTCAGCCAAGAATACTCTAGCCAGCAAAAATATCCTTCAGATTTGAGGGAGAAATAACAACTATCCCAGATAAACAAAAGGTAAGGGAGTTAATTGCCACAAGACCCCCACTACAAGAAGTGCTCAAGAAGGCCCTCATCACTGAGAAAAAAAGAGAAAGGGGATTCAAAGTTTTGAACAAGGAGGAAAATAGGTCAACAAACCAGAAAAATCGCAGTCCTCTATCAAAATAGATTAGCAAACACTTAATTATAAAACCAAAGATCAAGAGAAGGTAAGCACCAAGCATAAATATAACCTTATCATGTTAAACACGAACTCATAACACAAGAAGGAATAAGATGTGACAACAATAACATAGAAGGGGAAGAGGAATCGACTTAGTCTAAGGGAATAAGAGGCCATCAAAAAATGGACTATCACATCCACGAAATTTTTTATATAAACCTCATGGTAACCACTAACCAAATAATCAGAACAGAATCACACACAATAAAGAAAGAGAAAACTAAGAGAACCCCCATAGAGAACTACCAAACTGCATTGGTAGTCCGAAACACATGGGACAAGAAACAAAACAAATGCAAAAGAACCGGAAAAAGAGTGATAAAATAACAACAAGCAGCCCCCATATATCAATAATCACCCTAAAGGTAAATGGACTGAACTCTCCAATCGAAAGACACAGAGTGGTGGGATGGATTAAAAAACAAGACCCAACAATATGCTGCCTCCAGGAAACACATCTCAGCTCTAAAGACAAACACAGGCTCAGAGTGAAAGGATGGAAGACAATACTCCAAGCTAATGGCAAACAAAAGAAAGCAGGTGTTGCCATACTTATATCAGACAAAGTTGACTTCAAGATAAAACAGGTAATGAGAGACAAAGATGGGCAATATATAATGATAAAAGGGACACTCCACCAAGAAGACATATTACTTTTAAATATATATGCACCCAATACAGGAGCACCAAGGTACATAAAGCAACTATTAACAAACCTAAAAAGAGATATTAACAACAACACAGTAATAGTAGGGGATCTTAACACCCCACTCTCATCAATGGACAGATCATCCAAACAGAAAATAAATAAGGAAATAATGGACCTAAATGAAAAACTAGATGAGATGGACTTAATAGACACATACAGAGCACTCCATCCAAACACAGCAGATTACACGTTCTTCTCAAGTGCACATGGAACATTCTCAAGAATAGACCATATCTTGGGAAAAAAGGCATGCTTATAAAATTTAAGCAGATTGAAATCATAACAAGCATCTTTTCAGACCATAATGCCATGAAGTTAGAAATCAACTTCAAGGAAAAAACTAGGAAGGTGACAAAGCTGTGGAGACTCAACAACATGCTACTAAACAACCAATGGATCATTGATGAAATTAAAGGAGAAATCAAAGCATATCTGGAGATGAATGAAAATGAAAATACACCATACCAACTCATATGGAATGCAGCAAAAGCCCTCCTGAGAGGGGAAACTCACAGCAATACAGGCCCACCTTAACAAACAAGGAAAAGCCCTAATACGCAACCTCAAACTACACCTAACAGAACTAGAAAAAGAAGAACAAACAAAGCCTAAAGTCAGCAGAAGGAGGGAAATAATAAAAATCAGAGCAGAAATAAATGAAATTAAAATTAAAAAAACAGTAGAAAGGATCAATGAAACAAAGAGCTGCTTCTTTGAGAAGATAAACAAAATTGACAAACCTTTAGCCAGACTCACCAAGCAAAAAAGAGAGAAGGCTCAAATAAATAAAATTAGAAATGAAAAAGGAGAAATTACAACAGATACCACAGAAATACAAAGGATTATAAGAGAATACTATGAAAAACTATATTCCAACAAATTGGACAATCTAGAAGAAATGGATAAATTCCTAGACTCATAACAACCTCTGAAAACTGAACCAAGAAGAAAGAGAGAACCTGAATAGACCAATCACAAGTAAAGAGATTGAAACAGTAATCAAAAACCTCCCAAAAAATAAAAGTCCAGGACGTGATGGCTTCTCTGGAGAATTTTACCAAACATTGAAAGAAGACTTAATACCTATCCTTCTCAAAGTATTCCGAAAAATAGAGGAAGATGGAACACTTCCCAACACATTCTACGAGGCCAATATCACCCTGATACCAAAGCCAGGCAAAGACAACACTAAGAAGGAAAACTACAGACCAATATCCCTGATGAACATAGATGCAAAAATCCTCAACAAAATATTGGCAAACCGAATACAGCAATACGTTAAAAAGATCATACACCATGATCAAGTGGGATTTATACCAGGGACACAGGGATGGTTCAACATCTGCAAATCAATCAATGGTGATACACCACATTAACAAAACGAGGAATAAAAACCATATGATCATCTCAATAGATGCAGAGAAGGCTTTTGACAAGATCCAACATCCATTTATGATAAAAACTCTCAACATAATGGGTATAGAAGGAAAGTACCTTAACATAATAAAGATCATATATGACAAACCCACAGCCAACATCATACTCAATGGAGAACAACTGAAAGCCATCTCTCTGAAAACAGGGACAAGACAAGGGTGCCCACTCTCACCACTCTTATTCAACACAGTACTGGAGGTTCTGGCCAGAGCAACTAGGCAAGAAGAAGGAATAAAAGGAATCCAAATAGGCAATGAGGAAGTGAAACTCTTGCTCTTTGCAGATGATGTGATCTTATATATAGGAAACCCTAAAGAATCCATTGGAAAACTATTAGAAATAATCAACAACTACAGCCAAGAGGCAGGGTACAAAATCAACTTAACAGAAATCAGTTGCATTTCTATATACCAACAATGAACTAAAGAAGACAATCCCATTTACAATTGCAACAAAAAGAATAAAATATTTAGGAGTAAATTTAACCAAGGAAGTGAAAGACCTATACAATGAAAACTATAAGACATTATTGAGCAAAATCAATGATGACATAAAGAAATGGAAAAATATTCCATGCACTTGGATTGGAAGAATAAATATAGTTAAAATGTCCATACTACCTAAAGCAATCTACAGATTCAATGCAATCTCAATCAGAATCCCAAGGACATTCTTCACAGAAATAGAACAAACCAACATGGGGGGAACAAAAGACCCCATATAGCTAAAGCAATCCTGAAAAAGAAGAACAAGGCTGGAGGAATCACAATCCCTGACTTCAAAACATACTACAAAGCGATAGTAATTAAAACAGCATGGTACTGGTACAAAAACAGACACGTAGATCAATGGAACAGAATTGAAAGTCCAGAAATAAAACCTCATATCTATGGGCAGCTAATCTTTGACAAAGGAGCTAAGGACATACAGTGGAGAAAGGAAAGTCTCTTCAATAAATGGTGCTGGGAAAACTGGACAGCCACTTGCAAAAGAATGAAAGTAGACCACCTTCTTTCGCCATACAGAAAAATTAACTCAAAATGGATCAAAGACCTGAAGGTGAGCCCTGAAACTATAAAACTCCTGGAGGAAAATATAGGTAGTACACTACTTGCCATCAGCCATAAAGGGATCTTCTTGAATTCCATGTCTACTCAGACAAGGGAAACAAAAGAAAAAATAAACAAACTCTTCATCAGATTAAAGAGCTTCTACAAGGCAAATGAAACCAGGATCAAAATGAATAGGGAACCCACCAGCTGGGAAAAAAAATTTGCAAACTGTATATCTGACAAGGGATTAATCTCCATAATATATAAAGAACTCACACAACTGAATAACAAAAAAACAAACAACCCAATCAAAAAATGGGCAGAGGAAATGAACAGACACTTCTCCAAAGAAGATATACAGATGGCCGATAGGCACATGAAAAGATGCTCAACATCACTAGTCATTAGGGAAATGCAAATCAAAACCACACTAAGGTATCACCTTAACACCCGTTAGAATGGCTATAATCACCAAGACAAAAAGCAACAAATGCTGGAAAGGCTACGGAGAAATGGGAACCCTAGTCCACTGCTGGTGGGAATGCAAACTGGTGCAGCCTCTATGGAAAACAGTATGGAGATTCCTCAAAAAATTAAAAATAGAAATACCTTATGATCCAGCTATCCCACTACTGGGTATCTACTCAACAAACCTGAAATCAACAATCCAAAGAGGCTTATGCACCCCTATGTTCATCGCAGCATTATTCACTATAGCCAAGAAGTGGAAGCAACCCAAGTGTCCCTCGACTGATAAATGGATAAAGAAGATGTGGTATATATATGCCATGGAATATTACTCAGCCATAAAGAAAGACAAAATCGTCCCATTTGCAACAACATGGATGGACCTGGAGGGTATTATGTTAAGTGAAATAAGCCAGAAAGAGAAAGACAAACTGCATGATTTAACTCATATGTGGAAGATAAACCAACACACACACAGATAGAACTGTTTGGTGGTTACCAGGGGCTAGGGGGGTGGGGGGTGGGCACAAGGGGTGGAGGGATGCACTTATATGGTGACTGATAAACAATAATGTACAATAAAAATTTCACAATAGAAAAATATATATAAACTAAAAAATTTTTTTAAAAAAGGACAAATACCGTTCCACTTATATGAGGTACATAGAATAGGCAAATTTATAGAGACAGAAAGTAGAATAGCAGTTCCATTTTAACCACGAGCTGGGGACAGGAGGTAATGGAGAGTTATTTTTTTATGATTACAGAGTTTCAGTTTGGGATGATAAACAAGTTCTGGAAATAAATAGTGGTGATGGTTGCGCAACAATGTGAATGTACTTAATGCCACTGAATTGTACAATTAAAAATGGTTAAAATGGTAAATCTTCTGTCATATATATTTTACCACAATTTAAAAAATAAATAAAAAATGGATTACCTAGTTTGTTCTATTCATCCCTTATCACAAATTGTAACCAAAAAATTTTATTACAAACGTACCTTCCCACCATATAGAATATATATTCACTCCTATTTCAGTTACTCACTTGTTCTTTCAGGTGCTGGCCAGGCACATACACATATTTTTCGGTAGCTGTGGTCAGTATTTCCACTGAACCTGCTCTGTTCACTTAACATTAACTTTGTGTGTGTATTTCCATGTGTTGACATGGCTCACACAGTGTCATTTTCAGTAACTGTGAAATTCCATCAGGTTAATGTAACACAACTTGCTTAACCATCTCCCTTTTGTTGTTTATATTCATAATTTTTTCAATTACAAATGATCCTTTTATGTAGACTTTGTCTCAGATTATGTTTGAATCATTTCTTCTGGTGGCATTTCCCAAAGTAACTATCCAGGTAAAGGGCATGGATGTGTGCATATATGATTTAGTTCTTCCACACATTTGGGAAATTGGTCTTCCCAGAGTTTTGCCCAATTTACAATACTAAAAACAATGTATAAATATTCTTGTTTTCACATATCCACTAAATTTTATCATTGTATTTATTCATTTTTGCAGTTTAGTATTTTTATTGGTACTTTAAAATTTTTCTCTTTATGTATTTCCTTTCTAGTGAAGATGTTCATTTTTCCACACAATAGATTTTTGTAATTTCTTATTTCCTCATGTGTTAACCACACAATTATTTCTTTTGACCACTTTTGATGTGGAATTTCAGTGTTTATTTGAATCATTTCTGTTAATTCTTTAATTTGAACAGTAAACTTTATCATGATGTCTGTCACAAATATATTCTCATTATCTTGCATTCCTTTTTGAAAATATCATTGATTTTTTTTCCTGATTATAAAAGCAGTATATGTTCATAACAGAAAATTTGGAAGGTACAGAAAAGTAAAAAAAAAAAAAAAAAGAGAAAAGAAGAATTAACATTTTGTTGGATTTCTTTCCAATGTTATTTCTATATAACACACACATTCACATCAATATTGGCATCATCCATTACATAGAAATTGTATATCCTTCTTTTATTTAATATTATCTGATATCCATTATTATCTTTAAAACTGTCATTCTATTGACTGCCTATTTCTTCATACAATTTACCGTAATTTATGTATTCATTTCCCTAGTGTTCAACATTTAAATTCCTTATAGAGCTTTCTTGTTTTGTTTCGTGTGTTTGTTTGTTTTACCATTATAAATAATGCCATAGTGAAATCTCATACATAAATCTTAGTGTTAATCTGTAGTTTTGGAAAAGTTCCTGAAAGTCTAATGACTATTTCAAAAGATATGAACTGTTTTAGTACTCTTGACCTCAATTGCCAAATAAACCAATTTAGATTTCCACTGATGTGTAAGAATACCCATCTTATATCCTCACCAATACTGTTATCAATTTCTAATCTTGGCCAATTTGAAACCTGATAAATTGTATCTTTTGTTTTAATTTGTAATTTTTGATGATTAGTGATGTTTGATGCTTTTCTTTTGAGGCTTATTTTGTTGTATTCCATTGTGGGAATATTATATTTTTATATTCAGACCTACCTACATTGCCTTTGATAATATCTTCATTTCTTCAGTAGTTAGGATTTTCCTTTCCCTCCTAAGATAATGTACAGTCATAAAAGTATTGGGAAACATTGGTGCTTCTATGTGAAAATCCGTGTCGAACTGACTCATGCTGGGCCTTGCCTCCCACAGTTGCTGGAGAAGGGCCTCCCTAGTATGCAGCAGCCCCTCCTCCAGGTCATCTACAGTCTGCTCAGCTACATGGACCTCTCAGTCGTCCCTGTAAAGCAGTTTAATGTGGAAGTTCTGAAGACCATTGAAAAATATGTGCAAGTGAGTATTTGAATGACTTCACTTAGGAACCAGGAGGTTTCCTGGAGTCATGCCAGAAACACCAAGGCTTTGCATGTCACTTGTATTTTGCTACAAAGCTCTATGGGTGTCAGGTCATGCATTCATTCTTTGACATCCATAACACACTGAGAGCAGTCAAGAGTGAGAGCTGATCTCACCCTGAATGGTATACTGAGGAGAAAGACAGGACCAGGCCCCGTGTGTTCCTGAGCCTCCAGAGGACACATTTCTGCCTCTTGGGGCTTACAAGCTGGATACTGAAAGCATGCACCTGGCTAGAAGGGCAGGGGCAAGGTCTTATTTGTAGTGTCCTATTTCAAAGGAAAAGGGAGAAGGAACTTGCATGTACCAGGTTCTAGGCCAGCTGCTTCAACAGGTGAAGCATTAATTCAGAGGTTAAAATCGCCATTTTAGAGTTGAGGAAACTGAGATTAAGAAACTTGCATAGGGGCCAGCCTGGTGGCGTAGAGATTAAGTTCGCACACTCGGCTTAAGCAGCCCGAGGTTTGCCGGTTCAGAACCCCAGGTGTGGACCAACTCACCGCTCATCAAGCCATGCTGAGGTGGCATCCCATATAGAAGAGCTACAGCTCTACAACTATGATACACAACTATGTACTGGGGCTTTGGGGAAAAACAAGAAAAAAAAAGAAGAAAGTTGGCAACAAATGTTAGTGCAAGGCCAATATTCCTCAAAAAAAAAAAGAAACTTGCATAAATGTACTTGAAAATACTCCAGCAAACAAACACAGCAGTGTACTTGATGAGTTGCAGAGTTCAAGGGCAAATGCTAGGTTTTCTCTGGTTAAACTCTGACAAAGCCATACAATGTAAATTCTAGACATTTCTTTCTATCTTCACTTCACCAGTCACATTACTTACTGATATTATTTAATGTTAAAAGTGATTTCCAAGCATTTTTTTTCCATTTTTCCAGCGGTATTGCTCCAATAATAGTTGTGCCACATGGTAGGCCTTCAGTAACACTTTCTCACTTCACAGCACTCATGGGAGACAGAGGAGCAGTTCACATCTTTCTACCAATCGTGCGCCCCATTTCACTGTTTTGTTAGGCTGCCTGTTCTCTCCTAGCTAGGCCTGTGGCATCTCTGGTACTAGATATCTTATCTTGAATGGCAGCTAATTTCACATTCAAACCATGACTTCCCTTGTGCAGAATCTAACAGCAAAAGAAATGTGTTTTATTTCATGTGCTTTTATTCTAAAGCCTGGGCAAATAATAACTTTTATCAAATTAGTTTATCTATGTTCAATATTTTTGTGGGAGAAGCACCTCAGTCTGCCTGGGGACTGTCAGGGAGACAAAGATGATAAAGTGAGTCTTACAGGAAGAGGAGGTGTTTGATAAGCAACTAAGGAGAGAAAAGGCCTTCCAGAATGAAGGAATACCATGAGTAAAGGCACAGAGGCTAAGAGACCTTGCCTGGCTGGTTTGGGGAACTCCAGGGGTGGCCTGGGGGAGATTACCCCTGTAAGCCATGCGCAAAGAGTGTGAACTTCCCCCTGTCCACCAGAGGAAGCCCTAGAAGTTTAGGCAGAGAAGTGGCATGATCTGAAGAGTTCCAGAAAGATCACTGTAGCTAAGGTGGGTATTATGGACTTAAGTAGAGGTTTTGAACAGGGAGATCAGTTAAGAGACTATTGAAATAGTCCAGGCAGAGGCCCAAGATGATTCAGCTGAGCCAGTGCCAGCAGGAATGGAGTGGCAGGAACAAATTATCAGGAGGGAGGGAAAGAGAAGAGTTAAGAATGGCTCCCAGATTCTTGGGTTAGGTCATGAGGAAGATATAGAGTGAAACAAGAAAAGGGCTGAGGGCAGAGATCAGGCGCCCAGAAAGCAGATGGGACAGGCAGAGCCAGAGAAGTAGGGAGGGACCAAGGAAGACCAGAAATTGCAGATGGGAGAATTTTGAGAAAGGGTGAGTGGTCAGTAGCATAAAATGCAGTGGGGACTGTTTTTATTCAAATTAAGGAGATATTTCATTAGCAAAAATGGTACCTTGTTATTTTAAACTTTTATTTATTTGAATATGGACAAAATTGGGTTTTTTTATTTGCTTGTTTCCTAAATGTAGCTCATCTTATATATAAACTATCTTTTTATGTCATGTGCCTTTTACTTATCACAGAACTTCCTGCACTGTTTTAAATCAGTGAATTCTGGGCCGGCCCCGTGGCTTAGCAGTTAAGTGCACACGCTCCGCTGCTGGCGGCCTGGGTTCGGATCCCGGGCGTGCACGGACGCACCGCTTCTCTGGCCATGCTGAGGCCGCATCCCACATACAGCAACTAGAAGGATGTGCAGCTATGACATAAAACAATCTACTGGGGCTTTGGAGGGAAAAAATAAATAAATAAAATCTTTAAATCAGTGAATTCTGACTGATCATAAGACGTTTCAGTAGCTAGCAGTATATTCATTTTTAAAAACGAAATTATTTTTAACCATTGAATGTTTTATTTCCTTCAGAGTGTTCACTGGAGAGAAGCTTTGAATATCTTAAAGCTGGTAGTTTCTCGATCTGCCAGCCTAGTGTTGCCTTCTTATCAGCACAGTGACCTCTCAAAGATAGAAATACATCGAGTGTGGACGAGTGCGTCTAAGGAATTACCTGGAAAAACCCTGGACTTTCACTTTGATATTTCAGAGGTATGTTAACTGTTTCTGTAAACTGTAGCATGAAGATATAGTGGCAAAGGGCAAAACTAGTTGCCTGGGCAAAGGGAGACTTATTTTCCATTTATTTCAAATGAAGGCTTCTAAGACCTAAATTAGGTTCTGTTTGTTAAGAACACATCGAGTGTCACATTCCCTGGGGTTCTCAATTGGCAGCTTTTAAAAATAAAAGCCAGCCTTACTTATATAAAAATGATTCCAAAAAAGACAACTTTAAATGGAATGATCTTAAGCATTTTAAACCATGACCTGCACTCATTCTTTATCTGACAACTGTCATGTCCTATATTTATCTCCACAACCCTGTTCCCTGAACTGCAGCCAGACCAGCAAATGGCTGCGATTTACAGGAATACAGAGCCTTTACAGTTGCTTCCCTAAGCCACACTGCTTTTTAAACTGGTAGAATTATCTAAATTCTTGGCTTGAGGGAGAGGGGAGTGCAGAGGGAAGGGATGAGCGAACAACGCTATGGAGTCAGGAAGAAAAGAGAGGGCAGAAAGCAGTCAGATTTACCTGCTGGTCCATGAAGGAACATTTGAGAGGCCTGCACTGAACTGTTTTCGTCTAAGATGTAAAAATACTTTGCTTTCCTGTCTCTCCTACCCCATGACCCATAAGCCCCCAAAGCAGGAACTATGCTCTGTTCATCCTGTAACCAGGGTCTGGGACAGTGTCGGGCGCATGATGGGTACTTAATAAATATTCTTCAACATGCTGAATGAATAAATCCACTAAAGGAATAAACCAGATCTGCTGATATGGAACTTACTCGCTCTGTTAAGTAGGTTGGAGCCAGGTTGGGTTTCTTCACACAATGGTCTCAGTATTCAGGATGAGATACTGTTTTGCTGCCATTGTGATACCTGCATCTATATTTAGTATATATATATGATATTAAGGTATCAAATCAATACTTCTCCATTTTTAACATTTTTTTATATTGCTAGGAGGGAAAAACTACTTTTACTCTTTGACTTAAGTTTATTCTATTCCAAAGGGATACAGAAGACACACAGCCAGTCAGCTGCACAGCCTAGAGACCCAGAATGATGGGCCTTGAGAACCAAGTGGAGAATTACCAGTTGGTTTCTGCCACCTCAGAGTGTAGGCCCATGAGCTGGTTTCTGCAGAGGAGACCTCCTTGGGGCTAAAGTTTGGGAGGTGCTGCCCACCCAGCCCCCACACTCCAGTACTCTCAGAAAGTAAAATTTCTAAAGTGTTGCCCAAGTACCTGGCCCTGACCTCATTCATTCAAATAACTGAAAAGATATAAATAGTTTAAATAAATTTTTAAATAATTGAGAGTATATAAAGATTGGTGATTAAAGGAAGAGGGGAAGGAATTTTGATCTCCTGTTATAAGAAATTCTTTCAAGCTTAAGCATCTGAAAACTGACCATTTGCTTTCCTAAATGTTTTGCTTCTAATCTTTATCAGTGCTTTCTAAAGGATGTTTAAGAATAAACAATTGGATTTGTTTCCAGCTGCTAAAGAGGGTGGGAAAATGTTGAAGATGCAAAATGATGTAGAATGTATATTTGAACATCAGGAAAATGAGCTTAATTGTAACACTGAACTTCAAGCAGTTCTTGGTTGCTGCTGGGTAGAGCCATCCCATGTACTACAGAACTATGAATGAGATAGAACGTGTGCTTTTGTATCTTTTTTTCTCAAGACACCAATCATCGGGAGGCGATATGATGAACTGCAGAATTCTTCTGGGCGTGATGGGAAGCCCAGGGCTATGGCCGTCACCCGGAGCACGTCCTCCACCTCGTCAGGCTCCAACTCCAATGTCCTTGTTCCTGTAAGCTGGAAAAGGCCCCAGTATTCTCAGGTATAGAATCCTCGACTCCCAGGATTAGAAGGAAGCTTAGGGGACCTACTGAGCCCAACTGCCCATGTAATATGAGATTCCCCCATCCACCATCCCAACATTGCCCATCTAGGCATCAACACTTCAGTGATGAGGATCTCACAACATTCCAAGGGAACCCATTTTATCTTTGAACAGCTTATTACAATTTTGTTGCTTCTACCCATTGGTCCTAGTTCTCTTAAGGCTTAGAAAATGATATCTGATCTCTCTTTCACATGGCAGTGCTTCAAACATTTAAAGAAACCCTACCCCCTCTGCCACTCACCCACATGAGTCCTCTTTTCTACAAATAATATATCCTGAGTTCTCCCAACCAATTCTATATGATGGGGCCGCACATCCAGTGACCATTCTGGCTGCTGAGCGTGCACTGCAGTCACGGTCTCCACGCACAGTCTGAGCCGTACAGAGCAGAGTGAGCTGCCAGATTTCTCTGTAGTTCTGTTATCATGCCTAAGACTGTACTCACTCTATGGGTGACTGCATCACAGTATTGATGTCACTGAACTTAATGCCAAGTAAAATTCCTACATTATTCAGGGTCTCTCTTTTGGTGACATGTGACAGAAGCCCAATGAAAAATTACCTTAAGTGGAAAAGGAATTTATTAACTCATATATCTTGGCTTCAAACACAGCTGGATTCTAGTAGACAAAATCAGGAACTAGATCCTTAGACTCTCTCTCCTTCTCACTGTCCCCACTATCCCTTCCCAAAGTCTTGGCCCCGCTTTCCTCTCTGCTGACTTCATCCTCAGGCAGATTCTTCCCCTATGAGGCACCAACAACCCCTGGCAGCTCCAGATTTACATGGTCTTTGGCTCTGATGATTTCAGGACAGAGGCCTTCTCTCCCCCACTTCCATAGCAATTCCAGAAAAAGGACTCTTGCAGTGTGTGCAAGGGAGGCAAAGCCCCACTTAGGGGGAGAGGAGCTGTTCCCAGATAAAAAGAGGGACTGCATTACTGGAAGAAGGGGAAGGGGAACTGAGCAGGGAAAAACACTTTGTTTGCATGCCCAGCAGGACTCCTCTTCACTCTCAAAGGTTAGGGAAGTGGAACATACAGCACAGTGCCCCCTGGAGCGGAGCTGATTCTCGGTGAGTGTTCATCGAGTTGTTGAATAAGGGAGCCTACTACACTTCCTTGGGGATTTAGAAAAGAGAAAAAAAATATACAGCCCAATTCCATGTTCCTCTATATTGATTCCTTCCCAGAACTGTAAAATGCCCACTAAAAGTTAGGGAAAAAGTTTAGCGAATCTCTTGCCATCCTTCAACATCAAGGTCCTCCTGTCTTTGACTTTGAAAAGTCATCATATTGAGTGTCCCTTCTATAATTTGGACAGAAGGATGCAGTGAACCGAGTTGCATTAAGAAGGAAAATCTGTGAGTGATACTGGCCTCCTAGCAGTCTCCACATTAACTGCAATCAGATTAAAAGGGAAAAATCATGTTAAAGAGATTAGGAAAATTGCTTTAAGAGCAATTCTGAAGTACATTAACATTTTTTAGGCTCTGGTTACTCTACCTTTTCATTCTCAACTCACCAATTATTCTGAGACCTGGTTTATCAATGTCATTAGAAAATGTGATGGTTTATAGAAGAATCTCCATGCTTAAGGGGCTAAAAAATAAGGTTTATGAAGAAAAGCAAAAGCAATTGACTGTATTTAACTTTAGGAAGAATAAATTGAGAAAGATTTGATATGCCTTGCAAATAATTGAATTTTTTAATTCTGCAGAAAGTAAAGTTATTCTCCCATTTGAGGAAAACAGATTTGTACTGTAACATAATAGATATAATTTAGGTGTAAGGAAAGCCTTGCTAATGCTGCAAGTTGTAGTATAGAAGAAAAGATTATCAAGAGGAGTAATGAATATCTGCTGAAGAATCTAGAAATTGATTTTCACCCCCCTCTCTTGGGAAAACTTGGGTCAGCACCGTCCAGTAGAAACATAATGTGAGCCTCGTTTTAAATTTTCTAATAGTCACCTTTAAAAAAATAGTAAAAAGAAACAGATAAAATTAATTTTAGTAACAGATAAAATTAATAAATATTAAAAATAATATTTTAGTTAACCTAATATATCTAAAATATTATTTCAACATGTAATCAACATTTTACAGTTATTCATGAGCTATTTTACATTCTTTTTTCACACCAAGTCTTGGTGTATTTTACATCCCCCTTGTCACTGGCCACACGTCAAGTGCGATCGCCCTGTGTGGCTAATGGCTACAGTATTAGAGCCGATTTGATCACAGGACACCATGATTAAAACCTGCCTCTGTGTTTCTTTTCCAGAAGAGGACAAAAGAGAAGTTGGTGCACGTCCTTTCTCTGTGTGGCCAAGAAGTAGGATTGAGCAAAAATCCATCAGTAAGTTTTGTCTTGAATCATATTTATTTTGGTTCTATATCTTTTTTACCTTTGGTCTGTTTTTACCTTTGGTCATATAGTTTAGAGGATTCAACTATTATGGTTGAGGAATATAGTTTAGAGGAATTACAAGTATGATATCCACCATCTGGATCAAACCCCTAGATTATTTCTCTCCACACCATGATTTTTAATCTCACTTAGTTCAGAAACAATGAAAGATTTTGTTGGCTATTTGCTCCAGTTTGCCTGTAAATAAATACTCATTTTCATTTATAAAAATTTCTCAATTTTTTTATAAATATACCCAGACTTCCTTAAAATATATATATGTGACTATCATGCTATACATTCCTTTTGGGTGTAATTTTACTCTCTGTACACACATCTCTTCCTGTGATGTATTTTACTTATGTACAATAAAGGTGAGAATAATGACATAGCATAGTTTTTCTCAAACTTCCACTGATGTTACAGTTTTTAAAAAATGCAATTGGGCTTTGGAATAAGTGAATAATTATAGTATTGGAGGTTAGCTTCTGAAGGTTTTAGAAAATTTAGAAAATTCAAATTGTATGGTGAGTATATTGTACCAAAAGCAATAAAAATCTGAGGGTCTGGTTTCACCAGGTATTTTTATTTCATCTATATCACAGCATCTTTATTATTAACAAAAAAAGAAATAGCAAACTAAATAATTTCCCAAATAAAGTAAGAATTAGCAAACAATTTCTCTGTGGAGCTATTTTTAAAATCCCAAAATGTATCTACTAATGCAGTTCATGAGCATGTGAAATACTAGAGGCTGATAAATACTTGCTAAACTGCAAATTGATACTTATCATCTGGGAATGTGCTCCAGCCAGCCATCAGCTAAGCTTGTCTCCATTGAAGTCACCTTTTTAGTGTTATTGATCAGTGGGTTTGTTGCTGCTCCTGTGACATTATTTAGGGCAGAGGGGAGGAGGCGATAGTAGCAGGGGCAGACAGAGCCTCCTAGCCCACAAGGGAGAGAAACCAGAGCACTTGGCCTCTGCAACACAGCACTGCCAGCGAGAGCCATTTCTTATTGCCATTGGAGCTGGCACTTTCTCCTTCAGATCTAAACTGCCTGCTTCTGTGCTGAGGCCTTTCTAGCTAGAAATGTTTACCCGGAGTGTGTTACAAATGAGAAGCAGCACTAACTAGGAAAGGGAGCCTTCAACTGAAGAAATCAGAATTCTGGTCTTGTCTCTCACTAACTAGTTGACTGGCCCTCAATGCTATTCACCTCATATACCTGTTGGCAATCCCTGTGCAAACTGTGTGTCATGTACCATTTTACGAGAACATAGAGCAAATCATATAACTGTTCTCAAACACTGGAAGAAAAAGTACATTTGAAATCCTTTCACTTGTTTTACTTTGAGAGACATTTGTTATATTTAAATTCTTATAAATGATTTGCCTACTTTTCAAGGAAGACTAGACGTTATAATGGTAAATAAAGAATACTGTTCATGGGCCGGCCCGGTGGCTTAGCGGTTGAGTGCACGTGCTCCGCTGCTGGCAGCCCGGGTTCGGATCCCGGGCGCGCACAGACGTAGCACTTCTCTGGCCATGCTGAGGCCGCGTCCCACATACAGCAACTAAGAAGGATGTGCAGCTATGACATACAACTATCTACTGGGGCTTTGGGGGAAAAAATAAATAAATAAAATTATAAAAAAAAAAAAGAATACTGTTCACTTTATTTAATATCACTCTGTGTTTAGGAGAATCTGGCTAGCAAAACATTTAGGTTCATTTGCAGTTTATTGTTTTTACAAAGTCCTATTAAAATGGCCCAGTGAAAAGAACCTAAACATAGAAGTTAATTTTAAAATATTAACATACTAAAGATTTTAATAGAAAAAAAGTTTTGTTTTGTTTTGTTTAAATCAACAAGACAGGAATTTAAGTGTAAGTGATGAGCGTGGCTGCTCAACTAGCCTTCTGTAATTCAAATGAGCAAGTACTATACTTTTTTGCTTCTGTTTCTTATTCCTTACCAGGTTTATCTCTAAAAGGGTTAAATCCTTTGCTCTCACAGTTCATTCTACAATAACATATCTTGGTATCAGCAGTCCTTAAAATATTATGGGATAATATATATGTGACGTGTACGTGTGTGTGAATGTGCACAATTTCTAACCTCAATCAGTTCAGAAACAGTGGAAAATTTCTTGGCTGCTCTGGTTTGTCTGTGAACACATGCTCAATTGTCATAGACACACACACACACACACACACACACAGGTAGGATCCAGTCTTCATCCATTAAGAAGCAGCAATTTGACTCTTGAACATTTTCCTAGTGCATGAACTTGCATCTTTTGCAAAGAGTTTAATCTGAAGGCACCTGTCCAACATAAATAATAAAAGAACATTCTAAAAATACCCACTTAAGGAATTAGGTGTGTACTGGAAATATAGTGCTATGAAGAGCCAATTACAGTTTTTTGTAGCACAAACACCTAAAGGGAGAACGGTTTCTCAGGAGAGGACTCTTGATCCGTAGGTGATTTTTTCATCATGTGGGGATTTGGATCTGCTTGAGCACCAGACAAGCTTGGTGTCCTCTGAGGACGGCGCCCGAGAGCAGGAGAACATGGATGACACAAACAGTGAGCAGCAATTCAGAGTCTTTAGAGACTTTGATTTCCTAGACGTGGAGCTGGAGGATGGAGAGGTACAGTATATTCTCTGTAAAAATAATCCACTCAGCCTTTTCCTTGACTAACGAAACAGTTTCTTTTTACCTGCTAAATAATGACTTTTTATAACAGAGTCTTTAATTGGAAAGCTGTAAACTTTATTTTGAATCAACTTATTTAAAGTACAGCAGCTCAACTTTGGCAAAAGTTACCACACCCTTCCTGTCTGAGCCCACAGCCAAAGCTGCCAAGTTATTTCTAAATGGCAAAGATCTGACTTTTAATGACCACACAAACAAAGACTGTGTGTGTGTAGTCCAAAGGTGAACTTTAAAAAAAAAAAAAATCACAAAAACATTCAAGTTCTGAGCCTGTTCACTGGTAACTGGGTAAAACATGCTAAGTAATTATCTTAAATGTGAAATTGCTCTAATATGATGACTTTAAAGCTGCCTGCTACAACATGAGATGGGAGCTCGAGGGCTCCAGCACCTTGGTGCCGTGTTTGATGAAATTATTAGAACTTGAAACAAGATAAAACGCACATGAGAGCTCTTGGCTCTGCTTTGGGTGGGTACCTCGAGTTCGTGACACCTGGAGCAGCTGAATTCAAGTCTCAACGGGCAAATGCAGATTCGTTTATTTGAATGATAATTATGGTAATAAGATGCTTTCAGTTATGAATCGTGTTTTTGAAACCTGGGGGTGGAAGGAGGAGCATCATCCCATCACTCTCATTTCAATAGCTTGGGGGCCTGTTCAGCTGAAAGGCGGTCTTCTCCTCCTGGGGTGAAAACTAAATCCATGACAGTGAGACTGGCATATGTAAAAATGCCTGGTAGGGAGCCGGCTGATGGTGTTGCTCAACATACTTTAGCTCACGTTTAACTAGGAGCACTATATCTCCCAGACAAAGAAAGGGCTTTCTGCTAGACTTACAGTTAAAATGGAGGCCCAAATTCAAAGTTTATCATATCCTGTGGCGGGTAGGCACCTTCTAACTTAACTATAAACTTGTGCAAAATGATGCTTCAGGTAGCTGCTCGCCTTCCCTGGAAGGATATGACTGCTGACCAGTCGGCTTCTGTCGAGTTGAGGCCAAGGAGCTGTGCTCTTTGTCCCTCCCTGGCCCAGTGACTACCCTGGATGTCTGCAACAGCAAAGGAAAATCATGTCCTCAGAATGAAGAATGTTTTCTTTACCAGTTCTTTCCCTGGGAAACAAGTGTAGCAGATCCAGTCCTTAAAGAGTATAAAGGCACTAACTGTAAGGCATCTTTAAAATAAGTGTCAACTTTTTACCTTGAATTGTTCTAGAACCAATAGAAAGTATTGCAGAGTTTTCTGACTGTTAACCATAATTAGTGGTAAAGAAATCAATCACTAAATGTGGTGAGGATTGTGTAAAAAGTCTAAAGCAGGGGCTGGCCCAGTGGCGTAGCAGTTAAGTTCCTGCATTCCACTTGGGCGGCCCAGGGTTCGCTGGTTCGGATCCTGGGCGTGGAGATACTCACCTCTCATCAAGCCATGCTGAGGCTGCGTCCCACCTAGAAGAGCTACAACTCTACAACTATGATACACAACTACGTACTGGGGCTTTGGGGAGAAAAAAAAAGAGGAAGATTGGCAACAGATGTTAGCGCAGGACCAATCTTGCTAAAAAAAAATAAAATAAAATAAAAATAAAGTGAAAGCTTTAAAAAAAAAAAGGTAAAACCTGTTCCTTAGAAAATTGTGAATGTACTTACATTTAAAAAATAAATAAAAAATTAAAAAAAAAATTTTTTAAGTCTAAAGCAAAATACAGTTGTTTTGAATACTTTCACAATATCTCTGAGCCAGAGCTACATGGAATGTCAGAAGATTAGCTCGCTGACCTGGGCAACTGACCTAATCTTGGCTCTGAGGCTAGAATTCAAGCTTGGGCACGTCTTTACTTGGAAGTTAAACTAAGGAGGGAAAAATTGATGAAGCAAGAGAGGCATCATTTTCCAGCCTCAGCCAAAAAAGAAAAATGTGTTATGTAAAGTGACCTAGCACGAATGATGTAAAATGGAGGGCTCAGACACCATTTCAGAACAACTAACAAATTTAACTTCTGTCAAAATAAAGGAAGGAAAATCTCAGATGCTCACCACTTGAAAATAAATATTAGACTAATGTTTTTCATGGACAATAAATAATGACTACTGCACCTTCCTTCTAGTGTTCTCTCTATTGTCCTAGCCAACAAGAACTAAATTTCATAGTGATTATTTTATGTTATATGATTAAGATTTTATAAGAAACTCAACAGTGTGAAAGTATGTATTTTATCCAAATAAAATAAACCATTTGAGAATGTTTTGCTGCTTGTCAATAAGATTATAATAAGGGATTCTAGCGTGCTTACAGAGTGGTAGAGTGAAAAGCTTGGGCTTTGAAGTCAGGCAGGTCCAGTTTTGAATTTCAGCTCTGCCACTGACCTAGCTAGATGACCTTAGGCATGGATGCCGTTGTTCTTGGCTTCATCTTTTAAATGGCATGACAATACCTGCCTGTAGAGTGACATGAGGATTAAGTAAGATAAACTATGTAAAGCTGCTATTGTAGTGTCAGGCACACAGTAGGCCTGCTAAATGTTCGTTCCTT